>NC_068447.1:48757908-49462908 GCF_023373465.1 Oncorhynchus keta | reverse complement strand
ATATAAGTATCCTATGTTGACGTATTTTATATAAGTCATCTATGTTATATACCCGAGCCACTACCTGTTCACCCTGCTATCATCCAGAACGCGAGGTCAGTACAAGTGCATCAAAGCTGGGACCGTATGTTTGTGTAATGGTTAGATATTACTCGTTAGATATTACTGCTAGGAGCTGGAAGCACAAGCATTTCGCTACAGCCGCAACAACGTCTGCCTAACACATGTATGTGACCAAGATGATTTGATCTTTTGACTTGGTTGGGCCAGCAACAATCCGTTTTAATAGTTTAATAGTAATGGTGCAACTTTTCCTTTAAGGCACTCCTGAACAACGGGAAATCGAAGAATGTCATTAAAACAATTATTATCTGGGAGATTGTTTCCTCGTCGCACAGTGCTCCCAAAATAAAACTTCTAGTCGCACATTGCTCCCGAAATAAAACTCCTAGTCGCACAGTGCTCCCAAAATAAAACTTCTAGTCGCACATTGCTCCCGAAATAAAACTCCTAGTCGCACAGTGCTCCCAAAATAAAACTTCTAGTCGCACATTGCTCCCGAAATAAAACTCCTAGTCGCACAGTGCCCCCAAAATAAAACTCCTAGTCGGACAGTGCTCCCAAAATAAAACTCCTAGTCACACAGTGCTCCCAAAATCAAACTCCTAGTCGCACAGTGCTCCCAAAATAAAACTCCTAGTCGGACAGTGCTCCCAAAATAAAACTCCTAGTCGGACAGTGCTCCCTAAAATAAAACTCCTAGTCGGACAGTGCTTTTATAAAAAACTCCTAGTCGGACAGTGCTCCCAAAATCAAACTCCTAGTCGGACAGTGCTCCCAAAATCAAACTCCTAGTCGGACAGTGCTCCCAAAATAAAACTCCTAGTCACACAGTGCTCCCAAAATCAAACTCCTAGCCGGACAGTGCTCCCAAAATAAAACTCCTAGTCGGACAGTGCTCCCAAAATAAAACTCCTAGTCACACAGTGCTCCCAAAATCAAACTCCTAGTCGCACAGTGCTCCCAAAATAAAACTCCTAGTCGGACAGTGCTCCCAAAATAAAACTCCTAGTCGGACAGTGCTCCCAAAATAAAACTCCTAGTCGGACAGTGCTCCCAAAAAAACTCCTAGTCGGACAGTGCTCCCAAAATCAAACTCCTAGTCGGACAGTGCTCCCAAAATCAAACTCCTAGTCGGACAGTGCTCCCAAAATAAAACTCCTAGTCACACAGTGTCCCCCAAAATAAAACCCTAGTCACACAGTGCCCCAAAATAAAACTCCTAGTCACACAGTGCTCCCAAAATAAAACTCCTAGTCACACAGTGTCCCCCAAAATAAAACTCCTAGTCACACAGTGCCCCCAAAATAAAACTCCTAGTCACACAGTGCATCCCAAAATAAAACAGCCTAGTCACACAGTGCCCTGGTAAAAAATCCTAGTCACACAGTGCTCCCAAAATAAAACTCCTAGTCACACAGTGCCCCCAAAATAAAACTCCTAGTCACACAGTGCTCCCAAAATAAAACTCCTAGTCACACAGTGCCCCAAAATAAAACTCCTAGTCACACAGTGCTCCCAAAATAAAACTCCTAGTCACACAGTGCTCCTAAAATAAAACTCCTCGTTCGCACAGTGCTCCCAAAATAAAACTTCTAGTCGCACGTTGATATTCCCGTTAAATAAAACTCCTAGTCGCACATTGCCCCCAAAATAAAAACTCCTGAGTCTTTTGCACAGTGCTCCCAAAATAAAACTTCCTAGTCGCACAGTGCTCGAAAAATAAAACTATCTAGTCGCACAGTGCTCCCAAAATAAAACTCGTCGTCGCACAGTGCTCCCAAAATAAAACTTCTAGTCGCACATTGCTCCCGAAATAAAACTCCTAGTCGCACAGTGCTCCCAAAATAAAACTTCTAGTCGCACATTGCTCCCGAAATAAAACTCCTAGTCGCACAGTGCCCCCAAAATAAAACTCCTAGTCGCACAGTGCTCCCAAAATAAAACTCCTAGTCGCACAGTGCTCCCAAAATAAAACTTCTAGTCGCACAGAAAAATATTTTGTTGCATATGCAACCAAATTGGTCGCACTTTAGTGCCCTGTACGTGGGACATTCGGTGTATCTGCTGATAACAACTATTTGGGTCTCTGTCACCCCCCCCCCAGTCCATGTTCTCTCTCTCTCCGCCTCTCTCTCTCTCTTTCTGCTCCAAGTCCACAGAATCAACCCATTATCTCTACAATAAATGTCAGGTTGTGATGATTGATGCGGTTAAATAAATTGATTGGGACATTGAATTCACATGATTCACTGGTTTCTTGTTTACCCAGAGCAAGGATGCGGAGGTGGGAGAGCTGACGGAGAGATGAACCTGGCGACGGTGAGGCAGAGATATGGCAAGGGATACGAGGCCCGCTCGACACAACTGCAGAGAGATGAGACTTTTTTTCTTTCTCTCTACTTTATGATTGACCTTGGCGATAGATGGGGAGAGTCAATGAATAAGATATAAAATACCAGAGGTAGGCAACGGTCCCACTCCCTTGCTTGTAATGAGTTGACATGCTGTTGACTCGGACGAAAGTGGCATATGCTACAGTATGGTGGTGGAACACCTAGTAATAATACCGCTTGCCTCTTGTCACTTCTAGTAACATTTTACAATACCCATCCTAGACATCGATTTGATTTGGATCGCTTTTAGTCCCCATTTGGACTAATCTTCCAATAGTCCTTAAACCTTAAAATACAATTTATAATACAAACACACTTTCACATATAGCAAACTATTACAAACATACATAATATACTAGCATAATGACCCAATAAATACTCAATCTGAAAAATATTGATTCTTCATCTACTATGGTCCCACAACATTTCTATGTATTATATTTGAATTGTTTTAAAATCATGTTTAAATGTATATATTGAAAGCTTTCTAGTTTGCTCAGTTAATTTATTCCATTTCTGTATTGCTCTAAATCGAAATGTTATTTTGCCTATTTCTCTTTTCTGCCTGATGATGCATTTCCCAAGACCACCGAACAGTAGTTGACTCTCAAATAATACTTGTTTTATTTGCTGAAGATTTTTTTCTGGTAAATATTTAGCTATCCTTCTGATTATGCATGCTGTTTTAATATTTTCTTTAACATAGATTAGTTATTTGAGACGACCATGATAAGCAGTTGTCTAGCTGCACTCCCAATAGTTTGAGACACAATCGAACAACAAATTAATTCCAGCGTTTTGTGTGGTACGGCAACAGATCGTCTTACTTGAGGACTTATTCTGTCCCTGCAGACAGACAGACCATTACAACCCATCCCTGCTTTCCAGCAGGGATGGGCCGTGACCTCCGGGTGAAGGAACACAGTGCGTGAAGAAACGGCCTGACAGCGAGCCAAGATGTGGTGAGAGAGAAGTCGTCCGTCTGGACAGGCTATGAAGGAACACAGTGCGTGAAGAAACGGCCTGACAGCGAGCCAAGATGTGGTGAGAGAGAAGTCATCCGTGTGGACAGGCTATGAAAGAACACAGTGTGTGAAGAAACGGCCTGACAGCGAGCCAAGACGTGGTGAGAGAGAAGTCGTCCATGTGGACAGGCTATGAAAGAGCTGACATTAACCTCCGCTTCATCGTTAAAGACCGACGACACACTCCTCTAGCTGACGTTAACCTCCGCTTCATCGTTAAAGACCGACGACACACTCCTCTAGCTGACGTTAACCTCCGCTTCATCGTTAAAGACCGACGACACACTCCTCTAGCTGACGTTAACCTCCGCTTCATCGTTAAAGACCGACGACACACTCCTCTAGCTGACGTTAACCTCCGCTTCATCATTAAAGACCGACGACACACTCCTCTAGCTGACATTAATCTTGAACAGTGTGATTTCTAAAATAACAAAAGTCTTTCCCACCAAGGTAAGAGGGAGAGGAGAAAGCCCACTCAGTCAGCAGGCCTCTCTCTGTGGTGGGATATTTATTTTTCATCTTTTCACCTTTTTAATATTGGAGAGAGACCATTAGAGACCGAGAAACAGAGAGACTGGTGGTATGTGTGCTGGGTTGAGAAGCAGAGAGACAGAAACCAAGATACAGAGAGACTGGTGGTATGTGTGCTGGGTTGAGAAGTAGAGAGACAGAAACCAAGATACAGAGAGACTGGTGGTATGTGTGCTGGGTTGAGAAGTAGAGAGACAGAAACCAAGATACAGAGAGACTGGTGGTATGTGTGCTGGGTTGAGAAGCAGAGAGACAGAAACCAAGATACAGAGAGACTGGTGGTATGTGTGCTGGTTGAGAAGCAGAAAGAGAGACAGAAACCAAGATACAGAGAGACTGGTGGTATGTGTGCTGGGTTGAGAAGTAGAGACAGAAACCAAGATACAGAGAGACTGGTGGTATGTGTGCTGGGTTGAGAAGCAGAAAGACAGAAACCAAGATACAGAGAGACTGGTGGTATGTGTGCTGGGTTGAGAAGCAGAAAGACAGAAACCAAGATACAGAGAGACTGGTGGTATGTGTGCTGGGTTGAGAAGCAGAAAGACAGAAACCAAGATACAGAGAGACTGGTGGTATGTGTGCTGGGTTGAGAAGCAGAAAGACAGAAACCAAGATACAGAGAGACTGGTGGTATGTGTGCTGGTTGAGAAGCAGAAACTAAGATACAGAGAGACTGGTGGTATGTGTGCTGGGTTGAGAAGCAGAAAGAGAGACAAACCAAGATACAGAGAGACTGGTGGTATGTGTGCTGGGTTGAGAAGTAGAGAGACAGAAACCAAGATACAGAGAGACTGGTGGTATGTGTGCTGGGTTGAGAAGCAGAAAGAGAGACAGAAACTAAGATACAGAGAGACTGGTGGTATGTGTGCTGGGTTGAGAAGCAGAGAGTAAGAAACCAAGATACAGAGAGACTGGTGGTATGTGTGCTGGGTTGAGAAGCAGAAAGACTGAAACCAAGATACAGAGAGACTGGTGGTATGTGTGCTGGGTTGAGAAGCAGAGAGACGGAAACCAAGATACAGAGAGACTGGTGGTATGTGTGCTGGGTTGAGAAGCAGAGAGAGAGACCAGAAACAAAGATACAGAGAGACTGGTGGTATGTGTGCTGGGTTGAGAAGCAGAAAGAGAGACAGAAACCAAGATACAGAGAGACTGGTGGTATGCGTGCTGGGTTGAGAAGCAGAAAGAGAGACAGAAACTAAGATACAGAGAGACTGGTGGTATGTGTGCTGGGTTGAGAAGCAGAAACAAAGATACAGATAGACTGGTGGTATGTGTGCTGGGTTGAGAAGTAGAGAGAGAGACAGAAACCAAGATACAGAGAGACTGGTAGTATGTGTGCTGGGTTGAGAAGTAGAGAGAGAGACAGAAACCAAGATACAGAGAGACTGGTAGTATGTGTGCTGGGTTGAGAAGCAGAAAGACAGAAACCAAGATACAGAGAGACTGGTTTGTATGTGTGCTGGGTTGAGAAGCAGAAAGAGAGACAGAAACTAAGATACAGAGAGACTGGTGGTATGTGTGCTGGGTTGAGAAGCAGAAAGAGAGACAGAAACCAAGATACAGAGAGACTGGTGGTATGTGTGCTGGGTTGAGAAGCAGAAAGACTGAAACCAAGTGTTACGGATACAGTTATCCTGTGTCTGTGTGTGTTTCTTTTCTCTCCTTCTCCCCTCACAGGTGAAAATCATCACTCCCCAATCAATCATCAATCAGAAGACACACCTCCTCCTATTTCCTGACCTATCACAGTTCCTTCCCCATGGTTTAAAAACCCCATCATTTGTTTGTTCTAGAGCTCAGCTCAGCTCAATCTCTCTGTAATGCCATGTCTGTAGGTCTCTGTGTTTCACTCTCGCTTTGTGTCTTAACCTCTCTTTTGTTTAAAGCACTTCATAGCACTTTGTCATCACCTGTGAGTATTATTTTTGGTTATGGTATTTGTTTGTTGCTGGTGGGAAAAGGGGGAAACCAAGACAAGTCGCCCATGGGCATATACTACCCGTAGGTGAACTTTGTTAAATACACTAGTTAGAACTGGGCGGACCACCCACTGTATTTTTGGTTAGTTAGTTAGTTGTTAAAGTAGGCTAGTCTAGCTTAGGGGTGTGTTTTTGTATACTTATTGTTTCTTTCCTTGGGTCCAACTCAGCCCCTTTTCCTGCTCCCCCCCCCATTACCGTGTGTTTATAAATAAACCTAGAGTTTGACGGTAGATTTCTGTTGTCGTGGTTATTTCGTTCACACTTTTACTTTGTCACAATAATAATTTGCATGAGTTATGTTACGGATCTCATTACCATCCCCCCTAGACCGTCGGGCCAAAAGGGATTCGTAACATAAGATACAGAGAGACTGGTGGTATGTGTGCTGGGTTGAGAAGCAGAAAGAGAGACAGAAACCAAGATACAGAGACTGGTGGTATGTGTGCTGGGTTGAGAAGCAAAAAGAGAGACAGAAACTAAGATACAGAGACTGGTGGTATTGGAGGTATGGGAGTTGCATGGTTCGAGTGAGATGTCAAAAGCCCTTGACCCCAGCTGCTCAGTCACTCCTGGTGATAGGAGGCAGCTCTCCTCTCTGAAACCCCTGCCTCACATTATCCGTGTTAACAGTGCTATCGCCTAGCTGGGCCACCCTGCCCAGATAAGACACACCACTACTGCTGCTGATGGGCTCTGAGTGAGGGAGGGGGGCTGGACATGAGATGTAGGGGAGTACGGGCAAACTACGGGAGTGTCCGTGTGCAACTGCTTCCATCATACCAGAGAAATAAACACAAACTGGGTTATATTAGCCATATTGGCCAATGGGTGAGTGTGTTTGCTGCACAGGGGACAGAGAAAACAGTGCCACTAATGTTGTCTGGGTTTGAGGGGCCAGACAGGAATCCCACTTTATCAGAGCCCAGGGAGTAATCTGGGCTGAACCATCCCCTCAGAGTATCCGTTACAGGCCAACAGACAGATAGGGCATGTTGCTGCTGCTCATTGTTTCCCATGGAGAGAGAGCGCGAGCAAGAGCGAGAGAGAGCGAGGGAGAGGGAGAGCGGGAGAGAGCGGGCAAGAGGGAGAGTGCGCAAGAGAGAGAGAGAAATACATTTCAACATACCAATTAGGATTTGGCTAAAAATACTTGAATCAGTCATAGAGCCCATTGCCCTTTATGGTTGTGAGGTCTGGGGTCCGCTCACCAACCAAGACATCACAAAATGCGACAAACACCAAATTGAGACTCTGCACGCAGAATTCTGCAAAAATATCCTTCATGTACAACGTAGAACACCAAATAATGCATGCAGAGCAGAATTAGGCCGATACCCACTAATGATCAAAATCCAGAAAAGAGCCGATAAATTCTATAACCACCTAAAAGGAAGCGATTCCCAAACCTTCCATAACAAAGCCATCACTTACAGAGAGATGAACCTGGAGAAGAGTCCCCTAAGCAAGCTGATCCTGGGGCTCTGTTCACAAACCCAAACACACCCTACAGAGCCCCAGGACAGCAGCACAATTAGACCCAACCAAATCATGAGAAAACAAAAAGAGAATTACTTGACACATTGGAAAGAATTAACAAAAAAAACAGAGCAAACTAGAATGCTATTTGGCCCTACACAGAGAGTACACAGCGGCAGAATACCTGACCACTGTGACTGACCCAAAATGAAGGAAAGCTTTGACTATGTACAGACTCAGTGTGCATAGCCTTGCTTTTGAGAAAGGCTGCCGTAGGCAGACATGGCTCTCAAGAGAAGACAGGCTATGTGCTCACTGCCCACAAAATGAGGTGTAAACTGAGCTGCACTTCCTAACCTCCTGCCCAATGTATGACCATATTAGAAGGACATATTTCCCTCAGATTACACAGATCCACAAAGAATTCGAAAACAAATCCAATTTTGACAAACTCCCATATCTACTGGGTGAAATTCCACAGTGTGCCATCACAGCAGCAAGATTTGTGACCTGTTGCCATGAGAAAAGGGCAACCAGTGAAGAACAAACACCATTGTAAATACAACCCATATTTATGCTTATTTATTTTATCTTGTGTCCTTTAACCATTTGTACATTGTTAAAACACTGTATATACATATACAATATGACATGTGTAATGTCTTTATTGTTTTGAAACTTCTGTATGTGTAATGTTTACTGTTAATTTTTATTGTTTATTTCACTTTATATATTCACCTGGGCCGGGTAGCCTAGTGGTGAGAGCGTTGGACTAGTAACCTAGTAACTGAAAGTTTGCAAGTTCAAATCCCCCAGCTGACAAGGTACAAATCTGTTGTTCTGCCCCTGAACAGGCAGTTAACCCACTGTTCCTAGGCCGTCATTGAAAATAAGACATTTTTTTTATTTATTTTTATCTACCTCACTTGCTTTGGCAATGTTAACACATGTTTCCCATGCCAATAAAGCCCTTGAATTGAATTCAATTGAGAGAGAGAGATTTTTTTTAAACTTTTTTGGGACTGGGAACCCACAACACGATAAATACTCAAACAAACAATAACATGGTTCATCATCAATTAATAATAACACAACACCAAATCTTCATCGACAGTACCTAAACACAACAGCCTCTGAATACCCCCAAATGCTCATAAACAGCCCAATGTTATTCACCAGTTTGTAATAGGTAAACTCAACTCTCAGTCTCGCTGCCAACATCCCCTCCAGCATGCCCACCCCCTCCACAGACCACTGTCCTCAAAGTTTTTCTGTGTCTTCCAAATGTTAATTTTGCTGCCCCTGACACAAAGTTATTAAGCAAGACAACTACACCCTTCGACTAAACCTGTACTTTAACCCACATGTTAACTGTTGGGAAGAGAAAACCTCTCTCAGAGCTGAGAACCAACTAGTGATCAGGTCAATCATCCCCACAAACCTGGGACACTGTCAGAACAGATGAGTTTCAGACTCTGCACAGAATGGACAACCATCCCCCAACAGTAGGATCCAGGTATAGGAGATGCAGAATGGACACCCCTCTCCTAACAGTAGGATCGAGGTGTAGAAGATGCAGAATGGACACCCCTCCCCCAACAGTAGGATCCAGGTGTTTTTAGATGGATGTTGGTGGCTATAGCTCCATGTATTATCCTCCATTGGAGGTCAGCTGTCCTCTTATCAATAGGCAGTTTGTATAATGATCGCCAAAAGCCTTTACGGGGAGGCACCTGGAGCCAACAGAACCGCCCATCACACCAATTTGACCCCTTCCAGGGAAGAAGCACGGGACACTTTTACACATATTATCTACATGGCCTTCTTTCCCACTTCCTTGAACACTCCGGGGTATCGAAGGAAGGCAGCATCCTCACGTCCTCCTCTAATGCCCCCAACGCTGCACTAACATTCTGCACAGGGAACACATCATCCAGACCCTCCGTCCACCAATCAGAGTTAAAAGTATCAGTCACATACTGAAGTACTGGCAAGGACCTCAGCTACGACCTTCCTCAGTAGACAAGATGATCGGATCCCTGCTCTTTCTCCCAGATCTGCTCCTGCTCCACACCTAACAGGCATGAACATAGACTGGCTAAACCCATAGCACGGGACTAGATGACAGTGATAGGCCGGCCTTACGTGGCGTGACATGTCGAAAACTCTTCAAGCCTGCATAAGACTCATAGAATGAAGTCAGGCCAGACAAATCACCCTCCTCTAGCTTTGAGAGGAATAGGTGCTTGTCCCCTGAGACGTCTGCGTCCCAACCAGCCATCTGGAAATGCAAATGCGCTACGCCAAATGCTAATAGCACTCTTTAAAACTCAAACGTTCATTAAAACACACATGCAGGATACTGAATTAAAGCTACACTCGTTGTGAATCTAGCCAACAAGTCAGATAAAATGCTTTTCGGCGAAAGCATGAGAAGCTATTATCTGATAGCATGCAACACCCCGAAATACCTGAAGGGGACCTAAACAAAATAATTAGCATAGCGGGCGTTACAAAAAACGCAGAAATAAAATATAAAACATTCATTACCTTTGACAAGCTTCTTTGTTGGCACTCCTATATGTCCCATAAACATCACTATTGGGTCTTTTTTTCCGATTAAATCGCTCCATATATACCCAAAATATCCATCTATGAAAACTGTGTGATCCAGAAAAAAACACTGTTTCAAAACGCAACGTCATTTTTTAAAATTAAAAATGTGTCCTATAAACTTTCACAAAACACTTCAAAATGCTTTTGTAATCCAACTTTAGGTATTAGTAAACGTTAATAATCTATCAAATTGATCACGGGGCGATGTGTATTCAATAGCTCCACGTCTTCAAATCATGGTCGGAAATCTCTCTTCCAAAACATCCTGTCGTAGACCGGATGGAATGGGGTCTCTCTTCTTCGTTTGCCAAGGAACAACCTCCAGGCAATTGCCAAGACTGGTGACATCGTGTGGAAGCTGTAGGACTTACAATACATGCAAGTGGCGCATTGATATTTTTTCCACTTTTTGGTGATCAGTTTTCCTCGGGCTTTTCGAGGAAACACACGTTCTGTTATAGTCACGGCCGTGACTTAACCAGTTTTAGAAACGTCAGAGTATTTTCTATCCACACATACTAATCATATGCATATACTATATTCCTGGCATGCGTAGCAGGACGCTGAAATGTTGTGCGATTTTTAACACATGTTCGAAAAAGTAAGCCCGAGCCAAATCCCACTTTTTTTGGCAACAATGAAAGCACAGCACATTGACAGGATACAGGAAGAGAACCCTCGCGAAAAAATTCACACACCACTTCATAAAAGTCCTCCCCAATAGACCCCCAAAAGTGCTTATAGAACTCAGATGGTAAACCATCGATGCCAGGGACTCGGCCTGATGAAAGCTACATAACTGCTGTGGACAGCTCCTGCAGAGTAATGGAGCAGCTCTCTGCTCAGGGAAAATTGAGGAAGTCGATGTCACAACTGTTCAGTACACAGAGAATCACAATCCTCCGCCTTATACGCCCAATTTTTCAGTTTTTGATTTGTTAAAAAAGTTTGAAATATCCAATAAATGTCGTTTCACTTCATGATTGTGTCCCACTTGTTGTTAATTCTTCACAAAAAAATACAGTTTTATATCTTTATGTTTGAAGCCTGAAATGTGGCAAAAGTTTGCAAAGTTCAAGAGGGCCGAATACTTTCGCAAGGCACTGTATGTGAGAATGCTGTTCATCGACTACAGCTCGGCATTTAACACCATAGTGCCCTCCAAGCTCATCATCAAGCTCGAGACACTGGGTCGACCCCGCCCTGTGCAACTGGATACTGGACTCTTTGACGGGCCGCCCCCAGGTGGTGAGGGTAGGCAACAACATCTCCACCCCGCTGATCTGCAACACTGGGGCCCCACAAGGGTGCGTTCTGAGCCCTCTCCTGTACTCCCTGTTCACCCACGACTGCGTGGCCATGCACACCTCCAACTCAATCATCAAGTTTGCGGACGACAACAGTGGTAGGCTTGATTACCAACAACAACGAGACGGCCTACAGGGAGGAGGTGAGGGCCCTCGGAGTGTGGTGTCAGGAAAATAACCTCACACTCAACGTCAACAAAACTAAGGAGATGATTGTGTACTTCAGGAAACAGCAAAGGGAACACCCCCTATTCACATCGATGGAACAGTAGTGGAGAGGGTAGTAAGATTTAAGTTCCTCGGCGTACACATCACAGACAAACTGAATTGGTCCACCCACACAGACAGCATCGTGAAAAAGGCACAGCAGCGCCTCTTCAACCTCAGGAGGCTGAAGAAATTCAGCTTGCCACCAAAAGCACTCACAAACTTCTACAGATGCACAATCGAGAGCATCCTGTCGGGCTATATCACCGCCTGATACGGCAACTGCTCTGCCCACAACCGTAAGGCTCTCTAGAGGGTAGTGAGGTCTGCACAACGCATCACCGGGGGCAAACTACCTGCCCTCCAGGACACCCACACCACCCGATGTCACAGGAAGGCCATAAAGATCGTCAAGGACAACAACCACCCGAGCCACTGCCTGTTCACCCTGCTATCATCCAGAAGGCGAGGTCAGTACAGATGCATCAAAGCTGGGACCGAGAGACTGAAAAACAGCTTCTATCTCAAGGCCATCAGACTGTTAAACAGCCACCACTAACATTGAGTGGCTGCTGCCAACACACTGACTCAACTCCAGCCACTTTAATAATGGGAATTGATGGGAAATGATGTAAAATATATCACTAGCCACTTTAAACAATGCTACCTAATATAATGTTTACATAACAACAACACCCTGTCGTTCTCAACTAACATCAAGGCGGTGGCCCGTTCCTGTAGGTTCATGCTCTACAACATCTGCAGAGTACGATCCTGCCTCACACAGGAAGCGGCGCAGGTCCTAATCCAGGCACTTGTCATCTCCCGTCTGGATTACTGCAACTCGCTGTTGGCTGGGCTCCCTGCCTGTGCCATTAAACCCCTACAACTCATCCAGAACGCCGCAGCCCGTCTGGTGTTCAACCTTCCCAAGTTCTCTCACGTCACCCCGCTCCTCCGCTCTCTCCACTGGCTTCCAGTTGAAGCTTGCATCCGCTACAAGACCATGGTGCTTGCCTACGGAGCTGTGAGGGGAACGGCACCTCAGTACCTCCAGGCTCTGATCAGGTCCTACACCCAAACAAGGGCACTGCGTTCATCCACCTCTGGCCTGCTCGCCTCCCTACCACTGAGGAAGTACAGTTCCCGCTCAGCCCAGTCAAAACTGTTCGCTGCTCTGGCTCCCCAATGGTGGAACACACTCCCTCACGACGCCAGGACAGCGGAGTCAATCACCACCTTCCGGAGACACCTGAAACCCCACCTCTTTAAGGAATACCTAGGATAGGATAAAGTAATCCTTCTCACCCCCCTCCCCCCCCTTAAAATATTTAGATGCACTATTGTAAAGTGGCTGTTCCACTGGATGTCATAAGGTGAATGCACCAATTTGTAAGTCGCTCTGGATAAGAGCGTCTGCTAAATGACTTAAATGTAAATGTAAATGTATAACCTACATTATTCATCTCATATGTATACGTATATACTGTACTCTATATCATCTACTGCATCCTTATGTAATACATGTATCACTAGCCACTTTAACTATGCCACTTTGTTTACATACTCATCTCATATGTATATACTGCACTCAATACCATCTACTGTATTTTGCCTGTCGCTCTGTACCATCACTCATTCATATATCTTCATGTACATATTCTTTATCCCCTTACACTTGTGTCTATAAGGTAGTAGTTTTGGAATTGTTAGCTAGATTACTTGTTGGTTATTACTGCATTGTCGGAACTAGAAGCACAAGCATTTCGCTACACTCGCATTAACATCTGCTAACCATGTGTATGTGACAAATAACATTTGATTTGATTTTAATTTAGAAACGACCTCAGTTCATGTCTCTTGTCCTGTAAATTCATGACTAATCCGGGGTCATTCTGACTGAGCATCTTCAATTCAATAGATTTGATGACCTGTTCAACGGCCCTGTTAGTCTCTTTAACATGAATAATAAGCAGTAACCTGTTGACAAAAGACAAGTGTATCTGCCTTCCCAACCTCCCACCATTGTCTCAAGGACTCAAAATCCCATTTAATACCCCTCCATTCTTCCCAAAAACAAAAATACTTTTCACAAAAAAATGGCGTCATCTAATAACTTAACATTAAAATACCAATAAGATGATGACCTTCGTGGACATGATAAGTGAATATCAACAGTATCAGTACTGTAAAGTACTTAAGTAACAAAAAATACTTGAAATTACTACTTAATTAAGTAGTTATTATTTTTAACAACTTTTCCTTTTACTCCACTACAGTCCTAATGAAAATAATGTACTTTCTACTCCATACATTTTCCCTGACACCCAGAAGTTACATTTTGAATGCTTAGCAGGACAAGAAAATTATCTTATTCACGCACTTAAAGAGAAAATCCCTGGTCATCCCTACAGCATCTGATCAGGCGGACTGACTAAACACAAATTCTTTGTTTTGTCGGAGTGTTGGAGTGTGTCCCTGGCTCTATGTAAATTTTAAAAAACAAGAAAATCATGCCACCTGGTTTGATTAATATAAGGAATTTGAAATGATTTATACTTTTACTTTTGACACTTAAGTATATTTAAAACCAAATACTTTAAGGCTTTTACTCAAGTACTATTTTACTGGGTGACTTTCACTTTTACTTGAGTCATTTTCTATTGTTTATCTTTACTATTACTCAAGTATGACAATTGGTGATCTACCACTGGTAACAATATGGTGATCAGAAAAACCCACAGGAATAATGTCACACCTTTACAACCCTACCACAATAGTGCTCAGATAAATACAACCTGTCTAACCTTGCTGTACTGACACAACATGAACTTTTAGCCATGTGTACTGATGCCCAACTTTGGCATTTCTTACTTTTCACACATCGGAAAGCTCAAACTCAGTTAATAGACCAGACAGACAAATTGCTGACCGAAGGTGAGGTTCTTAAGCAGTGCGATCAACAGCAAAATCCACTGTACAGTTCCAGTCCCCCCTAAAACCATAAACCCCTCTTGGTCACACTGTCTTAAGGTTCCCTTTATTTGGATTATAAACATAAAAAAAAAACATTCAACAAAACATAACATCCGCCTTGACCAATAAAACCTGACCCTTGGCAATCTCTGTTGTAGATACCACAGTCACCTCTAAGCCTAAGGAAAACAAAATCACCACCCCAGTACTGAAGTTAGTACAATGAATGGGTGAGTATATGCTGCCCCTCCCACCACACACCCTAGTCAACCTCATTGGCCTCATCACTTATGTATCTCCTGTAGAAAAACTACATGAAATCTTTTCTGTTTTATTGCTTCTAATACTCTTATTACTGTCCCTTCCCCCATTAATATTGAGAGAGCCTCCCCTTAGTACCTCCATATAGAAAAGAGAAAGGAAAAGCAGAAGTAACCAGACAAAGAGAAAAACACACCCTATGAGGCATGATCATCATAGTTTTAATTGTCTCTGAACCAAAGCACGTTTCCCACCACCTTTTGCTGCCATGACAGCAGTAACACATTTCCTCAAGAGGAAACGCTTCTTCTCACTCAACTGGTCTAACCACACCGTCTTCTGTAACACCACAGCTGACCTCACAAACTTAGCAACATCAAAAAAAATCGGCCAATTTAACAGATTTCCCAGAAGTCTGATCCAGGAACCCATGTACCTCATCTAGATTGTAAATTGAGTCGACGCCAGCTGTTATTATATCAACAGGGATATCAGACATGTTCATATCCTTCTCCTGATCATCCTCAACTGAGGCCCTGGACCCCTGACTCCCCTCTGACACATCCCTCTCAACACTCCCCAGCTGCTATCATATCCACAGACATGTTCATATCCTTCTCCTGATGCTCCTCAACTGAGGCCCTGGACCCCTGACTCCCCTCTGACACATCCCTCTCAACACTCCCCAGCTGCTATCATATCCACAGACATGTTCATATCCTTCTCCTGATCCTCCTCAACTGAGGCCCTGGACCCCTGACTCCCCTCTGACACATCCCTCTCAACACTCCCCACTTGCACCCCATCACTCATACTGGGCATCTCCTCCACGACCTGGGAGACTTGCTCCACCTGAACCCCCTCCTGTACCCCATTACTCAAAATGGACATATCCTCCACGACCTGGGAGACTAGCTCCACCTGAACCCCATTTCTCTTAATGGACATCTCCTCCACTACCTGGGAGCCTAGCTCCACCTGAATTGTAAGATTGACCATAAGAGACTACATCTACCAGGTGGTCGCTTGGTGTCCTCCGTCGCAATTATTGCGTAATCTCCAGCTGCAGTAATTTTCCATTTGCTTCTGATGAGAAGCCAACTGCCACCACTGATAGCTTATCGAAGATATGTGAAAAACACCTTGATGATTGATTCTAAACAACGTTTGCCATGTTTCTGTCGATATTATGGAGTTAATTTGGAAAAAAGTTTGGCGTTATAAGTGACTGCATTTTCCAGTCTTTTTCTTAGCCAAACGTGATGAACAAAACGGAGCTATTTCATCTACACAAATAATCTTTTTGGAAAAAATGAACATTTGCTATCTACCTGGTTGATGTAGTCTCTTATGGTCAATCTGCCAATGATATGCCTACAAATATGTCACAATTCTGCAGACACCTTGGGGAAAACGTGGAAAATGTAATCCTGACTCCTAGCTCCTTCACAGCCATATAAGGAGTCATTGGCTTGAGGCGGTTTCAAAAAATGCGGCACTTCCTGATTGGATTTTTGTCTGTTTGTTTTCTGTAACATCAGTTCTTTGGCACTCACAGACAATATCTTTGCAGTTTTGGAAACGTAAGAGTGTTTTCTTTCCAAAGCTGTCAATTATATGCATAGTCGAGCATCTTTTCGTGACATCCATTTTGTCACCAAAACCCCATACACTACCCACCATTGCGACCTGTACGCTCTCGTTGGTTGGCCCTCGCTTCATACTCGTCGCCAAACCCACTGGCTACAGGTTATCTACAAGTCTCTGCTAAGTAAAGCCCTGCCTTATCTCAGCTCACTGGTCACCATAGCAGCACCCACTCGTAGCACGCGCTCCAGCAGGTATATCTCACTGGTCACCCCCAAAGCCAATTCCTCCTTTGGTCATCTTTCATTCCAGTTCTCTGCTGCCCATGACTGGAACGAATTGCAAAAATCTCTGAAGCTGGAGACTCACATCTCCCTCACTAGCTTTAAGCACCAGCTGTCAGAGCATTTTACAGATCACTGCACCTGTACTTAGCCTATCTGTAAACAGCCCATCTATCTACCTACCTCATCCCCATACTGGTATTCATTTATTTTGCTCCTTTGCACCCCAGTATCTCAACCTGCACATTCATCTTCTGCCGATCTACCATTCCAGTGTTTAATTGCTATATTGTAATTACTTCGCCACCATGGCCTATTTATTTCCTAAACGTACCTCATTTGCACTCACTGTAGATAGACTTTTTGTTTTCTTTTGTTCTACTGCATTATTGACTGTATGTTTTGTTTATTCCATGTGTAACTCTGTGTTGTTGTATATGTCGAATTGCTACGCTTTATCTTGACCAGATCGCAGTTGCAAATGATAACTTGTTCTCAACTAGCCCACCTGGTTAAATAAAGGTGAAATAAATAAATAAAAATAAAGTTGGCTGGCCCTCCCTTCATACTCGTCGCCAAACCCACTGGCTCCCCATGTCATCTACAAGACCCTGCAAGGTAAAGTCCCCCCTTATCTCAGCTCGCTGGTAACCATAGCATCACCCACCTGTAGCAAGCGCTCCAGCAGGTATATCTCTCTGGTCACCCCCAAAACCAATTCTTTCCTTGGCCGCCTCTCCTTCCAGTTCTCTACTGCCAATGACTGGAACGAACTACAAAAATCTCTGAAACTGGAAACACTTATCTCCCTCACTAGAGCAGCTCACCTCACAGATTACTGCACCTGTACATAGCCCACCTATAATTTAGCCCAAACAACTACCTCTTTCCCAACTGTATTTAATTTATTTATTTATTTTGTTCCTTTGCACCCCATTATTTTTATTTCTGCTTTGCACATTCATCCACTGCAAATCTACCATTCCAGTGTTTTACTTGCTATATTGTATTTACTTTGCCACCATGGCCTTTTTTGTCTTTACCTCCCTTATCTCACCTCATTTGCTCACATCGTATAAAGACTTGTTTCTACTGTATTATTGACTGTATGTTTGTTTTACTCCATGTGTAACTCTTTGTGGTTGTAGGTGTCAAACTGCTTTGCTTTATCTTGGCCAGGTCGCAATTGTAAATGAGAACTTGTTCTCAACTTGCCTACCTGGTTAAATAAAGGTGAAATAAAATTAAAAAAAACATCCAATCAACAAGACTCTATTCTTTAAGAAGTAAACGATGCTCAACCATCCAATCAACAATACTCTTCTTTAAGAAGTACACCATGCTCAACTATACAATCAACAAGACTCTCTTCTTTAAGAAGTACACCATGCTCAACCATCCAATCAACAAGACACTCTTCTTTAAGAAGTACACCATGCTCAACTATACGATCAACAAGACTCTCTTCTTTAAGAAGTCACCATGCTCAACAATCTGATCAACAAGACACTCTTCTTTAAGAAGTACGCCATGCTCAACCATACGATCAACAAGACGCTCTTCTTTAAGTACACCATGCTCAACTCTACGATCAACAAGACTCTCTTCTTTAAGAAGTACACCATGCTCAACTATACGATCAACAAGACTCTCTTCTTTAAGAAGTACACCATGCTCAACTATTCGATCAACAAGACTCTCTTCTTTAAGAAGTACACCATGCTCAACCATACGATCAGCAAGATTCTTCTTTAAGAAGTACGCCATGCTCAACCATCCAGTCAACAAGACTCTCTTCTTTAAGAAGTACACCATGCTCAACCATTACGATCAACCAGACACACTTCTTTAAGAAGTACGCCATGCTCAACCATCCAGTCAACAAGACTCTCTTCTTTAAGAAGTACACCATGCTCAACCATCCGATCAACAAGACTCTCTTCTTTAAGAAGAACACCATGCTCAACCATCTGATCAACAAGACACTCTTCTTTAAGAAGTACACTATGCTCAACCATCCGATCAACAAGACTCTCTTCTTTAAGAAGAACACCATGCTCAACTATACGATCAACCAGACACTCTTCTTTAAGAAGTACACCATGCTCAACTATACGATCAACAAGACGCTCTTCTTTAAGAAGAACACCATGCTCAACCATCCGATCAACAAGACTCTCTTCTTTAAGAAATACACCATGCTCCACCATCCAGTCAACAATACTCTTCTTTAAGAAGTACGCCATGCTCAACCATACGATCAGCAAGACTCTTCTTTAAGAAGTACACCATGCTCAACCATCTGATCAACAAGACACCCTTCTTTAAGAAGTACGCCATGCTCAACCATCCAATCAACAAGACTCTCTTCTTTAAGAAGTACACCATGCTCAACCATCCAGTCAACAAGACTCTCTTCTTTAAGAAGTACACCATGCTCAACTCTACGATCAACAAGACTCTCTTCTTTAAGAAGTACACCATGCTCAACTATACGATCAACAAGACTCTCTTCTTTAAGAAGTACACCATGCTCAACTATACGATCAACAAGACTCTCTTCTTTAAGAAGTACACCATGCTCAACCATCCAGTCAACAAGACTCTCTTCTTTAAGAAGTACACCATGCTCAACTCTACGATCAACAAGACTCTCTTCTTTAAGAAGTACACCATGCTCAACTATACGATCAACAAGACTCTCTTCTTTAAGAAGTACACCATGCTCAACTATACGATCAACAAGACTCTCTTCTTTAAGAAGTACGCCATGCTCAACCATCCAGTCAACAAGACTCTCTTCTTTAAGAAGTACACCATGCTCAACCATCTGATCAACAAGACACTCTTCTTTAAGAAGTACACCATGCTCAACCATCCGATCAACAAGACTCTCTTCTTTAAGAAGTACACCATGCTCAACCATCCGATCAACAAGACTCTCTTCTTTAAGAAGAACACCATGCTCAACCATCTGATCAACAAGACTCTCTTCTTTAAGAAGTACACTATGCTCAACCATCCGATCAACAAGACTCTCTTCTTTAAGAAGTACACTATGCTCAACCATCCGATCAACAAGATTCTCTTCTTTAAGAAGAACACCATGCTCAACTATACGATCAACCAGACACTCTTCTTTAAGAAGTACACCATGCTCAACTATACGATCAACAAGACGCTCTTCTTTAAGAAGAACACCATGCTCAACCATCCGATCAACAAGACTCTCTTCTTTAAGAAATACACCATGCTCCACCATCCAGTCAACAATACTCTTCTTTAAGAAGTACGCCATGCTCAACCATACGATCAGCAAGACTCTTCTTTAAGAAGTACACCATGCTCAACCATCTGATCAACAAGACACCCTTCTTTAAGAAGTACGCCATGCTCAACCATCCAATCAACAAGACTCTCTTCTTTAAGAAGTACACCATGCTCAACCATCCAGTCAACAAGACTCTATTCTTTAAGAAGTACACCATGCTCAACTCTACGATCAACAAGACTCTCTTCTTTAAGAAGTACACCATGCTCAACTATACGATCAACAAGACTCTCTTCTTTAAGAAGTACACCATGCTTAACTATACGATCAACAAGACTCTCTTCTTTAAGAAGTACACCATGCTCAACTATACGATCAACAAGACTCTCTTCTTTAAGAAGTACACCATGCTTAACTATACGATCAACAAGACTCTCTTCTTTAAGAAGTACACCATGCTCAACCATCCAGTCAACAAGACTCTCTTCTTTAAGAAGTACACCATGCTCAACTATACGATCAACAAGACTCTCTTCTTTAAGAAGTACACCATGCTTAACTATACGATCAACAAGACTCTCTTCTTTAAGAAGTACACCATGCTCAACCATCCAGTCAACAAGACTCTCTTCTTTAAGAAGTACACCATGCTCAACCATACGATCAGCAAGATTCTTCTTTAAGAAGTACGCCATGCTCAACCATCCAGTCAACAAGACTCTCTTCTTTAAGAAGTACACCATGCTCAACCATTACGATCAACCAGACACACTTCTTTAAGAAGTACGCCATGCTCAACCATCCAGTCAACAAGACTCTCTTCTTTAAGAAGTACACCATGCTCAACTCTACGATCAACAAGACTCTCTTCTTTAAGAAGTACACCATGCTCAACTATACGATCAACAAGACTCTCTTCTTTAAGAAGTACACCATGCTCAACTATACGATCAACAAGACTCTCTTCTTTAAGAAGTACACCATGCTCAACCATCCAGTCAACAAGACTCTCTTCTTTAAGAAGTACACCATGCTCAACTCTACGATCAACAAGACTCTCTTCTTTAAGAAGTACACCATGCTCAACTATACGATCAACAAGACTCTCTTCTTTAAGAAGTACACCATGCTCAACTATACGATCAACAAGACTCTCTTCTTTAAGAAGTACGCCATGCTCAACCATCCAGTCAACAAGACTCTCTTCTTTAAGAAGTACACCATGCTCAACCATCTGATCAACAAGACACTCTTCTTTAAGAAGTACACCATGCTCAACCATCCGATCAACAAGACTCTCTTCTTTAAGAAGTACACCATGCTCAACCATCCGATCAACAAGACTCTCTTCTTTAAGAAGAACACCATGCTCAACCATCTGATCAACAAGACACTCTTCTTTAAGAAGTACACTATGCTCAACCATCCGATCAACAAGACTCTCTTCTTTAAGAAGTACACTATGCTCAACCATCCGATCAACAAGACTCTCTTCTTTAAGAAGAACACCATGCTCAACTATACGATCAACCAGACACTCTTCTTTAAGAAGTACACCATGCTCAACTATACGATCAACAAGACGCTCTTCTTTAAGAAGAACACCATGCTCAACCATCCGATCAACAAGACTCTCTTCTTTAAGAAATACACCATGCTCCACCATCCAGTCAACAATACTCTTCTTTAAGAAGTACGCCATGCTCAACCATACGATCAGCAAGACTCTTCTTTAAGAAGTACACCATGCTCAACCATCTGATCAACAAGACACCCTTCTTTAAGAAGTACGCCATGCTCAACCATCCAATCAACAAGACTCTCTTCTTTAAGAAGTACACCATGCTCAACCATCCAGTCAACAAGACTCTCTTCTTTAAGAAGTACACCATGCTCAACTCTACGATCAACAAGACTCTCTTCTTTAAGAAGTACACCATGCTCAACTATACGATCAACAAGACTCTCTTCTTTAAGAAGTACACCATGCTTAACTATACGATCAACAAGACTCTCTTCTTTAAGAAGTACACCATGCTCAACCATCCAGTCAACAAGACTCTCTTCTTTAAGAAGTACACCATGCTCAACCATACGATCAGCAAGATTCTTCTTTAAGAAGTACGCCATGCTCAACCATCCAGTCAACAAGACTCTCTTCTTTAAGAAGTACACCATGCTCAACCATTACGATCAACCAGACACACTTCTTTAAGAAGTACGCCATGCTCAACCATCCAGTCAACAAGACTCTCTTCTTTAAGAAGTACGCCATGCTCAACCATCCAATCAACAAGACTCTTCTTTAAGAAGTACACCATGCTCAACCATCTGATCAACAAGACACTCTTCTTTAAGAAGTACATCATGCTCAACCATCCGATCAACAAGACTCTCTTCTTTAAGAAGTACACCATGCTCAACTCTACGATCAACAAGACTCTCTTCTTTAAGAAGTACACCATGCTCAACTATACGATCAACAAGACTCTCTTCTTTAAGAAGTACACCATGCTCAACTATACGATCAACAAGACTCTCTTCTTTAAGAAGTACGCCATGCTCAACCATCCAGTCAACAAGACTCTCTTCTTTAAGAAGTACACCATGCTCAACCATCTGATCAACAAGACACTCTTCTTTAAGAAGTACACCATGCTCAACCATCCGATCAACAAGACTCTCTTCTTTAAGAAGTACACCATGCTCAACCATCCGATCAACAAGACTCTCTTCTTTAAGAAGAACACCATGCTCAACCATCTGATCAACAAGACACTCTTCTTTAAGAAGTACACTATGCTCAACCATCCGATCAACAAGACTCTCTTCTTTAAGAAGTACACTATGCTCAACCATCCGATCAACAAGACTCTCTTCTTTAAGAAGAACACCATGCTCAACTATACGATCAACCAGACACTCTTCTTTAAGAAGTACACCATGCTCAACTATACGATCAACAAGACGCTCTTCTTTAAGAAGAACACCATGCTCAACCATCCGATCAACAAGACTCTCTTCTTTAAGAAATACACCATGCTCCACCATCCAGTCAACAATACTCTTCTTTAAGAAGTACACCATGCTCAACCATCTGATCAACAAGACACCCTTCTTTAAGAAGTACGCCATGCTCAACCATCCAATCAACAAGACTCTCTTCTTTAAGAAGTACACCATGCTCAACCATCCAGTCAACAAGACTCTCTTCTTTAAGAAGTACACCATGCTCAACTCTACGATCAACAAGACTCTCTTCTTTAAGAAGTACACCATGCTCAACTATACGATCAACAAGACTCTCTTCTTTAAGAAGTACACCATGCTTAACTATACGATCAACAAGACTCTCTTCTTTAAGAAGTACACCATGCTCAACCATCCAGTCAACAAGACTCTCTTCTTTAAGAAGTACACCATGCTCAACCATACGATCAGCAAGATTCTTCTTTAAGAAGTACGCCATGCTCAACCATCCAGTCAACAAGACTCTCTTCTTTAAGAAGTACACCATGCTCAACCATTACGATCAACCAGACACACTTCTTTAAGAAGTACGCCATGCTCAACCATCCAGTCAACAAGACTCTCTTCTTTAAGAAGTACGCCATGCTCAACCATCCAATCAACAAGACTCTTCTTTAAGAAGTACACCATGCTCAACCATCTGATCAACAAGACACTCTTCTTTAAGAAGTACATCATGCTCAACCATCCGATCAACAAGACTCTCTTCTTTAAGAAGTACACCATGCTCAACCATCCGATCAACAAGACACCCTTCTTTAAGAAGTACGCCATGCTCAACCATCCAATCAACAAGACTCTTCTTTAAGAAGTACACCATGCTCAACCATCCAGTCAACAAGACTCTCTTCTTTAAGAAGTACACCATGCTCAACCATCCAGTCAACAAGACGATCTGCTAGTCCTTTCCGGGAGTGGATCTCACCGTTGTTGCGGGAGAGTCCGAAGGTTCTCGGAAAGAGCGCCACACATTCAGGCAGAATGAAGCATTATGGTTAACTGTGCGATGAGCCTAAAGACACCTTTCCAGATCCTCTCCTTCCTACTCTGACACACACACACACACACACACACACACACACACACACACACACACACACACACACACACACACACACACACACACACACACACACACACACACACACACACACACACACACACACACACACACACACACACACACACACACACACACACACACACACACACACACACACACAAATCTACACCGTCTTAAGAAACAACAGAGGAGCAGCTGATGAACAGCTTAGCTTCACTTTGGCCACGGAGCAACATCTAAAACCTGTTGTTCTTTTATCTTCTCCCTTAATTGGCAGCATCAGTTCTCTCTCTCTCGGTCTCTCTCTCAAAATGAACAACACGTCAAGCTTCTGAACCCAGATTTAAGCCTCGCGCCTGTTTATTTATCTATTTCCATGATACTCTGAACAATAGGAGCCGGGAATGGCAAGTGACAGCCATGTCTAATATCTCTTTCTGACAATTCAGCCCATTTTCTTTTTCCTCCTCCTTCTCCCCGGCACTTGATGTCTTTATGCCTAGAGGGATAGAGGTTGAGAGTGCAGCAGTATGAAAGGGGGCTGGTGTGACCGGAGAGACTGAACCTACAGGAGGAGAGTATTAAAAGCAGAAGGCGGAGGGAGAGAAGCAGGGATGGGCGGGAGGAACCGGGGGAGGGAGAGTGAGGGCACCCCGCCTGGGCCCAGGCCTCTCCGCTGGCAGCCCACATCTTGGCCTGAGATGGCTTTTGTCATGTGGGATAAAAAGAGGGTCTCTTCTTCACTTGGACATGGAACAATGCGGGTTTTGTGTCGTCCGGGCTGGGGCGAGTAGCCCTTTCTGGGGGCCCGGCAGATGTTGAAATGAGGATGATTTATTAGCCCTGTTGTGTCCTTGGTGGCACTTGGCCCAAGTCCCAGACTTAAAGAGTGAGAGCCAAGGGGAGAAGGAGGGGGGCAGAGGAGGAGGTGGCCATGGATCAGAGAGACAGAGACATCTTAATAACTTTGGAGGCGATTTTTGCTCTCCGACCGTCATGGGATTTTTGCCCAATTTCACTGAGAAAAAAATAACTGGGTCCAGGGTTATCTGCATCACTGAGCCAAACATTGTCACCCGGCGCTAACCCCCACCCAGGCTGCTCTACCCTCCACTACTCCTTCATCCGTCCCAAAAACACTCTACCCCACCTATCCAGTCTTCTATAAAACGACAGAGGAGTCAGTCATCATTCCCAACGGCCGAGTAAGATACCTCCCAACCTGACTCTGTGTGTGGGAATATGTGTGCATGGCCGTCTGTGTGTGTGTGTGTGTGTGTGTGTGTGTGTGTGTGTGTGTGTGTGTGTGTGTGTGTGTGTGTGTGTGTGTGTGTGTGTGTGTGTCACCGAACAGACTCAACTAGGCCCTGTGGCCGATGACCAGTATGTTGAAGGTGCTCCCCTTCCTTTAAAGACCCTTCTTCCAACTCGTGACTCTCACCCTCTACCCTGGATGTTTAATCTCCTGTGTTGTTGTTCCACACTGACTGTCAGACCCCCTCCTAATAGACCACTGTGGAAGAGGTCAGTTAAAAGGGGAGGGAGCAAGTTTGTTTTTCAGAGGGCCACTGGGAAAGATTGATTGGCAAGACAATTTACTGCCCAGCGATCATACCTTCTTCTCCTTCTCTCCTTCCCCCTTGCACCTCCCCTCCTCAGATCCAAACCTGCCGAGAGGCAGTACGTGGATGTAGGGGTGTAGTAGTCAGAGGTTTGGGGTTTTCGCTGGAGCCACAAGGGGGAAAAAGACTGATTGCCTGTGGATTTCCTGAGACGCAAGGGGTCTATTGGCCAGACAGGATAATGTGGCAGGTGACCATGTGACCGGGGCGAGGGAAAGAGCCTTTGACATGAATAAGAAGGGGGGTGCAGGTCTGTCATGTGTCACCGCTACTTCTCCTCTCTGTTTAGTGCTTGTACACCCTCCCTACCTCCTCTTCTCTTACTACCCTACCACGGGGGCCCGGTGACAACACGTTGAAACTTTAGTTCCGTTTATTAGTAGAACAAATACTGTACGTACAGACACTGCAACCAGTGCCTAAAGGTTGAACGACAGCACATTGATATATGACGGAGAGACGAGAGATTCTATTTATTTGGTGGAGAAGTGAGAACAGCGGAGTGGCTGGTCTGTAAGTGCTGTTTTTATGGCTGGATTCAAAACCCCCACTGCCTGTGACAAGCCTTCAAACATTGCCTAGGTTAATGACTCCTTGCTCTCAGCTATCTATCACGGCATCTACATCAGCAGAACGCTGCTAAAAAACCAATGGCATATTTTTCTCCCACAAGACATGATGTGAGAAAGACATGATTGGGGGCAGGGGCGGACACTGTTAAAGCTCCCAAGGCATTCTTGTTCTATACTAGTATTCTGGATTAGCCTAGCACCTATGTTTTTAAGGATGTGCAAATGTCCAAACTTAAGTAACCATCTCTTCTGAGCTGTCCCAAGTACCACACTGAGAAGAGTAGAGAAATAAAAAAAATGCCTCTTCTCCTCTCTGCGATTTCTGCCTCTTCCCTTTTAATTTGGCTGGCTCTCTGGCCATGTGAATGGGTGGAGTGGGGACAATGATATATATGGGGGTCATGGAGGGATGCTGGGGGAAGAATGCTGGCCTTGATGTTGGCGGACCCTGACGCCTTGACGTTGATTAATGAGACTGATGACATGGGCAGAATGGGAGAGAGAGAGAGAGAGAGAGAGAGAGAGAGAGAGAGAGAGAGAGAGAGAGAGAGAGAGAGAGAGAGAGAGAGAGAGAGAGAGAGAGAGAGAGAGAGAGAGAGAGAGAGAGAGAGAGAGAGAGAGAGAGAGAGAGAGAGAGAGAGAGAGAGAGAGAGAGAGAGAGAGAGAGAGAGAGAGAGAGAGAGAGAGAGAGAGAGAGAGAGAGAGAGAGAGAGAGAGAGAGAGAGAGAGAGAGAGAGAGAGAGAGAGAGAGAGAGAGAGAACCTGTCCTGAACCTGACTATTGCTCCCCAAACTCCTGGTAAGGTATTATCTCTTCTCCTCTTCTCTCCTCCTTGCTCAAACTCCCGAGGCCTAAACGGAGGGAGAAAGAAGTGGGAATAAAGTTGCCGTCCTATTTTCTCTTTTCTGAACCGCAGCAGACCTGGCCGGTTTCCCGGCGTATCATTCCGAATAAGGTGCTTCTGGTCGCCGCCATTTTTCACCGGGAAAAATGCTGTTCGAATTAGCCGGAGCTATCATCGGGCTTGGCTAAATGCTGTTAGAATTAGCCAAAGCTGTCACCGGGCTTGGCTAAATGCTGTTCGAATTAGCCGGAGCTGTCACCGGGCTTGGCTAAATGCTGTTTGAATTAGCCGGAGCTGTCACAAGTCGCCTTCCGCGTGTTTCGCGGCCGACCACAACATGGAAGACACAAACAAGACAGACAATGTTGACTACATGGACTTTTGGGATAGGTGAGGCCTAGAGAAATAGACAGATACAGCAATAAACCTATACAGAGTAATACTGTTGATACTTTGACTGGATGTGGTCGGTCGCGGTTCAAACCCAAGGTTAAGCCAATTAAATAGAGTGATGTTCCGGATATGAAAGTCTGAATAAAAGAAGAATATACATTATTTGACAATATGTCACCCTCACTCAAAAGATCACTTCATTTTCATCAAACGCTCTGACTTTATGAAGACATCTTGTATGTGATTATACAACAACATTAACTACTACTGTGAACACTTGTACATGATTATACATGATCAACAACATTAACTACTTCTGTGAACACAGAAATGGAACGGGTCATATTATAGTCAGACATTATGTATAATCGGGTCACATATGTTTTAACACTTTGTCATACTTTACTGATCTGTAGCCTCTGGCCATCCACTCCCATTGTCTAGCCACTCATCTATGGGTAAACAAGGCACAAACCCCCAGCCGCTTCAAAACAAAGTACCCATACTGATCTGTAGCCTCTGGCCATCCACTCCCATTGTCTAGCCACTCATCATCTATAGGTAAACAAGGCACAAACCCCCCAGCCGCTTCAAAACAAAGTACCCATACTGATCTGTAGCCTCTGGACATCCACTCCCATTGTCTAGCGACTCATTTATAGGTAAACAAGGCACAAACCCCCCAGCCACTTCAAAACTCGCCACAATGGCCAGTTTTCCTCCCAATTTGCTGGTGGAGAAAGGCCGGATCAGGGGCCTTTCACAGACTCTGAGTGGAGGGCCTAATTCAGACTCAACCTGAACCTAACCCTTAATATCCCCATCGACACCCCGGCCTATATTTAGGGAGCTCCTGACTGGCGTAGTCGTGAACAAAATGAGGAATGAACAGAGTTCGCACACGGATGAAAATCATTCACGCACCGAAAGTTCTCGTCCACAGACTCCTCTCTCTTTATCCCCCTTTCTAATTAGGCAAGCACACGGCCGAGTTCCACTACATCTCTCTGCCCCCAACTCCCATTTCCCCCAACTCTTCACATATTAGGCAAGCACACGGCCGAGTTCCACTACATCTCTCTGCCCCCCCAACTCCCATTTCCCCCCAACTCTTCGCATATTAGGCAAGCACACGGCCGAGTTCCACTACATCTCTATGCCCTCCCAACTCCCATTTCCCCCCAACTCTTCACATATTAGGCAAGCACACGGTCGAGTTCCACTACATCTCTCTGCCCCCCCAACTCCCATTTCCCCCAACTCTTCACATATTAGGCAAGCACACGGTCGAGTTCCACTACATCTCTCTGGCCCCCCCAACTCCCATTTCCCCCCAACTCTTCACATATTAGGCAAGCACACGGCCGAGTTCCACTACATCTCTCTGCCCCCCCAACTCCCATTTCCCCCCAACGCTTCACATATTAGGCAAGCACACGGCCGGGTTCCACTACATCTCTCTGCCCCCCCACCTCCCATTTCCCCCCAACTCTTCACATATTAGGCAAGCACACGGCCGAGTTCCACTACATCTCTCTGCCCCCCCAACTCCCATTTCCCCCCAACGCTTCACATATTAGGCAAGCACACGGCCGGGTTCCACTACATCTCTCTGCCCCCCCAACTCCCATTTCCCCCCAACTCTTCACATATTAGGCAAGCACACGGCCGAGTTCCACTACATCTCTCTGCCCCCCCAACTCCCATTTCCCCCAACGCTTCACATATTAGGCAAGCACACGGCCGGGTTCCACTACATCTCTCTGCCCCCCCAACTCCCATTTCCCCCCAACTCTTCACATATTAGGCAAGCACACGGTCGAGTTCCACTACATCTCTCTGCCCCCCCAACTCCCATTTCCCCCCCAACTCTTCACATATTTGTATTCCCTTTTCCTCTGACACACATTTGACAACCTAATCAACATCCTTTCGACCACAGAGCCCTGCGTCCCCATCCCCCGTCCCCCGCCCCCACCTCTCCTGATGTGTTCTTTCACAGCACGATGCCTTAAAGAACTGCTACCTTCCAGGTTCAAGTGCTGTAATAAAAGCAATCAAGGCCTTTCCTACAGATAGGTCAAGTGCAAGGTGCCTCACATGGGGGATGTGGGGATTTGAATTGCTGTCAGCGGAAATAGGAAAGATGCAGACTTCCGCCTTCAGAGACGTGGGGTTGGAAGTTGATGATGTGGACCTCAAAGCCTTTACATGGTGGAGCTTCGCCTGAGCTCCAGTCCCTTTGGGGGACTTTTAAGATGGAGGGAGGAAGGGAGAAAGGGAGACAGGCGTCGGCCATTAAGGAAAGGACTACAGGCCTGGTTGAAGGTGTGTGTTTCTGCTCTCTGTGTGTTCGGCAGTGGCACCACCAGATCAGCTGTCCTCCACTCTCCATTCAGTGTCTGCCCGGCTCAGGATACTGAGACAGGAAGGAAGAGATGAGAGGTGCATCTCAAGATAGAGCAGGAGGGTGAGGAGGGGTGGGGGACTAATGAAAGGAGCCTGCGACAGGTAGAGCATTGTAACCGTAGAGCTGAAGCCATGCTTTATTTGCGGGTTATGCAAAAAGTGGCCCCATGGTGAAATAGCCATGCTCTCCGAAATAAATGCTGTAGCTACTTTAATATACATCTGAGTGAAATAACTATGCCCTCTACATGTGCTTGTTATCACTGTGGTAATTAGTTCAGATCAGGTATTTCTCAAGATCCAGAGACGTGTGAAAAGTGAGATCTAACAATTTTGGTGGTTATACAGCACGTCAATCACTATATGGTATTTACAAGTGACCTAAATCATCTATTTAAACATGGCAACCAAAAAACAGTGGACAAAAAGGCAGTGACCCAGGCAAGAGGGCAACAAAACGGTGTTGAGGTCGTGTAGGAACGAGGAGGTGGTGAGGTCTGAAAGGGAACACCCTTGGCTTCCGGGTTGGAACCTTCTCTGACCCTGCTGTCCAGCCACTTTGCCTTGGCTCTGCCAGGGAGAGGAGCGGGATTAGGTGGCCGCAGTAGAGGGGAGGCCAGAAAACCAACCCAATCTCTCTGGAACCGTTTGCTTTGATGTCCACTCTTTTCCCACAGTGCAAACTGAGAGAGACGAGTCAACAGCGAGGGAAAGCGCGGGTCGGCGGTTTGAAAATCAGAACTTTAAGTCGGTAGAGGTTGTAGTGTAAATGAAGTGTGCCGTGGTAGAAATATTGTTGAAAGAAAAGAGGTTGTTACAAACAAATTGAAGATGTTGTGTGGTAGAACCTGAGTGTGTATGCAATCTGCTGAAGTGTAAAATTGTGTAAAATTCACCTGTAGAAGACACAGCAGTCAGATGGGTCACATTTGATTTGGATAGTCAATTATAGAGGATCTACAGATGGTCATAATATCAAAAAATGAGCTGTTTTTCGTATAATTTTTTACCCCCTTTTTCTCCCCAATTTCGTGGTATCCAATTGTTAGTAATTACTATCTTGTCTCATCGCTACAACTCCCGTACGTGCTCGGGAGAGACGAAGGTTGAAAGTCGTGCGTCCTCCGATACACAACCCAACCAAGCCGCACTGCTTCTTAACACAGCGCCCTCCAACCCGGAAGCCAGCCGCACCAATGTGTCGGAGGAAACTGCGCCCGGCCCGCCACAGGAGTCGAACAACTGAACTACACTCCTCGCCAAGCCCTCTCCGCTCCATCTCCCTCCAGAAATGAGTTTGGAGGAGGTGGGGTGGTGAGTGTTGGGGGGGGGATCTGGGTTTGTTTAAGGTCATGCAGACTTTGTTCCACCTGAGAGTTTATCTGGGCTGCGCGGGACAATAAGGTGCGTAATAGAAACCCAAGCTGTGCCGGCTAAATGACTTCACTGATAAGGCCGAATTAGAAGCGCCGGGATCCTTGAGCCCAGGAGAAGATCAGGAGGCAGGAAGGGAGAAAAGAAGGAGAGAAAAGGAAAAGTAGAGGAGGAGGAAAGACAGCAAGGTTGGGGGGGGATCAATAAAGAATGTACACAAAAGGAGGCCTCTTAAAAGAATCCGGTGCGTCCTCTCAGTGTCTTGATGGCAACATTCCACAATCACCATTTTGGAAAAGATCAGCCACTCAGAACTGCACTATATATGCAAAAATATGTGGACACCCCTTTAAATGAGTGGATTCGGCTATTTCAGCCCCCATTGCTGACAAGTGACAAATGCAGCTCACTAATGCTTGTGTGGCCGCAAAGGCGGAGGTGTTGCTAACATTTACGATAGCAAATTTCAATTTACAAAAACAAAATTACGTTTATCTTTTTTATTTTTTTATTTCACCCCCTTTTCTCCTAAATGTTTTGTGGTATCCAATTGTTAGTAGTTACTATCTTGTCTCATCGCTACAACTCTCATACGGGTTTGGGAGAGACGAAGGTCAAAAGCCATACGTCCTCCGAAACACAACCAAGCCGTACTTCTTAACACAGAGCGCATCCAACCCGGAAGCCAGCCACACCAATGTGTCGGAGGAAACACCGTACACCTGGCGACCTGGTTGGCGTGCACTGCGCCCCGCCCGCCACAGGAGTCGCTAGTGCGCGATGAGACAAGGATATCCCTAACGGCCAAACCCTCCCTAACCCGGACGACGCTATTACAATTGCGCGTCGCGAGATACAGAAAGAAAAAGAGAGAGAAAGAGACAAAAAAGAGAGCGAGAGAGACAGAGATACAGAGAGACACAGAAAAAGAGAGCGAGACAGAGAGACAGACACAGAGAGACACAAAGAAAAAGAGAGCGAGACAGAGAGACAGAGACACAGAGACACAGAAAAAGAGAGCGAGACAGAGAGACAGACACAGAGAGACACAAAGAAAAAGAGAGCGAGACAGAGAGACAGACACAGAGAGACACAAAGAAAAAGAGAGCGAGACAGAGAGACAGAGACACAGAGAGACACAGAGAAAAAGAGAGCAGCGAGACAGAGACACAGAGAGACAGAGAGAAAAAGAGAGCGAGAAAAGGACTGCATAGGCAACTCTACCCCGTAAATGACAGTGTAGGAGGATATGATCATAAATCAGTCCACCGACTCTGCACCCTTTCCAAAGTAAAACCAGTTTGACACTTCAACAATTCAACACTGTTTTTCAAATGGTATATCGTCATTATGCTTTGCTTCTCGGGCCGTGCTGTTATTGTAAACAGTCAACTTGAGGAGAGAATAACATGTCTGTTTTCCAGTGTGTGTGTGCATCCATGCTTGAATGTGTGTTTGTGGACACGTGGAGAGTGGTTGTTTTAATTAAAACAAAGTCCAAGATCCCCAGCGCGGTACAACAATGTTTTCTCACCTCCATCATCTAAATCTTCCGTTATTGTGACGTTGTCGGTGTAATGCGTGGTGTTCAGAAGGTCACGGCTAAAACACATACGGGTGTGCACACGGACGCACTCACTCACTCTCTTTCTCTCTCACACAAACACACACACGCTTTCTCTCATACAAACACACACACGCTTTCTCTCACACAAACACACACACGCTTTCTCTCATACAAACACACACACGCTTTCTCTCACACAAACACACGCACGCTTTCTCTCATACAAACACACGCACGCTTTCTCTCACACAAACACACGCACGCTTTCTCACAAACACACGCACGCTTTCTCTCACACAAGCACACACACGCTTTCTCACAAACACACGCACGCTTTCTCTAACACAAACACACGCATGCTTTCTCTCACACAAACACACGCACGCTTTCTCTCACACAAACACACGCACGCTTTCTCTCACACAAACACACGCACGCTTTCTCTAACACAAACACACGCACGCTTTCTCTCACACAAACACACGCACGCTTTCTCTAACAAACACACGCACGCTTTCTCTAACACAAGCACACACACGCTTTCTCACAAACACACGCACGCTTTCTCTAACACAAACACACGCACGCTTTCTCTCACACAAACACACGCACGCTTTCTCTCACACAAACACACGCACGCTTTCTCTCACACAAACACACGCACGCTTTCTCTAACACAAACACACGCACGCTTTCTCTCACACAAACACACGCACGCTTTCTCTCACACAAGCACACACACGCTTTCTCACAAACACACGCACGCTTTCTCTAACACAAACACACGCACGCTTTCTCTCACACAAACACACGCACGCTTTCTCTCACACAAACACACGCACGCTTTTCTCTAACACAAACACACGCACGCTTTCTCTCACACAAACACACGCACGCTTTCTCTCACACAAACACACGCACGCTTTCTCTAACACAAACACACACGCTTTCACACACACACACACACACACACACACACACACACACACACACACACACACACACACACACACTCTCTCTCATACACACACTTTCTCTCATACACACACTTTCTCTCACACAAACACACGCATGCTTTCTCTCACACAAGCACACACTTTCTCTTTCTTATTCGCACACACACACACATTTTCCCACATGGAAAAACATGCTGGGAAAGCAAGCAGGTGAGCCGAGAAGAAAATGACAGCAGCTTCATGGCTAATTGATGAAATGTTTGTTGAGGTGAATGGAAAGTGGGTGAACGCTATCATGCAGTACCATGTCACATTCCCAAATGTAAACATCAATCTAATTAACAACATAAACAGTCTTTTCTGGCCCGGCAACAGAGGAATATCATTGTCTACTGTGGCCCGGGGCTAACGTGGACATGAAGTGGCTATTCATCATGACAGCCATGAATGATGGGTTTTCACTGGGATACAGACGAGGGAGGAGGTAGGGGAGGAATTGGGCAGCAGTTACCTGCGTTTGGCCACCAAGGACATGGGAGAAGGGGTGTTAAATTAATGTTTAGGAACATTAGCTAAAGCGTGTCTCCGCTAGCTACGCGCAGGGGCAAATAGAAGGTAAAGAGACTGGAGTGTGAAGAGACTGGAAGGGCTGGAGTTGAAGACAAGAGACTATTGAGAGACAAAGTGTCTCCAAGTCTACTGGAACCAATTACTGAGTAATAACATCAACAACTTGGAGGGACAATATTTATAGAGCTCGACCACTCCATCAAAGACGGATGACTTCCTCCTGAGAAACCCCTTCATTTCATCTGGAGATGAATTAACAGATGTTGGTTATGAGCAAATGATAAGGCATCAGTGTTCTAATCAAAGCTGACATTTCATTTCCTGCTTTGCTTTCTCGTTATCAATTACCATGTTCGGGGGCATAATTGACATCGGTTCGAGAGGACGAGGTATTTCTTTAATACCTCCTAAGTAACTGCTGTGCTGTTTCTACAGCAACAGTGCCCATATGTTCAATGTTAGTTGTAATATGTTCCCCTGGAGTGCTCCGAAGGCTGGGGAAATTGGATTAAATTGGGTAATAGCATGTTTAAAACGTACATAAATGAATGTGAATGGAAGACATTACTCAAGACTGAACATGCTGTATTATTTTTCATGTGAAAACTTGAGTTTCTTTTAAACTTTTATTCATGGTGTTATACAGTGTTGGCCAATAGGGTTGTTAAATACCACAGGATGAATATTCATTGCATGGTGTTATACAGTGTTGGCCAATAGGGTTGTTAAATACCACAATATGAATATTCATTGCATGGTGTTATACAGTGTTGGTCAATAGGGTTGCACAATATGAATATTCATGGTGTTATACAGTGTTTGCCAATAGGGTTGTTAAATACCACAATATGAATATTCATTGCATGGTGTTATACAGTGTTGGCCAATAGGGTTGTTAAATACCACAATATGAATATTCATTGCATGGTGTTATACAGTGTTGGTCAATAGGGTTGTTAAATACCACAATATGAATATTCATGGTGTTATACAGTGTTTGCCAATAGGGTTGTTAAATACCACAATATGAATATTCATTGCATGGTGTTATACAGTGTTGGCCAATAGGGTTGTTAAATACCACAATATGAATATTCATTGCATGGTGTTATACAGTGTTGGTCAATCGGGTTGTTAAATACCACAATATGAATATTCATGGTGTTATACAGTATTGGTCAATAGGATTGTTAAATACCACAAGATGAATATTCATTGCATGGTGTTATACAGTGTTGGCCAGTAAGGTTGTTAAATAGCACAAGATCAATATTCATGGTGTTAAACAGTGTTGTTATTCTGTCGTCATAACGAGGAGACCAAGGCGCAGCGTGATATTAATATTTCACCAAACATTGCTGGTTGTCTGTATAGCTAGCTAGCGTAAGTGACAGGTGAGGTTGACGCTTCTCAAGTGCAGCCCAATTTTCCACCACACACAACTTTTCTTGCCTGACAAAGTAGCCAACTAGCTATAGCAAGAAGTATTTCTCCTCGTAGTATCACCGTTCCGCTTTCGCTGTCTCTAACTCCTCCTTACGACGGCGATACTCCCTCGGCTGTGTCCAGGGTCCTGTTCCATCTAATATCTCCTCCCAGGTCCATTTCCCCATTAAGCGCTGTTCCTCCTTTTCACGCTGCTTGGTCCTGGTTTGGTGGGTTTTTCTGTCACGTTCGTCATAACGAGGAGAACAAGGAGCAGCATGATAAGAATACATTATTTTTTAATGAAAGAGAAACACTGAACAAAGTATACGAAACAACAAAACGAACCTGACACTATACGACACGAGTGTTGACAGGCAACTACACATAGATAATAACCCACAAAACCAAAATGGACATTTTATTTTGTATTTTTTTGGAAATGGAAATGGAAACCTAAATAAGATCCCCAATCAGAGACAACGATAAACAGCTGTCTCTGATTGGGAACCAATTCAGGCACCATAGACCTACATATACCTACACATACAAAAACCCCATAGATATACAAAAAACCCTAGACAAGACAAAAACACATAGACAATCCAAACCTAAACCAACCACCCTTGTCACACCCTGACCTAACCGAAAAAATAAAGAAAACTAAGATAACTAAGGTCAGGGTGTGACAAATATAAACATGAATATGAATAACTAACTATTGAAGTCATTGTAGTGACCCAATTGAGATGGCTTGAAATGAAGGAAAAGCAGCCAACAAGTGCTCAGCATATGTGGGAACTCCTTCAAGACTGTTGCAAAAGTACTTACAGGTGAAGCTGGTTGAGATAATGCCAAGAGTGTGCAAAGCTGTCATGGCTACTTTGAAGATTCTCAAATATAAAACATATTTTGATATGTTTAAAATACATTTTGATTTGTTTTTCTTCAATGTAGAAAATTGTAAAAATAAAGAAAGAAAGAAAAGCCTTGAATGAGTAGGTGTGTCCAGACTTTTCACTGATACTGTATATGTACAAATAATAATTGTATATATGTAATTCCAGGTTAATTTAACATGGCGGTAAGAAACAATTACCCTTTCCAATGCTTTTTAATAAATACACATGAAATACTTAATCATTCAGCTTTTTCCCTTTTGGAATGGCCTTCAGAAGAGCTGCTCTTTAGACCTCATCAGAGTCAGGCTCTGATTTGATTAGTGAAATACTATGCTAATGACCCATTAACCCGAAGAGCTGCTCTTTAGACCTCATCAGAGTCAGGCTCTGATTTGATTAGTGAAATACTATGCTAATGACCCATTAACCTGAAGAGCTCAACTCATGTGGCTTCTTAATCTTCAGTCTACCAGACCAGGGTTCACATAGTATTTAAAAACGGTACTTTTATCATTTGCTCTGCCTGGAGTGCCAGATGGGCGGGGGTTGCGCTCTTGAGACAATTCAAGCTCAATTATGGACAATGTATTTGAAATGGTTGGAAATGTCACTGATAGTCTTTAGATCAGGATTGTCAAAATCATTTTCCCCCGGGGCCCGCATTCGGTCTCCAACGAGGTCCGGAGGGCCAAACTGCATCAAAACTGGCAATAAATGTGCCCTCTATCGATAGGTTTTGGAATAGCTGTTTATACCTGACTGTATAGTGACCAATAGAGAGCTGGACAGTCAAGAAACTGTATGAATAAAAGGTCCATTTTAATTTCTACAGCGTTTTGATTTGGTTTTAGTTACTTTAAAGTATATTGAGTTCTTTTGCCACCCCCTGCTTTAGACACCCATGGTCTTAACAGCTATTAAGGGGACTTCCCTCACCTTGACACCCATAACCACAGTACAACATGCTAAGCATTATAGGAACTACAGTCCCGGGTTCAAACTGTTTTGAGCATACAACTTGGTTTAAATGTGATCCATTTAGCAGACAAACCACAATGTGGGCTCACTCAGAACCCACTCCCCACACAGACATTGTCAGAACCGGATGAAGATGCCGTCGCCGAAACGTTGGTTTCAATAAAGTTCAATGGTTAGAGTGCTCAAAATAGAACAAATTCTTTAGCAAACCTGTAAGGTTTCCATGTATATCAATTGAATGGAGGGCAGTCGCTAGTCCCTCTCTCTGTCAACTACTTGCCATTCTTTTGGTTTGTCTATTCTCTGTCCCCTAAAGTCCTTTTCTGCCCTATCAGCTTGGTACCATTAGTCTTGTGCCTGGCTCGAGATAAAAAGCACAAAAGAAATGCCTCTGTCGGCAAACAGACCAGACAAGTTGCAAACCGTGCCTTGAGCACCTTGAGTGCTGCTAGAGCTCTTGACACATGCTGGGTATACAGGGCTCAGCAATCCCTCCGACACAAAAGATGAGCAAACATTGCGGGAGGTGAGAGGTAGGGTTAGGGCATGGCAGGTAAGAGAAATATGAGGAATTTCCATGGAGCGCTGGGTATCTGTTACGTAGGTCCATCCCATCGGCTGCCCGTGAGCGCCCATCTAATGCATCTAACGCCTTGGCATATTGCTAAGCCAATCGCACGTTGAGAGAGAGAGAGAGAGAGAGAGAGAGAGAGAGAGAGAGAGAGAGAGAGAGAGAGAGAGAGAGAGAGAGAACGACAGGCACTTTTTTTTATTTTCTTCACTCCCATCGGATAAATGATGCCAATATTGAAAAACTCCAAAAAAGTCATCCCAAGGTCTTTGAAGCCTAGTTACCCTTTGAAGCTGGGAGGAGGTATTGCCAAAATATGCGCCTGGGTAATGGCTTATTTGTGAGTGAGTGTCTGTGTGTGAGTGAGTGAGTGTCTGTGTGAGTGAGTGAGTGAGTGAGTGAGTGAGTGAGTGAGTGAGTGAGTGAGTGTCTGTGTGAGTGTCTGTGTGAGTGTCTGTGTGAGTGAATGAGTGAGTGAGTGTCTGTGTGAGTGTCTGTGTGAGTGTCTGTGTGAGTGAATGAGTGAGTGAGTGAGTGAGTGAATGAGTGAGTGAGTGTCTGTGTGAGTGAGTGAGTGAGTGAGTGAGTGAGTGAGTGAGTGAGTGAGTGAGTGAGTGTCTGTGTGTGAGTGAGTGAGTGAGTGTCTGTGTGAGTGTCTGTGTGAGTGTCTGTGTGAGTGAATGAGTGAGTGAGTGAATGAGAGTGAGTGAGTGAGTGAATGAGTGAGTGAGTGAATGAGTGAGTGAGTGTCTGTGAGTGAGTGAGTGTCTGTGTGAGTGAGTGAGTGTCTGTGTGTGAGTGAGTGAGTGAGTGAGTGAGTGTCTGTGTGTGAGTGAGTGAGTGTCTGTGTGTGAGTGAGTGAGTGTCTGTGAGTGAGTGAGTGTCTGTGAGTGAGTGAGTGAGTGAGTGAGTGAGTGAGTGAGTGAGTGAGTGAGTGTCTGTGTGTGAGTGAGTGAGTGTCTGGCCCCCCAATGGTGGAACAAACTCCCTCACGACGCCAGGACAGCGGAGTCAATCACCACCTTCCGGAGACACCTGAAACCCCACCTCTTCAAGGAATACCTAGGATAGGGTAAGTAAGGGTAAGTAATCCTTCTCCCCCAACAAGATTTAGATGCAAGTGGCTGTTCCACTGGTTGTCATAAGGTGTATGCACCAATTTGTAAGTCGCTCTGGATAAGAGCGTCTGCTAAATGACTTAAATGTAAATGTAAATGTGTGTGTGAGTGAGTGAGTGTCTGTGTGTGAGTGAGTGAGTGTCTGTGTGTGAGTGAGTGAGTGTCTGTGTGTGAGTGAGTGAGTGTCTGTGTGTGAGTGAGTGAGTGTCTGTGTGTGAGTGAGTGAGTGTCTGTGTGTGAGTGAGTGAGTGTCTGTGTGTGAGTGAGTGAGTGTCTGTGTGTGAGTGAGTGAGTGAGTGAGTGAGTGAGTGAGTGAGTGAGTGAGTGAGTGTCTGTGTGTGAGTGAGTGTCTGTGTGAGTGAGTGAGTGAGTGAGTGAGTGAGTGAGTGAGTGAGTGAGTGTCTGTGTGAGTGAGTGAGTGAGTGAGTGAGTGAGTGAGTGAGTGAGTGAGCGAGTGAGCGAGCAAGCGAGTGAGATAACTACATTTTCAGTTGAAAGACTCAGTATGTTTAACAGTGCAATCACATTGAAGACTTGGCTCAATTTTAAAAGATGTCCCTGAATGGTGTCACACTACCACAGTGCCATTTCAAACACAGATAGTGGCACACCAGATGAGATGGTAAACTTCTGAGATGTCATCGACCATCCAATTCAATCACAAGTAGCAGAGTTAAGGCTGACAATGTGACTGACACGGCAATGCTCCGTGTCTTTTCTTTCCCTCTTCACAGAGAGATATTACTTAGCAACCCCTGAATCATTTATTGACTGTGCAAGCGCTTTCTTTGAGATAGCAAACACTTGAGACGCAGGACAAACAGGCCAGATGACAGAAGTCAAAGGTTTTGGAAGAGAGACAAAGGGCATGAATCACGGGGGTGACTCTCCCTGTCACTGGTTTAGAAGGGTGATTAAATACGATTAATACACACTACCGCTCAAAAGTTTTAAAACACCTACTTATTCAAGGGTTTTTCTTTACTTGTACTATTTTCCACATTGTAGAAGATATTAAAACTATGATATAACACAGACGACTTGATTGAAACCGGCCCTTGTGCGGAGACAGGGAGTTATATTATGTTGTGATGAACAAGGGCTTTTAAATGGAGGACTGAGGGTGGCTCTGCTGTTCCAGTGGGGGAGCAGAGAGACATGCTGAATGAACGTTGCCCCAAGCGAAGCATCTCCTAGATTGAGCTGTCCGTCTCGGGAAATGCGTCTGAGTTAACACCTCGCCATCGCCCAACGCCCTGGGACAGACAAGACTGGACTGCGTTCTCTTCTCTCTTCTGGATCATTCTAATTATCCTGGAATGGATGGTGGCGTTGGACTAATCACACACACAGACTTCAAGAGACACACACACACACATCATTCTTCATCTTAACTCCCATTACTACCCACGCCGATATTATTACACGCCAGTCTGTGTCATTACTCCAACCAACACCCATTCTAAATCAAATCAAATTTATTTACATAGCCCTTCGTACATCAGCTGATATCTCAAAGTGCTGTACAGAAACCCAGCCTAAAACCCCAAACAGCAAGCAATGCAGGTGTAGAAGCACGGTGGCTAGGAAAAACTCCCTAGAAAGGCCAAAACCTAGGAAGAAACCTAGAGAGGAACCAGGCTATAGGTGGATCCATATCCACACTACACTTTACAGTATATACACGATCCATTCAACTCCCATTCAATATTCCCACAATGACGACTACTAGCATTAAAACCCTCCACTGAGGGATCACATTTAGACAAACATGTCCCCCGTTTAATTGGGGCTAGAGGGGAAAGACAGACAGACATATAGACAGGGGGCTTCCTCCACTAAGGCCCATTAACAGCACTAACCTCCCCTGCTTTCTTAGGGCCCCATCTCCCCTGTCACTCTTCCATCACTCTCCCTCTGTTCCCTCCCTCTCTTTCTCTCTCATCCATCCCTCCCTCCCTCCCTCAGACTTCCTTCTCTCACTCTTACTCCCTTTGTTCCCTCCATCCCTCTCTCTCTAGGCCTGTATATTTGTCTAAGACCAGTGTGGGGAGGGTTCCTGGGGAGTCTCATGATGGCTTTCGATGGCTGAGCTGTTATGACTATCTATGATAAGAGCCTTTTGCTCTGAGCCCCGCTGAGAGAGAGAGAGAGAGAAGCCAAAATAATTGACACACTATAAAGCATAAAGCCAAAATAATTATATAATAATATTGACACGCAATGAAATATATATTTAGAATGAGGTCCTGACTAGCTTAATTATTGGCTTACTACTATTATAGTATATGAAAGACACATATACAGACAATGATCTCAGACTGGAGTCTGACTTAGTCATGGAGCTATCAGAACCTCTTCAGGCAGTACTTTCGCCAGTGAGCAGCAGGCCATAAGCCGACCCCTCCAAATCAATGTGCTGAGCGAAGCAGTCATTTTGGGTAACATGAGTGTTGTACAGAGTTAGGCAGGAGCAGCGAGGCTGATGACTGCTTTGAGAGAGACGGAGAGAGACGGAGAGAGAGAGAGAGAGAGAGAGAGAGAGAGAGAGAATAGCCCTATGCACGTAGGTCTAGTCATAATATGAACCGTACAGAGGAAAATGCTTTCCGTGGCATTGTGCCATGTAGCGTGTGCCTCGCTTCTCTAATCGGCAAATGCTTCTTCTCGTGTATTGGACTAGAGGAAGAGGAGGAGAGAGAGAAATGAATTGCATGGGCAGGACGCTGGGGATAATCATCCTCACACACACACAATTCACGAGATTGAGCATGTGACCCTCACCGACACGTTTACTGAAACGTTGAAGCATGTCAACTGTCCCTGTAAATAGGAAAATAAACATACTGTGGTTGGCTCAGCCAGCCTACATACTGTACAGTACACCCTCCAAACTAAACCCAACCTTTTAGTGACGTGATGTGTAATTACATGAAGGTAACTCTATAATATCAGACTATACAATTTATGTGAATTACCAAAATGGCAGCCTGCTGAAATGAGGCAGTGCAGTCTGGTTAGAGAGAGAGAGAGAGAAACTAGCTGCAACGACCCTGGCTGCACGCCTCTTTGATTTCCATATCGTGTGGCGTGACCAAACGGGTGAGCTCCGACGGGGGGAGGCGGCACCGAAAAGCCCATACCTCCAGTAATCAGTTAGATTTTCCAACATTGGCGACTGATTGAATTTAAAGAGAGGGTGGTGGGCCTGTTCAAAGATGACATCCAATGGTAGTATGAAATGGAAAGAACATCTTCATTTGGCAGCTAGGTGGTTGCGTTTGGCTCAAGAGCTAACAATGAATCATTCCTACTGTCTTTCACTTGCCTTTCTCAAGGTTGCACCTCAGAAAAGGACTCTTCATTTGCAATTTTTTCATTTCAGACTGTCTCCGAATATTCATGTTCTGCTAAAGTTCACTAAAACGTTTTCCACAACATCTGTAACAACCACCACAGAACGTTCCCCCAACGCTCTTCTTACGTTTCCAGGTAAAGTAATAACACAATGTTCTTAGAACGTTCCCCCAATGCTCTTCTTACGTTTCCATATAATAACACAATGTTCTTAGAACGTTCCCCCAATGCTCTTCTTACGTTTCCATATCATAACACAATGTTCTTAGAACGTTCCCCCAACGCTCATCTTACGTTTCCAGGTAAAGTAATAACACAATGTTCTTAGAACGTTCCCCCAACGCTCTTCTTACGTTTCCATGCAAAGTAATAACACAATGTTCTTAGAATGTTCCCCCAACGCTCTTCTTACGTTTCCATGTAAAGTCATAACAATGTTCTTAGTACGTTCCCCCAACGCTCTTCTTACGTTTCCATGTAAAGTAAAAACACAATGTTCTTAGAACATTTCCATGTAAAGTCATAACACAATGTTCTTAGAACGTTCCCCCAACGCTCTTGTTACGTTTCCATGTAATGTAGAAACACAATGTTCTTAGAACGTGCAGCAGCAACAAAATGTGGGAACAATAGAAGTGATACTGAGGAAATGTTATGGGAATATTCTGTGAATGTTCATCCTGATATTACTACTAACACCTGAAAACATTACTTCCAAGATAATGCAAATAGTTCTGCAAACATTGCTGCAATGTTCTGTAATGTAACATTATTGTATGAAGTTGCCAAACTTTAAAAAAAAAAAGCATTTCAATCTTCGTACATAATTATATTATATTAGGATATTGTCCAAGCATTACTATTTTATAGAATGGTAATCAAGTATATTTGAACCTGCAATCTGCCATCTTCAAACCCTGTAGGCTACTTAGTCTGCTGCCCCACCAGGATCCTAATGATTCTAGTAGATTTCCCTTTGTACTGAAATACATAAATTATGATCCAAACTATATGTCTTAGTACATATGCACAGTATGTACACCTCACCGCAATATAGCAGGCAATCATTTAACATGATTTCTGAAATCAAGTTTCTCTGGAAAATAAAAGTCTTTCTAGATTTAGTCATCCTCTCTTTTTGCAAAGACAAATGCCACAACTTGGAAGCCAGAGTAAAATATGGTGTTGAAAAATGATGTTTGTCTAATGTAATGTGATTCCACTTGAATGGTTGTACATCTAACTTCCTCAACAGTAAGATGCAAGGAAACTCTGGGAACGAATGTTTCTTTCCCTAACAGATAATCATCTGGACAATTTTTGTGTTTTGGGAACATATCTTTTGTGTTGTGACCACAATGTTGTGGTCCTTCTGTAGCTCAGTTGGTAGAGCATGGCGCTTGTAACGCCAGGGTAGTGGGTTCGATTCCCGGGACCACCCATACATAGAATGTATGCACACATGACTGTTAATCGCTTTGGATAAAAGCGTCTGCTAAATGGCATATATTATTATTATTATAATGTTACCAGCCGACTGTTCCCACAACCTAATAAATCATTCTGGGAACCTTTAAAGAACAGACTACATGTGTTCTGGGAACGTTCTTGTAACGTCATTCGAATGTTTTATACAAACATTGTATTATCATCAGCACAACTGTCCAGTTTTCTGTTATGAGGACATTGGCAACAACCTAATGAAAGCTCTTGGAATTTTCACAGAACCAATTTTGGTTTGCTGGGTACAAACTAGGTGTGAGAGCTAAATCACATAGTAAAGACGTCTGCAGAATGCCTACAGAAAAATGACCTACCTCCCATCCGAAGGAGCTGTCTTTGACCGTGGCGCTCTGCAGTGCGCTGTGAGGTCCAAAGTGTTCTCCCATCCCGATCCGGGTTTTGGCCCATATCCCCAGGCCCGCTCCGGGAACCGAGGACTCACGCAGCTCCAGGTCGCTGGGGCCGGGAATGTAGACGGGCACCTCGTAGGGCGAGCCTTCCTTGGGCGTGAAGGGGATCTCGTGGTGATGATGGTGGCTGGGATGGTGGTTGTTGGGGTGCGAGGACAGGGGTCCTATGGAGATGGGAGACATGATGCTGTCCTCGGTCTCCTCCTCCCCACTATCAAACCCTCCCGCCAGGAGGTGGGTCTCTGTCTCGCGCACGCTGTCAACTGGCTCAATGTCATCTGAGAGAGGAAGAGAAAGTGAGAGAGTTAGTTTATGTACAATATCTTAAATATGATTAACCACACACGTCAATTGAGAATCAAGGAGGGAGAGGAGAGCGAGAGAATCAAAGTGTATATGCCTTCAGAGTGAGAAAAAGATGCTTGACTACTAGATATTACTGCAGTATCTTGGCCTATTCTCTGCACTCATTCCATTTTGGGAGTTTATACCAGTATCACCAAAATATATATTGTATAGACAGGACTTTTACACTGTAGACATGATCACCAATAGAACTTAACCCTACCGGGCTACTCTAGGGCTGATCTACAAACTGACTCACACAACCCAAACAAGCGAAAGATGGAAAACCTAAAAAGCCTTCAGACCCAGGTAGTGCAGCCTGCCACACAGTGTTCCCAGTCAAAACACCCCACCGTCAGAGGAAGCCCTGATGGGACATGGTGTTCCACTCAGTGACAACCATCTCCTGCCGGGTCATCTTACAGATAATGGGGGAAATGACCCAGACATTGACAGTCACTCGCCCGTTTAGGTTAGTCATCTATGCTTGTCACTGTTCTGTGGCTGACAGCGTAATTGTGCTGGTCGGGTTTCCACCGTCCAACGATAACGACAAAGACAAAGAATTAGAGAGGCACGAGTCTAGCTAGACACACCATCTGCATCAACTCCTAACCTCCCTCTAGCACAGTCATGGCCAGATCAGTTGGAGAAAGTCAGATGTACATTATACAGTTGAAGTCGGAAGTTTATATTCAACCTAGCCAAATACATTTAAACTAGTAAATATTCACTGTTTAGGATCAGTTTATTCACCACTTTATCACCACTTTCTTCTAAGAATGTGAAATGTCAGAATAATAGTAGAGTGAATGATTTATTTCAGCTTTTATTTCTTTCATCACATTCCCAGTGTGTCAGAAATGTACATACACATTCCCAGAGTTCAATTCTCGGGGCGACACTTTTCTCTGTATTTCTCAACGATGTCGCTCTTGCTCCGGGTGATTCCCTGATCCACCTCTACGCAGACGACACCATTCTGTGTACATCTGGCCCTTCTTTGGACACTGTGTTAACTAACCTCCAAACGAGCTTAAATGCCATACAACACTGCTTCCGTGCCTTCCAACTGCTCTTTAACACTAGCATAAGCAAATGTATGCTTTTCAACCGTTCGCTGCCCACACCCGCCCGCCCGAATAGCATCACTACTCTGGACGGTTCTGACCTAGAATACGTGGAGAACTACAAATACCTAGGTGTCTGGGTAGACTGTAAACTCTCCTTCCACACTCATATCAAACATCTCCAATCCAAAATTAAATCTAGAATTGGCATTCTATTTCACAACAAAGCCTCCTTCACTCACGCCGCCAAACTTACCCTAGTAAAACTGATTATCCTACCGATCCTCGACTTTGGCGATGTCATCTACAAAATAGCTTCCAATACTCTACTCCAAAACTGGATGCAGTCTGTCACAGTGCCATCCGTTTTGTTACTAAAGAGCCTTATACCACCCACCACTGCGACCTGTATGCTCTAGTCGGCTGGCACTCGCTACATATTCGTCGCCAGACCCACTGGCTCCAGGTCATCTACAAGTCTATGCTAGGTAAAGCTCTGCATTATCTCAGCTCACTGGTCACGATAACTACACCCACCCATAGCACACACTCCAGCGGGTACATCTCACTGGTCATCCCCAAAGGCAACACCTACTTTGGCTGCCTTTCCTTCCAGTTCTCTGCTGCCAGTGACGGAACAAATTGCAATAATCACTGAAGCTGGAGACTTATATTTCCCTCACTAACTTTAAACATCAGCTGTCTGAGCAGCTAACTGATCGCTGGAACTGTACATAGTCGATTTCCACACACTGTATATAGACTTAATATATGCCATTTAGCAGACGCTTTTATCCAAAGCGACTTACAGTCATGTGTGCATACATTCTACGTATGGGTGGTGCTGGGAATCGAACCCACTACCCTGGCTTTACAAGCGCCATGCTCTACCAACTGAGCTACCAACTGAGCTACAGAAGGACTTTTATTTATATTGTGTTATTGACTGTACGCTTGTTTATTCCATGTAGCTCTGTGTTGTTGTTTTTGTCACACTGCTTAGTTTTATCTTGGCAAGGTCACAGTTGCAAATGAGAACTTGTTCTCAACTAGCTTACCTGGTTAAATAAAGGTGGAAAAAAACAAAACTCAATTAGTATTTGGTAGCATTGCCTTTAAATTGTTTAACTTCGATCAAATGTTTCCGGTAGCCTTCCACAAGCTTCCCACAATAAGTTGGGTGAATTTTGGCTCATTCCTCCTAACAGCGCTGGTGTAACTGAGTCAGGTTTGTAGGCCTCCTTACTCGTACACGCTTTTTCAGTTCTGCCGACAAATATTCTATAGGATTGAGGTCAGGGCTTTGTGATGGCCACTCCAATACATTGACTTTGTTGTCCTTAAGTCTTTTGCCACAACTTTGGAAGTATACTTGGGGTCATTGTCCATTTGGAAGACTAATTTGCAACCAAGCTTTAACTTCCTGACTCATGTCTTGAGATGTTGCTTCAATATATTCCCATAATATTCTGTCCTCATGATGCCATCTATTGTGTGAAGTGCACCAGACCCTCTTGCACCAAAGCAACCCCACAACATGATGCTGCCACCCCCATGCTTCACGGTTGGGTTGGTGTTCTTTGGCTTGCAAGCCTCCCTCTTTTTTCCTCCAAACATAACGATGGTCATTATGACCAAAAAGTTATATTTTTGTTTCATCAGACCAGAGGACATTTCTCCAAAAAGTACAATCTTTGTCCCCATGTGTAGTTGCAAACCGTAGTCTGACTTTTTTATGGCGGTTTTTGAGCAGAGGCTTCTTCTTCTTTGCTGAGCGGCCTTTCAGGTTATGTCGATATAGGACTCGTTTTACTGTGGATATAGATACTTTTGTACCTGTTTCCTCCAGCATCTTCACAAGGTCCTTTGCTGTTTGATTTGCACTTTTCACACCAAAGTACGTTCATCTCTAGGAGACAGAACACATCTTCTTCCTGAGCGGTATGACGGCTGAGTGGTCCCATGGTGTTTATACTTGCATAATATTGTTTGTACAGATGAATGTTGACCCTTCTCACAAGGTTGAACCAGACTTGTGGAGGTCTACAATTTTTTTCTGAGGTCTTGGCTGATTCCTTTTGATTTTCCAATGATGTCAAGCAAAGAGGCACCGAGTTTGAAGGTAGGCCTTGAAATACATCCACAGGTACACCTCCAATTGACTCAAATTATGTCAATTAGCCTATCAGAAGCTTCTAAAGCCATGACATCATTTTCTGGAATTTTCCAAGCTGTTTAAAGGCACAGTCAACTTAGTGTATGTAAACGTCTGACCCACTGGAATTGTGATACAGTGAATTATAAGTGAAATAATCTGTCTGCGAACAATTGTTGGAAAATGACTTGTGTCATGCACAAAGTAGATGTCCTAACCAATTGTCAAAACTATATTTGTTAACAATATATTTGTGGAGTGGTTGAAAAATTAGACTCCAACCTAAGATTCCAACCTAAGTGTATATAAACTTCTGATTTCAACTGTATATAAAGAATTATGTGGACACCCCTTCAAATTAGTAGATTCGGCTATTTCAGCCACACCCGTTGCTGACAGGTGTATAAAATCTAGCACACAGTCATGCAATCTCCAAAGACAAACATTGGCAGTAGAATGGCATTACTGAAGAGCTCATTGACTTTCAACATAGTACAGTCGTAGGATGCCACCTTTCCAACAAGTCAGTTTGTCAAAATGCTGCCTTGCTAGAGCTGCCCCAGTCAACTAACTGTCAGTGCCAGTATTGTGAATTGAAAATGCCTAGGAGCAATAACAGCTCAGCCATGAAGTGGTTGGCCACACAAGCTTACAGAACGGGACCACCGAGTTCTGAAGCGCGAAGCACCTACAAATTGTCTGATCTCGTTTGCAACACTCACTACCAAGTTCTAAACTGCCTCTGGATGCAACGTCAGCACAATAACTGTTAGTCGAGAACTTCATGAAATGGGTTTCCATGTCCGAGCAGCCGCACACAGACCTAAGATCACCATGAGAAATGCCAAGCGTCGGCTGGAGTGGTGTAAAGCTCGTTGCCATTGGACTCTGGAGCAGTGGAAATACATTCTCACTCTTCACCATCTGGCAGTCTGACGGATGCAACTCGGTATGCCAGGAGAACCCTACCTGCCCCAATGCATAGTGCCAACCCTACCTGCCCCAATGCATAGTGCCAAGTTTGGTGGAGGAGGAATAATGGTCTGGGGCTGTTTTTCAGGGTTCAGGCTAGGCCCCTTAGTTCCGGTGAAGGGAAATGTTAACGCTACAGCATACAATGACATTCTAGATGATTCTGTGCTTCCAACTTTGTGGCAACAGTTTGGGAAGGTCCTTTCCTGTTTCAGTATGACAATGCCCCCATGCACAAAGCGAGATCCATACTGAAATGGTTTGTCAGATCGGTGTGGAAGAACTTGACTGGCCTGCACAGAGCACTGACCTCAACCCCATCGAACACCTTTGGGATGAATTGTCACGCCGACTGCGAGCCAGGCCTATTCCCATCAGTGCCCGACCACACTAATGCTCTTGTGGCTGAATTGAAGCAAGTCCCAGCAGCAATGTTCCAACATCTAGTGGAAAGCCTTCCCAGAAGAGTGGAGGCTGTTTGAGCAGCACGGGGGGGGGACTCCATATTAATGCCTACGATGTTGTAATGAGCTGTTCGACGAGCAGGTGTTCACAAAGCTTTGGTCATGTAGTGTATTTTTAGCAACATTTTTAAAGATTTTAGTTTGTGTGAGCAAATTAAATAACAAATCCCCAACAGAAACAGGTAGCAAATACCTTTTCAGTGCAAGTACCATGCTGCAACAACAAGCAGAAAATCTCTGGAGTACAGTAAACACATATACAGTATACCACACGTTAGTCCCCAAGGGCAGCACAAATGTAACAGGCACGTTGATTTTGATTATCTCAAACTTACACAAATGTGTAGGTTGCCTGGACGACGGAGGGAGCAGGCAGGCTGTAATGTGGCAGCAAAAGCAATGCTCCAATAAACTCTTGGGGTTTGGATTGTACAATATTGAGAAAAAATAATTGCTGGATATGTAAGTCTCGTAAGGAAACGTGAACTATGAAAACACGGACTCTTAGCGACTGGCAAGAGAACATCCTGAGAGATACAGGAAGCTTATCATATAAAAGCTGGGCAGTAAAACGAAGGCTTTACCAATTTTAATGATCAAGGTTTCATAGATGCCCAGACCAGGCAGACAATTAGGCGAAGGGAAACATGTACGCCAGCAGTAGCTTCCACTTTTCACAAATCAATTAAACTTTTGCAACCTCAGCCTATCTGGTGCAGTTTCCAAGAATCCACAGTGTTTTCGAAGCGCGAAAACCTTTTTCTCTCCCCTTAAGCTGGCACCCGACCCCTCGAGTGCAACAACGGGTTGTTACTGTTACTTCCCTAATTTTAACAAACATAACTAGTGTTGGACAGAAACCGCTGGAGCGGAGGGCCAAGCAAAAAAACAAATGTGATCTAAAGGAGCCTTCTGGCCAGGAGTAAGATAGTCCGATCTCAGTTCCCTTATTCCTAAAGATCTGCCACAAAAAAGGGAAAGTTAAAACTAATCAACACAGAAAAAACCTCCTCTCCCCCTCTTCCTTCTTCTTGTTCCCTGTGACATTCTAGTTGAGGCCATGTTCAACCATAAAATGTGCCACAAAAAAAGAAGAGGAGAAGAGAGAGAAAAGTAAGCAGGAACAAGAGAGAGATGTTAGCACAGTCTCCCTGGGGGCTGCTTAAAGACCTCTGCTAGATGGTAGAGGGAGAAAGGAAGGCACTATGTTGTTCTTTCTCTCCCTGTCGCTCTTTGCACAGATAACTATTTATCCTGATTACGTCAGGGGTCAAATCATTAATTCACACCTTGGGGGTCCTGGCGCTGGCTGGGCCTACAATGGGCCACTTGTTTGGCTCGTGTTATTCCACCGGAAACTACTGTGCATCCAGAGATCCCGGCAACATGAATGCATCCGATTTACTGGTCTTTATTTGGATCGTCCAGATAATCCATCTGTAGATGCTCTACAGATGGTCATACCATCAACAAACTATCTGTTGATAAGCAACTGCTTGCTAGGATTACGGTTGGGTTATGGCCTGGCCAGACATTTATTAACAAGACAGATTAATAGCACTGGGGTAAAGACATTTTCACAAACATGAGAAATATTAATAATAATCAATAGCAACTTACGTTGTCCAAATTTAGTTGCAAACATCACTCAGGGGGAGGGAGGGGAGAGAGAGAGAGAGAGAGAGAAACTGTGGTAAAATGGGGTCCACGTCCCGCGCCGGAGCCGCCACCGTGGACAGACGCCTACCCAGACCCTCCCCTACCCATTTCTAGGGTCCCCAGTTCAAGGTCGACGGCGAGGGTCGCCGTGTTGAGGAGGCCATGGAGGCGGACAATGTGGCGGAGAAAACCTGTGGTAAAGTGGGGTCCAGACGCCCACCCAGACCCTCCCCTATAGGTTCAGGTTTTGCGTCCGGAGTCCGCACCTTTGGGGGTAGTACTGTCACGTTCTGACCTTTATTTCCTTTGTTTTGTCTTAATTTAGTATGGTCCTGGCGTGAGTTGGGGTGGGCAGTCTGTTTTTTTTTATGTTTGGTTTCTGTTTCGGCCTAGTATGGTTCTCAGAGACAGGTGTCGTTAGTTGTCTCTGATTGAGAATCATACTTAGGTAGCCTGGGTTTCACTGTTGGGTTGTGGGTGTTTGTTTCCGTGTGTGTGTTTGTCGCCACACGGTACTGTTTCGGTTGTTGTAGATTTCACGTTATCGTTTTAGTTCAATTGTTCATTTGTCTGTATTAAAAACATGATGGATACTTACCACGCTGCATCTTGGTCTGATCCTTAACTCCTCTTTGGACGAAGAGGAGATCTGCCGTTACAGAAACACCCACCAACCAAGGACCAAGCAGCGTGGTAACAGGCAGCAGCAGCAGCAAAGTACACAGGACTCCTGGACATGGGAGGAGATTCTGGATGGCACAGGACCATGGACTCAGCCAGGGGAATATCGCCGTCCCAAAGCAGAGCTGGAGGCAGCGAAAGCAGAGAGGCGCTGGTATGAGGAGGCAGCACGGCAGCACGGCTGGAAGCCCGAGAGGCAGCCCTAAAAATGTCTTGGGGGGCGGCAAACGGGGAGTGTGGCGAAGCCAGGTAGGAGACCTGCTCCAATTACCTGAGCTTACCGGAGAGCGAGAGGGACCGGGCAGGCACCGTGTTATGCGATGGAGCTCACAGTTTCCCCAGTGCGTGTGCATAGCCCGATGCGGTACATTCCAGCTCCTCATATCGGCCTGGCTAGAGTGGGTATCGAGCCAGGTGCCATGAAGCCGGCTCTACGCATCTGGTCTCCAGTGAGTCTCCTCGGGTCAGCGTACATGGCACCAGCCTTACGCATGGTGTCCCCGGTACACCAGCACAGCCCAGTTTGGGCTATTCCACCTCGCCGCACTGGCCTGGCTACCGGGAGCATTCAACCAGGTAAGGTTTTACCTGTGGTAAAGTGGGGTCCAGACGCCCACCCAGACCCTCCCTATAGGTTCAGGTTTGCGTCCGGAGTCCGCACCTTTGGGGGTAGTACTGTCACGTTCTGACCTTTATTTCCTTTGTTTTGTCTTTATTTAGTATTGTTTTTGTTTGATTGTTCATTTGTCTGTATTAAAAACATTAGGGATACTTACCACGCTGCATCTTGGTCCGATCCTTACTTCTCTTCAGACGAAGAGGAGATCTGCCATTACAGGAGTGGTACTCAGTGATGTGTTGTCTTGGATTTGCCCCAAACATATCGCTTTGTATTCGGGACACGAAGATCATTTCTTTGCAACATTTATTGCAGTTTTACATTAGTGCCTTATTGCAAACAGGATGCATGTTTTGGACTAGCTGTGTTCCGTGCAGGCTTCCTTCTTTTCACTCTGTCATTAGGTTAGGGTTGAGGAGTAACTAAAAGCCATTAAACTCTGAAACTATTTTAAAGTCACCATTGGCTTCATGGTGAAATCCCTGTGCGGTTTCCTTCCTCTCAGGAAACTGAGTTAGGAAGGACGCCTGTATCTTTTTAGGGACTGAGTGTATTGATCAGGGGTGCTACTTTCACATTCTGAAATTGCATTTTTGTCCCACCCCAGAGTTTTATCAAAACAGGGCAACAGTGTGCTTTAGGACCATGCGGACGCCTCCGAGTGGTCAGGTAGGCTGTTTGGAGTGTTTATCAGACTGGATTCAAAAAATGTATGTATAATGTATGTTCTCCCACTTCTAAAACCAAAGTTGCGCCCCTGGTTTTGATTCACCATCCAAAGTGCAATTAATAACATCACCATTCGGCCAAGGGATATTCAACGTCCGCTCTCTACCAAAAGGTGCCCTACTTTGCGAAGCATGGGAAAGCCCCCTCAACTGAGGGAACTTACAGATAATTGTATGAGTGGCATACAGAGATGAAGTTGTGAAAATCATTTTAAACACTCTTATTGTACACAAAGTGAGTCCATGCAACTTGTGACCTGTTAAGCAATTATGAACTTTAGTGGTTGAATACTTATCGACTCAAGACATCAGCTTTTTATGATTTATTTCTAAAAACATAATTCCACTTTCACATTACGGGGTATTGTGTGTGGGCTAGTCACACAATCTTAATTATTTTTATTTATTTCCAAAAACATAATTCCACTTTCACATTACGGGGTATTGTGTGTAGGCTAGTCACACAATCTTAATTATTTTTTATTTATTTCCAAAAACATAATTCCACTTTCACATTACGGGGTATTGTGTGTAGGCTAGTCACACAAAATCTTAATTTTATTTATTTATTTATTTCCAAAAACATAATTCCACTTTCACATTACAGGGTATTGTGTGTAGGCTAGTCACAACAAAATCTTTATTATTTATTTTTTTACTTCAGAATGTAACACAACAATGTTGAAAAAGCGATTCACAGCATTTTACTTTTTTCACATTTTGCTGTGTTACATTCTGAATATTGTCAACAATCAGACTATTCTTCATTTAATACCGTGCACCTTTATCAAAACAGGGTGAATGGAATGAATGGAGAACTCCTTTCCCGTGCGAAGCAATGTGCTTAATATTAGGAAAGTTGAGAAATAAATATAGAAAGCTGATGGGATCCTCCTCTTTTTAGTAGAGGCTATCAGAACTCTGTTTTATCATGCAGTTGCATATTCTATAGAAATGTTGTGCATCGCGAGGTCATGGGCTCTCATGAAGTGTTTGATTAGATTTTCGATTACATTTGCATTGATGTCAGAGTGATTAGAGGAACTATAGAGTGTTGAGTACCAGGCAGTTAGCACGTTTGATAGGCTACTAAATGACCAGCGGCATCATCAGAGCTTGGAGAAGCCTAATTACTGTGACTAAACGGTCACGTGGAATTTGACTGCTGTCATGACTGCCTGCGCACTAAATGCACTGATTTCCTTCAGTCATCTTATCTCCCTGCATCTCCCATCTCTCAACATGTACTTACACAGCCAGATCCCATCCATTCTGAACGGCAGACAGTCCACTCAGAGTGCAGTGAGTGACAGCTAGAGAGGCTGTAAAGGTGAGTGCCCACGCAGGAGGCAAACTTCCCCATAGTAGCCGACACTTCCTCACAGAACGCACACATACACTTGCACACGCACACGCGCACATGCACACAAAACCCTTTCATACACAATATCTGCTTTTCAAATAAAGCCTTCTTTGTTACATGAAATATATTTATGATTTAAAAAATGAGAGGTCTTTATGTTTTATGTTTATAAGGGCAGAGGGGCTAAAGGGGAAACCAATATTGCTTTTCTATCAAATTTACTTTGTAACATTATAAGACCAGTGAGTGTTTATTTGGATGGTGTAATAAGACAGACAGACAGACAGACAGACAGACAGACAGACAGACAGACAGACAGACAGACAGACAGACAGACAGACAGACAGACAGACAGACAGACAGACAGACAGACAGACAGACAGACAGACAGACAGACAGACAGACAGACAGACAGACAGACAGACAGACAGACAGACAGACAGACAGACAGACAGACAGACAGACAGACAGACAGACAGACAGACAGACAGACAGACAGACAGACAGACAGACAGACAGACAGACAGACAGACAGACAGACAGACAGACAGACAGACAGACAGACAGACAGACAGACAGACAGACAGACAGACAGACAGACAGACAGACAGACAGACAGACAGACAGACAGACAGACAGACAGACAGACAGACAGACAGACAGACAGACAGACAGACAGACAGACAGACAGACAGACAGACAGACAGACAGACAGACAGACAGACAGACAGACAGACAGACAGACAGACAGACAGACAGACAGACAGACAGACAGACAGACAGACAGACAGACAGACAGACAGACAGACAGACAGACAGACAGACAGACAGACAGACAGACAGACAGACAGACAGACAGACAGACAGACAGACAGACAGACAGACAGACAGACAGACAGACAGACAGACAGACAGACAGACAGACAGACAGACAGACAGACAGACAGACAGACAGACAGACAGACAGACAGACAGACAGACAGACAGACAGACAGACAGACAGACAGACAGACAGACAGACAGACAGACAGACAGACAGACAGACAGACAGACAGACAGACAGACAGACAGACAGACAGACAGACAGACAGACAGACAGACAGACAGACAGACAGACAGACAGACAGACAGACAGACAGACAGACAGACAGACAGACAGACAGACAGACAGACAGACAGACAGACAGACAGACAGACAGACAGACAGACAGACAGACAGACAGACAGACAGACAGACAGACAGACAGACAGACAGACAGACAGACAGACAGACAGACAGACAGACAGACAGACAGACAGACAGACAGACAGACAGACAGACAGACAGACAGACAGACAGACAGACAGACAGACAGACAGACAGACAGACAGACAGACAGACAGACAGACAGACAGACAGACAGACAGACAGACAGACAGACAGACAGACAGACAGACAGACAGACAGACAGACAGACAGACAGACAGACAGACAGACAGACAGACAGACAGACAGACAGACAGACAGACAGACATAGAAAATAAAATACATAAATGTGTATTAAAAGGGAGAGGGTCTCGCGTTCCGCACCGCGTCGGTATCTGACTTGGTGTAAATGACTTTTACCTCTGCCACAGGTGCCGCCTCCCAACATATATCACTCGATTATCAGCCCACTCCGCACTCCCAGTCATTAGCCAGTGAATTAACGACGATCCACCGTGGTATTAATCACAAAGACAAAAGTGTTAGCACAGCCGCTGAAGGTACGATATATGGATGGATGGATGGTAGGATGGATGGACGGATGGATGGATGTATGGACGTATGGATGGACGGATGTATGGATGACTCTGTACCGGTTCCCCCTGTATACAGACTCATTACTAACCTGTAACCCTGCATACTGACTCTGTACCGCTACCCCCTGTATACAGCCTCATTACTAACCTGTACCCCTGCATACTGACTCTGTACGGTTCCCCCTGTATACAGCCTCATTTACTAACCTGTAACCCTGCATACTGACTCTGTACCGGTACCCCCTGTATACAGACTCATTACTAACCTGTACCCCTGCATACTGACTCTGTACCGGTTCCCCCTGTATACAGCCTCATTACTAACCTGTAACCCTGCATACTGACTCTGTACCGCTACCCCCTGTATACAGCCTCATTACTAACCTGTACCCCTGCATACTGACTCTGTACCGGTTCCCCCTGTATACAGCCTCATTACTAACCTGTAACCCTGCATACTGACTCTGTACCGGTACCCCCTGTATACAGACTCATTACTAACCTGTAACCCTGCATACTGACTCTGTACCGGTACCCCCTGTATACAGACTCATTACTAACCTGTACCCCTGCATACTGACTCTGTACCGGTACCCCCTGTATACAGCCTCATTACTAACCTGTACCCCTGCATACTGACTCTGTACCGGTACCCCCTGTATACAGACTCATTACTAACCTGTACCCCTGCATACTGACTCTGTACCGGTTCCCCCTGTATACAGCCTCATTACTAACCTGTACCCCTGCATACTGACTCTGTACCGGTACCCCCTGTATACAGACTCATTACTAACCTGTACCCCTGCATACTGACTCTGTACCGGTACCCCCTGTATACAGACTCATTACTAACCTGTACCCCTGCATACTGACTCTGTACCGGTACCCCCTGTATACAGCCTCATTACTAACCTGTAACCCTGCATACTGACTCTGTACCGCTACCCCCTGTATACAGCCTCATTACTAACCTGTACCCCTGCATACTGACTCTGTACCGGTTCCCCCTGTATACAGCCTCATTACTAACCTGTAACCCTGCATACTGACTCTGTACCGGTACCCCCTGTATACAGACTCATTACTAACCTGTACCCCTGCATACTGACTCTGTACCGGTTCCCCCTGTATACAGCCTCATTACTAACCTGTAACCCTGCATACTGACTCTGTACCGCTACCCCCTGTATACAGCCTCATTACTAACCTGTACCCCTGCATACTGACTCTGTACCGGTTCCCCCTGTATACAGCCTCATTACTAACCTGTAACCCTGCATACTGACTCTGTTTTTTTTTTTTTTTTTTTATTTCACCTTTATTTAACCAGGTAGGCTAGTTGAGAACAAGTTCTCATTTGCAACTGCGACCTGGCCAAGATAAAGCATAGCAGTGTGAACAGACAACACAGAGTTACACATGGAGTAAACAATTAACTAGTCAATAACACAGTAGAAAAAAAAATGGGCAATCTATATACAATGTGTGCAAAAGGCATGAGGAGGTAGGCGAATAATACAATTTTGCAGATTAACACTGGAGTGATAAATGATCAGATGGGCATGTACAGGTAGAGATATTGGTGATATTGGTGTGCAAAAGAGCAGAAAAGTAAATAAATAAAAACAGTATAAAAACAGTATGGGAATGAGGCAGGTGAATAAGGGTGAGCTATTTACCTATAGACTATGTACAGCTGCAGCGATCGGTTAGCTGCTCGGATAGCTGATGTTTGAAGTTGGTGAGGGAGATAAAGTCTCCAACTTCAGCGATTTTGCAATTCGTTCCAGTCACAGGCAGCAGAGTACTGGAACGAAGGCGGCCAAATGAGGTGTTGGCTTTAGGGATGATCAGTGAGATACACCTGCTGGAGCGCGTGCTACGGATGGGTGTTGCCATCGTGACCAGTGAACTGAGATAAGGCGGAGCTTTACCTAGCATGGACTTGTAAATGACCTGGAGCCAGTGGGTCTGGCGACGAATATGTAGTGAGGGCCAGCCGACTAGAGCATACAAGTCGCAGTGGTGGGTGGTATAAGGTGCTTTAGTGACAAAACGGATGGCACTGTGATAGACTGCATCCAGTTTGCTGAGTAGAGTGTTGGAAGCCATTTTGTAGATGACATCGCCGAAGTCGAGGATCGGTAGGATAGTCAGTTTTACTAGGGTAAGCTTGGCAGCGTGAGTGAAGGAGGCTTTGTTGCGGAATAGAAAGCCGACTCTGGATTTGATTTTTGATTGGAGATGTTTGATGTGAGTCTGGAAGGAGAGTTTGCAGTCTAGCCAGACACCTAGGTACTTATAGATGTCCACATATTCAAGGTTGGAACCATCCAGGGTGGTGATGCTAGTCGGGCATGCAGGTGCAGGCAGCGATCGGTTGAAAAGCATGCATTTGGTTTTACTCGCGTTTAAGAGCAGTTGGAGGCCACGGAAGGAGTGCTGTATGGCATTGAAGCTCGTTTGGAGGTTTGATAGCACAGTGTCCAATGACGGGCCGAAAGTATATAGAATGGTGTCGTCTGCGTAGAGGTGGATCAGGGAATCGCCCGCGGCAAGAGCAACATCATTGATATATACAGAGAAAGAGTCGGCCCGAGAATTGAACCCTGTGGCACCCCATAGAGACTGCCAGAGGACCGGACAGCATGCCCTCTGATTTGACACACTGAACTCTGTCTGCAAAGTAATTGGTGAACCAGGCAAGGCAGTCATCCGAAAAACCGAGGCTGTTGAGTCTGCCGATAAGAATTTGGTGATTGACAGAGTCGAAAGCCTTGGCGAGGTCGATGAAGACGGCTGCACAGTACTGTCTTTTATCGATGGCGGTTATGATATCATTTAGTACCTTGAGTGTGGCTGAGGTGCACCCGTGACCGGCTCGGAAACCAGATTGCACAGCGGAGAAGGTACGGTGGGATTCGAGATGGTCAGTGACCTGTTTGTTGACTTGGCTTTCGAAGACCTTAGATAGGCAGGGCAGGATGGATATAGGTCTATAGCAGTTTGGGTCCAGGGTGTCTCCTCCTTTGAAGAGGGGATGACTGCGGCAGCTTTCAATCCTTGGGGATCTCAGACGATATGAAAGAGAGGTTGAACAGGCTGGTGATAGGGGTTGCGACAATGGCGGCAGATAGTTTCAGAAATAGCGGGTCCAGATTGTCAAGCCCAGCTGATTTGTACGGGTCCAGGTTTTGCAGCTCTTTCAGAACATCTGCTATCTGGATTTGGGTAAAGGAGAACCTGGAGAGGCTTGGGTGAGGAACTACGGGGGGCGGAGCTGTTGGCCGAGGTTGGAGTAGCCAGGCGGAAGGCATGGCCAGCCGTTGAGAAGTGCTTATTGAAGTTTTCGATAATCATGGATTTATCGGTGGAGACCGTGTTTCCTAGCCTCAGTGCAGTGGGCAGCTGAGAGGAGGTGCTCTTGTTCTCCATGGACTTCACAGTGTCCCAGAACTTTTTGGAGTTGGAGCTACAGGATGCAAACTTTTGCCTGAAGAAGCTGGCCTTAGCTTTCCTGACTGACTGCGTGTATTGGTTCCTGACTTCCCTGAACAGTTGCATATCACGGGGGCTATTCGATGCTATTGCAGTCCGCCACAGGATGTTTTTGTGCTGGTCGAGGGCAGTCAGGTCTGGGGTGAACCAAGGGCTGTATCTGTTCTTGGTTCTGCATTTTTGAACGGAGCATGCTTATCCAAAATGGTGAGGAAGTTACTTTTAAAGAATGACCAGGCATCCTCAACTGACGGGATGAGGTCAATGTCCTTCCAGGATACACGGGCCAGGTCGATTAGAAAGGCCTGCTCACAGAAGTGTTTTAGGGAGCGTTTGACAGTGATGAGGGGTGGTCGTTTGACTGCGGCTCCGTGGCGGATACAGGCGATGAGGCAGTGATCGCTGAGATCCTGGTTGAAGACAGCGGAGGTATATTTGGAGGGCCAGTTGGTCAGGATGACGTCTATGAGGGTGCCCTTGTTTACAGAGTTAGGGTTGTACCTGGTGGGTTCCTTGATGATTTGCGTGAGATTGAGGGCATCTAGCTTAGATTGTAGGACTGCCGGGGTGTTAAGCATATCCCAGTTTAGGTCACCTAACAGGACAAACTCTGAAGCTAGATGGGGGCGATCAATTCACAAATGGTGTCCAGGGCACAGCTGGGAGCTGACGGGGTCGGTAGCAGGCGGCAACAGTGAGAGACTTGTTTCTGGAGAGAGTAATTTTCAAAATTAGTAGTTCAAACTGTACCCCCTGTATACAGACTCATTACTAACCTGTAACCCTGCATACTGACTCTGTACCGGTACCCCCTGTATACAGACTCATTACTAACCTGTACCCCTGCATACTGACTCTGTACCAGTACCCCCTGTATACAGCCTCATTACTAACCTGTACCCCTGCATACTGACTCTGTACCGGTACCCCCTGTATACAGACTCATTACTAACCTGTACCCCTGCATACTGACTCTGTACCGGTTCCCCCTGTATACAGCCTCATTACTAACCTGTACCCCTGCATACTGACTCTGTACCGGTACCCCCTGTATACAGACTCATTACTAACCTGTACCCCTGCATACTGACTCTGTACCGGTACCCCCTGTATACAGACTCATTACTAACCTGTACCCCTGCATACTGACTCTGTACCGGTTCCCCCTGTATACAGCCTCATTACTAACCTGTACCCCTGCATACTGACTCTGTACCGGTTCCCCCTGTATACAGCCTCATTACTAACCTGTACCCCTGCATACTGACTCTGTACCGGTACCCCCTGTATACAGCCTCATTACTAACCTGTACCCCTGCATACTGACTCTGTACCGGTACCCCCTGTATACACTTACCCTCACTTACCCCCGGTACCCCCTGTATACACTTACCCTTACTTACCCTATCCTAGGTATACCTCTTCAAGGAATACCTAGGATAGGGTAAGTAAGGGTAAGTAATCCTTCTCACACCCCCCCCCCCCAAAAAAAAAGATTTAGATGCAAGTGGCTGTTCCACTGGATGTCATAAGGTGTATGCACCAATTTGTAAGTCGCTCTGGATAAGAGCGTCTGCTAAATGACTTAAATGTAAATGTAAATACAGACTCATTACTAACCTGTACCCCTGCATACTGACTCTGTACCGGTACCCCCTGTATACAGCCTCATTACTAACCTGTACCCCTGCATACTGACTCTGTACCGCTACAGAGAGTAATTTTAACATTTTTCTTTTTTTTTACTTAACGCAGTTGTTTCTTAAAACGCCTTGAAGCATTGTTCGTTATAGCCTGTAAGTAAGCATTTCACTGTAAGGTCTACTACACCTGTTGTATTCAGCGCATGTGACAGTCCAATTACATTTGAGTAGTAAAGTGCTGTTCCCACTCCGGCGAGAAAATCCAATTAAAAGGACTCTCAGCTCCACTATCAATGCTTAATTAATGAATGGCTGAGATTCAGCATCTCATTAAACTGATCCCTCATTTCAACAGAAACAAAAAAACGTCCCACCAGTTAGGTTGTTGGTTATGTTATCTGATATCTACAGTGCTGGCATTAAAATGCATTTAAAGTATAGTATTGAATTGTCCCGTTTTTGTGATTAATACAGTTGGGAAGGTTTTGGTACGGGTCATAGGTCACAACAAGAGAGAGAGGGGGAGAAAAGCAGAGAGAGTAAAGAAGAACAGGGACGGTACATCCGGCACTACTGACAGACCTACATACAAAATACACAGGAACTACATTACCCAGCATCCCCATCAGCTCTTTGCCCTGCAAACAAATTCAGGTGCAGTCCCTCCTTGTTTCAGTATGTTTTCTTCCATTTGGTGCCTAATGAACAAGACCCCTGCACCTCTGGTTGGCCCTGTTCATCAGCCTACACATTTCAACACACTGTCAGAGTGGATGTCTGTCCAATAGGTAGGAGGTCCTAATCCACCTACATCAAGTCAATTTAGCTTACAGCGAACAGCCATGCAGCCTAGCTGACCCAGTAACCGACGAAGGCCTGAGAGGAGAGCTAGAAGGACCAGAGATAGAGGGACCGGAGATAGAGGACCGGAGATAGAGGGACCAGAGATAGAGGGACCAGAGATAGAGGGACCAGAGATAGAGGGACCAGAGATAGAGGGACCAGAGATAGAGGGACCAGAGATAGAGGTACCAGAGATAGAGGGACCAGAGATAGAGGTACCAGAGATAGAGGTACCAGAGATAGAGGTACCAGAGATAGAGGTACCAGAGATAGAGGTACCAGAGATAGAGGTATCTAGATAGAGGACCCAGAGATAGAGGAACCAGAGATAGAGGAACCAGAGATAGAGGGACCAAAGATAGAGGATCCAGAGATAGACTGACTAGAGCTGGAGGGACCAGAGCTAGAGGAACCAGAGCTGGAGGGACCAGAGCTGGAGGGACCAGAGCTAGAGGGACCAGAGCTAGAGGGACCAGAACTACAGGGACCAGAGATAGAGGGACCAGAGATAGAGGGACCAGAGATAGAGGGACCAGAGATAGAGGGACCAGTTAGAGATATGTATACTGGTATGTTCCATACCTCCATGTGGTCATATAAAACCCATATTGAACCAGATCCAAGTGTTTCAACAACCGGTAAACGTTGCTAGAAGTCGATGTGTCCAGTAGAAAACATACACAGTAGCACCAGAAGTAGCAGTGGTCTGTGGAGTAAAACATTTTGCTTGGTGGCAGGAAGGAAGACTGGGAAACATATCAGAAGGAATGCAGGTGAATGGACATCAAGTGTAGAGAAGGGAGAGGGGTAACAATACTGCCAGTCCCTCTACCCCCTCCACGAGCCTCGAGTCGAGAAGCGGACGAGCGGAGACACACACAATACTGTATACCCCACCGCCAAACAATGGGTCCTCCACAAAGAATTCTGGGAAAGGGGCACGGCTGGCTTCTCCCCGGCCTGCGAGGGCCCTGTCCCAGCACTGAGACTAAGTGGTGCCACAGGGTGTGTGTGTGAGTTCATGTGCATGTGTGCCCCCTCTTTTACGACACCTAAATAATGCTCAACTTTGCCCCTAGTGTGTGTGTGTGTGTGTCTGTCTGACCTCAGTGTCAGGTGTGTGTGTGTGTGTGTGTGAGAGAGCACTACGGCGAGACAACAACAGCGACAGATAGAGCGAAAACCAATTTTCCCCTGTAAAGGGGTCGCTGCCGTTGGGGGTGAGCGACGTGCGTTTGGAGATAATTGGCTGGTAATTAGGAGGGGTCGATGGGTAGATTTGGGAAGAAATGGCCGTCTTTATCTCAGGTGGCCCTCCCCTGGTGTAATGGGATGACGCCAGCCCCCTCTCTTCTCAGTCTCTGTTACCTGGCTGACGAGCTAAGTGTGGTGCAGCGGGTGACATCCGCATCAGGCTGCTGCTCTCTAGGGCCTCTGGGGGACCAGAGCTAGAGGCTGCACAGTCCCCAATATTAGTCATCGTCCCTCTCGGGGACCCAGCGAGAGAGAGAGAAACAAGCACAGCCTGCACCCCTACAAACACAGGCCTCTCCTCAAAAAGATATCTGACCTCAATGAGACGACAATGCTTAATTATTCCTCTTTCGTTGAGATCCACAGCACGGCATTGTTTTCTGTGCCTCCGCCCCAGCCCCTCTCTCCCCATCTCCATTTAGCCAGAGACAAAACTTGGTCTAATTAGATCGGAAGTGAGAGAGGCTATCAATGGGGAATCAGTATTCAAAGAAAACGCACAACTTTTCCAAACACAAAACAGCAGGAAGCCAAACAGTGTTGTGCCGATGAACGGAGAGATTGGTCTGATTACAAGCCAAGCTTGTAGAATCTGGTTGCCTGGTGTTTTTGGAAGTTGGACAGCCTGCCTGCAATGCCGCAGTCTGGCCCCTGTCTATGGGCTAAACTAGCTTGCTACTACTCTACATAGTAAACCAACCAACAGCCAGTCAACACCCCAGCAGAGAGACAAAACTGCTGGAATGGAATGTATTCGGCTCCAAGGGAACATTGCATCTGCTTTACTCCATACAAGACACTTTATCTGCATTCGGAAAGTATTCAGACCCCTAGACCTTTTACACATTTTGTTACATTCCAGCCTTGGATTATATCGTTTTTCCCCCTCGTGAATCTACACACAACGACAAAGCAAACAGGAAAAAAAAATCACATTTAAACAAGTTTTCAGACCCTTTACTCAGTACTTTGTCGAAGCACCTTTGGCAGCGATTACAGCCTCTAGTCTTCTTGGGTATGACTCTAGCATACCTTGGCACACCTGTATTTGGAAAGTTTCTCCCATTCTTCTCTGCAGATCCTCTCAAGCTCTGTCAGGTGGGTGGGGAGCGTCGCTACAAAGCTATTTTCAGGTCTCTCGAGAGATGTTCAAGTCCGGACTCTGGCTGGGCCTCTGTACAGCCAATCTGTAAATAGCACACCTGACTACCTCATCCCCATATTATTACTTACCCTCTATCACTCCAGTATTAATGCTAAATTGTAATTACTTTGCCTCCATGGCCTATGTATTGCCTTATCTCCTACTCTTCGACATTTGCACACACAGTACATAGATTTTTCTATTGTGTTATTGATTTTATGTTTGTTTATGTGTAACTCTGTGTTGTTGTTTGTGTCGCACTGCTTTGCTTTATCTTGGCCAGGTCGCAGTTGTAAATGAGAACTTCTTCTCAACTGGCCTACCTGTTTAAATAAAGGTGAAATAATAATCAAATTAAATAAAAGGACATTCAGAGACTTGTCCCCGAAGCCACTACTGTGTTGACTTGGCTGTGTGCTTAGGTTCGTTGTCCTGTTGGAAGGTGAACCTTCACCCCAGTCTGAGGTCCTGAGCGCTCTGGAGCAGGTTTTCATCAAGGATCTCTCTGTACTTTGCTCCGTTCATCTTTTCCTCTATCCTGACTAGTCTCCCAGTCCCTGCCACTGAAAAACATCTCCACAGCATGATGCTTCCACCACCATGCTTCACTGTAGGGATGATGACAGGTTTCCTCCAGACATGATGCTTGGCATTCAGGTCAAATATTTCATTCTTGGTTTCATCAGACCGGAAATTATTGTTTCTCATGTACTGAGAGTATTTTGGTGCCTTTTGGCAAACTCCAGGAGGGCTGTCATGTGCCTTTTACTGAGGAGTGGCCTCCGCCTGGCCACTCTACCATAAAGGCCTGATTGGTGGAGTGCTGCAGAGATGTTTGTCCTTTTGGAAGAGGAGGGAGGTAGGCAAAAGTTTTCCGCAGCTCTGTCAGAGTGACCATCGGGTTCTTGGTCTTCGATGCCTTCGACCTCATGGCTTGTTTTTTGCTCTGACATGCACTTGTCAACTGTGGGACCTTATAGAGACAGGTGTGTGCCTTTCCAAATCATGTCCAATCAATTGAGTTTACCACAGGTGAACTCCAACCAAGTTGTAGAAACATCTCAAGGATCATCTAAGGAAACAGGATGCTCAATTTCGAGTCTGATAGTTTGGGGTTTGAATACTTGTATAAATGTCATATTACATTTTTATAATATTATATAAATGTGCTAACATTTCTGAAAACCTGTTTCTACTTCGTCATTATTGGGTATGTGTGTAGATTGATGAGGGAAACAACGATTGAATCCATTTTAGAATAAGTAACATAACAGAATGTGTAAAAAGTGAAGGGGTCTGAATACTTTCTGAATGCACTGTATATGCCGTTGGAGATATCAACGAAGAGGTACCAAATCAAAGACTGAATGGATTTGTAAGATTTTGGTAAGTGTTCGTCATATTTATTTCACAGAACACAGGAAACAAACGAACAAGTGAATAACGGAAAACCGAAACAGTCCCATATGGAGAAAACACTGAAACGGAAAATAACTACCCACAACCAATAGTGGGAAAACAGGCTGCCTAAGTATGGTTCTCAATCAGAGACAACGATTGACAGTTGCCTCTGATTGGGAGCCATACCAGGCCAAACACATAGAAATACAAACACAAGAACAAAACATAGAATGCCCTCCCCAACTGTGTGTGTCTGTGTGTGTGTGTATTTCTCCAAACAGAAAACAATAAGAAACAGGGAACCAAAAAGAGGACAACAATAGAGACAAGCGAGAGTGGAGGAAGGAGGAAGCTGTGACACACAGGAAGGACACTTCACATTGGCACAGTCACTCCTGTCTGTACATAGCGGACCGAAAGAGACACTGACAACCCCAGACCAAACAGACCCACATGCCAAAGATTTGCTCGAGGGAGAGAGAACGGAAGAGAGAAAGAGAGAGAAAGAGAGAGAGCGAAGAGAAGAAGAGAAAAAGAAGAGAGAAGAGAGAGAGAGAGAGAGAGAGAGAGAGAGAGAGAGAGAGAGAGAGAAAGAAGAGAGAAAAGAAGAGAGAGAGAGAGAGAGAGAGAGAGCGAAAGAAAAGAAAAAGAAGAGAGAGAGAGAGAGAGAGAGAGAGAGAGAGAGAGAGAGAGAGAGAGAATATTGATGAAAACAGTAGAATTCTTTATATTGTTAAATCAGAAACACAGAGAACCAGACAACAAAAATATATTCCTTCAATATGGGGAAACACTGAAGCAATACAAACACACCCTAAGAACAAAAAAGGAGCATCACATTAGAAATCAGCTGGATGGAATTGAGCAATCCATAGAATCAAACCACTTCTGGGAGAATTGAAATAAATTAAACAAACCTCATCATGAGGAATTGGCTATCCAAAATGGGGATATGTGGAGAAATCACTTTGCAAACCTCTACAGCAATATAACAAAGAGCCCAGAACAAAACAGATATATCAGAAAAATTACAAATGCTTGAATCAGCAGTCAAAGACTATCAGAATCCTGTGGATACCCCAATTACAGAAGAAGAAAACTATGCACTCTCCAACCCAAAAAGTCCTGTGGTGCTGATGGTATTTTAAAATGAAATGATCAAATATACAGACCACAAATTCAAATTGGCTATACTCAAACTCTTCAACATTATCCTCACTGCTGGTATTTTCCCACGATATTTGGAACCAGAGATTGATCACACCAATCTATAAAAATGGAGACAAATTTGACCCAAATAATTAGAGGAATTTGCATTAACAGCAACTTGGGGAAAATTCTCTGCTGTGTTATAAATAGCAGACTACATAATTTCCTTGATGAACACAACGTCCTGAGTAGAAGCCAGATTGGATTTCTAAAAAATGATCGTATAACAGACCACAATTACACCCTCCACACTAATTGATAAACAAGTAAACCAAAACAAAGGCAAAATCTACTCGTGTTTTCTAGATATCAAAAAAGCATTTGATTCAATTTGGAATGAAGGTCTTTTTATAAACTAATAGAAAGTGGTATTGGAGGGAAAACATATGATTTTATTAAATCAATGCACACTAAAAACAAATGTGCGGTTAAAATTGGCAACAAGCAAACAGACTTCTTCTCTCAGGGACGGGGAGTGAAACAGGGCTGCCCATTAAGTCCAACACTATTTAACATCTACATTAATGAATCGGAAGCACCTGGTATCACCCTACAAAGCACTGAAATCAAGTGTCTGCTGTACGCAGATGACTTGGTGCTGCTGTCTCCCACTAAAGAGGGGTTACAGCAGCACCTAGATCATCTTCACAGGTTCTGTCAGACCTGGGCTCTGACCTTTAACCAAAAAAAAACAACAAATATAATGATATTCCAAAAAAGGTCTGGAAATCAGGATGACAAATATAAATTCTATTTGGACACAGTTCTATTAGAACACACCAAAAACTACACATATCTAGGACTAAATATCAGCAACACAGGTAGCTTTCACATGGCTGTGAATGAGCTGAGAGACAAAGCAAGAAGAGCATTCTATGCCATTAAAAGGAACATTAAAATTGAAATTCCAATTAGAATCTGGCTCAACATTTTTCACTCAGTTATAGAACCAATTGCTCTATATGGCAGTGAAGTATGGGGTTCAATCTCTAATAATGAATTGACCAAATGGGACAAACTAACATTCGTCGTCTTCTTCCTCTGATGAGGAGTAAAGAGATCGGACCAATTTGCAGCGTGGTAAGAGTCTAACAATATTAATCAGAACGACAATACATTAAAGCAATGGTAGTAGACCGGTGTCAACGTGACTGAGAAAACACATGGTATGAAAGACAAAACAAAACAAGATGGGAAATAATATCGACATTACATTGCACTTTTCACTGGCTGTCCCTCAGGTCCCTCATTTTATAGTTTCAAATTCTTTGTATTGAATTATAATTTCGGTCTGAGTATTTGTCACAGTGTAATAGGAAATGCAGCTCTGTCTCTACCTCTCTCCTGGAGCAGAGTGAGCACCGCCTGTCCTCTCTGGACAGCCAGGTTTGTCTGTGACGACCGGTTTCTATAGCCAGACTGTGCTCACTGAGTCTGTACCTAGTCAATGTTTTTCTCAGTTTTCTATCAGTCACAGTGGTCAGATAGTCTGCCACCAACTACTGTCTGTTTAGAGCCAAATAGCATTGAAGTTTACTTAGTTTTTTGTGGTGTCTTTCCAATAGGTGATATATTATTTTTGTTTTGTGATGATTTGGTTGGACCAGATTTTCCGAGTGCTGTCCTGAGGCTCTATGTTGTTGTAGTTGTTCTTAATTTGTTGTTAATGGTAATCCCATGTCCAGTACTACTATTATTATTGCTGTTGGTCCCACAATTGATTTATATATAAATATACATTTTTATTTTATTTATTTAAATATATATATTTATTTTATTTTTATTTTTCGATATGTATACTTTGACAATGTCAAAGTCATAATGAGCTTGCCATGTCAATAAAGTCAATTGAATTGAAAACAATTGAGAGAGCGAGAGATAATGAGAGAGAGAGAGAGAGAGAGAGAGAGAGAGATGAGAGAGAGAGAGAGAGAGAGAGAGAGAGAGAGAGAGAGAGAGAGAGAGAGAGAGAGAGAGAGAGAGAGAGAATGTATTGGAGAATTCCACAGGGTCCTCTCTTCCTCTCCCCCTGCATTTAATTTGGAAATGGTGGGCATGGTGTCATTAATTATAAGTCAGGTTTGGTGGCAGCTGTAGGAGCATGGTGTTCATGGCTCTGTGTGTGTGTGATAAGAGCGCGGCGCAGGGGCCATTAATCAATGTGGCTGAGAACGAGGCCTAAATTGGGCTCAACATTCTTCGATATTAAACAGGAATTGGGTGGGGGAGGGTGCTGCTTCTCCAATAGGAATCCCTGATCACGCTTTGTAGGCAACGTAGGCGGCGTTGGCTAGCTAAGCTCAAGCGCAGAAACTCGTCTAAACTGTGCATGTGCAGGCCGTCAAATCATTATAAAGTTATTTTTGACTGAAATGACAATGTGTCAGTTTGTCACTTTCACGAGGAGTAATATCATGTTCAGTCACTTAAGACATCGGATCTAGGTTGTGATTGAGAGAAAAAATAATTCATTTCTCTCAATGACTTCTCAAACCCCAAACCTCGGGCTGATCTGCTTCGCAAGCGATCCCAGACATCTAGCGATGTTGGGCCGCTGGGTTTAGAAACTCTGTGGTGTTATCTTTTTCTTTTGCACAGGTCTGGAGTTTATGACAAAGAGTCAGGGATTCACCACATAAGACTGCAGGTAGGATTACAACAGTAAAAACATGCCAAAGTCAGCTTAACCTTTACAGTTGCAGATAAAAGCAGAGGAAATTATTTGCAAATAGAGGAAAACGTATTCTGGGGCTCTGTTTGTGCTTATCAACAGCAAGAGATAGTAACTTCAGGTTACTGTCTCTACCCATGAGCACTAATAACTTCAGGTTACTGTCTCTCCACATTGAGCACTAATAACTTACTGTCTCTCCCCTTTGAGCACTAATAACTTCTAATAACTTCAGGTTACTGTCTCTCCCCATTGAGCACTAATAACTTACTGTCTCTCCCCTTTGAGCACTAATAACTTCTAATAACTTCAGGTTACTGTCTCTCCCCATTGAGCACTAATAACTTACTGTCTCTCCCCTTTGAGCACTAATAACTTCTAATAACTTCAGGTTACTGTCTCTCCCCATTGAGCACTAATAACTTACTGTCTCTCTCCATTGAGCACTAATAACTTTAAGTTACTGTCTCTCCCGTTGAGCACTAATAACTTCAGGTTACTGTCTCTCCCCATTGAGCACTAATAACTTCAGGTTTGACGACAAGTCACTGTCGACTGAGATCGATAGAGCTCACGATGGGTGCAAATATGTTGTCATTGTATCGGATAAAAACAGCGGTCATTTGTATACCTAATCCTTGAATAAGAAATTTGCACCCAGTAAAATAAGGTGGCCGGTCATGGCCAAACACTTCGGACCAACTCAGAAGGTGGGAGACAATGGGGGAAATCACATTTGGGTGTAGAGTGTGGGACATTATGAGCAACCAGTTTTGCTGTCCTTTCCTCTCTCTTTTTCTCTCTGTCCGTGCCGGTCTCTTCCTTCCTCTCTCTTTTTCCTGCCCCTACTTTACTTTATGTGTCCTCCCACTCCCCACTACCTGTCTCTCTCCCTTTCTTTCTCCTCTCTTCCGTCTCCCTCAGGTCTTTGTTGTGCCGTGCACCATGACGTTGCAGCTTTGCTGGGGATCCAGTTCCAGACTGCAGTGGAGAGGAGGGATTGTGGGTATTTTCTTTCACAGGATGACAGGATACAGGGATGTTTGGGGTGGGGGGGAGACTAACTAAATCTGTTCCATATGACACTGGCTCACATGGCCCTCCTGCATGTGTCTGGGCACCCAGAACACCATGGGTGGGCGTGCATTGGAGGGATGGGTAGTGAGGGGGTGTATTGAGATATCAGAGAGGTTTGTGATGACAGGGGCCAGACCTTGTCACACACCAGGGGCTCTGGCTCATTATATCTGGGTAACTCTTATCCCTGCCTCCCTCTCCCCTTCTCTCTCTCTCTCGCTCTCTCTCTCTGCTTCTCTCACTCGTACTTTCTCTGACTCTCTCTCGCCAAAAATAAACCTATCCAGAAATAGGATTCATGTTTCTGAGATATATCAAGGAGCTTGAGAGGGGGGTAGTGATGTACAGGGTGTCACAGCACCATTGGACATTGGGACCTCCTGGGTGGCCGCACTCACTTTCTCCTTCTCTCCTCTCCTTCCTTTTCATTCCCCCTCTCTCTGCCGCTGTGCTTTTGGTGGGGGCTGGAGTCTTAATCCCCCGCTGCACTAATTCCTGATCGGGTTTACTGGCCTTGGATCAGCGGTGTACCTGCATCTCACACACAGGGGCTCAGTGACCCCCTCCCATCCAGTCCCCAAACCCCAGCCGCCGGTGTGCCTCATCACCAGGCGCACTGGGCCAGCGAGAACAAAGAGTGCCTTGTGTTTTGAGCGCGTCCCAACAGTCGTTAAAGAGGCTTAGGGACATTTTTCACATTTTTGTACAGCTAATATCTTGCAAAGTTGTCTAATCTCTTTATGTATAAGTCAAGATTCATGTGAGCTCCAGCTCCCCCCTTCCGCCTCCCATGTCCACTCCACCCTAGGACACTGCTGGTGATCATTACTTGATGGTTATCCAGTCTAATTAGGCTAAGGGACATCAGACGGGGCTGGGGGTGGGTCCACTCAGGGAATTCATCGTGTCGGATGTGTCAGTACGGACAGGTTGCCTTAAATAGCAATGGGGGGCAGGGCCAAAACTCTTCATATAGACCAGAGCCTTGTTGCCCAACCTTGCTTCTGCCTCTGGACCGAACCTGAACCGCACGGGAAAAGTCTGCAAGGTGACTGACAGCTGACCAAATGTAGAGGCATTGGGTCAAAACAATGTAGAAAAGGAGACCTCAACAACATCAAATTTGGTGTGTTGCACTGAGAGTGTGACACACTCTTTCCATGGCATAGACTGACCAAGTGAATCCATGTGAAAGTACGATCCCTTATCGATGTCACCTGTTAAATCCACTTCAAATCCACTTTGAGACATGAATTGTGTATGTGTGTCATTCAGAGGGTGAATGGACAAGGCAAAATATTTAAGTGCCTTTGGATGAGGTATGGTAGTGGGTACCAGGCGCACTGGTTTGTGTCAAGAACTGCAACGCTGCTGGGTTTTTCAGTTTCACATGGTTTTTCAGTACACACAGTTTCCTCTATGTACTGTACCAAGAATGGTCCACCACCCAAAGGACATCCAGACAAATTGACACAACTGTGGGAAGCATTAGAGTCAACGTGGACCAGCATCCCTGTGGAACGCTTTCGACACCTTGCAGAGTCCATGCCCCGACAAACTGAGGCTGTTCTGAGGGCAAACAGGGAGGGGCGCCACTCAATATTAGGAATGTTTTGTACACTCAGTGTATAAACCCCTTGAATTGCATCAGAGTCTGCAGCTTGGTGCAGGGTTGGGTTGACTGATTTGCGGCTGGACTTTCTGCCCAGGTGTCGGGCCCTAGTTTACACCTCACACTACCTCACCCCACAGCAGAATGAGAGCCTGGGGAAATAAAACCTAATCACAGAATTGTATACAGTAAAAACCTAAATAGGGGAGAAAGAGGAAGAGGAGCCTATTACATAATCAAACAGGGTTTAGAATGTGGCTCGAGTGACATCTTGCTTGTCTCTTTACTTACCTTTGTATGGCGAAGCGGACACTAGACACCACAGCGAGACAATGCACTCCGGAATAGGGTGCAAGTCCATACTAATTTCCTCACTCGGAGATGATAGCAGTTTGGGTTACAGCGGGCGAACCTGAGATGAGGTGAGTGACGCACTGTGTCGAAGGTACAGGGGCCTCTACATGTAGGAGCAACTGCAGTACTAGGAGTTGAAGGATGACAGAGTGAAGAGTAGGGGTCAAGAGTCTCTCTGAGTGTGTGTGAGTGTGTATCTTGCACTTGGCCACTCGACTCCGTCTAGATGGTATTTGAATCAACTGAAAACATCTTGAAAAATAACTGTTGCTCGATTAACATTCAACTGTTTTGTCCAATGAACAGGACCCTTTTTTGCAATAGTGTTACTGCTTGGCTGGAGCAAAAGCCTGTACCCACACCTCTGACACGCGTACGAACACAAACACACAAACAGTGGTGGCATGTTGCGTGTCAGGTCGGGCCTGTGATGTTCTGCAGCCCTGCCTCTTTAGCTGACAGGGTGGAGTAGGGCAGCGGTGAGACATTCATCATCAGCAGCACAACCAGGAAGTCCATGGCCTGGTAGAGAATTGACCCTGACCTCTAACATTGACCTCTCGAAAGACGCACAGGCTCCGGCTCCTTCCCACTGCTTTCTGTTGGACTACCATGATCTGTGTGTGTGTGTGCGTGTGCGTGCGTGCATGCGTGTGTGCGTGTGAGAGAGAGAGAGCGTGTGTGTTGCTAATGTGAGGCAGCAATGTGTCAAGGCACTGTGTGGCACTACACAAAGAGAGCTGATTGGAAACAGCAGGTGAGAGCACTGAATAAGCGCCAGTGAATATGCACAGAGAAGGAAGCGGGATGAGACGTGAAGAGAAAAGAGGTAGCAAGAAAAGAGCGAGAGAGAAAGAAAGAAAGAAAAGAGAGGAGAGAGAGAAAGAAAAGAGCGAAAGAAAAGAGCGAGAGAAAGAAAGAAAGAAAGAAAGAAAGAAAAGAGAGGAGAGCGAGCGAGAGAGAAAGAAAGCAAAGAGCGAGAGAGAAAGAAAGAAAGCAAAGAGCGAGAGAGAAAGAAAGAAAGAAAGAAAGCAAAGAGCGAGAGAGAAAGAAAGAAAGAAAGAAAGCAAAGAGCGAGAGAGAAAGAAAGAAAGAAAGAAAGCAAAGAGAGGAGAGCGAGAGAGAAAGAAAGCAAAGAGCGAGAGAGAAAGAAAGAAAGAAAGCAAAGAGCGAGAGAGAAAGAAAGAAAGAAAGCAAAGAGCGAGAGAGAAAGAAAGAAAGAAAGAAAGCAAAGAGCGAGAGAGAAAGAAAGAAAGAAAGCAAAGAGCGAGCGAGAAAGAAAGAAAGAAAGAAAGCAAAGAGCGAGCGAGAAAGAAAGAAAGAAAGCAAAGAGCGAGAGAGAAAGAAAGAAAGAAAGCAAAGAGCGAGAGAGAAAGAAAGAAAGCAAGAGCGAGAGAGAAAGACAGAAAGAAAGAAAGCAAAGAGCGAGAGAGAAAGAAAGAAAGAAAGCAAAGAGCGAGAGAGAAAGAAAGAAAGAAAGCAAAGAGCGAGAGAGAAAGAAAGAAAGAAAGAAAGAAAGAAAGAAAGAAAGCAAAGAGCGAGAGAGAAAGAAAGAAAGAAAGAAAGAAAGAAAGAAAGCAAAGAGCGAGAGAGAAAGAAAGAAAGAAAGAAAGAAAGAAAGAAAGAAAGCAAAGAGCGAGAGAGAAAGAAAGAAAGAAAGAAAGAAAGCAAAGAGCGAGAGAGAAAGAAAGAAAGAAAGCAAAGAGCGAGCGAGAAAGAAAGAAAGAAAGAAAGAAAGAAAGCAAAGAGCGAGAGAGAAAGAAAGAAAGCAAGAGCGAGAGAGATAGAAAGAAAGAAAGAAAGCAAAGAGCGAGAGAGAAAGAAAGAAAGAAAGCAAGAGCGAGCGAGAAAGAAAGAAAGAAAGCAAAGAGCGAGAGAGAAAGAAAGAAAGAAAGCAAAGAGCGAGCGAGAAAGAAAGAAAGAAAGAAAGCAAAGAGCGAGAGAGAAAGAAAGAAAGAAAGCAAAGAGAGAGAAAGAAAGAAAGAAAGCAAAGAGCGAGAGAGAAAGAAAGAAAGAAAGCAAAGAGCGAGAGAGAAAGAAAGAAAGAAAGCAAAGAGCGAGAGAGAAAGAAAGAAAGAAAGCAAAGAGCGAGAGAGAAAGAAAGAAAGAAAGCAAAGAGCGAGAGAGAAAGAAAGAAAGAAAGAAAGAAAGAAAGAAAGAAAGCAAAGAGCGAGAGAGAAAGAAAGAAAGAAAGAAAGAAAGAAAGCAAAGAGCGAGAGAGAAAGAAAGAAAGAAAGAAAGAAAGCAAAGAGCGAGAGAGAAAGAAAGAAAGAAAGCAAAGAGCGAGAGAGAAAGAAAGAAAGAAAGCAAAGAGCGAGAGAGAAAGAAAGAAAGAAAGAAAGAAAGAAAGAAAGCAAAGAGCGAGAGAGAAAGAAAGAAAGAAAGAAAGAAAGAAAGAAAGCAAAGAGCGAGAGAGAAAGAAAGAAAGAAAGAAAGAAAGCAAAGAGCGAGAGAGAAAGAAAGAAAGAAAGCAAAGAGCGAGCGAGAAAGAAAGAAAGAAAGAAAGCAAAGAGCGAGAGAGAAAGAAAGAAAGAAAGCAAAGAGCGAGAGAGAAAGAAAGAAAGAAAGCAAAGAGCGAGAGAGAAAGAAAGAAAGCAAAGAGCGAGAGAGATAGAAAGAAAGAAAGAAAGCAAAGAGCGAGAGAGAAAGAAAGAAAGAAAGCAAAGAGCGAGCGAGAAAGAAAGAAAGAAAGAAAGCAAAGAGCGAGAGAGAAAGAAAGAAAGAAAGCAAAGAGCGAGCGAGAAAGAAAGAAAGAAAGAAAGCAAAGAGCGAGAGAGAGAAAGAAAGAAAGAAAGCAAAGAGCGAGAGAGAAAGAAAGAAAGAAAGCAAAGAGCGAGAGAGAAAGAAAGAAAGAAAGCAAAGAGAGGAGAGCGAGAGAGAAAGAAAGCAAAGAGAGGGGGAGAGTGGGAATGAGAAAGCAAAGAGAGGGGGAGAGTGGGAATGAGAAAGCAAAGAGAGGGGGAGAGTGGGAATGAGAAAGCAAAGAGAGGGGGAGAGTGGGAATGAGAAAGCAAAGAGAGGGGGAGAGTGGGAATGAGAAAGCAAAGAGAGGGGGAGAGTGGGAATGAGAAAGCAAAGAGAGGGGGAGAGTGGGAATGAGATAGCAAAGAGAGTGGGAATGAGAAAGCAAAGAGAGTGGGAATGAGAAAGCAAAGAGAGGGGGAATGAGAAAGCAAAGAGAGTGGGAATGAGAAAGCAAAGAGAGGGGAGAGTGGGAATGAGAAAGCAAAGAGAGGGAATGAGAAAGCAAAGAGAGGGGAGAGTGGGAATGAGATAGCAAAGAGAGTGGGAATGAGAAAGCAAAGAGAGGGGGAGAGTGGGAATGAGAAAGCAAAGAGAGTGGGAATGAGAAAGCAAAGAGAGGGGGAATGAGAAAGCAAAGAGAGGGGGAATGAGAAAGCAAAGAGAGTGGGAATGAGAAAGCAAAGAGAGTGGGAATGAGAAAGCAAAGAGAGTGGGAATGAGAAAGCAAAGAGAGTGGGAATGAGAAAGCAAAGAGAGGGGGAGAGTGGGAATGAGAAAGCAAAGAGAGGGGGAGAGTGGGAATGAGAAAGCAAAGAGAGGGGAGAGTGGGAATGAGAAAGCAAAGAGAGGGGGAGAGTGGGAATGAGAAAGCAAAGAGAGGGGGAGAGTGGGAATGAGAAAGCAAAGAGAGGGGAGAGTGGGAATGAGAAAGCAAAAGAGGGGAGAGTGGGAATGAGAAAGCAAAGAGAGGGGGAGAGTGGGAATGAGAAAGCAAAGAGAGGGGGAGAGTGGGAATGAGAAAGCAAAGAGAGGGGAGAGTGGGAATGAGAAAGCAAAGAGAGGGGAGAGTGGGAATGAGAAAGCAAAGAGGGGGGAGAGTGGGAATGAGAAAGCAAAGAGAGGGGGAGAGTGGGAATGAGAAAGCAAAGAGAGGGGGAGAGTGGGAATGAGAAAGCAAAGAGAGGGGAGAGTGGGAATGAGAAAGCAAAGAGAGGGGGAGAGTGGGAATGAGAAAGCAAAAGAGAGGGGAGAGTGGGAATGAGAAAGCAAAGAGAGTGGGAGAGTGGGAATGAGAAAGCAAAGAGAGGGGGAGAGTGGGAATGAGAAAGCAAAGAGAGGGGAGAGTGGGAATGAGAAAGCAAAGAGAGGGGGAGAGTGGGAATGAGAAAGCAAAGAGAGGGGGAGAGTGGGAATGAGAAAGAAAAGAGAGGAGGAGAGTGGGAATGAGAAAGAAAAGAGAGGAGGAGAGTGGGAATGAGAAAGAAAAGAGGGGAGGAGAGTGGGAATGAGAAAGAAAAGAGAGGAGGAGAGAGGGAATGAGAAAGAAAAGAGAGGAGGGAATGAGAAAGAAAAGAGAGGAGAGGGAATGAGAAAGAAAAGAGAGGAGGAGAGTGGGAATGAGAAAGAAAAGAGAGGAGGAGAGTGGGAATGAGAAAGAAAAGAGAGGAGAGTGGTTATGAGAAAGAAAAGAGAGGAGAGAGGGAATGAGAAAGAAAAGATAGTTAATTCTTAAACTTAACCTTCAAAATGTGGAGTTAATGCCTAACCTTAACCATTCAGAGTTAATGCCTAACCTTAACCATTCAGAGTTAATGCCTAACCTTAACCATTCAGAGTTCATTCTTAAACTTAACCTTCAAAATGTGGAGTTAATGCCTAACTTTGAAATTTGACTTTTGAGAAAAATGGATCAACATCTAATTTGAACTTGACTGTGAAAGCTAGTTGGTGCAAAAACTGGTTGAATCAACGTTGTCATTTCAACCCCCCAAAAAAAATCTGATGACGTTGAGTCAACTTGGAAAACTGATTGGATTTGCAAAAAGTCATCAACGTAAGGGCATTTAGTTCTTTTTCACTTAACTCTTAACTTAAATCCAATGACATGGTGATATTTGTTGTTGATTTCACATTGAATTCGGGATAGTTAACAACTCATTTTGTACCGGGCCCGTTGTACTGGACTGTGCCGTGGTCTGCCGTGGCAATTCAAAAATTTACATTTACATTTAAGTCATTTAGCAGACGCTCTTATCCAGAGCGACTTACAAATTGGTGCATTCACCTTATGACATCGAGTGGAACAGCCACTTTACAATAGTGCATCTAAATCTTTTAGGGGGGGTGAGAAGGATTACTTTATCCTATCCTAGGTATTCCTTAAAGAGGTGGGGTTTCAGGTGTAATAATGCATCTCCTCCATTTTGTGTCTCAGTCAACAGCCAGTCCGTCTGCTGTGCTTTCTTTCTCGTTCGGAGGAGCCTGTGATAGACAAGAGCATAACCAAACAGAGCCATGGTCAGTGACAGAACAATTAGTCTATTCACCCCCGTATCAGCTAAGTGCGTTTAAGTGCTAAGATATCGGCAGATCCATTATCTCCTTCTCCAAATTGCTAATCAAGCCAAACGGCCTGAGCAACAATTCCTGTTGCGCTCAAGAAACATTTAAGCAACTGCATAAATATTTGCATGTCAATGGCACAGGAAAAGTTGTTGTTTTTCAAAGTGATTATCTGAAAGCAAATGCAAAGACACCAGAGTCCCTGATAACACTGGGCATGTAGACGTCCACACATCATATCAAAGACACCAGAGTCCCTGATAACACTGGGCATGTAGACGTCCACACATCATATCAAAGACACCAGAGTCCCTGATAACACTGGGCATGTAGACGTCCACACATCATATCAAAGACACCAGAGTCCCTGATAACACTGGGCATGTAGACGTCCAGATATCATATAAAGACATCACAGTCCCTGATAACACAGGGCATGTAGACGTCCACACATCATATCAAAGACACCAGAGTCCCTGATAACACTGGGCATGTAGACGTCCACACATCATATCAAAGACACCAGAGTCCCTGATAACACTGGGCATGTAGACTGTGACGGCCCTGAATTTTTCTGAACTGTCTCAGTGCAGCTCCTTCCAATAGGGCGCTTTCCCTTTAATTCCCAATTAAATAGCCAGCATCAGCTGCGCGAAAGGGGTTGTGATGGAGACGTGCATGAGGATGTGTTCAACCCTCAGTTCCGAAGCTTCTCTATTCCGTTTGTTTTGTTGCCGTTAAACGTGTGTTTTGTAGCCTAAGAGAGTTTACCCAGGATCGGATCCACTCTTTGCGTCCCTGGACTACACCTCTCCGTTCTTGGCCTTTCTCCGCTGGAGATCTATTGGCGGATTGGATTGTCTGACTGACTACCACCTTTTTGTATACGGTATTTCATTTGTTTTGATGTGAGGTATACTGTGATGATTTATGTAGTTAGTTGTAGTTGAGGACTTAGTAAGAGTTGATACGCTTTAAAGTTCTGTGGTAAAATTATTGTTATATTGATTGTATGTTTAGTACTGGGTTTACGCTACACTGAATGAGCTACACTGAATGAACGACAAACATCGCGTGACAAAAGTCACTTGAGTTCAATGAACTCCTTTACCGGGCTGGACTCTTTTTAGGCCCGAGGTACAGGACATTTCTGGAGGAACCAGAACTCATTGTGATATTATTAGATGTGTGTGTGTAATCATTGTTGTTGCTAATACAACCCACGCAACAGAATATAGTTGTTTTTGAAGTTCTTTCCAATGTTTTAAGGGTTTATGAAAAGTTTATTTCCATCCTGACTTTTACATAAGTCCTTTGTATTGGTGTAGACTTGATGGACCAGATGGGACTCATTCCCACCCAAACTAAAAGGAGAAACCAATGTTTTCTCTGGTAGGCACAACCTACCTGGCACCCCTATAAATAATAACCTCAAGTCAAAACCGTTACATAAAAAATGGCACCCCAGATGGGACAGCTCAACATTGAGAACTAACCAAAGCAAATATTTTGTGTGGAATTAAAACAATGGATTCACCCCAAGATAATGTGCTCATCCATGTCATACCTGTCAATGGGAATACACAGGGCCATTCTGACCATCAAGCTGACAATACAAATCATAATGTGAATGGAGATAATGGAGTTGATTTGGGCCAGAGCCCTGGGAATCTGAATGCTCGGCCTGAGCCACAGGCCACAGGCGGTCTAACCAGTTACTCACTTATTGACATGGATCTGTGTGGAAGTACTGAGCTAGTCCTCCCTCTGACACCCAACCTTCCTCCATTGTCTGGTTTATCTCCAGAGGTTGTAGTCTTACAACTTCAAGGTGACATCCTTGATATTCGTCGGACTCAACAACATCTCCAAACTCTTATCCACCATAAATTCAAATGTCTGAGGGAAGAGCAACAACAGAGTGCCATGGAATTCAGAAACTCACTGAGCACTCTAACCCACACGCTGACAGAGCTCAGTGAGAGTGGAAGACGGGAAATGACTGGTGCCATGGACAGGCAGTTTGACTACCAACGAAACCAACTCACTGCCACTCTCCAATGGCGCCTGCAACATCACCACACTGAGGTCCTCAAGGACGTTAATTCTGTTTTTTCTCCCATGGTTAACACTGTAGACCACTTGCAGACAGAGCTCTCTAATTGTGTTAAAATGTTGGATGACGTGTCTGTGGACATGGCCTCCATTAGGCACAACTCCTTACACAGAGTTTCCCTGGTGTCCACTTCAGTTCAGACCACTGAGGGCCAAGCTGGCACCTCTGAACAGCCAAGACCAGGCCATGCTACAGCCACCCCTTGCAGGATGCAATCCACCATGCATCCTGGTGTTCATTGTCATGGTCCGATAACTCCCTCCCCCTCTACTTCCTCAATCCCTCCTAGCTCGTTTGTTCATGGGGATTTGAGTAGACGTCATGTGGGGGCGATGCCCATTAAATTGCAATTTCCCACCTTTGGGAAAAAAAAGATGACAGTCCTGATCCGATAATGTATCTAGAAAGATGTCGTGACTTTCTTGCCCTCAATCCCCTGGCTGACGAAGAACTCCTTGCCACATTGAGGAATGTGTTGCATGGAACAGCTCGAGACTGGTGGGATGTGGCACGTCTCACCACTACCTCCCGGGCTGACTTTGAGGCCAAGTTTTCCTCTGCATTTCTGTCTGAGGACTACACAGATGAATTGGCAGACAGAGTCAGAAATCGAGTACAAAGAGAGAAAGAGAGTATCCGTGACTTTGCATATGGTTACCACTCCCTGTGCAGAAGGTGGAAACCTGGCATTGAGGAGGAAGAGGTCATTAAATTGATCTTGAAGAACATCAACCCACTACTAGCCAGTCAACTCCGAGAACGAGTCACCACTGTCGATGGACTGATTCGCTTGGGACAGCAGTTTGAGAAGGACAGAGAATGCCAACAGCAATATGACCAGAGAAAGAAACAGACACCCAAGACACTCAAGACAGACTATCAACAACAGCCAGAGTCTCCAGCCAAGATCCCTCTCATGTTTTGTTGGAGATGTAGCCAAAAGGGACATTCTTCAGCTACATGTCCAAGACCGTATCAAGTAAACCCTTCCAGAAACCACAAATCACAACAGGCCAACACACCTAACTCTCTTCGCAGCAATGACCATCCTTCTCTGGGTGCTTTAACCAGAGCTGAAACCCCAAGAGTCACTGCCTACGCCCCCATCGACATCCCCTTCCTTTCAGTTAATACCGCACCAACTGGTGTTACCCCTGTCCATAGGCCCATGGACAGGAAGAGCCATCTTGGATACCGGGTCATCCTACACACTGCTCAATGAGAAACTGTGGAAGGAGGTTAACGGTCCACAATACAACTTGAAGCCGTGGACAGAAGGTCCACTCTATCTGGCTGATGGTGAGGCTAGACGACCACTTGGATGGAGTGAGGTAGAGTTCCGCCTGTGTAACCGCTCCTATATGATTCCTTCTGTTATCCTACAAACCAGGAACCTTGCTTTTCCTGTCGTGTTGGGAATTGATTTCATGTACTTCAGTGGTGTCCAGATTGATATCGCACACAATTGCTATTGGTTTCCATACAATCCGAGCGAGAAGCATTTCTTCCAATCAGAAGCTATGAAGTTACATGATTGGGGTTCAAATGTGGCAGTCTTCTCTGCCATTGCTCGGTACCACTAACCCTCGATAATCCTTCTGACGATCTCCTTTTACAGGCTGTGAGAAGAGCTCAGCTGGAACAGCCAGAGGAGTTAAGGCTGTTGGAACAGCTGCAGAATAATGCTGATGTATGTACTTCAAAGCTGGGACGCACCAGGCTCCTGAAGCACAAAATATTCCTTACACAGGAAATGCCGATCAAGCAAAAGCCATATCGTTTGTCCCCAGCGAAGCTAATCATCCAAAAGGGACTCATTAATGATATGTTAACACAAGATATAATAGAACGTTCCTCCTCTCCCTGGGCTGCTCCTGTTGTCCTCATCCCAAAAAAGACTGGTGGTCTTAGATTTTGTGTGGACTATAGGAAGACCAACAATGTTTCCCAGACTGATGCCTATCCTCTTCCCACCATCCATGAGATCCTGGAGTCATTGTCTGGCGCTGTTGTGTTCACTACCCTTGACCTCAATAGTGGTTATTGGCAGGTTGAGATGGACCAGGAAAGCAAGGACAAGACTGCTTTTGTCTGTGCCGAGGGCTTGTTTTCCTTTAAGGTGATGCCCTTTGGATTAAAGAATGCCCCTGCCACTTTCCAAAGACTCATGGAGATTGCGTTAGGTGAGCTCAAAGGGAAGATCTGTTTCGTCTACCTGGACGATATAATTATCTACTCTCAGAACAGAGAAAGACACTTTCAAGATCTTCAAGCAGTGTTGGACAAGCTAAGAGAAGCTGGTCTGACCTTAAATATGAAGAAGAGCAACTTCTGCCAAACCTCCCTGAAGTTCCTTGGCCATATTGTGTCTTTCGACGGCATTCATGTGGATCCTGAAAAGACAAAGGCTGTACAAGACTTCCCTGTGCCAACCACACTCAAGGCCCTTCAACGGTTCCTTGGTATGGCTGGATGGTACCATCGGTTTGTGTCGAACTTCTCCCAGGTGGCAGAACCCCTCAACGCGATGAAGCGAAAGGAGCGAAATTCCAATGGACGGCAGAGTGCCAGACTTCCTTTGAAACCCTGAAACGACATCTCGTCACACCTCCCATTTTAGGTCATCCCAACTTTGATTGCCCTTTTGTTGTTTACACTGATGCAAGTGATGTTGGACTTGGTGCTGTCCTAGTCCAACAGACTGGACTTGGCACTGAAGAAGTGCTAGTGTTCGCCAGTCGGACATTGAATGGAGCAGAACGGAACTACTCCACAACAGAGCAAGAGTGCCTTGCAGTGGTCTGGGCTTTGGAAAAGTGGAGGTACTACTTGGAGGGAAGACACTTCACTGTGGTCACTGACCATTCCTCCCTTGTGTGGGTGTTCAAGACCAACAAACCAAGCACCAGACTCATAAGATGGGCTCTACGGTTGCAAGAGTTCACATTTGCAGTGGAATACAGGAAAGGAAAATACAACACTGTTTCAGATGCCTTGTCCAGAGCTCCTACTTGTGATAACGGTGGCCCTGATCTTACATGTGCTACTGTCCTGTCAAGCAGTCGAGACTCGCCCAAAACGGACTTTCCCATCTCTGATGAGGCCATATGGAAAGCTCAACAGGATGATTCAGAAGTACAGGCTTTGTACCAGACTATCCTGGAAGATGGAGAAAAGATGGTCAATCCTACCACAAAGCTGACCATCATTGAAGATAAAGTCTACCGAGTCGTACAACTACCTCACAGAACACTCTACCAAATGTACATACCGGACACTCTACGCCTACAACTGCTTCAACATTTCCATGAAGACCCATTGTGTTATTATTATTATTATTATTATCATTATTATTATTATTATTATTATTATTATTATATTATATTAGCTGGTCATCTGGGCAGGTTCAAAACCTACAAGCGGTTGCAAGCGTTACTGTACTGGCCACATCTGAGCATGGATGTGAAGTCACACATCCGAAACTGTCAGGTTTGTCAAATGTACAAACCAGAAGGTAGAAAGCCTGCTGGCAAGTTGCAGCAAACGGTGGTTACCCGACCTTGGGAAATGTTAGGAGTGGATTTGATGGGTCCATTTCCTAGAAGCTCCAATCAGAATGTGTACATGCTTGTTTTTGTTGATTACTATTCAAAGTGGGTGGAACTCTTTTCCCTGCGTCAGGCCACAGCAAGGACCGTCTCTAACATCCTTACGAAAGAGATCCTGACTCGCTGGGGAGTGCCTGATTACATCCTGTCTGATCGAGGTTCCCAATTTGTCTCTGATCTCTTTGAGGAGACCTGCCAAAGATGGAACCTGAGGCAGAAGTTGACCACGGCCTATCACCCACAGACCAATCTCACTGAGAGAGTAAATCGAACCTTGAAGACAATGATTGCTTCCTATGTAGGGACCCAGCACAAACACTGGGACAAGCACCTTCACGAGTTTCGATTTGCCCTGAATTCTGCTGTGCAAGAGTCCACTGGAGTCACACCTGCAGAGCTGAACCTAAGTCGTCCTCTCAGAGGACCCTTGGATATGGTGCTACAGCCACAGCAGCTTACACCAGACGCTGCTTGCTATGACCAGGTAGGCCATCTCCATGACTTGAGAGCTCTTGTCTCAAAGAACATGATCCAGGCTCGACTCAAGCAGAAGAGAAATTATGATAAGAACAGACGAGACATGCAGTTCCAGCTTCGTGATCGGGTGTGGCTTCGCTCTCATCCTGACTCGAAAGCTGAACAATTCTTCTCGGCCAAGCTCGCTCCTAAATGGCAAGGACCATATAGGATTGTGGAGCAGATGGGCCCTTTGAACTACCGAGTGGTGAAAGAGGACACAGGTGAAGATATGCGCGTTGTTCATGTCTCACGCCTTAAGGCCTGTTACCCATCGGCTGAGAATTGGAGGCGATTGAGCGCCGCAAGGTCCTGGATATCTTTGAAGAGGAAAGTGAGGAGACTTTTCTCGGATTCCCAGACCCAGAAGTCTCGCACCTTAAGGCCTGTGACTTCTCAGCTGAGGAGCGTGAGCTCCAAAAAGTAATGAATATTTTTGTAGAGGAAAGTGATGAGGAGACCTTTTTCGGTTTCCCCGACCAAGATGTGCCTTCCAGAGCAATGGTCGGCTTTTTCCAGGGGAGGGTGTGTGACGGCCCTGAATTTTTCTGAACCGTCTCAGTGCAGCTCCTTCCAATAGGGCGCTTTCCCTTTAATTCCCAATTAAATAGCCAGCATCAGCTGCGCGAAAGTGGGGTTGTGATGGAGAGGTGCATGAGGATGTGTTCAACCCTCAGTTCCGAAGCTTCTCTATTCCGTTTGTTTTGTTGCCGTTAAACGTGTGTTTTGTAGCCTAAGAGAGTTTACCCAGGATCGGATCCATTCTTTGCATCCCTGGACTACACCATTGGCGGATTGGATTGTCTGACTGACCGACTGACTACCACCTTTTTGTATACGGTATTTCATTTGTTTTGATGTGAGGTATACTGTGATGATTTATGTAGTTAGTTGTAGTTGAGGACTTAGTAAGAGTTGATACGCTTTAAAGTTCTGTGGTAAAATTATTGTTATATTGATTGTATGTTTAGTACTGGGTTTACGCTACACTGAATGAACGGACAAACATCGCGTGACAAAAGTCACTTGAGTTCACTGAACTCCTTTACCGGGCTGGACTCTTTTTAGGCCCGAGGTACAGGACATTTCTGGAGGAACCAGAACTCATTGTGATATTATTATATGTGTGTGTGTAGTCATTGTTGTTGCTAATACAACCCACGCAACAGAATATAGTTGTTTTTGAAGTTCTTTCCAATGTTTTAAGGGTTTATGAAAAGTTTATTTCCATCCTGACTTTTACATAAGTCCTTTGTATTGGTGTAGACTTGACGGACCAGATGGGACTCATTCCCACCCAAACTAAAAGGAGAAACCAATGTTCTCTGGTAGGCACAACCTACCTGGCACCCCTATAAATAATAACCTCAAGTCAAAACCGTTACAAGACGTCCGGACATCATATCAAAGACACCAGAGTCCCTGATAACACTGGGCATGTTGACGTCCTCACATCATATCAAAGACACCAGTCCCTGATATCACTGGGCATGACACCAGACGTCCACACATCATATCAAAGACACCAGAGTCCCTGATAACACTGGGCATGTAGACGTCCACACATCATATCAAAGACACCAGAGTCCCTGATAACACTGGGCATTTTGACATCCACACATCATATCAAAGACACCAGAGTCCCTGATAACACTGGGCATTTTGACATCCACACATCATATCAAAGACACCAGAGTCCCTGATAACACTGGGCATGTAGACATCCACACATCATATCAAAGACACCAGAGTCCCTGATAACACTGGGCATATAGACGTCCACACATCATATCAAAGACACCAGAGTCCCTGATAACACTGGGCATGTAGACGTCCAGATATCATATAAAGACATCACAGTCCCTGATAACACAGGGCATGTAGACATCCCACATCATATCAAAGACACCAGAGTCCCTGATTACACTGGGCATGTTGACGTCCACACATCATATCAAAGACACCAGAGTCCCTGATAACACTGGGCATGTGGACGTCCACACATCATATCAAAGACACCAGAGTCCCTGATAACACTGGGCATGTGGACGTCCACACATCATATCAAAGACACCAGAGTCCCTGATAACACTGGGCATGTAGACTTGCTTACCTATTGCAGATTCAGTCTTCCGAGCCTGGTGCAGGTCTACAATTTTGTTTCTGGTGTCCTTTGACAGCTCATTGGTCTTGGTCATAGTGGAGTTTGGAGTCACAAGACGCAGGCCTCCTAATTGTCCCTAGAATTTCTAAGCAAACAGCTTGAGGCAGGGCATTCTCTTATAGAGCTCCATTTTTATGGAACGGTCTGCCTACCCATGTCAGAGACGCAAACTCGGTCTCAACCTTTAAGTCTTTACTGAAGACTCATCTCTTCAGTGGGTCATATGATTGAGTGTAGTCTGGCCCAGGAGTGGGAAGGTGAACGGAAAGGCTCTGGAGCAACGAACCGCCCTTGATGACTCCTTGCTGTCCCCAGTCCATCTGGCCATGCTGCTGCTCCAGTTTCAACTGTTCTGCCTTACTATTATTTGACCATGCTAGTCATTTATGAACATTTGAACATCTTGGCCATGTTCTGTTATAATCTCCACCCGGCACAGCCAGAAGAGGACTGGCCACCCCACATAGCCTGGTTCCTCTCTAGGTTTCTTCCTAGGTTTTGGCCTTTCTAGGGAGTTTTTCCTAGCCACCGTGCTTCTACACCTGCATTGCTTGCTGTTTGGGGTTTTATGCTGGGTTTCTGTACAGCACTTTGAGATATCAGCTGATGTACGAAGGGCTATATAAATACATTTGATTTGATTTGATTTGGAGTGTGACTTTGAGGTTGTGGACAGGTGTTTTTTATACTGATAACAAGTTCAAACAGGTGCCATTAATACAGGTAACAAGTGGAGTACAGAGGAGCGTCTTAAAGAAGAAGTTACAGGTCTGTGAGAGCCAGAAATCTTGCTTGCTTGTAGGTGACCAAATACTTATTTTCCACCATCATTTGCCAAATAAAGGGGGGGAAGGCCACATACTCTTTCAGGTTTTGACATTGCAAGGAGCTGGAGCTACACTCAGGTCTGTGCTGCTTTTCATGAACCCTGATCTGAGTCACCTGCCGAGCTACAGAGACAATGTCGCCACTTGTCACTGCAGCGACGTTCATTACTTGTTCAGCTACAACAGCTTTTGCACCGTGTTACTGTGATGTAACTTCCCTGGGTGCGGGGAGCAGCACATGGCTTTCAATGCAGGCGGCTTCCTTGTCCTCTAGGTTTTAGGGTACTTGCATTGGAGAAACAAGCATCCTTTAAGGTTGCAACACAGACACTTTTACCCCAATAAAAAACAAGACCCTTGGTGTTCCACAAGGGCAAAACATGTCTTGTTTCAGGAGCATATATCTCCACCGTATCAAACAAGAGCCTCAGTCCTACTCTGTTCCTGTGCGCAAACGCTAGTACACATTCCTATTCTCCTGCCATTGTAAATGCGCATTATACATTAGGAGCTAATGTTTTTGGAAGTGTATTGGTATTTTTGGTGGAATGAAGGGGGGGCTGTCTAATGGTGGACGGCCCCACATGGCAACCATTATGTGCATAGCCCCTCTAATCGCTGGCGACCTGCTTACCCGCCTGGAGCCATCCCACCTCTGACTGACTACTTCTCTCTCTGTGTGCGTGTGGAGTGAGGGGTGTCAGAGGCTCAGGATGGCAGCCGTGTTCACACAGATGTATGCCCGCAACACACGCACATACACAAACACACAAACACTGGAGGGACAATGTCTAAACAAACTTAAATGAGGAACTTTTGCAGACTATTCCTTTCCCTCTTCAGATTACAGTCTACTTCTCTGTATGTCTGTCTGTTGTGTCCATCTTAAGTGTGGTGGCTGTGTGTGTGTGTGTGTGTGTGTGTGTGTGTGGTACGTGGTGGGTGGAGTGTGTTTGTGTGCGTGCGTGCGTGTGTGTGTGTGTGTGTGAGAATGCCATGGGCACAAGTGTGTATGCATACGCATGTGTGTGTGCATGTGTATGCTCGCACTGAAGATCTGGGGTATAATTGTCAGGAGAAACCACACAGGAGACAGCTCAATGCTGAGCAAACTCCACGTCAAAACACACACACTCACCACTGTATAGAGTGCTCCCCTCCCTCGGTGTAATTGGGGAAATCTGCCCTCCATTAAAACTTGTTGACATCACTTAGACAGCTAAGTACGTCGGTGAGTCACCGAGGCTTGGTGACTATAGCAGGACGTTGGGCTTTAAACAGTGTTTTCACTAGCTGGCAGAAACGGGAAGTCATGTTGCAGGCGCATAACTCGACAAACAGAATGGACAGTAGGTTGTGCATGGGAGGTAAATATTCGATGTACGTACCATTGAGGAGCTGCATTTAGGTGTGCCCCACACACACATGGGTACACACACACACACACACACAGGCACATGGTACACACACACACATGGCTGGTACACACACACACACACACACACACACACATGGCTACACACACACACACACACACACACACACACACACACACACACACACACACACACACACAGGCGCACACACACACACAGGCGCATGGGTACACACACACTCACACACACACAGGCACATGGGTACACACACACACACACACACTCACACAAACAGGCACATGGGTACACACACACACGCACCTGGGTACACACACGTGTGCTGCGTAGGATCACCTGATCCACACCAATGGCTTACCAGCTTCTTGCATAACACACACAACATTTGTGAGAGTGTGTGAGTGTATGAGCAGGTGACGACTCGCCCCCTCACCCAACCCCCTGAACACCCTTCACCACGTCTCCCCTCCCTATTGACTTCCCCAATGAACAGAGGAGGTAAAAAGAAAGAGAAAGCCTTGAAGTCTAATTAAACATGGTCACATTGAGCTCCATTACAGTGTGAAGACTGCTGGCCTCCTCCCTCCCTCCCTCTCTTTCTCTCTCCTCCCTCCCTCCATCTCTTTCTCTCCCATCCCTCCCTCTCTTTCTTTCTCTCCCATCCCTCCCTCTCTTTCTTTCTCTCCCATCCCTCCCTCTCTTTCTTTCTCTCCCATCCCTCCCTCTCTTTCTTTCTCTCCCATCCCTCCCTCTCTTTCTTTCTCTCCCCTCCCGCCCTCTCTTTCTTTCTCTCCCCTCCCTCCCTCCCATCCCTCCCTCCCTCTATATTGTATTAACACCTGCTTCTTTTCCAATTAGCCCAACAAATAGTGACAAATGAGCCAGAGGGTTCGCTGATTAATTAACTTCTGTCAAGGACTCCATCGCTCGGTGCACCCTGGGTGCACGCGCCTACACACACACACGCACGCACACACACACACAAACAGGATGCACTCACTGGACTAGAACACAAGCAAGTGTTCTGCTGGAGACATCTAGGGAATAGGGTATATTAGCTTCGTATTTGTGTTGACTTCCTATAATTCCTATAAACAATACAATAGTAGACATTCTTACCAAGCTCATTAGACCCTCAGAGCAATCTATTATAATCTGTATGTCATCTATACAGCCCCAATTGAGCATTATAAAGGTTGCCACCCAAATTCAAGCAGAATGTGTACTGGTTTATATTAATCTCACTCAAGGAAAGGTTTTTGACAATGATGCCTATGAACTACTACTACTACTTGCCCCTAAGAGATAGAGCCTCCATCCCGTCATCCCCCATTCTCGTTTTGTGTAAACTGTAAAAATGATTCTTCTAGCTATCCTCCTCTTTTCCTTTTTTTTCTGGGGGACAGGGCAGACAAACTCCTCTCTCCTTCCTTGAAGCCAGAGAGTCAGTGTGTTTGCCTGCTGCACCAAACCCATCATTAGTCATCCTCTGCTGTCCTCCCCTGTTTGTTCAGCTAGGCCTCCCTCTGTTTGCTCGCTTTCTCTCTCTCATTCTCTACCTCTCCTCTACCTCTCATTCTCTACCTCTCATTCTCTCTCTACTTTTACCTTGCATTCCCCTGGCCTGGCCTGGCCTGGCCTGGCCTGGCCTGGCACTGGCACACACACACACACACACACACACACACACACACACACACACACACTGAAAGTGGCAGCTCTAGGCTTTAGCTCAGTGTGGATGTTGCCTTTATTCCATGGCTTGTGGTTGGGATATGTACGTTCTGTCACTGTGGGGAGGGGGGTGGGGGTGTCATCGATGCACTCATTAATGAAGCCGGTGACTGATGTGGTGTACATAATGCCATCGGATGAATCCCGGGAACATATTCCAGTCTGTGCTAGCGAAGCAGTCCTGTAGCTTAGCATCTGCTTCATCGGCCCACTTCCGTATTGAGCACGTCACTGGTACTTCCTGTTGGCTTATAAGCAAGAATCAGGAGGATAGAATTATGGTCAGATTTGCCGAATGGAAGGCCAGGGAGAGCTTTGTATGAGTCTCTGTGTGTGAAGTAAAGGTCACAAGCAAAGACTTGTTAGGTAAGTCGTTCAAATATTGGCACTAATCTATCTCCATGTTGGTACACTTGCTGCCAAGGAGGATAAGTCCGGAAGATTCCAAAAGTGTCTCCTTATAATGAATCATTGTAGTTTTTCGAAAAAGCCTTTGGATGGATGTACCTTTAGCTCACCACCCTAATAGTGATATGGTAGTTAAACGCTTTTCTGGGTGCATTCATTTTCAAAACTGACATTTTGCAAAGGGAGTTACTTAAAACTTAATGGGTGTATTTCTGCGTCAGTCGGTCAAAGCATAGTAGGTGCCGTTGGGTGGTATGATCTCTCTCACACACACACACACACACACACAAGGGCTCCAGACTGCAACCATTTAGTTGCATTTTATGACCCTTTTGACTTTGCTGTGCGAATTACATTCTTAATTGGTCGCATCATTGCAAGCTGCACATTCTACATGGTCAACTCACTCAAAACTAATTTTTCGACGGCGAAAACCAAGATTTTGTCAAACAGTAAAGTACATTACACTCATGATTCCTGTAATGAAAGCTGAAGTTTTGTTTTGCTGAAGCCTGCTGTTGTGTCGAGAAGCCACTCTCTCTCTCCTTTCCTTTTGAAAATTACTCTGGGAGAGAAAGTGTTCTAATTGTAAAACATTTCAAAATCCTTTTGCGGGAAAAACACAGCTATTGTGTTTGTCACAGTTGAAAAAAGGAGGTTATTGGGTTTCTGTAGGTATAATTTGTTTCTCAGCTCTCAATTTTGAGTTCAATAGCAACTATTATAGTACCGAGACATTTGATGTACGTAGCTTTGAGATATGTAGCGCGCAAAATACACATTGGGCATTTTTTTATATTTTTATATAGGCAAGTCAGTTAAGAACAAATTCGTATTTTCAATGACGGCCTAGGAACAGTAGGTTAACTGCCTTGTTCGGGGGCAGAATGACAGATTTTTACCTTGTCAGCTGGGAGATTCTGTCACGGCTGTTGAAAGGAAAGGACCAAGGTGCAGGGTGGTGAGCGTACATTATCTTTTAATGATCAAAATGACGCCGACAAAACAATAAACAATACAAAAACAAACCGTGAAGCTCAAAGGCAAAGTGCCATAAAGAAAGTCAACTTCCCACCAAGACAGGTGGGAAAAAAGGCACCTAAGTACGGTTCCCAATCAGAGACAATGATAGACAGCTGTCCCTGATTGAGAACCATACCCGGCCAAAACATAGAGATAGAAAATCATAGAAACACAACACATAGAAATGCCCACCCCAACTCACGCCCTGACCAAAACAAAATGGAGACATAAAAGGATCTCCAAGGTCAGGGCGTGACAGATTGCAACCTTTTGTTTACTAGTCCAACACTCTAACCACTCGGCTACCTGCCACCCCATTGCAATTGAATACAGTGGCTTGTGAAAGTATTCCCCCCTCTTGGCATGTTTCCTATTTTGTTGCCTTACAACCTGGAATTAAAATTGATTTTTTTGGGAGGTTGTATCATTTGATTTACACAACATGCCTACCACTTTGAAGATGCAACATATTTTTTTATTGTGAAACAAACATGAAATAAGACAAAAAAAAACAGAAATCTTCCGCGTGCATAACTATTCATCCCCCAAAAGTCAAAACTTTGTAGAGACACATTTTGCAGCAATTACAGCTGCAAGTCACTTGGGGGGTATGTCTCTATAAGCTTGGCACATCTAGCCACTGGGATTTTTGCCCATTTTTCAAGGCAAAACTTCTCCAGCTCCTTCAAGTTGAATGGGTTCCAATAGTGTACAGCAATCTTTAAGTCATACCACAGATTCTTAATTGGATTGAGGTCTGGGCATTGACTAGGCCATTCCAAAACATGTAAATGTTTCCCCTTAAACCACTCAAGTGTTTCTTTAGCAGTATGCGTAGGGTCATTGTCCTGCTGGAAGGTGAACCTCCGTCTCAGTCTGAAATCTCTGGAAGATTTGGCTTTTTGCTGGCCACTCTTCCATAAAGCCCAGCTCTATTGAGTGTACAGTTGAAAGTGGTCCTATGGACAGATTCTCCAATCTCCGCTGTGGAGCTTTGCAGCTCCTCCAGGGTAATCTTTGGTCTCTTTCTTGCCTCTCTGACCAATGCCCTCCTTGCATGGTTCAGTGGTGGGCAGCACTCTCTTGGCAGGTTCGTTGTGGGGCCATATTCTTTCCATTTTTTAATAATGGATTTAATGGTGCTCCGTGAGATGTTCAAAGATGTTGATATTTTTTAGAACCCAACCCTGATCTGCACTTCTCCACAACCGTGTCCCTGACCTTTTTGGAGAGCTCCTTGGTCTTGATGGTGCTGCTTGCTTGGTGGTGCTGCTTGCTTGGTGGTGCCCCTTGCTTAGTGGTGTTGCAGACTCTGGGGCCTTTCAGAATAGGTGTATATATACTGAGATCATGTGACACTTAGATTGCACACAGGTGGACTTTATTTAACTAATTATGTGACATCTGAAGGTAATTAGTTGCACCAGATCTTATTTAGGGGCTTCATAGAAAAGGGGGTGAATAAATATGCTCGCACCACTTTCCTGTTTTAAAAAAAAAACAAAGTTTTGAAACATGTTATTTTTTTTATCATTTCACTTCACCAATTTGGACACATGTCCATTACATGAAATACAAATAAAAATCTATTTAAATGCAGGATGTAACGCAACAAAATAGGAAAACGCCAAGGGGGATGAATACTTTTGCAAGACACTGTAGGCCTCTTTGGAAAAAAATGTTAGCCCCGCACACACACACAAACGCACATAATTCCACAAAATTCATTGCATTGCGCCGACAACTTATTCAATCAAACTGGTTCATTAAAAAGCACGTTCCGTTTAATAAACTGCCAATAGTTTAGAGTTCTGGGGATGTCAAGTGGAGGCATGAAAGCCCAGGCCACAGTGTGGAGTGGATGAGAGAGGCTTAGGGCCATGCAGTCTCCTACACTCACTTGCGTGTCTTTCTCTCCTCCTTTCCTCTTCTCCTCATCCCACCCGCTGAGGCAGTCAGTCAGTCGTCTGAGTGGAAATGCTTCTCCTGTTGGCCCCATTGTCCACTTTATGAAAGAGCTTGTCTTCAATTAGCCCTGATAAGAGATGAAGAGAGGGAAGCCGGGGGCCGAGAGAAAAGAAGGAGGAGGGGAAGAGGGCAAGCAACAGGACCACCTGGGCAGATCTCTAATCACTTTGATGATATTGGTCGATTTCAAAAGATCTCCAAAGTAAGCCATTGTCCCAATTTAAGGAGCAACATGTATGGATGCAAAGGCAGGAAGGGGGATAAGGGGAGAACAAACACAATAGCCTGGGTTATATTTTTATTAAGTATTTTCTATTAACTTCCTACCTCGATAAGATCTTAATCACTACCCCTCAAATTACCCGCACTGACATTTATCAACTCCCTTCGGTCGACCATGGCTCCCAGGGAGCACTGTGGGGCCCCCGACTGGCCTCATTGGATCCACGGGCCACTCGATTCCTTCTTCACTTCTTCCTCTCCTCCTTCCAAGGGCCACTCTATTTCTTCTTCCCTTCTTCCTCTCCTCCTTCCACGGGCCACTCGATTCCTTCTTCACTTCTTCCAAGGGCCACTCTATCTCTTCTTCCCTTCTTCCTCTCCTCCTTCCACGGGCCAATGATGAATGGAAGTTAATTTTGAGCCGGTTGATTTATCTCGCCAGGGACAAATGGCAATCTTGTATTTTCTCAAAGAAGAAGAGGGCTCGGGTCGGGATGGAGGGGGGATGTGGGAGGGGTGGTTTGGTTTGGGGATAAATGAGTAAGTGATCTATTGCCGGGGTTGACCGCTGATTGCGTTCAGTGGGGGAGAATGAATGGGCGGCATGGCGCTGGGGCCAGATGGGGGGCTCATGTAGCCCACTGTGATTGTCCAGTTATCCAAATTATTCCAGCTTTCTTATTGGAGAAAGAGGGGGGAGAAACGAGGGGACATAAAAACACGTTACCGGTTAACCCTTTCACTGCCGCTGTCGACTGTGTGTCTGTTACACTTACAGAATCAAGACGTTAAGAAATGTAGTCTTTAGCTTTGATCCTCATATGTAACTGTATATGGACTCCACATCAAATTACATAATTTAGATCTGGATGCTAAATAAGCACGTTGCCCATATATTTCAAAATATATATCTCTTACGCAGAGCCTCACTAACTGTTGATGGTGAAAGCACTTCATAATGTCCACCAGCGCTGTCTGTATATCTGTCTATATAATGGTGTTATCAACAGGTGTTATCAACAGGTGTCAACTGGGGAAGGCCAGGGGGTGTCACAGCTGCAGTCTTTCTGTCTATCACACACACACACACGCAGGCACACACACACACACACACACACAAACATTCACTCGTACACACACTTTCAACCATATACACAAACCCACTTACACGCACGCACGCACGCACGCACGCACGCACACACCTGTGCACGCACAAACACAAAGCAAACACCGACTTCACCAAGTCCACACAACTTTTTGAGGACAGGAGAGCTATGAGTACATAAATAAACCAACGTACCTCTCCCTTCAATGTAACATCTAAACCAACTCATAAAAAGTCTAAACAAATCCAGGAGGCCAGGCATCACTATCCATAAACGTATATAGCATATAGCATGTCATATACACCTTTAGAAAGAAAGGTGCTATCGAGAACCTACAGGGGTTCTTCAGCTTCCGCCACAGGAGAACCCTTTGAAGAACCCTGTTTGGTTCCAAGTAGAAGCCATTTGAGTTGCATGTACACAGAGGGTTCTAAAATAGAACCCTTTACACAGAGGGTTCTAAAATGGATTCCAAAAGAGTTCTACCTGGAACCAAAAAGGGTTCTCCTAAGGGGACTGCCGAAGAACCCATTTGGAACACTTTTTTCTAATAACTTGTAGCTATATCAAGCTACTGCAGTAATGTGTTGTTATAATAACGGGAGTTAGCAAATTAGCTTAGCATACTCTTGGCTAAGGCAGGTAAAGAATGCGCTAAGCTCGGGTAGGCAGTCAGAATGCAACACTTAGGACTGGGAGAGAGGGAAAGAGGAGCTGGAGGGGTGTTAAGGACCGGGGAGGAAGGGGTGAGGTGGGTGTTCGAGCTGGAATCTGTGAGCTTAGAGAGGCTCAGACCGCGGTCATTGTCTGTGTCCTGCTTAATCACTGTCATACGGAAGGGATTGGAGCGCCCGCCGCCATGATACCATCCCCATTGGGCCACCATCCCCATCGGGCAACGCTATGCTATCCCCTACTCTAAAGCAGCCCTTCCTCCTCCACGCGCCCGGCAAAGGAGAGCGGGGGGTTAGAGAGGGACAGTTAGGGAGGTACAGTGTGTGTGTGTGTTCGTGTGTGTGTGTGTGTGTGTCATCTGATATCCCCTCTCTCTCTCCATTCCCCTTGCTCAGTCCCCCTCCTGCCCCCCTCTCACCCAGCCCCCCTCTCTTTCCACCTCTCTGTACTCCTGCCACCTCCCCTCTATCGTCCCTCCATCCCTGGCTTTGCCACTTGATGGCTTCTCATCTGGAGGTGACCGGTGAAATGGCCCCTGTTGTCCCCCCACTCCTCTCCTCTCGTCCCAGACAGATCTGTTTGAAAGGACTGACTTCTGGGGCTTTGTGTGCGTGTGGTTGGGGGAGCTATCGATACCAAAGGAGAAGCAGCGACAAATTCACTGGGAAAAGGAGGAATGCGAGAATTGATAATTGGTAGGTTTCGTTATCTGTTTTAACAAACAGTCTTATTGTTGATCTTATTTGTAGTGTTCATATATTTTTTTCTGTATTGTTGTTCATCATTCGTTTTCTTTGGTGCAAATAAAGAAATTAAACTAGACGGGCGAAAACAAGAGACAGGTTACCTGCGACAGACAGTAGTGGTGTAGTGGAGTAAATCAGTAGCAGAGAGAGTGGAGAGAGAGAGAGAGAGAGAGAGAGAGATGGAGAGAAGTGGAGAGAGAGAGAGATGGAGAGAAATGGAGAGAGAGAGATGGAGAAAGATGGAGAGAGATAGAGAGAGAGAGAGAGAGAGAGAGATGTGAGTGTGTTAACATGGCAGGGGCAAAGCAGGCCAATCTGTAAATGCTTAGTGGGATGGATTTGCGGGAATTCACTCTGCTGTTATTCAAACACTCAGTCATTTAATATGGTAGTCAGCGAAGGGTAGAGTTGGAAGAGAGGATGTCCTGAAAGAGAGAGAGATGGATGAGGCAGAGGGACAGAGAGAGAGAGCGTGGGGCTCGGGTACATCACTGGGGTGTAAAGTTGAAGTCAGAAGTTTACATACACCTTAGCCAAGTACATTTATACTCCGTTTTTTCACAATTCCTGACATTTAATCCTAATAAAATTCCCTATCTTAGGTCAGTTAGGATCACCACTTTATTTTAAGAATGTGAAATGTCAGAATAGTAGTAGAGAGAATTATTTATTTCAGCTTTTATTTATTTTATTACATTCCCTGTGGGTCAGAAGTTTACATGCACTCAATTAGTATTTGGTAGCATTGCCTTGAAATTGTTTAACTTGGGTCAAACATTTCGGGTAGCCTTCCACAAGCTTCACAAAATAAGTTGGGTGAATTTTGGCCCATTCCTCCTGACAGAGCTGGTGTAACTGAGTCAGGTTTGTAGCACACCTTGCTCGCACACGCTTTTTCATTTCTGTCCACAAATGTTCTATAGCATTGAGGTCAGGGCTTTGTGGATGGCCACTCCAATACCTTGACGTTGTCCTAAAGCCATTTTGCCACAATTTTGGAAATATGCTTGGAGTCATTGTGCATTTGGAAGACCCATCTGCGATCAAGCATTAACTTCCTGAATGATGTCTTGAGATGTTGCTTCAATATATCCACATAATTTTCCGTCATCATGGTGCCATCTATTTTGTGAAGTGCACCAGTCCCTCCTGCAGCAAAGCACCCCCACAACATGGCGCTGCCATCCCCATGCTTCACGATTGGGATGGTGTTCTTTGGCTTGCAAGTCTCCACCTTTTTCCTCCAAACATAACAATGGTCATTATGGCCAAACAGTTATATTTTTGTTTCATCAGACCAGAAGACATTTCTCCAAAAAGTACGATCTTTGTCCCCATGTGCAGTTGCAAACTGTAGTCTGGCTTTTTTTATGTTGGTTTTGGAGCAGTGGCTTCTTCCTTGCTGAGCGGCCTTTCAGGTTATGTCGATATAGGACATGTTTTACTGTGGATATAGATACTTTTGTACCTGTTTCCTCCAGCATCTTTACAAGGTCCTTTGTTGTTGTTCTGGGATTGATTTGCACCAAAGTACGTTCATCTCTAGGAGACAGAACGCGTCTCAATCCTGAGCGGTATGATGGCTGTGTGGTCCCATGGTGCTTATACTTGATCGGCTATGAAAAGCCAACTGGCATTTACTCCTGAGGGGCTGACCTGTTGCACCTTTGACAACCACTGTGATTATGATTTTTTAACCCTGCTGGTGATCTATGAACATTTGAACATCTTGGCCATGTTCTGTTATAATCCCCTCATAGCCTGGTTCCTCTCTAGGTTTCTTCCTAGGTTCAGGTCTTTCTAGGGAGTTTGTCCTAGCCATTGTGCTTCTACACCTGCATTGCTTGCTGTTTGGGGTTTTAGGCTGGGTTTCTGTACAGCACTTTGAGATATCAGCTGATGTAAGAAGGGCTTTATAAATACATTTGATTGACTTGCGTACAGATGAACGTGGTAGCTTCAGGTGTTTGGAAATTGCTCTCAAGGATGAACCAGACTTGTGGAGGTCTACAATTTTGTTTCTGATGTCTTCTCTGATTTCTTTTGATTTTCCCATGATAACAAGCAAAGAGGCACTGAGTTTGAAGGTAGGCATTGAAATGCATCCAGAGGTACACCTCCAATTGATTCAAATGATGTCAATTAGCCTATCAGAGGCTTCTAAAGTCATGACATCATTTTCTGGAATTTTCCAAGCTGTGTAAAGGCACAGTCAACTTAGTGTATGTAAACTTCTGACCCACTGGAATTGTGATACAGTGAATTATAAGTGAAATTATCTGTCTGTAAACAATTGTTGGATAAAGGACTTGTGTCATGCACAAAGTAGATGTCCTAACCGACTTGCCACGACTATAGTTTGTTAACAATAAATGTGTGGAGTGGTTAAAAAGCGAGTTTTAATGACTCCAACCTAAGTGTATGTAAACTTCTGACTTCAACCAACTGTATATCTTGTGTGTCACCTGAAATGGTGAAGGAGGTTGCTCCTGAAAAAGGGGTGCTTGTTTCCTCACTGAAAGACAGCCGGGTTGAAACAGGAGGAGATATGTACCACCACCGACAGCACATCCAGAGCTGTGGCTAGGAGGGCTACTTTAGGACAAAGCAACTCAAAGGTCCAGACGTATTGCTCACAATGGCTTTCTTTCTGTGTCTGACCTTCACCCTCTCTCACCTCTCTTGCACCCAAACACAAACCGTGTCCTCACTTCCTCATGAAAAAAACAACAAAAAGAAAATGAGAAAAACCTTGCAATCCTTCTCCCTTTCCCAGAGGATGGCACAGCCAGAGGATGCACGTTTGGGCTTCATTTCTACCCAACCCCCCTACATCTCTGTTTCGTGCTAATTCGTTTAAACCTGTAAGCACGTGTAAGCCCCCTCGTCAGGGAGTCATATTGGCAGGGGAACAGAGCTCAGAGAGATGCATGGTGGGGAGTGGGGGGGGGGTCATGGTTGGGGTTAGTGATGGTGGAGAGGGGGGTGCATTGTGAAAGAGGAGAGAGCATTAATGTGGGGCATAAACAGCAACAGTGGATCGACCAACCGACCGCCAGTGGAAAGTACTGTTTAAGATCGAGGGCAACTGTTTTGAATGAGCTGGGGGGAACACCAGAACCCTCTCCAGATCCCCAGTGTAAAGGAGTAAGATTTGGCAGGTCTGGGCGGTGATAAAGTGATGTGGCGAGGAGGTGGAAGAGGGAAGGGAGGAGGAGGGGAGGGATGGGGGCTGGTGGCTATCGAAAAGAAGAGCCTTCGTGTTGTGGCCGGACCGTGCCAGGGTCCCCGCTATTTTCTTCCAGATTGTAACCACTTCTGGGAGGGAGGAATATTCTTCACTCGCTAAATAGCGATGCGACGGTCAATCAACCTCAAAGACCATCCTCCCTCCTCTATCCCTCCTCTCCTCTATCGTGATAACAATCTCCCCCAAATGTCAGCGAACAGAAACTCACCAAATACATTCCTCTGGGCTGGTAGAGCAACAAGCTATTTGAGTCGGAGATAAGCCCCTTTTAGAAAAGGGAAGGAGAATTTAATTCAGGTTTGAGTGACAGCAGGAGGATTTATCCCGTCCGTCGGACAATGCCGCCTTTTCGGAGACTTTAATCTCCCACAGACAATGGCCTGTTTTTTCTCCCCTCATCCTGTGCTTTTCCCACGATGCTCGCTGATTAGCGCAGCTCCGCTGGATGGCCGCCATTATCTCTCTCCCTGTTCCGTTTTTCTGTGAATCGTCCGTGTTTGTGTCAAGATGGATGGGAAGGAAGGGGGAGAGAGAGAGAGAGAGAGAGAGAGAGAGAGAGAGAGAGAGAGAGAGAGAGAGAGAGAGAGAGAGAGAGAGAGAGAGAGAGAGAGAGAGAGAGAGAGAGAGAGAGAGAGAGAGAGAGAGAGAGAGAGAGAGAGAGAGAGAGAGAGAAGGTTTTGTGAGCAGACAAGTTCATTGAGTGTGCCTGGGACAGTCAGATGCCAGAAGGGTCAGCAGACATCATCATATGTCCCTAACAACAAGAGGGAGGGAAAGGGAGAGGGAGAAGGGGAGGTTGGGGTGCGCTGGGAGCTGAAGACGGGAGGAGAGAGGGCCTTCATCCAATGCTCAGGGGGTCTACGAAAGAAAGACATGAGTCTAAACAGAGTAGAGAGAGAGAAAGAGAGAGCGAGAGAAGTGTGCATGTGTGTATGTGTGTGTGATGGCTGGAGATGACACTGAGAGACCACGATGCATCCCAGAGGGAGCACCATTGTCAAAGCGTGTGTCTAACCTGTGTGTGTGTGATGGCTGGAGATGACACTGAGAGACCAACATGCATCCCAGAGGGAGCACCATTGTCAAAGCGTGTGTCTAACCTGTGTGTGATGGCTGGAGATGACACTGAGAGACCAACATGCATCCCAGAGGGAGCACCATTGTCAAAGCGTGTGTCTAACCTGCTGGGCAGCAATCAGTGTCCTGAGTCTCCTGAGCCCACGTAGCTACACTAGCGTGCTGAGATAAAGATAGGACACAGCCATATTATATATTCAGGGGGAAAAAATATATATGTATTCCATTTAGTCTTATGGACTAACTGAGCCATATACAGTATATTCATCATTCACACACTGTCTGCATCCCAAATAAGCAACCTATTGCGCTGCTTTTGGGCCCTGGCCAAAATTAGTGCACTATGTAGGGAATAGTGTGCCCGCTGGGACGCAGGCACTGAGGGGGGGAAAGCAGCCACACTACGGTAAGTGCAGGTTAATAGGGAATAGTGTTCCCGCTGGGACGCAGACTCTGAGGGGGGAAAGCAGCCACACTGCCGTAAGTGCAGGTTAATAGGGAATAGTGTGCCCGCTGGGACGCAGACACTTGGGGGAGCAGCCACACTGCCGTAAGTGCAGGATAATAGGGAATAGTGTGCCCGCTGGGACGCAGACACTGAGGGGGAAAGCAGCCACACTGCCGTAAGTGCAGGTTAATTGGGAATAGTGTGCCTTTTGGGACGCAGACACTGAGGGGGAAAGCAGCCACACTGCCGTAAGTGCAGGTTAATAGGGAATAGTGTGCCCGCTGGGACGCAGACACTGAGGGGGGAAAGCAGCCACACTGCCGTAAGTGCAGGTTAATAGGGAATAGTGTGCCGCTGGGACTCAGACACTGAGGGGGAAAGCAGCCACACTGCCGTAAGTGCAGGTTAATAGGGAATAGTGTGCCCGCTGGGACGCAGACACTGAGGGGGAAAGCAGCCACACTGCCGTAAGTGCAGGTTAATAGGGAATAGTGTGCCCGCTGGGACTCAGACACTGAGGGGGAAAGCAGCCACACTGCCGTAAGTGCAGGTTAATAGGGAATAGTGTGCCCGCTGGGACTCAGACACTGAGGGGGAAAGCAGCCACACTGCCATAAGTGCAGGTTAATAGGGAATAGTGTGCCCGCTGGGACTCAGACACTGAGGGGGAAAGCAGCCACACTGCCGTAAGTGCAGGTTAATAGGGAATAGTGTGCCCACTGGGACTCAGACACTGAGGGGGAAAGCAGCCACACTGCCATAAGTGCAGGTTAATAGGGAATAGTGTGCCCGCTGGGACTCAGACACTGAGGGGGAAAGCAGCCACACTGCCATAAGTGCAGGTTAATTGGGAATAGTGTGCCCGCTGGGACGCAGACACTGAGGGGGGAAAGCAGCCACACTGCCGTAAGTGCAGGTTAATAGGGAATAGTGTGCCCGCTGGGACTCAGACACTGAGGGGGGAAAGCAGCCACACTGCCGTAAGTGCAGGTTAATAGGGAATAGTGTGCCCGCTGGGACTCAGACACTGAGGGGGGAAAGCAGCCACACTGCCGTAAGTGCAGGTTAATAGGGAATAGTGTGCCCGCTGGGACTCAGACACTGAGGGGGGAAAGCAGCCACACTGCCGTAAGTGCAGGTTAATAGGGAATAGTGTGCCCGCTGGGACTCAGACACTGAGGGGGGAAAGCAGCCACACTGCCGTAAGTGCAGGTTAATAGGGAATAGTGTGCCCGCTGGGACGCAGACACTTGGGGGAGCAGCCACACTGCCGTAAGTGCAGGTTAATAGGGAATAGTGTGCCCGCTGGGACGCAGACACTGAGGGGGAAAGCAGCCACACTGCCGTAAGTGCAGGTTAATAGGGAATAGTGTGCCCACTGGGACTCAGACACTGAGGGGGAAAGCAGCCACACTGCCATAAGTGCAGGTTAATAGGGAATAGTGTGCCTGCCGGGACGCAGACACTGAGGGGGAAAGCAGCCACACTGCCGTAAATGCAGGTTAATAGGGAATAGTGTGCCCGCTGGGACGCAGACACTGAGGGGGGAAAGCAGCCACACTGCCGTAAGTGCAGGTTAATAGGGAATAGTGTGCCCACTGGGACTCAGACACTGAGGGGGGAAAGCAGCCACACTGCCGTAAATGCAGGTTAATTTGATGACGGAGGTTATTCTTAATGGATATTGAGAAAGATTTTGAAAAGTATTGATGAGGGCGGGGAGAGTCTCATTGAAGGTCAGGTCAATATCAGAAGGCCATGTTGCACTGAGCACATTGAAGATATCTGGTTTGTCTCGATCCACCGCATCCGCCTACGTATCACTTCCGCCATGACACGGTGGCAGAGTTAGAGCGGTGTCTGTAAGACCAGGAGACCCACCAAAAATGGGTGTTCTCACAAAATTGTCTGTAGAGTCCAAACAGTTTGACCTATTATGACTCCTCTATGGCCCCCACAAGTGCCTTGGGAGTCGTCTGAAGTCGGTACAGCCGACCTTCCCCTCTGTGGAAAGGTGAGGCTCTCACAAACACATACATGTTGGTTGTTCTGCTCGTCTGAAGGTCCCTCGGTACCAGTTGAAAACAATAATGGAAGTATTCTGTATAAAGAGACTGTTTAGTGACAAAAATAAGAGGTTAAAATAATGAAGAAAATATATACATTACCAGTCAATAGTTGAGAGAATACCTAAAATGTGCAAAGCTTTCATCAAGGTAAAGGGTGACTACCTCATGAAGCTGGTTGAGAGAATACCTAGAATGTGCAAAGCTGTCATCAAGGTAAAGGGTGACTACCTCATGAAGCTGGTTGAGAGAATACCTAGAATGTGCAAAGCTGTCATCAAGGTAAAGGGTGACTACCTCATGAAGCTGGTTGAAAGAATACCTAGAGTGTGCAAAGCTGTCATCAAGGCAAAGGGTGACTTCCTCATGAAGCTGGTTGAGAGAATACCTAGTGTGCAAAGCTGTCATCAAGGTAAAGGGTGACTACCTCATGAAGCTGGTTGAGAGAATACCTAGAATGTGCAAAGCTGTCATCAAGGTAAAGGGTGACTACCTCATGAAGCTGGTTGAGAGAATACCTAGAGTGTGCAAAGCTGTCATCAAGGTAAAGGGTGACTACCTCATGAAGCTGGTTGAGAGAATACCTAGAGTGTGCAAAGCTGTCATCAAGGTAAAGGGTGACTACCTCATGAAGCTGGTTGAAAGAATACCTAGAGTGTGCAAAGCTGTCATCAAGGCAAAGGGTGACTTCCTCATGAAGCTGGTTGAGAGAATACCTAGTGTGCAAAGCTGTCATCAAGGTAAAGGGTGACTACCTCATGAAGCTGGTTGAGAGAATACCTAGTGTGCAAAGCTGTCATCAAGGTAAAGGGTGACTACCTCATGAAGCTGGTTGAAAGAATACCTAGAGTGTGCAAAGCTGTCATCAAGGTAAATTGTGACTTCCTCATGAAGCTGGTTGAGAGAATACCTAGTGTGCAAAGCTGTCATCAAGGTAAAGGGTGACTTCCTCATGAAGCTGGTTGAGAGAATACCTAGTGTGCAAAGCTGTCATCAAGGTAAAGGGTGACTACCTCATGAAGCTGGTTGAGAGAATACCTAGAGTGTGCAAAGCTGTCATCAAGGTAAAGGGTGACTACCTCATGAAGCTGGTTGAGAGAATACCTAGAGTGTGCAAAGCTGTCATCAAGGTAAAGGGTGACTACCTCATGAAGCTGGTTGAGAGAATACCTAGAGTGTGCAAAGCTGTCATCAAGGTAAAGGGTGACTACCTCATGAAGCTGGTTGAGAGAATACCTAGAATGTGCAAAGCTGTCATCAAGGTAAAGGGTGACTACCTCATGAAGCTGGTTGAGAGAATACCTAGAATGTGCAAAGCTGTCATCAAGGTAAAGGGTGACTACCTCATGAAGCTGGTTGAAAGAATACCTAGAGTGTGCAAAGCTGTCATCAAGGTAAAGGGTGACTACCTCATGAAGCTGGTTGAGAGAATACCTAGAGTGTGCAAAGCTGTCATCAAGGCAAAGGGTGGCTACTTTGAAGAATCTCAAATATAAATTATATTTGGATTTGTTCAACACTTTTATGGTTTCTACATGATTCTATATGTGTTATTTAATAGTTTGGATGTCTTAACTATTATTCTACAATGTAGAAAATATAGAAAAACCTTGAAATGAGTAGGTGTGTCCAAACTTTGACTGGTACTGTATACGCTTCCTGATCTTTCTTAAATCTCTCAGCTATAGGATAGACACTTCAGAACAAACTTCCGTTCCATGTTTTTTTAAATCCAATGCTTTATATGGGCTCATAGCATAGTAAGTAAGGCCAAATAAACATTTTCATCAAAGATTTTTGTTATATATATTTTATTTAAATTCAAAATCAAATGACAAAATTATCCTTGGTATGACCTTCTTAAAACAAGAGTAGACATATAGTATAACCTTCGACAGGACTTAGACGGTGTAGACTGCTCAGTAGTACCCCTCCACCCCCCACCCCCGGGTTAAAGAACTATACAACCCCCCTCCCACCACACATTTATAGACTTGTAAAGTTTATTTTGTGTATATATATATATATATCCCCCACTCACTCACTCACTCACATTATAGGGGTGGCTGGTAGCCTAGTGGTTAGAGCAGTGGGCCAGTAACCAAAAGGTTGCTAGATTGAATCCTCGAGCTGACAAGGTAAACATCTGTGGTTCTGCCCCTGAACAAGGCAGTTAACCCACTGTTCCCCGGTAGACTGTCCTTGTAAATCAGAATGTGTTGTTAACTGACTTGCCTGGTTAAACCAAGGTTACATTTGAGTTGCTACACTACTCTCCTCTCAGACTGAGCGTTTCCTCATCAGACACGTGTCAAAAGCAGAGAAAATACATATCCACAGAGAGACATGGGCCCATGTCATACATCACCAACCCCAGATGTATAACTCAGGCCTTTAGGGGCTGTACTGTACTGGCCCCAAAGTGTGTAGGGGATGAGGTGGGAGAGTGTACTGTAACCCTCACACACATGGGTCCCCATGCAGTTCTCAGCGTGTGTATGTGGTCTGGGGGGATGCTATTGCTGGGCATAGGGCGAGGAGCAGACGAGGACTGGATGTCATTTTGTGAAGCGTAAATATTTATTTCCCATCCCTGGACTTGTCAGTGGAAGACTGATTGATGTCCTCTCCACAGTTTGCCCTGATGTGTTCAAAACCATATGGTGCACTAAACACATTGTTGCTATTCACAACATGGGCTCTCCAAGCAAGAGGCTGTTTTCCCAACCCCCAGTGGAACATGGATAACAGTTGAACTATTGATTTAAAAAAACTGCATTACACGTGTCATTGATATTGTAGGAGGATGGAGGTAATGAGTGACAGGTGGGTAATACAATTAGCTGATTGTACAGAACTGCTAAGAGAACACAGAGAGATACAGAGGAGAGACTTCAACGTGACTGACATACAGCTCACACACAACACACCCTGGTCACTTCCTATGTCTGAGGAGAGAATTCAACGTGACTGATATACAGCTCACACACACAGAGAGATACAGAGGAGAGACTTCAACGTGACTGACATACAGCTCACACACACTGGTCACTTCCTATGTCTGAGGAGAGACTTCAATGTGACTGACCTACAGCTCACACACACAGAGAGATACAGAGGAGAGACTTCAACGTGACTGACATACAGCTCACACACACAGAGAGATACAGAGGAGAGACTTCAACGTGACTGACATACAGCTCACACACACTGGTCACTTCCTATGTCTGAAGAGAGACTTCAAGGTGACTGATATACAGCTCACACACAACACACACTGGTCACTTCCTATGTATGAGGAGAGACTTCAACGTGACTGATATACAGCTCACACACACTGGTCACTTCCTATGTCTGAGGAGAGACTTCAACGTGACTGATATACAGCTCACACACACTGGTCACTTCCTATGTCTGAGGAGAGACTTCAACGTGACTGACATACAGCTCACACACACTGGTCACTTCCTATGTCTGAGGAGAGACTTCAACGTGACTGATATACAGCTCACACACACTGGTCACTTCCTATGTCTGAGGAGAGACTTCAATGTGACTGATATACAGCTCACACACAACACACACTGGTCACTTCCTATGTCAGAGGAGAGACTTCAACGTGACTGACATACAGCTCACACACAACACACACTGGTCACTTCCTATGTCTGAGGAGAGACTTCAATGTGACTGATATACAGCTCACACACACTGGTCACTTCCTATGTCTGAGGAGAGACTTCAACGTGACTGATATACAGCTCACACACAACACACACTGGTCACTTCCTATGTCAGAGGAGAGACTTCAACGTGACTGATTAGAAGCCATCCATATTATACAGAATAATGTGATTTAAAGCAAAAATACTTCTAATATTTGAGTGAATAAATTGCCCCCGCTTGCTCAGTTGTCGGAAGTGAGAAGCCATGTTGTGTGGATGTCTGTGCTACCAGCTCTCACAGTCTCACATCAAAATTAGATGTTCATCTATGTTTCTCAAACGTGAAATTTAGAAGATGTTCCAAACATAAAATTTAGAATTGTTCAAGGTTAAGTTTAGGTATTTTCTCAACATTTTTATGGTTAGGTTTAAGGTTAGGCATTAACTCCAAATTCTTAAGGTTAGGCATTAACTCAATGTAAAGGTAAGGGTTAAGATTTGGGCTTAAAACTAAAAATAGAAAAAACGACTTTCTATCGCTGGATTTGAATTTACAACCTTTAGAATCAGACGCTAATCTGCCATCACCATCCACAACGCCCTTGCAAAACCAAAACATAGTTAAATGTAACAGCGCTCACTGTTGCCCCTTGTGGCCGGACTCCATGTCATCCCCATGTCGTCCTCAGATGGTAGTCTAATACTGACTTGTATACCCGCGTGACCTGGCTGTGTGTGTGTTTGTCTGGGATAGTATTGACTCTAACCTCTGACCTCTACCTTTGACCTCTGGAAAGACGCACAGGCTCCAGTTTCTTCCCACTGCTTTCTGTTGGACTACCGTGATCTGTAATGTGTTTGGCTGTTAGACTATGTTCCTTTGGGAAAACCTCCATCCATACCTGCCTCAGCATCCATGCCACCTCTGACTCTCATTCTCCCCTTATAGAAGCACCGCCTCCGGAGAAAGAGGGTCACGACCCCTGCGGTGGTGCTCTCGATCCTTTGAGTTTGGTTGAGCAACCAGTTTCTGCCTGAATGTCTCTGTCGTGGCCCTGGCGACCAAAAATATTTCTAAATGTTTTGCGCAAAACATCAACAAGGTAAATATCCAGAGACTTCCTCAGACACTAGATAAAGAAACCTAATTATATACCAAATTAAGACACCCTAAAAACGTAATCTTCAGGGGTACTTTGGCAGAGAGGACAGGGTCCAAGTTTGTGTAGACTACGGAAAAGCATTTTCTGTTGCATAAGCATCTAACTATACATATGACTGATTCATCAATGCGGTAATGTCAATATCAAAGCGTGGCATTCGGGTCAATTATCTATTTTTCTATAGGCTTTGCTTTCATTCTGTTCATTTGGTCTCTGTTCATTTGAGAAAACTCACTTCACTTATTTCTCTCTCTCTTTCTCCCCCTCTTTCTATCGCTCGCTCTCTCTTGCTCTGTCTCTCTCTCTCTACCTCCCTCTCTCTCTGACTTGCTCAAGAAACTAGCTTTTCTCATTTTAAAGCAGCTCCCCATCTGCTTTAAGGAGCCCGAGTAATTAAAACAACATGGCTGTAATTTGACATTTTTCATTTCTGACCTCGGTCCATATCTGACCCAGGGGTGGACCAGGTTGGGCTATTTCCGGCTGATTTCGATGGTCTCTACTCCCTAGCACATATTCCACTGGTATTGTGGGTACTTGGAGACCAAGCTGATTGTTTGGTTATTGCATTAATTTATACACAAATGAGTATCTTCAGAACCTGACCGAGTCCTCCTCCCACACTAACACAATTAGTCAAAGTTGCGTCTAGGTTTCAGCGAGGGGCCTTTTCATGTGAAATACTTTTTTCCCCGGTGAGGGACTTCAAACCCAAGGAAAGTACATCAATGCTTGATGCATAGATAATGATGCTTGTGGCTGTGGCACATAACAACGAATTTGAAATAAAACTGATATGATTCTAGTTCTTGTTTTTATTACAGGCATGAAATTACTGAACAGTTCAATTTGGACGGATGAGGAGTATGTCAAAAATAAAAAGGACAGCACACTTCCCTGCCAACCAAAAGCCACAAATATGAGTGTGTTCCCTGAGAAGTGGAGCACGAAGGGAAGAAAAAACGAGGAAAGGAGGAATGAGCGGACAGAAAGAGTGAGAAGCCCGCTGAGGTTTAATATGGGTGAGAGGTCAGGGCTGAGCCAGAGGTGGGCACCGAAGTGGACACGTCTTTCTGCCGCCCTTCACTGCGACACACACAATCAAATACACGCGCTCTCAGAGGCGCACATAAACACAAAGGTATGCACGCACACAGAAACCATCATCTCCATCACTGCTTTCTCTCCCATGTATCTTCTCATGCCTCTTCTTCTTTAGAAGAGCAGGAGGAATTCTATTCGTTCCTTTGAGAGAAAGAGGATGATGACAAGTGAGTGGTGAACAATGCCGTTTGTAGGTCTGAAGTGTTACACATTAGGGGAGGACTATTAGAAAAGAGCACAATTCATCCTCACTCCACAGACACAGGCACACGCACACACACTTCACAAAAATGGGGACAGATAAAGAAACCCCTATGGACGTTCCCCCCCGAGGTAGCAACCCCCAAAATGTTTTTTTTAACCTTTATTTTACTAGGCAAGTCAGTTCAGAACAAATCCTTATTTATAATGATGACCTAGGAACAGTGGGTTAACTGCCTTGTTCAGGGGCAGAACAACAGATGTTTACCTTGTCAGCTCAGGGATGTGATCAAGCTACCTTTCAGCTGCTGGCCCAACGCTCTAACCACTAGGCTACCTGCCACCCCAACAATACCCAGAAGTGACTAGAGTGACCCGGTCTGTGAGTGGAGGGGTGCTAATTGCCCCACTGGTTAAACAGCTGCACAAGCTGATGTTGTTTTTCTTTGGGTGGGGAGGTCCTGAGAATGGGCCTCTCAGAACCAGGCCTGTTGGCTGTGGTTGTAGCTGGACAGGGCCTGCTCAAGATTTTCACACCCAAGACCTTCCAATTGTAAACACATTTGCAGTCTGCCCGTGGCCCTCTCTCTACAGGCTTTGGCCCTGTTTTCTAACTTAGAACCAGGATGAGCACTGGGTAAAGTAAGAGGAGGCTTTATATAATATCTTACACACATTTGAAGCATGATGGCTGCCGGATAAAAATACATTGGTATGTGTCCCAAATGTATCAGCTTGTTTTTTTTTTCATTTCTTACATTTTTCACTGAGAAGGATGTATTCTGAAACATTTTGCAGGAAGAAACGGCTTGAATTATATGGTTGGAGAAAACAAAAATGAGCCGTTTGGATTTGACTCTGGGCTCGTCTTATCCAATCCAACAGGGAATGAACTACGTCTGAGGCGATAGGAACAAGAGGAAGTTATAGAGGGATGGAGAGAGGGGGCAGATAAGGGGTGCTGTGGACGGGAGCGATACAGGGAAAACCTCCCATTCCTCCACATCAAAGAGTTGGACATGAACGAAGCACAAACATTTTTAAAGGGGTGGGGGATGCATACAATGACTGAAGAGCTCAAACTGGAACACTTGTGACCCCCCTGTCATCCCCACTGTTCCCCCTCCTCTACCTCCAGACCATATCTGATGAGGGAGGGACAAGAGCCCTGGTTTCTGAACCTCGTGTCAAGACAATGAGAAACATACAAAGACCTCCTGCAATGTGAAACGGATCCAGGGGTTTATGGTATGGGGGCTTTAATAGTAATTGAATCAAGGTTGCAGGCAGAGCGAGTAGCATTGAGGCTGCCCAAGGCCCGAGCATAAATCTCATTATCGATACTTCAATAGGAAGAGAGGTACATCAGGGTCACTTCATTAACAACCGTCAACCACATGGAGAACATTTGGCTGGAACGCAGTTGAACCCAATGCTGTTGCTTCCTGACAACGAAAAGCATTAACGAAGCGAATTGGGCCCCAGAGGGGCAGGAGGGTTTGAGGAAATCCACCAGGTTTCACACACCTCGCTGCAGTGTTAAGGGAACTGACGTATAAGTCCTTCAATTATCCGGAAGACGGTTAACACTGAGCAGTGGTCAGCTGCACCATGAGCTCATCCGACCTGCCGGCTGCCACCACCACCGCTCCGATTAGATCATACCTCGGAGGAACGCTTGGGAGCTCTTCTGCTTTACAAGCCACGCATGAAGTGTCAAATGTGGACAAGGTGCAGACTAGAATAATATTTAACATTTAGATTTATGCCCCGATGCATATTGTTCTAAATGTTCCCTGAGTCGTTCCTGCTTTTCTTGAACTGACACACATGATATTTCTCATCCAATTCATTTGATTCGGGACATGCTGCGGATTAAATATGTGTTCAAATGAAGTTGTCTGTGTACTGAACGTATTGGAAGACTGACCAAATCCAACTCTTTTTTTTTGTTTCCTGAATTTCATCACCAACACAGAAGGTTGTCATTTGCAAACTACAGGTAACTGTCAAAATAAAGGAAACACCAACGTAAAGTGTCTTAATAGGGTGTTGTGCCACGACGAGCAGCTTCAGTGCACCTTGACATAAATTCTACAAGTGTCTGCAACTCTATAGGAGGGATGCGACACCATTCTTCCAAGGGAAGTCATTTGTTGTCGTGTTGATGGTGTAGTAAAAATCTGTCTTCGGTGCCACTCTAGAATCTCCCATAAGTGTTCCACTGGGTTGAGATCTGGTGACTGAGATCCTAAGATTGATGGTATGTTAATTGCTTAATTAAATCAGGAATCACACCTCATTATCCCTCATTTACTCAAGAAATCCATCTTGAAGGAGGAGGGTAGGATATCTTTGTTCTGTTTCAAACATTTTTTAAACAGTTGACAAATGTCAGAAAAAAAGACAGAAATGTCCTAAATTTGAAAGTACAGTAAAATGCCATTTCGCCAAGACGATTGACCCCTCTGTCGTCCCTGTTTCAAAGGACTGTGATGGGTTTGTCTCAGTCTGAATGAATGTCTTCCATAATGTATGAGGAGTGGAGAACAAGGTCAACTGGTAGGGAGTGTCAGGCGGGCCACTTTCTCCCTCCCCTGGGTATGGGTTCCCTTTCCACACTCATTTCAATGACCTGGCACAGACGCACATACACACATGTGCAAACAGAGGTGGGAAAAGAACCCAATTGTCATACTTGACTAAAAGTAATGATACCTTAACAGAAATTGACTCAAGTAAAAGTGAAAGCCACCCAGTAAAATACTACTTGAGTAAAAGTCTAAAGGTACTTGGTTTGAAATATACTTAAGAATTCAAAGTAAATGGAATTGCTAAAATGTATTTAAGTATCAAAAGTAAAAGTATAAACCATTTATAATTCCTTATTTTAAGCAAACCAGACTGCACAATTAAAAAATATATTTTTATTGATGGACCGGCAGGGGCACACTCCAACACTCAGACATAATTTACAAACGAAGCATTTGTGTTTAGTGAGTCCACCAGATGAGAGGCAGTAGTGTTCCGGTTCCGGTTGGAGCGAGCGGTCGCATTCGAGCGGTCGCATTCGCACTTCGCTCTGCAGGTTGTATAACTTTTTCATTACATTTCATTATAGTACAACGGTTGATTTGTCTAATCTTAGCAATTCTTCTTAGCTAGCTACATAGCCGTCCTTGTATCAGAGATAATTGCATAATTATCGTATTTCGTCGCCCTAACGTAGCCTTCACTGCTATTCGCCCAGGAGCTAGCTAACGCTAGCTAACGCACACAGATTAGCATCACTGTAGTGCTATTCACTCAACTGTACGACTTGATTAGTTTACTGTTAGCTAGCTACATAATCTTAGCCATTCTTCTTAGCTAGCTACATAGCCGTCCTTGTATCAGAGATAATTGCATAATTATCGTATTTCGTATTTCGTCGCCCTAACGTAGCCTTCACTGCTATTCGCCCAGGAGCTAGCAACGCTAGCTAACGCACACAGATTAGCATCACTGTAGTGCTATTCACTCAACTGTACGACTTGATTAGTTCAGTGTTAGCTAGCTACATAGCTGTCTTTGTTTCCAAGATAATTGTGTAGTTTAGTGTGTGTAGCCTTGGAGTGATTATCTTAATTCACTGAGGTTCGCTAGCCAGCTATTTGTCGTCCTTAACGTAGGAGACTCTGCTAGCTAGCCAACAGCTAACAGCTAACAGCTAGCCAACGTCACCACACGTCTACTGATTCGAATTCAATCACCGGTCAGGGAGTATCACATTTTCATTTCATTACAGTACAACGGTTTGATTTGTTTGATCGTAGCTAGCTACATAGCTAGCTACATAGCCGTCTTTGTTTCAAAGATAATTGTGTAGTCTAGACCGATTTCCTAGGTTAGCTAGCCAGCTATTGTCGTTCTTTTAACTCAACGTAACGTAAACAACACTGCTAGCTAGCCAGCTAGCCCCCGAATAGCAGCACTGTAGAAATTATTACACTCAACGGAACGACTTGATTAGTGTAGTGTTAACAACGTAGCTACTGCCAGCTAGCCTACTTTAGCAGTACTGTATCATTTTAATCATTTTAGTCAATAAGATTCTTGCTACGTAAGCTTAACTTTCTGAACATTCGAGACGTGTAGTCCGCTTGTCATTCCAATTTCCTTGCATTAGCGTAGCCTTTTCTGTATCCTGTCAACTATGTGTCTGTCTATCCCTGTTCTCTCCTCTCTGCACAGACCATACAAACGCCCACACCGCGTGGCCGCGACCACCCTAACCTGGTGGTCCCAGCGCGTACGACCCACGTGGAGTTCCAGGTCTCCGGTAGCCTCTGGAACTGCCGATCTGCGGCCAACAAGGCAGAGTTCATCTCAGCCTATGCCTCCTCCAGTCCCTTGACTTCTTGGCACTGACGGAAACATGGATCACCACAGATAACACTGCTACTCCTACTGCTCTCTCCTCGTCCGCCCACGTGTTCTCGCACACCCCGAGAGCTTCTGGTCAGCGGGGTGGTGGCACCGGGATCCTCATCTCTCCCAAGTGGTCTTTCTCTCTTTCTCCCCTTACCCATCTGTCTATTGCCTCCTTTGAATTCCATGCTGTCACAGTTACCAGCCCTTTCAAGCTTAACATCCTTATCATTTATCGCCCTCCAGGTTCCCTCGGAGAGTTCATCAATGAGCTTGATGCCTTGATAAGCTCCTTTCCTGAGGACGGCTCACCTCTCACAGTTCTGGGCGACTTTAACCTCCCCACGTCTACCTTTGACTCATTCCTCTCTGCCTCCTTCTTTCCACTCCTCTCCTCTTTTGACCTCACCCTCTCACCTTCCCCCTACTCACAAGGCAGGCAATACGCTTGACCTCATCTTTACTAGATGCTGTTCTTCCACTAACCTCATTGCAACTCCCCTCCAAGTCTCCGACCACTACCTTGTATCCTTTTCCCTCTCGCTCTCATCCAACACTTCCCACACTGCCCCTACTCGGATGGTATCGCGCCGTCCCAACCTTCGCTCTCTCTCCCCCGCTACTCTCTCCTCTTCCATCCTATCATCTCTTCCCTCTGCTCAAACTTTCTCCAACCTATCTCCTGATTCTGCCTCCTCAACCCTCCTCTCCTCCCTTACTGCATCCTTTGACTCTCTATGTCCCCTATCCTCCAGGCCGGCTCGGTCCTCCCCTCCCGCTCCGTGGCTCGACGACTCATTGCGAGCTCACAGAACAGGGCTCCGGGCAGCCGAGCGGAAATGGAGGAAAACTCGCCTCCCTGCGGACCTGGCATCCTTTCACTCCCTCCTCTCTACATTTTCCTCCTCTGTCTCTGCTGCTAAAGCCACTTTCTACCATTCTAAATTCCAAGCATCTGCCTCTAACCCTAGGAAGTTCTTTGCCACCTTCTCCTCCCTCCTGAATCCTCCCCCCTCCCTCCTCCCTCTCTGCAGATGACTTCGTCAACCATTTTGAAAAGAAGGTCGACGACATCCGATCCTCGTTTGCTAAGTCAAACGACACCGCTGGTTCTGCTCACACTGCCCTACCCTATGCTCTGACCTCTTTCTCCCCTCTCTCTCCAGATGAAATCTCGCGTCTTGTGACGGCCGGCCGCCCAACAACCTGCCCGCTTGACCCTATCCCCTCCTCTCTTCTCCAGACCATTTCCGGAGACCTTCTCCCTTACCTCACCTCGCTCACCCCTGACCGCTGGCTACGTCCCTCCCGTCTTCAAGAGAGCGAGAGTTGCACCCCTTCTGAAAAAACCTACACTCGATCCCTCCGATGTCAACAACTACAGACCAGTATCCCTTCTCTCTTTTCTCTCCAAAACTCTTGAGCGTGCCGTCCTTGGCCAGCTCTACCGCTATCTCTCTCAGAATGACCTTCTTGATCCAAATCAGTCAGGTTTCAAGACTAGTCATTCAACTGAGACTGCTCTTCTCTGTATCACGGAGGCGCTCCGCACTGCTAAAGCTAACTCTCTCTCCTCTGCTCTCATCCTTCTAGACCTATCGGCTGCCTTCGATACTGTGAACCATCAGATCCTCCTCTCCACCCTCTCAGAGTTGGGCATCTCCGGCGCGGCCCACGCTTGGATTGCGTCCTACCTGACAGGTCGCTCCTACCAGGTGGCGTGGCGAGAATCTGTCTCCTCACCACGCGCTCTCACCACTGGTGTCCCCAGGGCTCTGTTCTAGGCCCTCTCTTATTCTCGCTATACACCAAGTCACTTGGCTCTGTCATAACCTCACATGGTCTCTCCTATCATTGCTATGCAGACGACACACAATTAATCTTCTCCTTTCCCCCTTCTGATGACCAGGTGGCGAATCGCATCTCTGCATGTCTGGCAGACATATCAGTGTGGATGACGGATCACCACCTCAAGCTGAACCTCAGCAAGACGGAGCTCCTCTTCCTCCCGGGAAGGACTGCCCGTTCCATGATCTCGCCATCACGGTTGACAACTCCATTGTGTCCTCCTCCCAGAGCGCTAAGAACCTTGGCGTGATCCTGGACAACACCCTGACGTTCTCAACTAACATCAAGGCGGTGTCCCGTTCCTGTAGGTTCATGCTCTACAACATCCGCAGAGTACGACCCTGCCTCACACAGGAAGCGGCGCAGGTCCTAATCCAGGCACTTGTCATCTCCCGTCTTGATTACTGCAACTCGCTGTTGGCTGGGCTCCCTGCCTGTGCCATTAAACCCCTACAACTCATCCAGAACGCCGCAGCCCGTCTGGTGTTCAACCTTCCCAAGTTCTCTCACGTCACCCCGCTCCTCCGCTCTCTCCACTGGCTTCCAGTTGAAGCTCGCATCCACTACAAGACCATGGTGCTCGCCACGGAGCTGTGAGGGGAACGGCACCTCAGTACCTCCAGGCTCTGATCAGGCCCTACACCCAAACAAGGGCACTGCGTTCATCCACCTCTGGCCTGCTCGCCTCCCTACCACTGAGGAAGTACAGTTCGCGCTCAGCCCAGTCAAAACTGTTCGCTGCTCTGGCCCCCAATGGTGGAACAAACTCCCTCACGACGCCAGGACAGCGGAGTCAATCACCACCTTCCGGAGACACCTGAAACCCCACCTCTTCAAGGAATACCTAGGATAGGGTAAGTAAGGGTAAGTAATCCTTCTCACCCCCCTTCTCCCCCAACAAGATTTAGATGCAAGTGGCTGTTCCACTGGTTGTCATAAGGTGTATGCACCAATTTGTAAGTCGCTCTGGATAAGAGCGTCTGCTAAATGACTTAAATGTAAATGTAATGTAAATGCAGTAGGGAGGACCAGGGATGTTCTCTTGATAAGTGCGTGAATCTGACCATTTTCAAGTGAAAATGTCACAAGTACGTTGGGGGTTCAGGGAAAATGTACAGTGGCTGGCGAAAGTATTCACACCCCTTGGCATTTTTCCTATTTTGTTGTCTTACAACCTGGAATTAAAATATATATTTTTGGGGGGTTGTATCTTTTGATTTACACACCATGCCTACCACCTTGAAGATACAAAATCTTTCTTTATTGTGAAACAAACAAGAAATATGACAGGAAAACAGAAAACTTGAGCGTGCATAACTATTCACCCCCCCATAGTCAATACTTTGTAGAGCCACATTGTGCAACAATTACAGCTGCAAGTCTCTTGGGGTATGTCTCTATAAGATTGGCACATCTAGCCACTGGGATTTCTGCCCATTCTTCAAGGCAAAACTGCTCCAGCTCCTTCAAGTTGGATGGGTTCCGCTGGTGTACAGCAATCTTTAAGTCATACCACAGATTCTCAATTGGATTGAGGTCTGGGCATTGACTAGGCCATTCCAATACATTTAAATGTTTCCCCTTTAAACCACTTGAGTGTTTCTTTATGCTTAGGGTCATTGCCCTGCTGGAAGGTGTCTCAAATCTCTGGAAGAATGAAACAGGTTTCCCTCAAGAATATCCCTGTATTTAACACCATCCATTATTCCTTCAATTCTGACTAGTTTATTTAACTAATTATGTGACTTCAGAAGGTAATTGGTTGCACCAGATCTTATTTAGGGGCTTCATAGCAAAGGAGGTGAATACATTTGCAGACACCACTTTTCATTTTTTAAATTTTTTTATATATACTGTTTTGAAACAAGTATTTTTTTCATTTGAACACATTTTTCTATGTCCATTACAAAACCACCCCCCAAAAAACACAAACTGTGAATTTGATATTTTTTACCAATATTATGATTGTCTGTTTGTTTCATCTCTGCAAAGTAGTTCAAATGCTGTCAGTTCCACTTTAACATAGCTAGGTGTGACAACTACATATCACTGTCATAGTAAGTACATTTAGTTAAAATGCTGTCAGTTCCACTTTAACATAGCTAGGTGGGACAACCACATATCACTGTCATAGTAAGTACATTTAGTTAAAATGCTGTCAGTTCCACTTTAACATAGCTAGGTGGGACAACCACATATCACTGTCATAGTAAGGGGTATCTAGAACGGGGGTATCTAGTACGGGGTATCTGGTACGGGGTATCTGGTACGGGGGTATCTAGTACGGGGGTATCTAGTACGGGGGTATCTAGTACGGGGTCAGTCTAAGGGGGAGGGGTGCTGTAAGATTATTTAATGGGTTCCCTTAGGGGTGGGAGGGCCAAAAGACCAGACGTGGCACAACAGAATGCTCGGGTTGGGGTGTAGGGTTTGAGCATAGCCTGAAGGGAGGGAGGGCAGTTCCTCTTGTTGCTCCGTAGGCAAGTACCATGTTATTTCCCCCTGCTTTTCATTTGATCGTATTCTACTCTTGCTTATTTACATTGTCGACAACCCTGACATGCTGGCCATCTCAGTGAGATGAAAGGGGAGAAGTGGAGGCACTTTCGGAGACGCATGGCCCACTGTCATTGTCATTGTCATGCATACTCCCCGCTGGCCATGTGCCAGCCACCCAGTGCTGTCCCCTGGTACACCTGACACTGCCCTGAGAAAGGAGAGAGGTCTATCTGGTGATCTGACCTCTGAGACGCCCAAGGCATTCAAACTGTACTGCCAGCGCCAAAATCGTGGTAACCAAACTGCACCCTCTTGAACCACTCTCTGCACTGACAGACACAGACACACCGGGAAGGCAATAGAGGAGAGAACGGGGGAGATAGAGATATGCCTTGATGTTGGCAGCATCTTTGAGTGTGCAGAACCCCCTTGCGTCTAGACCAACGACCAAGCTCCTTGGCATTGTAACGGGGTAGGTAACCCATTACAGACTAGGGCAGAGTTTGTTGATCCATTCCTGGGGTACTCCCTTGGGTAGGTAACCCATTACAGACTAGGGCAGAGTTTGTTGATCCATTCCTGGGGTACTCCCTTGGGTAGGTAACCCATTACAGACTAGGGCAGAGTTTGTTGATCCATTCCTGGGGTACTCCCTTGGGTAGGTAACCCATTACAGACTAGGGCAGAGTTTGTTGATCCATTCCTGGGGTACTCCCTTGGGTAGGTAACCCATTATAGACTAGGGCAGAGTTTATTGATCCATTCCTGGGGTACACCCTTGGGGAGGTAACCCATTATAGACTAGGGCAGAGTTTGTTGATCCATTCCTGGGGTACTCCCTTGGGGAGGTAACCCATTACAGACTAGGGCAGAGTTTGTTGATCCATTCCTGGGGTACTCCCTTGGGGAGGTAACCCATTATAGACTAGGGCAGAGTTTGTTGATCCATTCCTGGGGTACTCCCTTGGGTAGGTAACCCATTACAGACTAGGGCAGAGTTTGTTGATCCATTCCTGGGGTACTCCCTTGGATGGGGTTGCACTTTTTTTGCCAAAGCTTTTTCTACAGACCGCCAGCTGCCATTGACCAGGATAAAGCAAAGCAGTTCGACACATACAACAACACAGAGTTACACATGGAGTAAAACAAACATACAGTCAATAATACAGTAGAAAAATAAGTATATATACAATGTTAGCAAGTGAGGTGAGATAAGGGAGATAAACAAGTAAAACACTGGAATGGTTGATTTGCAGTGGAAGACTGTGCAAAGTAGAGATAAAAAATATTGGGGTGCAAAGGAGCAAAATAAATAAATACAGTAGGGAAAGAGGTAGTTGTTTGGGCTGTTTGGAAGGACAGTTTATAGTCTAACCAGACACCTAGGTATTTGTAGTTGTCCACATATTCTAAGTCAGAGCCGTCCAGAGTAGTGATGTCGGACAGGCGGGCAGGAGCAGGCAGCGATCGGTTGAAGAGCATGCATTTTGTTTTACTTGTATCTAAGAGCAGTTGGAGGGCACGGAAGGAGAGTTGTAATGGCATTGAAGCTCGCCTGGAGGGTTGTTAACACAGTGTCCAAAGAAGGGCCAGAAGTATACAGAATGGTGTCGTCTGCGTAGAAGTGGATCAGAGACTCACCAGCAGCAAGAGCGACATCATTGATGTATACAGAGAAGAGAGTCGGTCCAAGAATTGAACCCTGTGGCACCCCCATAGAGACTGCCAGAGGTCCGGACAGCAGACCCTCCGATTTGACACACTGAACTCTATCAGAGTAGTAGTTGGTGAACCAGACAAGGCAATCATTTGAGAAACCAAGGCTGTTGAGTCTACCGATGAGGATGTGGTGATTGACAGAGTCGAAAGCCTTGGCCAGGTCAATGAATACGGCTGCACAGTATTGTTTCTTATCGATGGCGGTTAAGATATCGTTTAGGAGCTTGAGCGTGGCTGAGGTGCACCCATGACCAGCTCGGAAACCAGATTGCATAGTGGAGAAGGTACGGTGGGATTCGAAATGGTCGGTAATCTGTTTGTCGACTTGGCTTTCGAAGACCTTAGAAAGGCAGGGTAGGATAGATATTGGTCTGTAGCAGTTTGGGTCAAGAATATCCCCCCCTTTGAAGAGGGGGATGACCGCAGCTGCTTTCCAATCTTTGGGAATCTCAGACGACATGAAAGAGAGGTTGAACAGGCTAGTAATAGGGGTTGTAACAATTTTGGCAGATCATTTTAGAAAGAAAGGGTCCAGATTGCAGCTCTTTCAGAACATCAGTTGACTGGATTTGAGAGAAGGAGAAATGGGGAAGGCTTGTGCGAGTTGCTATGGGGGGTGCAGTGCTGTTGACCGGGGTAGGGTAGGCAGGTGGAAAGCATGGCCAGCCGTAGAAAAATGCTTAATGAAATTCTCAATTATAGTGGATTTATCGGTGGTGACAATGTTTCCTATCTTCAGTGCAGTGGGAAGCTGTGAGGAGGTGTTCTTATTCTTCATTGACTTAAGTGTCCCAGAACTTTTTTGAGTTTGTGTTGCAGGAAGCAAATTTCTGCTTGAAAAAGCTAGCCTTGGCTTTTCTAACTGCTTGTGTATATTGGTTTCTAGCTTCCCTGAAAAGTTGCATATCACGGGGGCTGTTCGATGCTAATGCAGAACGCCATAGGATGTTTTTGTGTTGGTTAAGGGCAGTCAGGTCTGGAGAGTACCAAGGGCTATATCTGTTCCTGGTTCTAAATTTCTTGAATGGGGCATGCTTATTTAAGATGGTGAGGAAGTCATTTTTTAAAAATAACCAGGCATCCTCTACTGACGGGATGAGATCAATATCCTTTCAGGATACCCCAGCCAGGTCGATTAGAAAGGCCTGCTCGCTGAAGTGTTTCAGGGAGCATTTGACAGTGATGAGTGGAGGTCGTTTGACCACTGACCCATTACGGATGCAGGCAATGAGGCAGTGATCGCTGAGATCTTGGTTGAAAACAGCAGAGGTGTATTTAGAGGGCAAGTTGGTTAGGATGATTTGAGGGTGCCCGTGTTTACGGATTTGGGGTGGTACCTGGTAGGTTCATCGATAATTTGTGTGAGATTCAGGGTGTCAAGCTTAGATTGTAGGATAGCTGTGTCGTAAAGGTGAAATGTTCTATTTGAGAATCCAGTCCCTATGGCCGGAAGAGAAAGATGGAGAAAGGGAGGAGATAGAAAGATACTTTCCCCAGTCATATTAGTTTCAAAGTGGGGTTGGATGGGACGGGGTTAGGAGGCAGGTGACCCCAGTAGCACAGCTTGTTGGTTTTTTAAAGCGCTGCCTCTCCAGTCATATGGCTGGTGAAGCCAAGGCCTCTTGGACCACAGGAAACCATAAAACCAGGGGCTTTATTACGAGGATCAGACAAAGTCGCTCTCAAAGACGTTGAGCTAAAGGTGTGCCTTGCACCCAGGCAACAAGGGACACACACACACACACAGCATATACATGTTCGCTGTGGTCCCTCACGGATCCACTCTCAAAGACATTGAGCTAAAGGTGTGCCTTGCACCCAGGCAACGAGGGACACACACACACATTCTCTCTCTTCTCATCTCTGAGACTCCATGCACACGCAAACGCACAGACACACACACACACAGCATATACATGTTCGCTGTGGTCCCTCACGGATCCACTTAAAAGGGGGGCCGCCATATCAATTGTCAGCTATCATGTTTAGTTGTTTAGGCCCTCTCTCCTCTCTTTGATGAGGACCGTGGAACATTTTCATCCCATTAGCCACATGTTGCTCCTAATATCTCAACAATAAAATGCAATTTCCCCGCCGTCATAAAGCAGGCGCATCAAGTTCAAAGATAGGGAGAGAGAGAAAGAAAGATTTTACGATAATTTAAAAACACTCCTACCGTTACAAAACCCTCAAACGTCAAGAGTTGATCATAGAAAGAGTCCCCTCTGTCAGCTGGTTCTGAGGCTCAGTTCACTAACCCCTACCAACCCAACAAAGCTTCAGGACAGCACTTATAAAATCAGACCCAACCGAATCATCACAAAACAAAAAGAGAAATACTCTGTATATCCCCTATTGGAAAGACACCACACAAACAGTACATTGTGGCAGACCATCTAACCACCGTGACTGAAAGAAAACGGAGAAAAACATTGACTATAAACACTGACTACTACTACAGCCTGGCCATAGGGCAATTTTTCCTTCACAATATTGAAACCTTTACAAAAATGTTGAAACCAAAACAGAAAAGGAGAAAATCCAATATCTATTGGGAGAAAAAACCCTTTATACCATATTAGCTGAAAAATATGTAGCTTCCTGCTACACCCGTAGGGACAGCCAGTGGAACGATCAACTAAGACAATAACATGCTACCTGTGTCTTTCCCCTATTTTGTTATTGTCCTCATTCATTTCTTACTGTAGTGTCCTGTTGAGAGAGAGACAGAGACAGAGACACAGAGAGACAGAGAGAGACACAGAGAGACAGAGAGAGACAGAGAAAGAGACAGAGAGACAGAGAGAGAGACAGAGAGACAGAGAGACAGACACAGACACAGACACAGACACAGACACAGAGAGAGAGAGAGAGAGAGAGAGAGAGAGAGAGACTGGGTCTGCTGCTCATTTTTGACCCTCAGCAGTGTAATCTATCGGGGAGATTAAGGTAAAGGAGTTATTCTTGACTATTTTATTAAGAGGCGCAGGAAGAGAGGCTTATTGCTCCTCAAGCAGCGTGACATACAATGTAAGACAGACATTACAGCAACCCAGTCTCAGATGACCTGGCATCAAAGACAAGGCTCTGAAAACAAAACTCTTTCCCGTTTCCATGGGTATTGCCCCGAGCCGTGTCCGGTAGATAAATAGTGAGGTGTCAAAAGAGGAGGAATGGGAATCCCACACCTAGTTTTAATTCAATGGAGAGAGGTGAAACGACAAAAGTATCTGTTCCGAGGTCAAGGGGAGGAAGGTGAAGCTCAGGAGATCTCGGAGTGCAGCCAAACTCACCTCAAAAGAGGGAACAGGAACAATCAAAGGGTTTATTATTCTTTGACACATTTCTGTGTCATTTCTACGGTTGATTATGAAATGGACGTACGAGACTATACAAACATAAGCAAACTTACTTAGGCACTCAAGTCTTTTCAAAATAGTTAAAGGTTGTGTGAGTGAACTAAATTACAGGGAGTGGCCTATTGAGTGTATGATTGTGTGTATAGAGTATTGTTTTGTGACTGCAGACCTCTAAAAAATAGTACCACAGCAGAACCACCTAATGCCAGACAAGTGTGAGATCTCAGCAGGTTTTCACAGCAGCTTGGAAGATGAAGGGGAAAGAATTTAAAAGGCATGGAGCAAAAGAAAAAAAGATGGGAACAATGGAAAACACAAACACTTTTGTCTGGAGCTTTGGGGGGATTTGACAGACAAGCCAATCCTCAGGTCCAAAACAATTGTTTTGAATAACGTTGTCATCCCAGTTAAAAGTTGAATTGACATCACTTGAGGAACTTGAGGGAATGTTCAACACAGTTTGAGGATGAGGAAAAGCCATAGTGGTCTTTTCAACCGCTTGTAAAACACAAGTCAGAAACCAGATCCCAGTTTCCATTTTTTTTCAAGCTTGATGGAGAGAAGGGCTGAGCAACAATACTTCTAATTTGCCAAGACTCTCCTCATAACAGTCTACAGACACAGGCTGTAAGAGCTGATATTTGAACTATTTATCATTTTCATTTTCGTTTTTTTTACATACCATTGAAAAACTTTTGGGATGGGATTAAAGATAATATCAAGCAATATCAAGCAATGCGCCACAGTTTCATGTTGAACCAGGTGAGGATTCACACCCCTTGACCTTCTCCACAGTTTGTTGTGTTAGAAAGCATTAAAATGTATATCCACCACTCTCCTTGCTCAAACAGCCCGTACACAGCCTGGAGGTGTGTTTTGGGACATTGTCCTGTTCAAAGATAAAGATAGTCCCACTATGCGCAAACCAGTACCCCCGCACACTGGCTCGGTACCGGTGCCCCCTGTATATAGCCCCGTTATTGTTATTCTTATTGTGTTACTTTTTAGTATTACTTTTTATTTTAGTCTACTTGGTAAATATTTGCTTAACTCTTCTTGAACTGCACTGTGGGTTAAGGACTTGTAAGTATTTCACAGTAAAGTCTTCACTTGTTGTATCCGGCTCATTTGACAAATAAAGTTTGATTTCATTTGACGACGTATCGCTGCAGAATGCTGTCGTAGCCATGCTGGTTAAGTGTGCCCTGAAATTCTAAATGAATCACTGACAGTCACCAGCAAAGCACCCCTAAAGAATCACACCACCTCCTCCATGCTTCATGGTGGGAACCACACATGCAGAGATCATCCGTTCACCAACCCTGCGTCTCACAAAGACATGGAGGTTGGACCCAAAAATCTCACATTTTGACAGATTTCCACCAGTCTAATGTCCATTGCTCGTGTTTCTTGGCCCAACCAAGTCTCTTCTTAATATTGGTGTCCTTTAGTAGTGGTTTCTTTGCAGCAATGCGACCATTAATGCCTGATTCACGCAGTCTCCTCTGAACAGTTCATATTGATATGTGTCTGTTACTTCAACTTTATGAAGCATTTATTTGGGTTGCAATTTCAGAGGCTGGTAACTCTAATGCACTTATCCTCTGCAGCCGAGGTAGCACTGGGTCTTCCTTTCCTGTGGCGGTCCTCATGAGAGCGAGTTTCATCATAACGCTTGATGGTTTTTGTGACTGCATTTGAATAAACTTTCAAAGTTCTTGACATTTTCCAGAATGATGGACTGTCTTTTCTATTTGCTCATTTGAGATGTTCTTGCCATAATATGGACTTGGTCTTCTACCAAATAGGGCTATATTCTGTATACCACTCCTACCTTATCACAACACAACTGTATCAAATCCATTAAGAAGGAAATCAATTCCACAAATTAACTTTTAACAATGCAAATCATAAAGCTGGTTGAGAGAATGCCAAGAGTGTGCAAAGCTGTCATCAAGGCAAAGGGTGGCTACTTTGAAGAATCTCAAATATAAAATATTTTTTGATTTGTTTAACACTTTTTTGGTTACTACATGATTCCTTATGTGTTATTTTCTGAGTTTTGATGTCTGCACTATTATTTTACAATGTAGAAAATAGTAAATTAATGAAAAACCCTTGAATGAGTAGGTGTGTCCAAACTTTTGACTGGTAAAGAATATACAGTCATGGCCAAGGTTTTGAGAATGACACAAATATTAATTTCCACAAAGTTTGCTGCTTCACTGTCTTTAGATATTTTTGTCAGATGTTACTATGGATACTGAAGTATAATTACAAGCATTTCATAAGTGTCAAAGGCTTTTATTGACAATTACATGAAGTTGATGCAAAGAGTCAATATTTGCAGTGTTGACCCTTCTTTTTCAAGACCTCTGCAATCCGCCATGGCATGCTGTCAATTAACTTCTGGGCCACATCCTGACTGATGGCAGCCCATTCTTGCATAATCAATGCTTGGAGTTTGTCAGAATTTGTGGGTTTTTGTTTGTCCACCCACCTCTTGAGAATTGACCACAAGTTCTCAATGGTTTGGTGACTGGGGGGCAGTATTGAGTAGCTTGGATGAATAAGGTTCCCAGAGTAAACTGCCTGCTCCTCTGTCCCAGATGCTAACATATGCATATTATTAGTATTGGATAGAAAACACTCTGAAGTTTCTAAAACTGTTTGAATTATGTCTGTGAGTATAAAAGAACTCATATGGCAGGCAAAAATCTGAGAAAAATCCAACCAGGAAGTGGGAAATCTGAGGCTTGTAGTTTTTTTTTTACTCAGCCCCTATTGCAGATACAGTGGGATATTGGTTATGTTGCACTTCCTAAGGCTTCCACTAGATGTCAACAGTCTTTAGAACTTTATTTGAGGCTTCTACTGTGAAGTGGGACCGAATGAGAGGGGAATGAGCCAGGTGTCTGGCAGAGTGCCACGCGCTGGTCATGCGCATTTCACATGAGAGGTAGCTACATTCCATTGCTTTTCTACAGACATAGGAATTCTCCAGTTGGAACATTATTGAAGATTTATGATAAAAACATCCTAAAGATTGATTCTTTACTTAGTTTGACATGTTTCTACGACCTGTAATATAACTTTTTGAACTTTTCGTCCGACGTTCGGCTGGACCTGAACGCACGTTTGGATTTGTTTACTGAACGCACGTTTGAATTTGTTTACCAAACGCCCTAACAAAAGATTTATAACACTTGTATTTTCATCAACATTTATGATGAGTATTTCTGTAAATTGATGTGGCTCTCTGCAAGATCACCGCATGTTTTAGAACTACTGAACGTAACGCACCAATGTAAAATGAGATTTCTTGATATAAATATGCATTTTATCGAACAACACATACATGTATTGGGTAACATGAAGTCCTATGTGTGTCATCTGGTGAAGATCATCAAAGGTTAGTGATCCTCTGATGGCATTCCAATTAATACTAAAATAAGTCTGTGACTTAAGGGTTGGAGGAGCTTCTCTCTGTGTTTTTGCTGGGGGGGCATTAAAGTCCATGTGCTTATTGATTGTGATCCGTAGATGCCTTGTTCATCTTGCCCAGGCAGAGACTGAAGTGTGAGCTTGTTTTTCCCAGTTATTTTTACATTTTGTTCACGCCTACATGAATAATAATTATATTTTTTTATTTTAAAGCATTGTAAACTTTTTTTCTGTCCAGTGGATGGTCGGTCTGTGGCCATGACTCTCTGTGAATGGTTGCATTTCTCCACCCTTATCCCTTGACTGTTTACAGGAACAATGGTGAGGTGTTTGCTCTGTCCCTGTACTATAGATTGCCCTTTAACCTCTGTAGCTTTCTGCCTGGTGTGTTTAACTTGTCTATAGTACGGTATCTTTCAAGCTATTTTTTTATTTGTATTTTTATTTGTATTTTTTTTCTAGTTGAGTATATTATTTATATTGCTTTGTCTTGTCTATGTGTGTGTGTGTAAAACTTAATAAACAGAGTTAAAAAAAAAAATTAAAAAAAGTTTAGTGATTTATTTTATCTCTATTTGTGCTTTTTGTGACTCTTTTTGGCTGGAAAAATGGCTGTGTTTTTCTAAGAATTGGTGGTGACCTAACATAATCGTTTGTGGTGCTTTTGCTGTAAAGCCTTTTTGAAATCAGACACTGTGGCTGGATTAACGACAATGTTATATTTAAAATGTTGTAAAATACTTGTATGCTTGAGGAATTTTAATTATGAGATTTTTGTTGTTTTGAATTTGCACTTTCACTGGTTGTTGGCGGGGTGGGACGCTACCGTCCCACATATCCCAGAGAGGTTTTTAAGGTCTCGGGAGTTTCCTGGCCATGGACCCAAAATATTGATGTTTTGTTCCCCGAGCCAATTAGATATCACTTTTGCCTCATGGCAAGGTGCTCAATCATGTTGGAACAGGTATTGTTCGTAACCAAACTTTTCCTAGATGGTTGGGAGAAGTTGCTCTCGAAGGATGTGTTGGTACTATTCTTTATTCATGGCTGATATCTCAGGCAAAATTGTGAGTGAGCCCACTCCCTTGCCTGAGAAGCAACCCCACACATGAATTGTCTCAGGATGCTTTACTGTTGGCATGACACAGGACTGATGGTAGCGCTCACCTTGTCTTCTCCGGACAAGCTTTTTTCCGGATGCCCCAAACGGAATTCATCAGAGAAAATGACCCCAGTCCTCAGCAGTCCAATCCCTGTACTTTTTGCAGAATATCAGTCTGTCCTTGATGTTTTTCCTGGAGAGAAGTGGCTTCTTTGCTGCCCTTCTAACACCAGGCCTTCCTCCAAAAGTCTTCCCCTGCCTGCTGCCATTCCTGAGCAAGCTCTATACTGGTGGTGCCCCCGCAGCTGAATCAACTTTATGAGATGGTCCTGGCACTTGCTGGACTTTCTTCGGCGCCCTGAAGCTTTCTTCACAACAATTGAACCGCTCTCCTTGAAGTTCTTGATGATCCGATAAATGGTTGATTTAGGTGCAATCTTACTGGCAGCAATATCCTTGCTTGTGAAGCCCTTTTTGTGCAAAGCAATGATGGCGGCACGTGTTTCCTTGCAGGTAACCATGGCTGACAGAGGAAGAACAATGATTCCAAGCACCACCCTCCTTTTGAAGATTCCATTCTGTTATTCGAACTCAATCATTATGACAGAGTGATCTCCAGCCTTGTCCTCATCAACACTCACACCTGTGTTAATGAGAGAATCACTGACATGATGTCAGCTGGTTCTTTTGTGGCAGGGCTGAAATGCAGTGGAAATGTTTTTTGGGGGATTCAGTTCATTTGCATGGCAGAGAGGGACTTTGCAATTAATTGCAATTCATCTGATCACTCTTCATAACATTCTGGAGTATTACGTAAATTGCCATCATACAAACTGAGGCAGCAGATTTTGTGAAAATTAATATTTGTGTCATTCTCAAAACTTTTGGCCACGATTTTACAAATGTATGTGGACACCTCTTCAAATGTGTGGTTTTGGCTATTTCAGCCATGCAATCTCCGTAGACAAACAGTGCCAGTAGAATGGCCTTACTGCGGAGCTCGGTGACTTTCAATGTGGCACTATAATAGGATGCCACCTTTCCAACAAGTCAGTTAATCAAATGTCTGCCCTGCTAGAGGTGCCCCGGTCAACTGCAAGTGCTGTTATTGTGAAGTGGAAAGTCTAGGACCAACAACGGCTCAACAATGCAAAGTGGTAGGACACATAAGCTCACAGAATGGGACCACAGAATGGGACCACAGAATAGGACCACAGAATGGGACCACAGAATGGGACCACCGAGTGCTGAAGTGCGTAGCGCGTTAAAACCGTCTGTTGCAATACTCACTTCCAAGTTTCAAACTGGCTCATAAAGGAATATCAGCACAAGAACTGTTCATCGGGAGCTTCATGAAATGGGTTTCCATGGCCCATATGCCGCAAACAAGGCAAATATCACCATTCACAATGCCAAGCGTCGGCTGGAGTGGTGTAAACTGAGCCACCATTGGACTCTGGAGCAGTGGAAACACGTTATCTGGAGTGATGAATCCCGCTTCACCATCTGGCAGTCAGATGGACAAACGTGGGTTTGGCGGATGCCAGGAGAACGCTACCTCCCCGAATGCATATGGCCAACTGTAATGTTTGGTGGAGGAGGAATAATGGTCTGGAGCTGTTTTTCATGGATCAAGCTTGGCCCCTTAGTTCCAGTGAGGGGAAATCTGCTACAGCAAACAATTACATTCTAGACGATTCTGTGCTTCCAACTTTGTTCCAACAGATTGATGTTCCAACATCTAGTAGAAAGCCTTCCCATAAGATGTGAAGCTGTTACAGCAGAAAAATGGCGACCGACTCCATATTAATGCCCATGATTTTGGAATGAAATGTTCTACGAGTCGGTGTCCACGTGCTTTTGGTCATGTAGTGATAAATATTCACCGCCCTGAGTTAATACATGTTATAATCACCGTTGGCAGTGATTACAGCTATGAGTCTTTAAAAAATGTATTCGAGCTCTGTGAAGTTGGTTGTTCATCATTGCTAGACAGCCATTTTCAAGTTTTGCCATAGATTTTTAAGCTAATTTAACTCAAAACTGTAGCTTGGCCACTCAGGAACTAACATTCAATGTCATCTTTGTAAGAATCTCCAGTGTATATTTGGCCTTGTGTTTTAGGTTATTGTACTGCTGAAAGTTGAATTTGTCTTCCTGTGTCTATTGGAAAGCAGACTGAACCAGGCTTTGCTCTAGGACTTTGCCTATTTTTATCCCAAAACACGACCTAGTACTTGCCGATAAAAAGCATACCCATAACATGATGCAGCCACCACCTTGTTTGAAAATATGAAGAGTGGTACTCAGTGATGTGTTGTGTTGGACTTGCCCAAAACATAATGCTTTATATTCAGGACACCAAGTTCATTTATTTGCCACATTTACTGCAGTTTTACTTCAGTGCCTTATTGCAAACAGGATGCATGTTTTGGAATATTTTTATTCTGTACAGGCTTCCTCCTTTTCACTCTGTCATTTAGGTTAGTATTGTGGAGTAACTACAGTGTTGTTGATCCATCCTCAGTGATGTCCTATCACACCATTAAACAGTGTAACTGTTTAGAGATCCCCATTGGCCTCATGGTGAAATCCCTGAGCAGTTCCCTCCCTCTCCAGCAGCTAACTGGCGTATGGTCACACCATCCAAAGTGTGATTAATAACTACACCTCAAAGGGATATTCAATGGCAGTTTTTTGTACCCATCTACCAATTGCTGCCCTTCTTTGCAAGGCATTGGAAAATTGGTATTTGTGGTTGAATATGTGCTTGAAATGCAATGCTTGACCGAGGGACCTTACAGAATGTACAGAGATGAGATAGTCATTAAAAACACATTTTAAACACTATTATCATTGCACACAGAGTGAGTCGTTGCAACTTATTATGTGACTTGTTAAGCACACTCCTGAACTTATTTAGACTTGCCATAACAAAAGGGTTGAAAAAGGAGCGGTGTGTTTTGGGAGAACAGCTGTCTGTTTATTTGGGAGGAGAGTTCATGTTCATCTCTGGGGGCCTCCGCTCTGCTGTCAGACGTGTGCTACTGCGGTGGGCGCTGTGCTGCAATCTGCCTGCCCTTGCCTGCCTTTTGTATACTGAGAGAATACAAATGGTGGCCATGCTAGCTGGCGCTTTGCCCAGGTGATGGCGTCACACAGAACAGGGTTTTAATAGAGCAATTTGTTTTCTGTCAAAACGCAGCCCATCTCCCCCTCTCCTGCCGGCACAGCTATGATTTAGCTGAGGGATGTTATTGATTCAGCCCTTTAATGGAGCTGTAAGAAAATGTGAATAAGAGAGTGAATTAGAGGGTTTGCATGTGTGGGTGTTTGTGTTCGTGCGTGTGTGTGTCTGTGTGAATTCACGAGAATACATGGTTTAGCCAAATGAGAATCTTGTTAGCATAATTAGCGTGCCATTTAATACAGTTTAAAATTGATATCATAATTAGCAACGCAGTATAATTTACAGTCGTCAATAAATATTCACAACTGCTTATTGTTGGTACAAAAAAGATTGGACAAACACTCGCTGTATGAACTTGAGAATTAATCTGTTTTTTAGAGTCAAAACATCCATTGTGCAGATGTGAGCAAGACTGAACAGTTTAAGCGATGAGATGCTAACTGAGGAGAGCGTAGCATAGCATAACATAGCAAAACCTAACCTAACAAAGCCTAGCATAGCAGTGCCTAGCAGATGGCTGTGTGGAGCTCTATAAGTGGGGTTAGAGACCCTGGTGAATGGACAGACTGAAGAAGTTGAGTAGTCAACACTCTTCCTCTGTGTATTATTTTCTCACTAAGTCTGTCGGGTGCAGTGGGAGGAAGGTAGGTGGGGGGGGGGGGTCCTCGGGAGACTTTACAGAATCCTGCCGAATGGTAATGGACTTCGGAAACATACTTTACAAACGCTCTTTGGCCACCCCTTCCTTCCCTCCCACCCCTCAAACCCACTCCCTTGTGCCTCCAGCGCCCACCCCTCCAACCTCTTCTATCCCGTGCACCCCCGACCCCCTCCTCATCTCTCTTTCAACAAGAGCAGTTTGTCAGGGTCAGAAAGCAAGTCAAAACCTCTATTAATGAGAAGGGGGGGGAGAGAGAGGAGAATAGAAAGAGAGACGGGAAGATAGAGAGAGAGAGAAATGTATGGAAGTGGGAGGGAGGGACAGAGAGAGAGAAACAAGAGGGGTGGAGAGCAGGGATGTCAGCCATCAAAGCCGGGGAGAAGAGAAGGCCAGGTGGTTGTGGGAATCCGGCCCCCTTTCCTCTCCAGAACTCTCTGGGTTCTGTGTGGTAATTAGAAGGCAGCAGCGGGCCTGGCCGAGGATCAGGATAGCCCCTCGGAGAGAGGACAATTTGCACTTCTACTGGAGATGCCAGCAAGGACACAAAGAAGAGGAAAAGGGAAACTATGGCATCTTTTATCGGGCTGGACAAAGACACTGCATCCTTTCAAAGAGCTCCCAAGAGTCTCCGTGGCGTTCTGCAGGAGGAGGTCGTCCACCGAGACGCCAGGAACCTACTCACCCCGCCTCCCACACACACACACACCTTCTTGAATGAACTGCTCAAGGTGTCTGATAAGGTGCCAGTCGAAGCGACAAAACGTTTCTAAGGAGTCAAAGTCAGCATGGAGTGTACAGTGTGTTACTTCCTGTTGATACAAAGAACATGGTGGCTATTTCTCAATTGTAAAACGACAACACCTTGAGCATGTCATCTTCTGACGGCTTCCATCACCTTGCAGACAGAATGAGTTAATACAAATTTCACAAGTTTACAACCCTTTAAAATGATTTGGCCTAATGCAATGTATTCATGGTGCATTTGACCTCCCTCTCCCAGCCTGTTCTCAACTCTGTCGAGAACCAAAATGGCCGCCTATTACCTTTGACATTATCACCCAATCTAAAGAGGTTTGACCTCCCTTGACTCAAGAAAGTGAATGCACTAGCTTTGAGTGGGTTTACCCCGACCCCCCACCCCGTCCCTGTTGAAGTGTGTCCAGGCAGCCATGGTAGTGGATGGGTCAAAGGTCAGATGGTTCATGTGATACATTTTTTCCAGGTCTACGGGCCCAGATGAGGGCCTTTAACCCAGTGTCTTTCCTTCTTTACTCTTTGCTCTCTCTCTCTCTCTATCACTCAGTACCCCCGGGTTTCGCACGGCCCAGAGCTGAAAGCTCCATTCACACACCCTCTAACCCAGGGATGTTTTTGCAATTCAATATTTTCACAAGCAGCCTCATCATTACTTTGGAACCGGACACTGGGCAGGATGAGGTTGGGAGCAGCACACAGGAATCACAGAGGAATCACAGTGTCAGGAAGGGAAGGATGGGGGTACGGGGGAGATGAGGGGCTAATGACCCATCTTGAAATGTTTCAGTGAAGACTCAACACCTTGGGTGTTCGGACACAGACGTGCGCACACATACCACTCCACTCATTGTTTCACGAACAATCTGACACCAGGTAAATGATGAAGGTGGGGTAAAAGATGAGGGGTTGGTCTAATGACAGGAATAAAAAGCCCTAGTCTATGACAGTAATAAAGATCATATCAATTACTTGTAGAATATGACAACGTAAGAATATCTTTAGTGAGAGAATATACTGAATATTCTCATCCCATGACATATGAAGTTTCTATGCAGGTCTTTTTGGAAGACTATCTAACACTGGCTGTCTAACGCTGGCTGTTAAGGCTGGCTGTTAACGCTGGCTGTCTAAGGCTGGCTGTCTAAGGCTGGCTGTCAAACGCTGACTGTCTAACGCTGGCTGTCTAACGCTGGCTGTCTAACGCTGGCTGTTAAGGCTGGCTGTCTAACGCTGGCTGTCTAACGCTGGCTGTTAAGGCTGGCTGTCTAACGCTGGCTGTCTAACGCTGGCTGTTAAGGCTGGCTGTTAAGGCTGGCTGTCTAAGGCTGGCTGTTTAACGCTGGCTGTCTAACGCTGGCTGTCTAACGCTGACTGTCTAACGCTGACTGTCTAACGCTGACTGTCTAACGCTGGCTATCTAACGCTGGCTGTTAAGGCTGGCTGTCTAAGGCTGGCTGTCTAAGGCTGGCTGTTTAACGCTGGCTGTCAAACGCTGACTGTCTAAGGCTGGCTGTTAAGGCTGGCTGCTAACGCTGGCTGTCTAACGCTGGCTGTTAAGGCTGGCTGTCTAACGCTGGCTGTCTAACGCTGGCTGTTAAGGCTGGCTGTTAAGGCTGGCTGTCTAAGGCTGGCTGTTTAACGCTGGCTGTCTAACGCTGGCTGTCTAACGCTGACTGTCTAACGCTGACTGTCTAACGCTGGCTGTCTAACGCTGGCTGTCTAACGCTGGCTGTTAATGCTGGCTGTCTAACGCTGACTGTCTAACGCTGACTGTCTAACGCTGACTGTCTAACGCTGACTGTCTAACGCTGACTGTCTAACGCTGGCTGTCTAACGCTGGCTGTCTAACGCTGGCTGTTAACGCTGGCTGTTTAACGCTGACTGTCTAACGCTGACTGTCTAACGCTGACTGTCTAACGCTGGCTGTCTAACGCTGGCTGTCTAACGCTGGCTGTCTAACGCTGGCTGTTAAGGCTGGCTGTTTAACGCTGACTGTCTAACGCTGACTGTTAAGGCTGACTGTCTAACGCTGGCTGTCTAACGCTGGCTGTTAAAGCTGGCTGTTTAACGCTGGCTGTCTAACGCTGGCTGTTAAGGCTGGCTGTTTAACGCTGACTGTCTAACGCTGACTGTCTAACGCTGACTGTCTAATGCTGGCTGTCTAACGCTGACTGTTAATGCTGGCTGTTAACGCTGGCTGTCTAACGCTGGCTGTCTAACACTGGCTGTTAACGCTGGCTGTCTAACGCTGACTGTCTAACGCTGACTGTCTAACGCTGACTGTCTAACGCTGGCTGTCTAACGCTGGCTGTCTAACGCTGGCTGTCTAACGCTGGCTGTTAACGCTGGCTGTTAACGCTGGCTGTTAACGCTGGCTGTCTAACGCTGGCTGTTAAGGCTGGCTGTCTAACGCTGGCTGTCTAACGCTGGCTGTCTAACGCTGGCTGTCTAACGCTGACTGTCTAACGCTGGCTGTCTAACGCTGGCTGTCTAACACTGGCTGTCTAACGCTGGCTGTCTAACGCTGGCTGTCTAACGCTGGCTGTCTAACGCTGGCTGTCTAACGCTGGCTGTCTAACGCTGGCTGTCTAACGCTGGCTGTCTAACGCTGGCTGTTAACACTGGCTGTTAACACTGGCTGTTAACACTGGCTGTTAACACTGGCTGTCTAACACTGGCTGTTAACGCTGGCTGTCTAACACTGGCTGTTAACGCTGGCTGTCTAACACTGGCTGTCTAACACTGGCTGTTAATGCTGGCTGTCTAACGCTGACTGTCTAATGCTGACTGTCTAACGCTGACTGTCTAACGCTGGCTGTTAACGCTGACTGTCTAACGCTGACTGTCTAACGCTGGCTGTCTAACGCTGGCTGTCTAACGCTGGCTGTCTAACGCTGGCTGTCTAACGCTGGCTGTTAACGCTGGCTGTTAACGCTGGCTGTTAAGGCTGTCTGTTAAGGCTGGCTGTTAAGGCTGGCTGTCTAAGGATGACTGTTTAACGCTGGCTGTCTAACGCCGACTGAAAAACGCTGGCTGTTAAGGCTGGCTGTCTAACACTGGCTGTTAACACTGGCTGTCTAACGCTGGCTGTTTAACGCTGGCTGTCTAACACTGGCTGTCTAACGCTGGCTGTCTAACGCTGGCTGTCTAACGCTGGCTGTCTAACGCTGGCTGTCTAACGCTGACTGTCTAACGCTGGCTGTCTAACGCTGGCTGTCTAACACTGGCTGTTAACACTGGCTGTCTAACGCTGGCTGTCTAACGCTGGCTGTCTAACGCTGGCTGTCTAACGCTGGCTGTCTAACGCTGGCTGTCTAACACTGGCTGTTAACGCTGGCTGTTAACGCTGGCTGTCTAACGCTGACTGTCTAACGCTGACTGTCTAACGCTGGCTGTCTAACGCTGACTGTCTAACGCTGACTGTCTAACGCTGACTGTCTAACGCTGACTGTCTAACGCTGGCTGTCTAACGCTGGCTGTCTAACGCTGGCTGTTAACGCTGGCTGTCTAACGCTGACTGTCTAACGCTGACTGTCTAACACTGGCTGTCTAACACTGGCTGTCTAACACTGGCTGTTAATGCTGGCTGTCTAACGCTGGCTGTCTTACACTGGCTGTTTAACACTGGCTGTCTAACACACCAATATTAGCGTCTCCCTCGGGAGTTTCTTTAATCAGCATGCCACCACTCGTTGAACCTTTTTTAATGAAAATAAATGGCGAGCCAGAGAGATGGACTAATTGTGTTGCAAATGGGGGAGTATGCCATTGATATAATGAAGGCAATTTTCAGAGACAGAGTGGTTGAAGAGGTGGTCAAAAAAAGTCTCCCATCTCCTGAAGGTTCGACCTCGGGGCAGGGGATTCCAGTACCTGGTTGACTGGGAGGGTTGTGGCCTGGAGGAGAGGTGCTGGGTCCCCGCTAGGGACATCCTGGACCCTGCCCTCATCGCCGACGTCCACCACCAGCACCCCAGTTAACCAGGTATGCGCCCAGGTAGGACGCCAGGTGACGCCCCTAGAGGGGGGGACACTGTCACACCCTGATCTGTTTCACATGTCTTTGTGCTTGTCTCCAACCCCCTCTAGGTGTCGCCCATCTTTACCATTATCCCCAGTGTATTTATACCTGTGTTCTCTGTTTGTCTGTTGCAAGTCCATTTTGTTCGTCAAGTCTACCAGCATTTTCCCTCTTGTCCGTGTTCGTACTTTCTAGTTTTCCCAGTTTTGACCATTTCTGCCTGCCCTGATCCTGCCTGCCCTGATCCTGCCTGCCCTGATCCTGCCTGCCATTCTGTACCTTGTCACACCACCCTGGATTATTGACCTCTGCCTGCCCTGACCCGAGACTGCCTGCCGTTCTGTACCTAATGGACTCTGATCTGGATTACTGACCTCTGCCTGCCCTTGACCTGTAGTTTTGCCTGCCCCCTGATCTAGTAATACACTTGTGTTACTTCGACTCTGTCAGCATCTGGGTCTTCTCGTGAAACATGATAGAAGTGGCTATATCTTCTGAAAGAGCACTGATGCCTCTCTAACCCAGCTCACCATTCTTCCACAAGAAAGTGAAGTGATAAACAAATAGAGGTGCTGCCTACTGCTGGCCTGGTGCGGTCTGCATGGCTACCAAATGCCAGTGGATAATGATAATGATGCCTCAATTACTTCTGAGAATCTCCACATCCCCCCTCCCATCAGAGCAAATTTGTCAAAAGCCCAATGATCGTCCAAAGTAATTGTCCAGACCAGGGGGCATTATTAGCCAGCTAGCCCCCGAATAGCAGCACTGTAGAAACTATTACACTCAACGGAACGACTTGATTAGTGTAGTGTCAACAACGCAGCCACTGCCAGCTAGCCTACAAAGTCAACAACGCAGCCACTGCCAGATACAGTACTGCTGAAGTAGGCTATCATTTTAATCATTTTAGTCAATAAGATTCTTGCTACGTAAGCTTAACTTTCTGAACATTCAAGACGTGTAGTCCACTTGTCATTCCAATCTCCTTGCATTAGCGTAGCCTCTTCTGTAGCCTGTCAACTATGTGTCTGTCTATCCCTGTTCTCTCCTCTCTGCACAGACCATACAAAACGCTCCACACCGCGTGGCCGCGGCCACCTAATCTGGTGGTCCCAGCGCGCACGACCCACGTGGAGTTCCAGGTCTCCGGTAGCCTCTGGAACTGCCGATCTGCGGCCAACAAGGCAGAGTTCATCTCAGCCTATGCCTCCCTCCAGTCCCTCGACTTCTTGGCACTGACGGAAACATGGATCACCACAGATAACACTGCTACTCCTACTGCTCTCTCTTCGTCCGCCCACGTGTTCTCGCACACCCGAGAGCTTCTGGTCAGCGGGGTGGTGGCACCGGGATCCTCATCTCTCCCAAGTGGTCATTCTCTCTTTCTCCCCTTACCCATCTGTCTATCGCCTCCTTTGAATTTCATGCTGTCACAGTTACCAGCCCTTTCAAGCTTAACATCCTTATCATTTATCGCCCTCCAGGTCCCCTCGGAGAGTTCATCAATGAGCTTGATGCCTTGATAAGCTCCTTTCCTGAGAACGGCTCACCTCTCACAGTTCTGGGCGACTTTAACCTCCCCACGTCTACCTTTGACTCATTCCTCTCTGCCTCCTTCTTTCCACTCCTCTCCTCTTTTGACCTCACCCTCTCACCTTCCCCGCCTACTCACAAGGCAGGCAATATGCTCGACCTCATCTTTACTAGGTGCTGTTCTTCAACTAACCTCATTGCAACTCCCCTCCAAGTCTCCGACCACTACCTTGTATCCTTTTCCCTCTCGCTCTCATCCAACACTTACCACACTGCCCCTACTCGGATGGTATCGCGCCGTCCCAACCTTCGCTCTCTCTCCCCCGCTACTCTCTCCTCTTCCATCCTATCATCTCTTCCCTCTGCTCAAACCTTCTCCAACCTATCTCCTGATTCTGCCTCCTCAACCCTCCTCTCCTCCCTTTCTGCATCCTTTGACTCTCTATGTCCCCTATCTTCCAGGCCGGCTTGGTCCTCCCCTCCCGCTCCGTGGCTCGGTCCTCCCCTCCCGCTCCGTGGCTCGACGACTCATTGCGAGCTCACAGAACAGGGCTCCAGGCAGCCGAGCGGAAATGGAGGAAAACTCGCCTCCCTGCGGACCTGGCATCCTTTCACTCCCTCCTCTCTACATTTTCCTCCTCTGTCTCTGCTGCTAAAGCCACTTTCTACCACTCTAAATTCCAAGCATCTGCCTCTAACCCTAGGAAGCTCTTTGCCACCTTCTCCTCCCTCCTGAATCCTCCTCCCCTCCCCCCTCCCTCTCTGCAGATGACTTCGTCAACCATTTTGAAAAGAAGGTCGACGACATCCGATCCTCGTTTGCTAAGTCAAACGACACCGCTGGTTCTGCTCACACTGCCCTACCCTGTGCTCTGACCTCTTTCTCCCCTCTCTCTCCAGATGAAATCTTGCGTCTTGTGACGGCCGGCCGCCCAACAACCTGCCCGCTCGACCCTATCCCCTCCTCTCTTCTCCAGACCATTTCCGGAGACCTTCTCCCTTACCTCACCTCGCTCATCAACTCATCCCTGACCGCTGGCTACGTCCCTTCCGTCTTCAAGAGAGCGAGAGTTGCACCCCTTCTGAAAAAACCTACACTCGATCCCTCCGATGTCAACAACTACAGACCAGTATCTCTTCTTTCTTTTCTCTCCAAAACTCTTGAACGTGCCGTCCTTGGCCAGCTCTCCCGCTATCTCTCTCAGAATGACCTTCTTGATCCAAATCAGTCAGGTTTCAAGACTAGTCATTCAACTGAGACTGCTCTTCTCTGTATCACGGAGGCGCTCCGCACTGCTAAAGCTAACTCTCTCTCCTCTGCTCTCATCCTTCTAGACCTATCGGCTGCCTTCGATACTGTGAACCATCAGATCCTCCTCTCCACCCTCTCCGAGTTGGGCATCTCCGGCGCGGCCCACGCTTGGATTGCGTCCTACCTGACAGGTCGCTCCTACCAGGTGGCGTGGCGAGAATCTGTCTCCTCACCACGCGCTCTCACCACTGGTGTCCCCCAGGGCTCTGTTCTAGGCCCTCTCCTATTCTCGCTATACACCAAGTCACTTGGCTCTGTCATAACCTCACATGGTCTCTCCTATCATTGCTATGCAGATGACACACAATTAATCTTCTCCTTTCCCCCTTCTGATGACCAGGTGGCGAATCGCATCTCTGCATGTCTGGCAGACATATCAGTGTGGATGACGGATCACCACCTCAAGCTGAACCTCGGCAAGACGGAGCTGCTCTTCCTCCCGGGAAGGACTGCCTGTTCCATGATCTCGCCATCACGGTTGACAACTCCATTGTGTCCTCCTCCCAGAGCGCTAAGAACCTTGGCGTGATCCTGGACAACACCCTGTCCTTCTCAACTAACATCAAGGCGGTGGCCCGTTCCTGTAGGTTCATGCTCTACAACATCCGTAGAGTACGACCCTGCCTCACACAGGAAGCGGCGCAGGTCCTAATCCAGGCACTTGTCATCTCCCGTCTGGATTACTGCAACTCGCTGTTGGCTGGGCTCCCTGCCTGTGCCATTAAACCCCTACAACTCATCCAGAACGCCGCAGCCTGTCTGGTGTTCAACCTTCCCAAGTTCTCTCACGTCAACCCGCTCCTCCGCTCTCTCCACTGGCTTCCAGTTGAAGCTCGCATCCGCTACAAGACCATGGTGCTTGCCTACGGAGCTGTGAGGGGAACGGCACCTCAGTACCTCCAGGCTCTGATCAGGCCCTACACCCAAACAAGGGCACTGCGTTCATCCACCTCTGGCCTGCTCGCCTCCCTACCACTGAGGAAGTACAGTTCCCGCTCAGCCCAGTCAAAACTGTTCGCTGCTCTGGCTCCCCAATGGTGGAACAAACTCCCTCACGACGCCAGGACAGCGGAGTCAATCACCACCTTCCGGAGACACCTGAAACCCCACCTCTTTAAGGAATACCTAGGATAGGATAAAGTAATCCTTCTCACCCCCCTTAAAAGATTTAGATGCACTATTGTAAAGTGGCTGTTCCACTGGATGTCATAAGGTTAATGCACCAATTTGTTAGTCGCTCTGGATAAGAGCGTCTGCTAAATGACTTAAATGTAATGTTAAATGTAAATTATTGTGGCAAATTAAATGACCTGATTTTAGAGAAGAAGGGAAAAGAGGAGAAAAAAAAATAGTCTTGGCATGGTTTTGTCCGAGCCTCTGAGAGGTCCTGTTTGAATCCACTCCTAATGAGACACTACATGCCCATCTTTGTGATTATGACAATACAGAGAGAGAGGGAGGGAGGCGACAAGGAACTTTGAGACTGGTAGGGACAGAGAGGGGGTTGGTGGAGATATAAACTTACGGGGAAACCAGAGAGGGAGCCAATGCTTTAAAAGCACAGTCCAATGAGAGGGGACACTTTAAAGTAGCACCACGTTAAACGGCTGCAGGTAGCCTAGTGGTTAGAACGCTGGGCCAGTAACTGAATGGTTGCTAGATTGAGTCCCTGAGCTGACAAGGTAAAAATCTGTTGATCTGCCCCTGAACAAGGCAGCTAACCCACTGTTCCTAGGCTGTCATTGTAAATTAAGAATTTGTTCTTAACTGACTTGCCTAGTAAAATAAAGGTTAAATTAAAATCACATCTCCAAGACAAAAAAAGAGGAACTCTCTGGGGAGGAGAGTTTTGTCTCCTTAGCTTTGTCTCTACAGGATGAAGGGAATATAAGGGTCTGGGGCAACATACCATTCTGATAGGTGAAGCACAGTACAGCAGCAAGCCAATAGGGAGTGAGTGAGTACGATGTAAATCAAGTGAGTATTTACTGTATGTGGGCATTTAACTAAGCAAGCAAATGCCTGTGGAATTTGAATTAAGTTATCAGGACCATAGAACACAATTAACTTTAAAAAGAAAAGTAATGTGCCATTTACCACTGACTAGTCACAATGCAGAGATATTACATTTCTCTGAATCATGAGTGCAGCTTAAACATGCACATTTCCCAGTCAACATCCCATATGTTTCAAAAAAATATTTGAAAAAGTCAAACAGCAGGGATGTAATCACACCGAGGTCGGAGAGAAAACGATTGTGTTTGCATTCCACTAAAGAAACGAGAAGGAAGCATGTTTTTTTTACAGACAGGGTCATGTTCATTACTCACCAAATGGAAGAAAACAGAAAAATACTGCAAGGGTCTGCCTAGATTCATCCAATAAGAAAATCGAATATTTTGTTCCAAAATGCTTTATAACCTATTTCAGTTGTGTGTCGTAATGAACAAGACCCAGGCCCTCTCTTAGTCTTTTCGGTTGTCTGGGTGATAACTTTGACTGACTCTCTGCACAGCATCGTCTGGAATACGATACACAGAAATGCCTTTAACTGAAGTGGAAAGACTTTTCTTTTTCCCCCTGGCAAATGCATACCACTCCGCAGTATGCCTCCTGCCTATTTATATCACATCTCATCTTCGGCACGCAGGACAAACTGCCAAAACATTGGGAGATTGCAGCCCAAACATAGCGAATTAAGTCACATAAAGTGGCTTGCGAAAGTATTCACCCCCTTGGGCATTTTTCCTACTTTGTTGCCTTACAACCTGGAATTAAAATAGATTGTTGGTGAGGTTGTGTCATTTGATTTGCACAACATGCCTACCACTTTGAAGATACAAAATATTTTGGGGGGTGAAACAAACAAGAAATAAGACAAAAAAACTGAAAACTTGAGTGTGCATAACTATTCACCCCCCCAAAGTCAATACTTTGTAGAGCCACCTTTTGCAGCAATTACAGCTGCAAGTCTCTTGGGGTATGTATCTATAAGCTTGGCACATCTAGCCACTGGGATCTTTGCCCGTTCTTCAAGGCAAAACTGCTCCAGTTCCTTCAAGTTGGATGGGTTCCGCTGGGGGTAAAGCAATCTTTAAGTCATACCACAGATTCCCAATTAGATTGAGTTCTGGGCTTTGACTAGGCTATTCCAAGACATTTAATTAACATTAACATTTAAATGTTTCCCCTTAAACCACTCAAGAGTGGTTTTAGCACTATGCTTAGGGTCATTGTCCTGCTGGAAGGTGAACCTCCATCCCAGTCTCAAATCTCTGGAAGACTGAAACAGGTTTCCCTCAAGAATATCCTTGTATTTAGCGCCATCCATCATTCCTTCAATTCTTACCAGTTTCCCAGTCCCTGCCTATGGTTTTGAGCCAGACATAGCGTTTTCCTTGAGGGTCAAAAAGCTTAATTTTAGTCTCATCTCTCCCACATGCCTTTTGGCGAACATCAAATGTGTTTGCTTATTTTTTTCTTTGAGCAAAGGCTTGTTTTCCGGCCACTCTTTCGTAAAGCCCAATATAGGTGGAGTGTACGGTTTAAAGTGGTCCTATGGACAGATACTCCAATCTCCACTGTGGAGCTTTGCTCCTTCCCCTTTATATCTTTGGTCTCTTTGTTGCCTCTCTGATTAATGCCCTCCTTGCTTGGTCCCTGTGTTTTGGTGGGCGGCCCTCTCTTGGCAGGTTTGTTGTGGTGCCATATTCTTTCCATTTTTTGATAATGGTTTTAATGGTGCTCCGTGGTATATTCAAAGTTTCTGATATTTATTTTATAACCCAATCCTGATCTGTACTTCTCCACAACTTTGTTCCTGACCTGATTGAATAGCTCCTTGGTCTTCATGGTGCCACTTGCTTGGTGGTGCCCCTTGCTTTGTGGTGTTGCAGACTCTGGGGCCTTTCAGGACAGGTGTATTTATACTGAGAACATGTGACAGAGCATGTCACACTTAGATTGCTGAAGGTAATTGGTTGCACCAGATCTTGTTTTGGGGATTCATTTAAAGGGGATGAATACATATGCACGCAACACTTTTTCGTTTTTTAAATTTTTTTATAATGTTTTGAAACAAGTAATTTTTTAAATGTTCACTTCTCCTATTTTGAAAACTTTTTTTTGTATGTCCATTACAAGAAATCCAAGTAAAAATCCATTTAAATTACAGATTGTAATACAACAAAATAGGAAAAACGCCAAGGGGGGTGAATACTTTTGCAAGGCACTGTAGGTGTGAGGGGTGGTGGGCAGCGGTGAGGTATTTTCCATGTGGATCTGCTGGGGCCTAGTGTGGACGGCGGACTCTGACTGAGATCTCTGTCACACTGTGGTGATATGCAGGGTCGAGTTCATTATGCCCAAATGGGATGAAACAAGGAGGGACTACCTGGACTTGTCCAATAAGAAACATTCCATTATATGGGGCTAGTCCATGTTGGGTTGTGACATTCTTTGTGCCATTATGAGGCAGACCTGAAGGCGAAATTAGGGATTTGAGTAGTGACTGAACTGCACTGCTCAAAAAGAAGAGCCGGCTTCACAGGCATCAGGCTGCATGGGGTTCGGGTGGGCCTCACACACACACGTACACACACATACACACACCTCCGATAAATATTGGGGCTAACATGGCATGCTTGCCAAAATCATTTATCCTGGGAAAATGTGTGTGAGAGAGTGTGTGCAAGAACGAGTGAGTGAGTGGGTGAGTGAGTGAATGGCTTCCCTACAGTTAATGAGTGAGTGCCGAGCACTATGGTCTCTTGAGTTTACAGAGACTAAGGTGCAGCAGCAGCAGCATAGGAGAGGCCCCATGATAAAACCACTGGAAAGCCAGGGGGAAAAGCCATATTACAACCTACAGTATGTCTTGTGCTAATTGGGTTGTTTGCTCTACAACCTGCTAGTTCGTATGCCTTCACACCCTGATATACAGTATCGGCCTAAGGCCGAGACAATAACAATACACATTGGCAGAACACAATGAAACGCACCTTCTTTCATCAAAAAAAACATAAAGCAACATCTGTCTGTTGAAGTCCACCAAACATACAAGACCTACAACACGGTCAAGCAAGTTCATGTTTCTGACATTTCGGACGACTGAACAACTATTGATTTAGAACCATGGAGTTACCTCAATTGGCAAAGAAAACAGGAAGGAGCTGCCTCCACTATTCCAGGACCATTTCAACATCATCAAATCATCTCTGCTTAATCTAATACAGTCACAGCTAAAATGTACCAAAAACTATTTAGTGCAATCAATGTAAGCTCAAAATGATGTTGCTGGCTAAAATGCTCGCTAGCCTAACTTCCTTTCATGGACAACGATGCACCAGGCCAACTAGTTAACATTGGCCTACGACATCTAGCTACATCTTGAACTTCCAGTCCAGGGGCACAAAGTATGAATATATGATTGGGTCAAAATCGCAGTTCTAAACATTTACCAGCACAGAGAAATCAGTAAAACCACAAGTCCAAATCCCTATCTCCATCCATGGCTAATTTAGGAATGGGATAATTTTAGCTAGCTTAATAGCCACCTGAGGACAACGACACAACGAGACGCAACAATTCAAGTTTTTTGTCAATGATGTTTGGTTTCTGATGTTATGTGATTGCCACTACTATCTTATCATACTGCAGCCGTGTCTTTTTAGTACAATACTATCACTACTACTACTACTACTACTACTACTACTACTACGATCTTATCATACTGCAGTCGTGACTGTTTAGTCCAATACTACTACTACTACTACTACTACTACTACTACTACTACTAGTACTACTACTACTATTACTACTACTACTACCATCTTATCATACTGCAGCCGTGTCTTTTTAGTCCAATACTACTACTACTACTACTCTCTTATCATACTGCAGCCGTGTCTGTTTAGTCCAATACTACTACTACTACTACTACCTTATCATACTGCAGCCGTGTCTGTTTAGTCCAATACTACTACTACTACTACTACTACTACTACTCTCTTATCATACTGCAGTCGTGTCTGTTTAGTCCAATACTACTACTACTACTACTACTACTACCTTATCATACTGCAGCCGTGTCTGTTTAGTCCAATACTACTACTATTACTACTACAACTACTACTACTACTACTACTACTATCTTATCATACTGCAGCCGTGTCTGTTTAGTCCAATACTTCTACTACTACTACTACCACTACTACTATCCTATCATACTGCAGCCGTGTCTTTTTAATACAATACTTCTACTACTACTACCACTACTATCTTATCATACTGCAGCCGTGTCTGTTTAGTCCAATACTTCTACTACTACTATAACTACTACTTCCTCTGTCCATTAAAAAACCTTGGAATTATTTTGTGTTAGCACCTAATCTTTCTTGCAGACTACCTGGGCTAAATCTTATGTCAGCATTTTTAGAATTGTAAGCCCAGGGGTCTTGAGGCCTAAGAGTTTTACTTGCAGTGTTCTTTATGGGCTTAATAGTAAAGACATGTATTTTAACGGAAGCACGTATTAACTTTTAATGTTTTCTTCTGAATGTCAAACAAATCACTTCAAAATTAGGCTACCTGCGCACGTTCACCCACTCCAAACAGGAGACATTAGATACAAAACATTCCTCTTGATGCGTCTTGCTGACAAATGTACCTCGTTTAATATAAAGAAAAGTTGGGACACAAGAAAAGTGGCTAAATTACGGGACGGAAATACAACTGTCTGTCCGGTTACCCAAGCTTATCCGTGCAGGAAACTGTGAGGGCCGAGTTGATAATGTCGCAAGTTTGCTACTGGACACAGAGAAATACAAATGGTATCCAGGAGTTCATCTGACTCTTGGGAAAGAGACACCGGGCCTCATCGCCAATATTAAATTATCCCTTAAAAATCCTACAGCAGGGCTATTAAATTCCGGTCCTGGGAACATTTCTGGTTTGGGGTTTTTGTATGGTTCTTGAAAGGACCGTCCCGTTTATGGTTCTTCAGAGACCTTAAAATGGTTCCCCTATGGCAGTGTTTCCCAACCCTCTCCTCCGTCCCCCCCAGACGTTTCACATTTGCGGCCCAATTAACACAACACACACGCAGACGGTATATACGCAGAACATATAGCCGTGTCAAACCATTATATGATTTTACAATATGACTCTTATATAAATCAATCAAGATCCAATTGTGAGGCGTCGACATAAGTAGCCAATCTACTGGCCAGATTGCAGACACACCGATACTCCATTTTCATTTGTATCATCTACGATGTTTGCTCGGTTTTAGACACGAGGTAGGCCTGCTGTAGGAGCCTACTGGAAAAGTCACCTGTAATGTTCAACAATTGAATCCTGCCTTAAGCCTTAATGGCATGTTGTCAGCACACATCTGTTGTTTCAGACCGAATTGCAAACATTTGAACCATAGGATAGGCCTATAAAGACAAAAAAATAAAATAAGTATCGTCTAATAAGGGAGGGGTGTGCACAAGCAACTTAGGGGAGGGGAGGTCAACAGAGGAGATGCCTGTGCCATTCTACATAAAATTGAATTAACTGTAGCGAGAAACATCTAACCAACCCTTTAGCCTGCCTCAAATGACAAGAGCGAACAAAAGACAATTTAAAAATCGTCACCAAAATATGACCTAGATTGTATTGTAATACTGTAGGCTATAGCGTATGACTCAAATGAGTATATACAAGGGTAGTAATAATAATAATAACAATCATATTAATAATAACAATAATAATTTGTATTATAAACAACAGGCCTAACAATAATAAATTGTGAAATTTCGAAAGAGATATTAGACCTACCTTTTTAGGTAAAATAAGATAAACAAACCTAAAAACAATGATCTAAATTACAGGCCACCAGGCTATGATACCATGTAACATATCCATGTAAACGTGTAAAAGTGTTTTCAAATATCACTTCATATCCAAAAGGCCTAAGCTGTACATGTGGGGAAATACCGGCCGTCACAGCATTTATTGATCAATGCGACTTTACCCAGTTCGACACCGCTCAGGGAGGCGATTCTGAGAGCCGAATCCCTGTGGATTTGAGAATTCTGGACCGGGGAAGTCTGTATAAATCTCCTTAAATCAGGCCCCTTTCGATTTAATCAGGACTATGACAACTCTGTCGAAATCGAAAAAGGTTCCACCGCCTCTTAAATGATTCCAGTTTTGGGGGAAATGTAATAATTGCAGCCTGCTGTAAGACTTTTCTACAGGTAGAGAGTATGACAAGTATCCCACGGTGTGTATAGCCTCTGTAACTGCACAAGTATCCTGTAGGCGTTTTGCCTAAATGTTGTCAACAACTCGGGCCCAGCTTTATTAAATATCACAAGGCCATATTCATATGATCTTCTGTTTGTTTATAACTTCTTAGTTCCAACTTCTTACTAAAACACAAGGCGAGACAAATTGGCGTCGCTAAGGTCTGGAAGTTTAGCAAGAAGTGAATAATTCTCGCCGAGTGAGAGTTCTCCTCAAATTCATGCAGGCATTTATTTTAAATAGCACTCGGATCAAAAGGCAATGAGATCAAGGTCTATTTTATTTATATTGTAAATGAAAAATACCTTCCTGAATTGATAACGATTCTCCCTGAGAGCTGGGCCTGTTTTCCCTTTGCAAAGACTTGACAAATGTCCGCGCGTGACACCGACAATTAAAAAACTTGAACCAAACATACACAAGCACAATTACAAGAAACGCTGCTTACAATGTAATAGTTTATTTCTGGTTCCAAACACAATATGTAACTGTTGAAATGTTTACTTGTCTTCTCCTCATTGACACAAATGATTGATCATAATGCGTAGAAAACGGAGGAGGTATACAACCAACGTACTAGGCTACTCGTTTACAGCACGGTCATTTCACCATGCTTGTTAACATAGCCGTGAGATAGAAACAATCAATATGCCTTCATTAGAAATGTAACATGCCTTACATCTGAAAATGTTGATTTGGGATTAACAAAGACCATATCAAATGTGTTTCGGGGGCTTATGCTGAAAGGAAAATAAACGACTTCTTAAATAATTGTAAATATCTTATGCGTTCAGATTCGTTAAAAGGCTGCTGATGGATTAAACTGGTTTAAGCATTCATCTGCTCGAAGTTCTGCATTTGCAATGACCAACCGCTCGCTACATGTCCATAATCGAAACTCAACTTGAAATAATTGATAACACCCATATCAAAAAATGAATCCTCGTTCGAGTCTGAAAATATGTGTAACACACATTATTGCTTTACCTTTTATTCAGAAAACAAATAACACCTACATTTATTATATACATTTACAGAAAAAGCCAACGGTATTCATGGAGGCGCATTAAGCAAATCAATCGGAAAGATATCCGAATCCAAGCTGAGAAACATCCTTCTTCATACACAAACATCTACACGATGTTAACAAAAAATTGTAATTACTTTTTTCCGTATATGAGAACAGCAACAGTCCATAAAGTACCTTCTTGCACAAGAAGCATTATTGATTGCCATTCCCCGAAAGAGGAACAAAACACCGTAGTAGGTAGTTAAGCGGCCAGAGGGGAAAAAACAACTTCGTGAATGCATTTTGTTCTAAGGTAAAACGGACGGATAAAATGCTTCATGAAAATAGCAATTTCTTTCCAAGTTCACATTTGAACGTCTCCCAAGGTTGTGCGGAATGTGCGCAGAACTCGGTCTCTATTCTGTGCTCCTTCTAGCGCCATGACCAGTGCTAGAGCGCCCACTATTTCAAAAGACAGGAATATTATTTCACAAGACTTGGAAAAACTCAATAAAAAAGTTACTATCCCATTCGAAAACTTTTAGCTAACTTTCGGGTATCGATTCTGCGCCGTTTCTAACCTCCGATAAAATAAATCAAAACCACTCCACAGCGCAGTTTGTATGGACTTGTTTTTCTCTCTCATACATTTAATACAAACCACCAGCAGTGTTTCTCAGCATAAATGAAAGTTCTGAAGTTGGGAACAAGCGAACCCGAGGCTGCAACAGCGAACAGGCTGGAGACACGAAGTATGATGTTTTAAGGTTACTATTCACACAGAGAACGACATTATATCTAGGAGGACAAAGACCCGTCTCCAAAGGGACTGGTAAATGACAATGACACATTGGTGACGAGAGTTCGAGCCGCCGACCGAAAGCGTAAGAAGTGAAAAATACCTACTTTTGGACAGTTTTCTTGCCCTAGCCTTGGATCGCATCTTGTCGGCTTGTAGATTCCTCTCGTCCTCCGTGAGCCCAGAAGCAGCAACAACACTATCTTCATCTCACATGCATTGTCAGTTTGGACACCTTCGCACATGCGCACAGGCCATTCAATCTGACACTCGTCAGTGACAAGAAACTTTGCAATGTAATAATAATATAATAGCATGTATTCATCAATATCACTTTTTTTGTCCTATACTCTCCTCTCTCATATTCTATTACAGATAGGCCCTATTCTATTACAGATAGGCCCTATTCTATTACAGATAGGCCCTATTCTATTACAGATAGGCCCTATTCTATTACAGATAGGCCCTATTCTATTACAGATAGGCCCTATTCTATTACAGATAGGCCCTATTCTATTACAGATAGGCCCTATTCTATTACAGATAGGCCCTATTCTATTACAGATAGGCCCTATTCTATTACAGATAGGCCCTATTCTATTACAGATAGGCCCTATTCTATTACAGATAGGCCCTATTCTATTACAGATAGGCCCTATTCTATTACAGATAGGCCCTATTCTATTACAGATAGGCCCTATTCTATTACAGATAGGCCCTATTCTATTACAGATAGGCCCTATTCTATTACAGATAGGCACTATTCTATTACAGATAGGCACTATTCTATTACAGATAGGCACTATTCTATTACAGATAGGCACTATTCTATTACAGATAGGCTCTATTCTATTACAGATAGGCTATATTCTATTACAGATAGCCTATCTCAAAATATGTTTAGACTATATTTACAAATAACGCCATTGACGTGTCATCTGTCATTGTGTTCAACGTAGGCTACCCACATGTCCCGTTCTGCAAGGGGTTATTTTTGACGCCACTAAATTAAATGCATACGTTTGGAGTCCATGCATCGTAAACAACAGGTGTAGATTAGCAGTGAATTTATGATATAGCTCTCCGTAATGAAAATGTTGCATGCTTTGCTCCGGAGCAAACCACACGAAACGGCAGCTGTTGATGCATGCAGCCGCCGAATTTCAATAGACGAGACTTTAGCGGGCTGGTTTCAAATGAATTGTATTTCTAAAGGAAACATATTAAGTCAATGTATTTTTAATTTAATTCATTTCTGTTCACCGATCCTCTCCGTGCACTATGGAGCAGATGTCATACTTAGCTACATTAAAAAGTAATGAATGAAAACATGTTGCGCTATTGTGTCACAAGGACTCCAGGTAAACCCAGCGAGGAGTTTCAACTGTTTGTATGATTTTGCCTTCCACTTATTTTACGTTGCATGTAATGGCATTCCGACATGCCGTGTGTATGACAGCAGGCGTCTGTTGCTCGTTGCATGCATATTAACAGGCAGTGTTAGGTGTGTGGTCGATTTCAGTTGGAGGTTTGGTTATATGCGCTACAGCCTATTCTGTAGCCCATAACGCAGCTAAGCAATTGAAATATGTACGTCTGTAGGCTACCGTATGTATGAATTAATACAATATTTACAGTGAACTATATGGATGTTGAACGAAAGAAAGGCGAATATTCCTACAGTCCTGTACTAATCCACATGTAGGCTAGGTATGATTACTGTTCAGTTGAAGCAGTGAAGAAAACAACCTATCTAGTCAAGCTAATATCAGGAAAGTATCGGCCTATCTGACAATGAAAAGCATGGTTATTGGGCATAATTAATTATTCGCATTTGAACTTAATTTCATTATTGGTCCTATTGCATGCAGTTAATTGACAATTATTACAAACCACATTGCTGTATCATTGTTATTATAATAATTATGATTATTATATTGTAAGGATTAATGCTATTATTATTATTATTTGCAACTACTTCGACGCAACATGTAGATAGATTTTAATTCAAATGCCTACATGTAAAACCAAATCAGGAAGGCTATGTTCAATTTTTTTTCAACTACGTAAAATTGGATGTATTGCATACTATTTGAAAACATAGTCCTAGAAAAGAAACGAGGTCCATGATTACTTGCATGACCAGGAGTTCTCGGAGCGAATTAAATGTTGTGATTTGTAAACGGGAAAAGGGTACCTCTACAGAAGATGTAGACCAATTAGGACCGTTAACCAAACAACGGGTGGGATCAAAGAATTGATTGAACACCAATACGAAATTATTATAAATACTCATTAAATAATACACGATAATAATAATAATTTTAGGTATTCATTCATGACTTGTTATTATTATTATTAATAGACCCTAATTGTTTTTATTATCGGGCTATTATGGTAGAATAAGATTGAATAGGCCGAAGTAACATGGGGACTTGAATATTCACCAAATATTGCATTGCATATTACATCCAATGCATGATACTATATTTAGAAACGTATGGAGAAAAAAAATCAGCACCGGACTACAATCTACATCGACATCACCAACCATAATTGACCGTTTCATTTTAAGCAGTACAAGTCGACCATGCATTCAACATGTCATGTGGTTGACAAGGCGTCCACATTTCCTCTAAAATAGCAATTGTGACAAATGTAGTAATTTCAACTATTGATCTAACAATGAGAAAATATTGTTTGTGGAATCTTATGTTGCCAAACAGAGAGTTATTGCGCAGATGTTACAACAAGTCGCACTGTAACCGAGTGACATTGAGCCAACAATCGACAGGTTAGTATTCATTTCATGTATCAGTGCTATTTTGTTTAGCCTACTCCTGGGTGTCTAAAATAGTAATAGACTGACGACTGGGAATATCAATAGTATTGTCTCAATCGATTGATTGCATCGATAGCATTTCCTGTTTAAGTGAAGTCAAAATAAAAAGGGACATTCATCAGCAGTTTTGTCGAACTTTTTATTCTCCAAAATGTTTACACCAGCACTCCAGAACAATTTCAACGTGCGCCAAATGTCTCTCTCACATTGCGCGGGACAAATTACTTCATATGGTGGGTGCAAAGCCTTTTTAAGAGCAATTAACTGCGACTATCCTTGTAAAAAAAGAGTGTTGCTCTTCGGCACCCGTTCATTGTGGAATATATTTTCTGCGTCATTTAAACGTCTGCCTTTTACGAGCTCTACGTGATGGCTGTGTAACCCCGCATTTTTTTGGTATTTTCTTCACACATCCCTGCAGTTTTAACACCGTAGGCACAGTGGCAGGACCAGACCCCAGAAGAGAGATGTGCAGCTGCAATCCGGGCTGCAGCAGCAAAATACCTTATTTATTTATTTTTTAGTCTACAGGTCGTAAATCCAATATGCTAATCTATCATCAACAAAAGAAATGCCCATGGCTATGCAGAGCAGCTAACATCAATCATCGAATTGATTGATTTAAAATTAAATGTCAAACAGTGCTTTCAAGCTTGCATTATCTTGTACACTTGTTATTTATCTATGACCTATTCTATCTAGGCCTATATATTGGCATATACACAAAGGCTACATACACTACATGACCAAAGGTATGTGGACACCTGCCGTCGAACATCTCATTCCAAAATAATGGGCATTAACATGGAGATGGTCCCTTCCTTTCCTGCTATAACAGCCTCCACTCTTCTGGGAAGGCTGTCCACTAGATGTTGGCACATTGCTGCAGGGACTTGCTTCCATTCAGCCACAAGAGCATTGCTGATGTTGGGCGATTAGGCCTGTCGGCGTTTCAATTCATCCCAAAGGTGTTTGATGGGGTTGAGGTCAGGGCTCTGTGCAGGCCAGTCAAGTTCTTCCACACCGATCTTTACAAACCATTTCTGTATGGACCTCGTTTTGTGCATGGGGGCATTGTCATGCTGAAACATGAAAGGGCCTTCCCAAACTGTTGCCACAAAGTTGGCCACACCAAATCGTTTAGTGTCATTGTATGCTGTAGTGTTACGATTTTCCTTCACTGGAACTAAGGGGCCTAAAACCATGAAAAACAGCCCCAGACCATTATTCCTCCATCAAACTTTACAGTTGGCACTAAGCATTGGGGCAGGTAGCGTTCTCCTGGCAACCACCAAACCCAGATTCATCTGTCAGGACTGCCAAATGGTGAAGTATGACATTCATTTCCAATGAAACGCTGCGTTTGCCTTGTAACGTTTTGTTGCAGAGGCTGTTGCAGTGCGTTCGGTGTGGGGCATTTGTTGGACTTGTCGAAAGTATGCGTCTAGCTGTATGCGTCGACGGCTTGACAGAAATGGAAGCAGAAGGTGAATGTTGAACTTTTGTTGCGTACACACCTACAGCGTCACTGCGCAAAATGGTACGCAGTATCATCTGGGGTATTCAGCATCATCTGAATTGGTGTGCAACAAAAGTTCAACATTCACCTGCTACCATTTGTCAAGCAGTCTACAAATAGAGTTAGACGCATGCACCACACAGAACGTAGTCTTCCTAGGCCTGCATTCATGGGGGCATTTGTCATGAAGTCACGTTTATTGATCAGTGACATATGAAATAAACTGACGGTCGAGTGGATGGAAATATTGAGACATCCATGGTTCTGGAGCCACTACTTCTTATCATAACCTTCATCTTTATCACCGTCAAGGAGTAAAATAGTAGCGTATCATTTTAGTAGCGGCAGGCTATAGGTTATCCGCCTATGTTGGTATTAAAACGCCAATTCTTAAAACAACAAATTTGTCTTTAGAATGAATAATTACTATGTAGGCTATTATAACGCGTATAATAGTATTATATATTTAGATATGAATGAATTTAGGCATGTAGGATGTAATGATGATGGTGGAGGTGGTGATAACCATGATTGTAATCTTCATAGTCACCCCACCACCACCATCATCATCTTCATCATTAAGGCTTTTCTCATACAGTTCGAACCCATCATTGGTTAGTTGAAAGCTCTGAAGAAATTAGAGCTAGAATGGGGATCAGGCGTGACCCAACAGGCCCAGTTCAAACAATATGGGATTGGTGTGGTGTGTGGTCCGCGACTCCGGTGCACTTTTCCCCGACACAGGCTGAAACACAAGCTGTATCCATGGTGGAAAAGGCACCCGGGATTATGCGTAACGCAGAGATAAAGGGGCTGTGCATTATATGTGAAATGAAACACCTTGTCAGGTTTTGGGACAGAGCAGTCAAGCAACATAAACAAGTGGGGCTGCGGGCTGTGTGAATTATGGGAGTATTGTACATATGTGAACAGTAATTCTGCCACAGCCAATGAAGTGGGAGAGTAAACATGGTAACTGGAGGATGGTGGAACCCCCCCCCCAACGACAAATGTGGGGATCTATTCGTCCATCACTCACCAACATTTAGCCTACAATGTCAAATTTACCAATGTCCTGTCCTGCACAGCCACTAAATGAATCTGTAATTATAATATTTCCCTTTCAGTTGGTTTAAGTGGGGAGCACAATCAGACCACCCCGAGTCAAGGTTTTTGGCTGATGCACCGGAGTGGGCCTACCCGTAGCGCTGCATTAACTGGTCCCTCTTTTGTACTCGGGCTAATGAAGTCCCAAAAGTGGTCCGTGAAGTTGCCTTGGTAATCATTAGCCATTGATTGGATTGAAAACCTTGAGCTTCTATGGGAAATTGGAAATCTGACCGCTAATCCTAGACACAGTCTTTTTCATGTGTTAAGGCGCAGTCAGAGACAGTTAGTCCATAAAGACTAAAATGTGGAAATATATGTACGATTTTTAAAAATGATTGAGGGGCAGGCAGCTGCTGTCTGGGTGTATCACAATGTGGTTTATAAAATGGGATTAGTTTACACATTTATTGACATTTCTTATTTAGCATTTAAAAATGAAAATGAGCATTTAATGTATGGCTTTGAACTACACTATGTCCATAAATAAGTAGACTATAGGCCTAACCATATTCAGGGAAACCTATTCAAATATTCAGCAATGATCTTAACCTCGACGGGATCGTGTCCCTATACCAGGGCGGTTTAGCTAACGTGTGCAAGTAAGAAGAACATTTCCCAGGACATAGACATGTCTTATATGGCCAGAAAGCTTCAATTATTGTTCATCTAAATGCACTGTCCAATTTACAGTAGCTATTACAGTGAAAAAATACCACGCTATTGTTTGAGAATAGTACACAACAACAAAAGCGTTTATCAAGCAACTGGTTTGATACATTCATCTCTGAAGGTGAATAATGTACATTCAGTAATCTTGCTCTGATTTGTCATTCTGAGGGTCCCAGAGATAAAATGTAGCATAGTTTTGTTTGATAAAATGTGTTTATATTCAAATGTAGGAACTGTGTCTCTGGCTACACACCCACACCGCCAAGCCATCTGGATGTGTGAAAGTTAGTGTATAAGCTAATGATACATCATGTATGACATTCCTGGGAGTGTGTAAACTTAAATGTTGTATTACCATATCATTTTTGTATGTTCTATATAGTTATGTACTTGAAAATGTATCAATTGACCAATTCGGCAAATTTGGGCAGACTTGATACAAAATTTTGCACGGTATTGCAATGCTTCACTGGATAAATCTGAAACTTTGCACACACACTGCTGCCATCTAGTGGACAAAATCTAAATTGTGCCTAAACTGCAATATTATATTATGGCCTTTCTCTTGCATTTCAAAGATGATAAAAAATATTTTAAAAACAGATGTTTTTTTGTTAGTATTATCTTTTACCAGATATAATGTGTTATATTCTCCTACATTAATTTCATATTTCCACAAACTTCAGTGTTTCCTTTTAAATGGTATCAAGAATATGCATATCCTTCCTTCAGGGCCTGAGCTACAGGCAGTTAGATTTGAGTATGTCATTTTAGGTGATTTAAAAAAAAAAGGGTCCAATCCTTTTAAGAGAGTTTCCCAAAAAAGCACATAGAGAGAACATTCACGAAGTGCGCCTTTAGACCATGTGTTGATACTGATAGGATGGAAAGAAAAGCAGTGCTGCTCTCAGATCAGCTTTCTCCATTCAAACCTTACCTTAACATTAGAATTATTACACAAGACAGATCAGCTCCTAGAGAGATATTACCACCTATGGCTGAAAATAGGCTAATTAGATAGCTTATTATGCATAACCATTAGTAATGCACTTATTAATCACAGACCGGGCACATTATTGCGCACATGTTGTCACACATCATGAAACACATTGAGGCAACAATTACAGACAGTAGCCTAGTTACAAACTAGAACTCAATTGATTGAACATTAACTTGATTTCGATATGATTGAAATAGCCTATATTGGCCCATTTAGCCTGTGTATCGTTTAATGCAGTCATGTCGGCTTTCATTTGAAGCATACTTTTATCCTTCACTTGTTCGTAACAATTGCAAATACTTTGGCAACTTTGTGACTTCCGATAACTTCAAAACGAAGTTGACGACAAATACAGTCAGACAGATCTTTATTTTATGTTCAGTGAAGATCGGCGAATAAAGTGACGAGGAAGGGCAAAGAAACATCTAATGATGCTCTTTGGCTACCCCACGATTGGTCTGGGTCACTCAAAGATATGTGGAGGTTTTTAAGAGCCACATTACTAACAAAGGCTCTGGGAAACACGGCTCTGGGAAAGACCTTGGCAACTAAAGCTACATTGTAAGAAGATTCTAACAATGATTTTAATGCTACGACGGCTCTGGGAAACAAGGCCCTGACCATGTGGAATAAAGAAATACACTAGTATGTGGACACCCCTTCAAATTAGTGGGATTCGGCTATTTCAGCCACACCTGTTGCTGACAGGTGTATACAATCGAGCACACCGCCATGCAATCTCCATAGACAAGCATTGGCAGTAGAATTTCCCATACTGAAGAGCTCAGTGACTTTTAAGGTGGCACCTTCATAGGCACCTTCATTCACCTTTCCAACAAGTCAGTTTGTAAAATGACTGCCCTGTTAGAGCTGCCCCGGTCAACTGTAAACGCTGTTATTGTGAAGTGGAAATGCCGCAAAGTGGTAGGCCACAAAGTGGTAGGCCACCCGATTGCTGAACTGGGTAAAAATTGTCCGTCCTTGGTTGCAAAACTCACCCCCAAGTTTCAAACTGCCTCTGGAAGCAACGTCAGCCCAAGAACTGTTTGTCCGGAGCCTCATGAAATGGGTTTCCATGGCCGAGCAGTCTCACACAAGCCGAAGATCACCATGCATAATGCGTCAGCTGGAGTGGTGTAAAGCTCACCACCATTGGACTCCGGAGCAGTCGAAATGCGTTCTCTGGCGTGATGAATCATGCTTCACCATCTGGCAGTCCAACAGACAAATCTGAGTTTGGCGAATGAACGCTACCTGCAAAAATGCATAGGGACAACTGTCAAGTTTGGTGGAGGAGGAATAATGGTTTGGGGATGTTTTTCATGGTTTGGGATAGGCCCCTTAGTTCCAGTGAAGGGAAATCGTAAAGCTACAGCATACAATGACATTCTAGATGATTCTGTGCTTCCAACTTTGGAAGAATTTGACTGGCCTACACAGAGCCCTGACCTCAATCCCATCTAACACCTTTGGGATGAATTGGAACACTGACTGCGAGCCAGGCCTAATTGCCCAACATCAGTGCCCGACCTCACTAATGCTCTTGTCGCTGAATGGAAGCAAGTCCCTGCAGCAATGTGCCAACATCTAGTGGAAAGCCTTCCCAGAAGAGTGGAGGCTGTTATAGCAGCAAAGGGGGACCAACTCCATATCAATGTCCATGATTTTGGAATGAGATGTTCGACGAGCCGGTGTCCACATACTTCTGGTCATGTAGTGTATGTAGCCTATGTGTATATGCCAATATATAGGCCTAGATGGAATAGGTCATAGATAAATAACAAGTGTACAAGATAATGCAGTGTTTGAAAGCATTGTTTGACATGAAATTTAAAATCAATCAATTCGATGATTGATGTCCGCTGCTCTACATAGCCATGGGCTTTAAAAATATATATATTTTTTATAGATTAGCATATTGGATTGACGCTCTGTAGTTTAAAAAAATAAATGAAAAACGGATATTGCTGCTGTAGCACAACTATTTTCCGGTGTCTGGGCCAGCTGCTCTGCCTACTGTGTTACACTGCAGGAAAAAGGCAACAATCTGGGAAGAATTACTCCAGAATGCGGACTTTCTTTACAATTGTAGTCACAGTTAATTGCTCTTAAAAAAGGCGTTTGTACCCACCATATGAAATAATTTGTCCAGCCCAATGTAAGATAGATATTTGGCGCACGTTTAAATTGTTCTGGAGAGCTGGTGTAAACATTTTGCTGTTGAATGGCCCTTCTTATTTTGACTTCACTTTAACAGGAAATTATATCGATGCAATCAATCGACTGAGACACGATTGATTGCGTGAAACAACAACGACTTTGAGAAGTTAATTAAGTCAGTCGACAGTCAACGATAGGCCTACGTTTCATTTGTTTGATTATATTTCTCAGGTCTCGGAAAACGAAACAGACCCTTTCAAAAGTAATACATGTAAAATGATGTCTGATAAACGATTTCAATTATAATATATTTTCCCTTGCCTCCATAGCCTATTGTTTGCGAAAAATTGCCTACTTATTTATCTGTGCGTAAAATAAAAGCAAATGTGACTGCTGGCCCAATGATCAAATAAAGTGAAATTAGACATGTTTTAAATCAGTGAATGTAGACTCACAATTTTGACCATTCCACTTTAAGTCAAAATTGCTGAAATTAAATTGCACTAAATGAAGACCTACAAACGTATTTATTAATTAACGCTTAAATAACTAGTATAGCCTAAATGAACAATTAATAGCATATTCGATTGTTATTCTTCTCAGGTCTACTACTGAACTAGGCTACTGTAAAAAGTAACGAAATATTATAATGGCGGTATTGAAATACTTTTTTCGTTAAAGTGATAGAAACCTTACAGTGTTGTTATCAATATGTGAATAAAATCATTTAAATATGACGACACTGAACAAGGTGTCCACGGATCTCAAATAAATACCTAGCTTATATCCATCCTCCGAACAAAAATACGTGGTAGCATAACCATTGCGAAGAAGACAAGAAACGCGATCCATCCAGCTGTGTCCAATCCAAACAAACATTGTCACTGATCTCTCCATCTATTTATGGAATTTGATGTATGTAGAGTAATATAGGCTATATATGGCTCTGGATGTAGGCCTACGCATCAAGTTTGGTTGGAGTAACTGGCTGGTGTGCTTTGAAAACGTTACAATAAAGTTCAATAATAAATTATACTGGCAAGTTCGTGACCTGGTCGCAACTGGACAAGGATCTGAGATTAATTTATTTTAAGCCTACATACTATTAATCTATATTAGGTCTATATCTCAATGAGACAACGACCTTGTGAGAAGATGCACCTCATTGCTAGGATAAACAGCTTTGAGATTGCAAATATGCAACGACAATATTATTACAAGTTATACTCAGGACAATGCATTACATTTTGAATTTATAGTCCTCATATATCAATCCATTATTAGAACTCTCATATAACATTTTTGAAATAACAGTAGTCTAAAGGTTCTGCAATTGAACAAGAGTGCTGATGCATTAACGTGGGCCCGGTTTCCCGATGGAATTTAGGCTCGTGAGTTTTAACGATGCATCTTTCCACCAGCGTGGAAGATGTAAAAAGCGTTTCACAAACACCTCGCAGATAGAACGGTGCAAGTGCGTCGTTGGAGCGTGTCGATACTGATAGGATCGGAAGAAAGGGAGCACCGCTCTTGGATCAGCTTTCTCCAGTCAAATCTTACCTTAACATTAAAATAATTTCACAATAATGACGACGGATCAGCTCCTAGAGCGATATTAGCGCCTACGGCTGCAAATATTGAGGCGTCTTATTCGAATACATACCCAATAAACATTTATTAAATCACCGATTTGGCACATCATTGCGCACATGTTAGGTTACACACTTTGAGAAAAATAACGGACAGTAGCCTACAAGTACCATTAAATGTATTTCAACATGATTGAAAAAGGCCTAAGCTGTCATACCGAGGTAAAGACAGTTTCAGTTTGGATATTCGACGGATAATCGCATGTAGTCTTCCTTACGTCCACCAACAGCAGTTGTCAACATAGTGACAAATCAAATTCTTCAAATTTCAATAGCTATTACTCCTAAAACTTACATCTCGCACTATTTTAAATTATTTATTTACATGTTTTAATTTCAATAGCTCCTTGGTCATGTGACCTTGGGACTTCAAACAAGGTTCCGCATGTCCACTGACTACCCTTCTACATTGCACACCCTTTAGTTAGTCCATTTTCATCTCACAAGATTTTACATTAATTTTTCAAAATGAAAAATGTCAATAGCTCCTTGGTCATGTGACCTAGGGACTTCAAACAAGGTTCAGAACGTCCACTGACTATACCTTCATATCGCACACTCTGATGTTGGTCTACTTTCATATCATGCTATTAGACTTAAATCTGTAAGCGTTGCAGGCCTTCATTTCACGTGGGTGTTTCTAAATGTTTTTGATGTTAACAAACGTTCCAGCCTCGCAATAACTATCTTACACTTGGACACTAAAAAGGTCTGCAAATGTCTGTTTGTAGGCCTCATGAAAAACAATGTTTCATATGCTCTTTTTAATTAATCACAGTAATAGGCAGGGATTTATCAGTCACAGTGAGAATGATAACATGAAACAATCCTTTTCATATCATCACTTTCATATGCTGAACATTAAGACAAATCTTTCTACTTTGAGTATTAGAACGCAGTTTACATAACCTGATAATGACTTGATATTTGAGTGCCTTCACAACAAGCCACCTGCAGACAACTGACAAAGTGCAATAGTGCATTTGAGGGTCCGTTTTTTTCTGGTGAAAATAGTTATTTGATGCACGGCCTACTGTTTCTAACTGGAAAAATAAATTCCTTCATCTTATGTGCGTAAAATCCTTTTTCCAAAATTGATTTAGGTACATGTTGTTTGTGAAGAGGTATGAAGGTTGTGATATGGGTCATTTAATAGCTAAACCATTTAATGGATCAATACATTTCTATATTGCTTCCCCAGTGTCTGCATGTACCATCAGGCCAAGTGTTTTTGGTTGACCCTGCTGGACAGAAAGAGAAGGGGGAATCGGAACACGCTGCATTCAAATTCAGGTCTTAGTTATTCCATTGTACTGGATCTAATACATATTAGCATTTTACCTACATTCATAAGTGTAATAATTGTTTTTGACATGCTGTCAAGAAATCTCTTGGCTGCTGGATCTGTCACTTTCAGACTTTCCTAACACTTTGGATCCTATTCTTGGACAGTTAGAAGACACAATGCATCAATGCAACAAAATGTATTACTAATTACTGTCCATGAGTAACCTCAACCTTGTGTGTCTGTGGGTGTTTGGGCCAATAAAGTGCCAACTCAATTCTACCACTGACTAGTCTCTCATGCCCCTATGAACGGGGACACAGGACAATAGTATTTAATCTAAACCAGCCCTTCTTTACTGGAGTACACTAACCCCTAATTGGGGCTCGTTTCTTGACACACAGTAGCAATTTACCAGATAAGAAGTCAAGAAGATCAAAAAGTAGATTGTTGTAAGGGTGTAGTACGTCCTGTGTTGGTCCCATTGTCATATCCATTCTGGATTCTGACTGGTATGTATGTGTTTACTGTATGTGTGTATACATTTTCCCCCAAGACAGAACGGCCAAATGGGCTGTAGTTGCAATCTACTGCAGAGTTCTGTCATGCTATCCAGGTCTGAGCCCGAACAGTTCGAGCTTCTACTTTTAAAAATCCACCTTTCCAGAAATAAGTCTCTCACTGTTGCTGCTTATTACAGACCCCACTCACCATCTTAAATAAGCATGCCCCATTCAGAAAATGTTGAACCAGGAATAGATATAGCTCTTGGTTCACTCCAGTCCTGACTGCCCTTGACCAGCACAAAAACATCCTGTGGCGTACTGCATTAGCATTGAATAGCCCCCACGATATGTTAGGAAGTTAGGAACTTATCGGCAGACTCAACAACCCCGGTTTCTCAAATGACCGCCTCGCCTGGTTCACCAACTCCTTCTCAGATAGAGTTCAGTGTGTCAAATCAGAGGGCCTGTTGTCCGGACCTCTGGCTGTCTCTATGGGGGTACCACAGGGTTCAATTCTAGGGGCTGACTCTTTTCTCTGTAAATATCAACAATGTCGCTCTTGCTACGGGTGATTCCCTGATCCACATCGACGCAGATGACACCATTCTGTATAATTCTGTCCCTTCTTTGGACACTGTGTTAACAAACCTCCAAACGAGCTTCAATGCCATACAATTCTCCTTCCGTGGCATCCAACTGCTCTTGCATGCAAGCAAAACTAAATGTATGCTCTTCAACCGATCGTTGCCCACACCTACCCACCCGTCCAGCATCACTACTCTGGGCGGTTCTGACTTAGAATATGTGGACAACTATAAATACCTAGGTGTCTGGTTAGACTGTAAACTCTCCTTCCAGACTCACATTAAACATCTCCAATCCAAAATTAAATCTAGAATCGGCTTCCTATTTCGCAACAAAGCATCCTTCACTCATGCTGCTAAACATACCCTTGTAAAACTGACTATCCTACCGATCCTTGACTTCGGCAATGTAATTTACAAAATAGCCTCCAACACTCTACTCAGCAAATTGGATGCAGTCTATCACAGTGCCATCCGTTTTGTCACCAAATGCTTTCGTTGGCTGGCCCTCCCTTCATATCCATCGCCAAACCCATTGGCTCCAGGTCATCTATAACTCCTTGCTAGATAAAGCCCCACCTTATCTCAGCTCACTGGTCACCATAGCAGCACCCACCCGCAGCACCCACCCGCACCCCCAAAGCCAATTCCTCCTTCGTCCGCCTTTCCTTCCAGTTCTCTGCTGCCAATGACTGGAACGAACTACAAATTGAAGCTGGAGACTAATATCTCCCTCACTAGCTTTAAGCACCAGCTGTCATAGCAGCTCACAGATCACTGCACCTGTACATAGCCTATCTGTAAAAAGCCCATCCTACTACCTCATATATTGTTATTTATTTTGCTCCTTTGCACCCCAGTACCGCAACTTGCACACTCATCTTCTGCACATCTATCACCCCAGTGTTTAATATGCCATACTGTAATAATTCCGCCACTATGGCCTATTTATTGCCTCACTCCCCCCTTATCCTACCTCATTTGCACACACTGTAAATATACTTTCTATATTGTATTATTCACTGTATGTTTGTTTATTCCATGTGTAACTCTGTTGTTGTTCGTGTCGCACTGCTTTGCTTTATCTTGGCCAGGTCGCAGTTGTAAATCAGAATGTGTTCTCAACTAGCCCACCGGGTTAAATAAAGGTGAAATAAAAAAATCACAGGGGCTACAAGCATGATAAAAGCAACATGGGACTTTTCCTATTTTGCAGAACTCAGGAGAGACATCAGTTGTATGTGTGATATTTGACTTCTGTATACAGTTGTATTTTGATTAAAATTGTTCTGATTTATGTGCACATTTTGAGTGTTCTTTATTTGTTAAGTAAATAAAACAGAACGACTCGTCATCTTCTACACATTTGTAGATGTAGGAAAAACAAGAGAGGCCCCTAGCATGATTAAGTTGAGGACAAAACTTCTTGCGTCGAGCCATCCCGGATCCGGTATCGTGACTACAGCCTCAAGCTCATTACCATAACGCAACGTTAACTATTCATGAAAATCGCAAATGAAATGAAATTAATCTATTTGCTCTCAAGCTTAGCCTTTTGTTAACAACAATGTCATCTCAGATTTTCAAAAATATACTTCTCTACCATAGCAAACTAGCATTTAGCATTTAGCGTTAGCATTTAGCATTAGCATTTAGCGGGCCACATTTTCACAAAAACCAGCAAAAACATTCAATAAATCATTTACCTTTGAAGAACTTCGGATGTTTTCAATGAGGAGACTCTCAGTTAGATAGCAAATGTTCAGTTTTTCCTGAAATATTTTTTGTGCAGGAGAAATCGGTCCGTTTGGTGCGTCACGTTAGGCTACCAAAAAAAAAAGGAAAATTCAGTTATCCAAACGCCAAACTTTTTTCCAAATTAACTCCATAATATCGACTGAAACATGGCAAACGTTGTTTAGAACCAATCCTCAAGGTGTTTTTCACATATCTATTCAATGTGGTATTGTTCCTGGAAGTGTGCTTCTCTGTCTGTATCCCATGGCAAAATGAGTGTTACTGACAATTGCGCACCGATTTAAACAAAGGACACCGGACGCCCCCCTGGCAAATGTAGTCTCTTATGGCCAATCTTCCAATGATATGCCTACAAATACGCCACAATGCTGCAGACATTGTCCTCTGTTCGCGGCCCTATGGGGGCACGAGCTGAAGAAAAAGATACGAGCATGCCGAAGAAGAGAGCGAGGACGACCCATTGCCTATGCGGCCTGGAAGCAACCGGTTGACCAACCTGTATCTACTGGTCAGGTGTCGGAGTTGGCGCCGGAACCCCCTCCCAACTGAGGGGACAATTCGGGACGGCCCAGTGGGAGGATCTGAACTTGAAAGCCGCCGGAGCGGCTACCCCCATTTCCAAATCAAGAATAACAGTGAACACCACATCCATACCTGGCTCGGGGAAACGGTACGAAAGAGGCCATATCGGATTCCGGAGGCCCGAAGGAAGGCCGTGAAACAGGAAGTGGAGGCTATGCTGAGGATGGGGGTCATTGAAGTGTCCCACAGTGCATGGTGCAGCCCCATCGTGTTGGTGCTCAAACCGGACGGTAGCCTCTGCTTCTGTAATGATTTCCGGGGTGCGAATGACAAAAGCTTATTCGATTCCAACCCTGTGCCGAGCGTGAACAAGCTGGGAAAGCTGACCAATTGGGAAAGGCCCAGTACATCAGCACCCTTGACCTGACCAAAGGATATTGGCAGGTACCGTTGGCAGCCTCCTCCTGGGAGAAAATGGCGTTCTCGACACCAGACGGATTGTATCAGTACCGGGTGCACCCGTTCGGTCTACTCGGAGCCCCGTCCACATTCCAGCGACTGATGAACAGAGTGCTTCGGCCCCACCAGCAGTACGTAGCGGACTATCTGGATGATATCATCGTCCACAGCCAAGATTGGGAAGAGCACCTGACGCGCCTCCAGGCGGTGCTGGACGCACTCAGACAAGCTGGGTCGTTCTGTCCCAGTTACATGATGGGGAGGAGAACCCCATAATGTACATCATCCAAAATCTGATACCTAGAGAAAAAAGTACTCTATTGTTGAGAAAGTTTGTAGCGGTGAAGTGGGCTCTAGACACTCAAGTATTACCTGTTAGGTACCCACTTCACCCTGGTCACGGACCATTCGCCCCTAGGCTGGATGGCCAGGGGAAGGGACACAAACGATCTGGTCACCAGGTGGTTCTTGTCCCTTCAACGGTTCTCTTTTTCTGTTGTGCACAGGTCAGGGGCGAAGCATGGAAACGAGGATGCAACGAAGCATGTAAACGAGGAAGGGAGACATACGTCGCACTGATGACAGTCCCCTCCCCGACAGAGCTTCGGGGGGGATGTACAGCAGGTCAACCACCAGGGGGAGACTCGTCGAGGCCTGGTGACAGACGGGGTATACATCATGAGGCGATGGCTTCATCTGCTGGACGTGCCAGGTCTCGACGGGCTCTCCAGCAACGACTAATTGGGGCTGATTGGGAGTTGGTGAGTAATCAAGGGCTGAGTCCCATAAAGCTGCCAGAAGGTCAGCACACAGGGGAGAAACTGGGGGAAGAAAGGACTCCCTTATAGTTGGTGACGGTTGCAGAGGTAACAGGAGGGAGTTCAGTGTTTGATCACCGCAGGATACAGCAAGACCCGGAGCCCAGAGGACAGCATCCCAGAGAGGGTCTTATGAGGGAGACCTATTCTTTTCTTTTGAACTATTATTTTAATAAACACCTTTGAAACTGAGCTAATCCTACTCTGTCCATGTCTGATCTGTGTAAACATTTTGACCCAACCCCCTGCTCTGCCACAACATAGACTTGGAATCACAGACCACTTTAACAATGGAACACTAGTCACTTTAATAATGTTTACATATATTTTGCATTACTCATCTCATGTGTATATTGTCTAGTCTATTCTACTGTATCTTAGTCTATGCTGCGCCGGCATTGCTCGTCCAAATATTTATATATTCTTAATTCCCTTCATTTACTTTAGATTTCTGTGTAAATTGTTAGACATTACTGTTTGATATTACTGCACTGTTAGCTGGAAACATTTCGTTAAACCCGCAATAAGCATTTTGTTAAACCCGCAATAAACACGTGTATGTGACAAATACAATTTGATCTGTGAAAGACACTTATGAAGACTTTTGTGACGGAAGTTACTTTACGACTCATCCCTGAACATAGAAATGTTGTACTATGACTTTGAAACTACTAACCTGCTTGGATCCATGAGTGGTGTTCACAAGATAGGCACCGTTTATTTTGTCCTCAGGACACTGCCATCAAAGTTTAACTCTGCCGTGATGAATATTCATTTAGTGTCATTATTTAGTTATCAAGATCTAAAGAAATATGGCTTTGATGCCATTCTAGAGCCCTTGGTCAATGATGTGATTACAACATTCCAAGATGGCGTAGCAGTCAGACGTATTTGTCCTTCGTCTTGTCGTGTCCCATGTATATATATTTTTATATACACTGCTCAAAAGAATAAAGGGAACACTTAAACAATACAACGTAACTCCAAGTCAATCACACTTCTGTGAAATCAAACTGTCCACTTAGGAAGCAACACTGATTGACAATACATTTCACATGCTGTTGTGCAAATGGAATTGACAACAGGTGGGAATTATAGGCAAGTAGCAAGACACCCCCAATAAAGGAGTGGTTCTGCAGGTGGTGACCACAGACCACGTCTCAGTTCCTATGCTTCCTGGCTGATGTTTTGGTCACTTTTGAATGCTGGCGGTGCTTTCACTCTAGTGGTAGCATGAGACGGAGTCTACAACCCACACAAGTGGCTCAGGTAGTGCAGCTCACCCAGAATGGCACATCAATGCGAGCTGTGGGAAGAAGGTTTGCTGTGTCTGTCAGCGTAGTGTCCAGAGCATGGAGGCACTACCAGGAGACAGGCCAGTACATCAGGAGACGTGGAGGAGGCCATAGCAGCATGACCGCTACCTCCACCTTTGTGCAAGGAGGAGCAGGAGGAGCACTGCCAGAGCCCTGCAAAATGACCTCCAGCAGGCCACAAATGTGCATCTGTCTGTTCAAACGGTCAGAAACAGACTGCATGAGGGTGGTATGAGGGCCCGACGTCCATAGGTGGGGGTTGTGTTTACAGTCCAACACCGTGCAGGATGTTTGGCATTTGCCAGAGAACACCAAGATTGGCAAATTCGCCACTGGCGCCCTGTGCTCTTCACAGATGAAAGCAGGTTCACACTGAGCACATGTGACAAACGTGACAGAGTCTGGAGAAGCCGTGGAGAACGTTCTGCTGCCTGCAACATCCTCCAGCATGACCGGTTTGGCGGTGGGTCAGTCATGGTGTGGGGTGTCATTTCTTTGGGGGGCCGCACAGCCCTCCATGTGCTCGCCAGAGGTAGCCTGACTGCCATTAGGTACCGAGATGAGATCCTCAGACCCCTTGTGAGACCATATGCTGGCTTGGTTGGCCCTGGGTTCCTCCTAATGCAAGACAATGCTTGACCTCATGTGACTGAAGTGTGTCAGCAGTTCCTGCAAGAGGAAGGCATTGATGCTATGGACTCTCCCGCCTGTTCCCCAGACCTGAATCCAATTGAGCACATCTGGGATATCATGACTCGCTCCATTCACCAACGCCACGTTGCACCACAGACTGTCCAGAAGTTGGCGGATGCTTTAGTCCAGGTCTGGGATGAGATCCCTCAGGAGACCATCCGCCACCTCATCAGGAGCATGCCCAGGCGTTGTAGGGAGGTCATACAGGCACGTGGAGGCCACACACACTACTGAGCCTCATTTTAACTTGTTTTAAGGACATTACATCAACGTTGGATCAGCCTGTAGTGTGGTATTTGATTTCCATTGATAATTTTTGTGTGATTTTGTTGTCAGCACATTCAACTATGCCCGGTTCACAAACTTCTTCTCTGATAGAGCTCAGTGTGTCAAATCTGAGGGCCTGTTGTCCGGACCTCTGGCAGTCTCTATGGGGGTGCCACAGGATTCAATTCTCTTGCCGACTCTTTTCTCTGTATACATTAATGATGTCGCTCTTGCTGCTGGTGATTCTCTAATCCACCTCTACGCAAAACAACACCATTCTGTATACTTCTGGCCCTTTTTTGGACACTGTGTTAACTAACCTCCAGACGAGCTTCAATGCCATACAACTCTCCTTCCATGGCCTTCAACTGCTCTTAAACACAAATAAAACTAAATGCATGCTATTCAACCGATCATTGCCCGCACCTGCCCGCCCATCCAGCATCACTACTCTGGACGGCTCTGACTTAGAATACGTGGATAACTACAAATACCAAGGTGTCTGGTTAGACTGTAAACTCTCCTTCCAGACTCACATTAAGCATCTCCAATCAAAAATTAAATCTAGAATCGGCTTCCTATTTCGCAACAAAGCATCCTTCACTCATGCTGCCAAACATACCCTCGTAAAACTGACCATCCTACCGATCCTTGACTTCGGCGATGTCATCTATAAAATAGCCTCCAACACTCTACTCAGCAAACTGGATAAAATCTATCACAGTGCCATCCGTTTTGTCACCAAAGCTCCATATACTACTCACCACTGGGACCTGTACGCTCTCGTTGGCTGGCCCTCGCTTCATACTCGTCGCCAAACCCACTGGCTACAGGTTATCTACAAGTCTCTGCTAGGTAAAGTCCCGCCCTATCTCAGCTCGCTGGTCACCATAGCAGCACCCACTCGTAGCACACGCTCCAGCAGGTATATCTCACCTGTCACCCCCAAAGCCAATTCCTCTTTTGGTCGCCTTTCCTTCCAGTTCTCTGCTGCCACTGACTGTAACGATCTGCAAAAATCACTAAAGCTGGAGATTCCCATCTCCCTCACTAAGCTTTAAGAACCAGCTGTCAGAGCAGCTCACAGATCACTGCACCTGTTCATAGCCCATCTGTATACAGCCCATCTATCTACCTCATTCCCATACTGCATTTATGTATTTTGCTCCTTTTGCACCACAGTATCTCTACTTGCACATCCATCTTTTGCACATCTACCATTCCAGTGTTTAATTGCCATATTGTAATTACTTCGCCACCATGGCCTATTTATTGCCTTAACTCCCTTATGTGACCTCATTTGCATTTTTTTTCTTTTTTTTCCTACGGTATTATTGACTGTATGTTTTGTTCATTCCAAGTGTAACTCTGTGTTGTTGTATGTGTCGAACTGCTATGCTTTATCTTGGCCAGGTCGCAGTTGCAAATGAGAACTTGTTCTCAACGAGCTTACCTGGTTAAATAAAGGTGAAATAAAAAATACATTTTACATTTTTTTTTAACTGGAGAGTGATGGTGCAAATTTGAATCAGTTGCAATCAGACCCACAAAATTGTTGTTTGAATATTTCTCTGAAAAATACATCAGAATCTACTCGTTTTACTATGGGTCCTTGGAGTGCAAAAACCGTCTATCTAAAGTCAACCTAGAGAAAAGTGGAAATCTCATAGCACTTAATTATATTCAAACTCTGTGTATTGTGAGAACCGTTCCTTTGATTTGGATGATGTTGTTCCACCAGGAAAAGAGAATTGGAATTTGCTGCTCATCTATCTGCAAATAATCAACATTGTTTTTCCCCCTTTTCTTAGCCGAAGTATCTGAAGCATTTGATAATTGAACATCACACACTTTTCAAACAGTTGTACCCACATAAAAACGTAATACCCAAACATCACTTTATGATATATTACCCAGCATGCATAAGACAAATTGGTCATTTACCACATTTGTGGAGAATGAGGTTTGAGGCAAACCACAAACTCTTTAAGAACACACTCAAAAACTTCAAGAACATTACGAAGTGCCTTACCAAAAAACACAAATTTGCTATAGGCCATCACCAGTGTATGATTTTAGCATGTAAATCTTGGTGGGGCAAAAAAAATAAATACATGTGGGATGCATGTCAACAAAGCCACAACACTAAACAATACATTCATTGCAGTATAACGGTGACAAACGGTGCCCACAAACTGTTAGGGCCGACAAAAAGCTGTACCAGCAGCAGAGTCACAACACCTTACCACTGCCACACCTGGCTATCAGCAGAGTGCCAACATCAGTCCCAACACCTTACCACTGCTACACCTGGATATCAGCAGACTCCCAACAGCAGAGTCCCAACACCTTACCACTGCTACACCTGGATATCAGCAGAGTCCCAACAGCAGAGTCCCAACACCTTACCACTGCAACACCTGGATATCAGCAGAGTCACAACAGCAGTCCCAACACCTTACCACTGCTACACCTTGCTATCAGCAGAGTCCCAACAGCAGTCAACACCTTACCACTGCTACACCTGGATATCAGCAGAGTCCCAACAGCAGAGTCCCAACACCTTACCACTGCAACACCTGGATATCAGCAGAGTCACAACAGCAGTCCCAACACCTTACCACTGCTACACCTTGCTATCAGCAGAGTCCCAACAGCAGTCAACACCTTACCACTGCTACACCTGGCTATCAGCAGAGTCCCAACAGCAGTCCCAACACCTTACCACTGCTACACCTTGCTATCAGCAGAGTCCCAACAGCAGTCCCAACACCTTACCACTGCTACACCTGAATATCAGCAGAATCCCAACAACATTCCCAACACCTTACCACTGATACACCTGGCTATCAGCAGAGTCCCAACACCTTACCACTGCTACACCTGGCTATCAGCAGAATCCCAACACCTTACCACTGCTACACCTCGATATCAGCAGAGTCCCAACACCTTACCACTGCTACACCTGGATATCAGCAGAGTCCCAACAGCAGTCCCAACACCTTACCACTGCTACACCTGGATAACAGCAGAGTCCCAACAGCAGTCCCAATACCTTACCACTGCTGCACCTGGCTATCAGCAGAGTCCCAACACCTTACCACTGCTACACCTGGCTATCAGCAGAGTCCCAACAGCAGTCCCAACACCTTACCACTGTTACACCTGGCTATCAGCAGAGTCCCAAAAGCAGTCCCAACACCTTACCACTGCTACACCTGGCTATCAGCAGAGTCCCAACACCTTACCACTGCTACACCTGGCTATCAGCAGAGTCCCAACACCTTACCACTGCTACACTTGGATATCAGCAGAGTCCCAACAGCAGAGTCACAACACCTTACCACTGCAACACCTGGATATCAGCAGAGTCACAACAGCAGTCCCAACACCTTACCACTGCTACACCTTGCTATCAGCAGAGTCCCAACAGCAGTCAACACCTTACCACTGCTACACCTGGATATCAGCAGAGTCCCAACAGCATTCCCAACACCTTACCACTGATACACCTGGCTATCAGCAGAGTCCCAACAGCAGTCCCAACACCTTACCACTGCTACACCTTGCTATCAGCAGAGTCCCAACACCTTACCACTGCTACACCTGGCTATCAGCAGACTCCCAACAGCAGAGTCCCAAACACCTTACCACTGCTACACCTTGCTATCAGCAGAGTCCCAACAGCAGTCCCAACACCTTACCACTGCTACACCTTGCTATCAGCAGAGTCCCAACAGCAGTCCCAACACCTTACCACTGCTACACCTGAATATCAGCAGAATCCCAACAGCATTCCCAACACCTTACCACTGATACACCTGGCTATCAGCAGAGTCCCAACACCTTACCACTGCTACACCTGGCTATCAGCAGAATCCCAACACCTTACCACTGCTACACCTGGCTATCAGCAGACTCCCAACAGCAGAGTCCCAACACCTTACCACTGCTACACCTCGATATCAGCAGAGTCCCAACACCTTACCACTGCTACACCTGGATATCAGCAGAGTCCCAACAGCAGTCCCAACACCTTACCACTGCTACACCTGGATAACAGCAGAGTCCCAACAGCAGTCCCAATACCTTACCACTGCTGCACCTGGCTATCAGCAGAGTCAACACCTTACCACTGCTACACCTGGCTATCAGCAGAGTCCCAACAGCAGTCCCAACACCTTACCACTGTTACACCTGGCTATCAGCAGAGTCCCAAAAGCAGTCCCAACACCTTACCACTGCTACACGTGGCTATCAGCAGAGTCCCAACACCTTACCACTGCTACACCTGGCTATCAGCAGAGTCCCAACACCTTACCACTGCTACACCTGGCTATCAGCAGAGTCCCAACACCTTACCACTGCTACACCTGGATATCAGCAGAGTCCCAACAGCAGAGTCCCAACACCTTACCACTGCTACACCTGGATATCAGCAGCGTCCCAACAGCAGTCCCAACACCTTACCACTGCTACACCTGGCTATCAGCAGAGTCCCAACACCTTACCACTGCTACACCTGGCTATCAGCAGAGTCCCAACACCTTACCACTGCTACACCTGGATATCAGCAGAGTCCCAACAGCAGTCCCCACACCTTACCACTGTTACACCTGGCTATCAGCAGAGTCCCAAAAGCAGTCCCAACACCTTACCACTGCTACACGTGGCTATCAGCAGAGTCCCAACACCTTACCACTGCTACAGCAGAGTCCCAACACCTTACCACTGCTACCTGTCCCCAGCAGTCCCCACCTTACCACTACACTATCTTACCACACCTGGCTATCAGCAGAGTCCCAACACCTTACCACTGCTACACCTGGCTATCAGCAGAGTCCCAACACCTTACCACTGCTACACCTGGCTATCAGCAGAGTCCCAACAGCAGTCCCCACACCTTACCACTGCTACACCTGGATATCAGCAGAGCCTTGTCTGGCAGAAAAACAGTTAATTCAGCCTCATGTACTGCCTTTAAAAAAAACAACTGACTTGCTTGCTTAAACAAATGTGGTTTCTACTGACAATTGAGATGCACAAACTATGGAAAAAGGGGACGACAAGCAGATAAGAGGACCACCGTAGATTTAGATTAAGACATTAAACAAGTTCACAAAACATTCACAAGGCAGGTCAACATTCACAAGGCCACAGGGCCAGACGGATTACCAGGACGTGTACAGCATGCGCTGACCAACTGGCAAGTGTCTTCACTGACATTTTCAACCTCTCCCTGTCTGAGTCTGTAATACCAACATGTTTCAAGCAGACCACCATAGTCCCTGTGCCCAAGGACACTAAGGTAACCTGCCTAAATGACTACCTACCCGTAGCACTCACGGTTGTAGCCATGAAATGCTTTGAAAGGCTGGTCATGGTTCACATCAACACCATTATCACAGAAACCCTATAGACACTCAAATTTGCCTTCGACACCAACAGATCCACAGATGATGCAATCTCTATTGCACTCCACACTGCCCTTTCACACCTGGACAAAAGGAACACCTATATGTGAAAATTCTGTTCATTGACTACAGCTCAGTGTTCAACACCATAGTGCCCACAAAGCTCATCACTATGCCAAGGACCCTGGGACTAAACACCTCCATCTGCAACTGGATCCTGTGTGGTACCAGGACAACAACCTCTCCCTCAACATGAGCAACACAAAGGAGCTGATCGTGGACTACAGAAAAAGGAGGGCCGAACACGCCCCCATTCACATCGACGGGGCTGTAGTGGAGCGGGTCAAGAGTTTCAAGTTCCTTGGTGTCCACATCACCAACAAACTATCATGGTCTGTACATTTCAATGAAACATGGTGAAGCCCCAAAATTTCCCTCGCTAGAAGCATGGGTTTCAGACATAAGGAAGTGGATAGCTGCAAACTTTATACTTTTAAACTCTGACAAAACAGAGATGCTTGTTTTTGGTCCCAAGAAACAAAGAGATCTTTTGTTGAATCTGACAATTAATCTTAATGGTTGTACAGTCGTCTCAAATAAAACTGTGAAGGATCTCGGCGTTACTCTGGACCCTGATCTCTCTTTTGAAGAACATATCAAGACTGTTTCAAGGACAGCTTTTTTCCATCTATGTAACATTGCAAAAATCAGAAACTTTCCGTCCAAAAATGATGCATAAAAATGAATCCATGCTTTTGTCACTTCTAGGTCAGACTATTGCAATGCTCTACTTTCCGGCTACCCGGATAAAGCACTAAATAAACTTCAGTTAGTGCTAAATACGCCTGCTAGAATCCTGACTAGAACCCCAAAATTTGATCATATTACTCCAGTGCTAGCCTCCCTACACTGGCTTCCTGTCAAGGCAAGGGCTGAATTCAAGGTTTTACTGCTAAGCTACAAAGCATTACATGGGCTTGCTCCTACCTCTCTCTCTGATTTAGTACTGCCGTACATACCTACATGTACGCTACGGTCACAAGACGCAGGCCTCCTAATTATCCCTAGAATTTCTAAGCAAACAGCTGGAGGCAGGGCTTTCTCCTATAGAGCTCCATTTTTATGGAATGGTCTGCCTACCCATGTGAGAAACGCAAACTCGGTCTCAACCTTTGTCTTTACTGAAGACTCATCTCTTCAGTGGGCCATATGATTGAGTATAGTCTGGCCCAGGAGTGGGAAGGTGAACGGAGAGACTCTGGAGCAACAAACCGCCCTTGCTGTCTCTGCATGGCCGGTTCCCCTCTTTCCACTGGGATTATCTGCCTCTAACCCTATTACAGGGGCTGAGTCACTGGCTTACTAGGGCTCTTTCATACCATCCCTTGGAGGGGTGCGTCACTTGAGTGGGTTGAGTCACTGATGTGATCTTCCTGTCTGGGTTGGGTTGTGCCGTGGCGGAGATCTTTGTGGGCTATAATCGGCCTTGTCTCAGGATGGTAAGTTGGTGGTTGAAGATATCCCTTTAGTGGTGTGGGGGCTGTGCTTTGGCAAAGTGGGTGGGGTTATATCCTTCCTGTTTGGCCCTGTCTGGGGGATGTCATCAGGTGGGGCCACAGTGTCTCCTGACCCCTCCTGTCTCAGCCTCCAGTATTTATGCTGCAGTAGTTTATGTGTCGGGGGGCTAGGGTCAGTTTGCTATATCTGGAGTACTTCTCCTGTCCTATCCGGTGTCCAGTGTGAATTTAAGTATGCTCTCTTTAATTCTCTCTTTCTTTCTCTCTCTTGGAGGACCTGAGCCCTAGGACCATGCCTCAGGACTACCTGACATGATGACTCCTTGCTGTCCCCAGTCCACCTGGCCGTGCTGCTGCTCCAGTTTCAACTGGTCTGTCTGTGATTATTATTATTTGACCATGCTGGTCATTTATGAACATTTGCACATCTTGGCCATGTTCTGTTATAATCTCCACTCGGCACAGCCAGAAGAGGACTGGCCACCCCACATAGCCTGGTTCCTCTCTAGGTTTCTTCCTAGGTTTTGGCCTTTCTAGGGAGTTTTTCCTAGCCACAGTGCTTCTACACCTGCATTGCTTGCTTTTTAGGGTTTTAGGCTGAGTTTCTGTACAGCACTTTGAGATATCAGCTGATGTGCGAAGGGCTATATAAATACATTTGATTTGATGGTCCAAACATACCAAGACAGTCATGAAGAGGGCACGACAATGCCTCCTCCCCCCCCCCCAGGAGACTGAAAAGATTTGGCATGGGTCCCCAGATCCTCCAAAAGTTCTACAGCTGCACCATCGAGAGCAACCTGACCGGTTGCATCACCGCCTGGTATGGCAACTGCTCGGCATCCAACCTTAAGGCGCTAGAGAGGGTAGTGCGTACAGCCAAGTACATCACACGCACGAGGGGACTCATAAACAACTCACCAGCAGTTTTCAAAACAGCCTACATCAGACTTTAGCACATCACCCAACATATATTGTTTGAAGCGTCATCAGACCTTGCTAGTAGTTTATTTCATTGGCCCCTAAGATGAAATAGGAGAGGGGACTGTGGATCTGTCGGTACGTTTGATGAAATGTAGGTGAATGATGCAACTTGCCATAGAGATCCGGGACACTGATTGGCCAGATGGTGGCGTTATAACAAGAGATTGAAAATGTTAACTTTGAAAGGTTATGCCCCTCACCCCCATTTGACCTAAAGCCATGACATTTGGTACATACAGTAGATCCCTCTCCTCACAAGGAACACATTTGACTCAGGGACCCATAAGGTCTGCCATGATGAATTTTATGCCATTTAGAATGACTTGAAAAACACTTAAAACGTTACTCTTCTGGCACCGAGTGAATGATCTGCACAACACATCTATGGACAAAGGTCTTTCAATGCAATCTTTTCCAGACTAGTACCGAAAACTAGTCCAATAAACATTCACGTGGGTGTGGTCTGGCACATAAATGCGTATGAATCAGTCAAGGATATTCATATTGTAAAACAATTTGGTACACATATTGCAAACACCGTCAAGACTCAACAAAAGCAAGTACATTCATATCAATCACAGTGGCACTATAACAGGCACATGTTTATTTCTCTTCATCTACTTGATTCAGAGTGCTGACATTTGGTACACATGCTCAGGGATATGAGTCTGGCTAACCCCCATATCTCAGACACCACTGGCCCGTTTTTGAGGAAATGATGAAATGGTGAATGTTGCATCTTGCCATAGAGATCCAGCATGTAGAAAATTACACTGATTGGCCCAAGAATGGCATTACATGTATGGTATTTGATGCAAACATGTTATTAGCCTACAATATCACATTCTCTTGCCCACTCGAGGAAGGCAGTTTGGCCCTGGCTTGCAAACTAATTGTCATTAGTCGACCGATTTCAAAATGTAAATGAAGGCTAATAATAAATGTAATAATTGCATATTTGATCTACCCCAATGAAAAATTGGACAGTGAGCATAAATCGTCATTTGAAAGCCTAGGTACTGATGCATGCATCTATCAGTTATATCTGCAAAGCAAAAAGAAAATATTTCACAATGACAGGTTCGCTGTCAGCTGGCTATTGTAGGAAAGTTACAATTGGATGAAACATTTGTTACATAAATTAGCCTTTAGCCCATATGTGTCATCCTATGATGTGGATGTTCAACACACTACTCTTTCTCTCTGATTTTAGTGGATATATTTTGCCGTAATGATCTGATCACACGAGGGATGCATCCTTCAGTTAGAGATGGAAGATGGACAGTGTTGATTGGCACGTGGAATGTTGGTAAAAGTGGGAGGCGATCTCAGAAAAGGAACACTGGTGAGGCCGTGCCCCAAATGTGTCACATGTACATGCCATATCTCACAACCGATTGGGCTTACCGAATGTAGAAAGTTCTACGTAGAGCTGCAGTGAGCGGGTAGCTGTATAACCTGGTGACGTAGCTTTCGCTCTAGCTCTCCCTACGTGAGACTTTGACAGACAGTCCAACAATGTCGCTTTTAGCAACTTCAGCTACATTTTCAAAAATGTTTCCCTTTAACTTCCTATAGGCATTTCCCTCAGCTAAGTGCTTAAGCCCTGGCGCTTGGCTCAAAGCCTCAGACTTTTGTGCTTCCAATGGCTGAGACCAACAAAAACAAGATGGAGGCCTGCCTTACTATACTAAATTGACAGGGGTTGTACTGGGACAAATACTGTAGCTTTAGTGGTAGAAAAAGTGAGCCCACGTACGATCGAACCACAGCAAAGGGCATCTCTGCCATTATGACTGCACAGTGGCTGGAATTCAATCATATTGTGGTTTTCTATAGGTGCATTGGATTTGCACTTCAGCACACCGGATGGATGGAGTTAACATTTGATTCAGAAACCAGCAGTCCATGGCATGACCCAGGCCAGAGGTGAAAATCAAACACACTTCTGAGAGCCAGTGTTTAAGCTGGGTCGTGTTCATTAGGTCACGCAACAGAACGTTCTGCTATAGACAAGTCAAGGTAGTCCCTCCCCATTCCAGTCCGTTTTCTTCCATTTGGTGCTAAATGAACACCACCCTGGATATCATTCCCATGCACTCCCAGAGGTGGTGCACGGTGGTTTATGGTCATGGCTGCCACCTGTCCCTCATTACAGATTCCAAGCTCTTGTTGAATACAATGTAAATCATTTTGTATTTTAGCAACATGCTCTTGAAGCCAAGTCAAACAGACAGGGAGTCCAAACGGCAATCACAAATAATTATTGATACCGTAAAAATGAAAACACACTGGTATTATGGGGTGTACACCCAGCCAAACAAACCAGAATCCAAACTTTAGCTCACAAGACATGAATCTTCAGCATTAAAAACAACTTTAAGCCCACTACACATAGGCCACAGTGTTTTAACCGACAACCAAGAAACACTCAACATGCTTTGTCCCCTAAATTCTTCATTGACACACAAATGCATCCGAACGTCGAAAACAAACTGCGGAAACATTTTCAATTTGCTCCGGTTTCCTTCTTCGCACCCCTGGCTCGGCCTTATTTACCTGTTTATCTTTGTAGTGGGATTTCATTAGGGGCCGGTCCGGAGAGGAGAGAGGCAGTGTGCTACTAGCCACCTGACAGGATGATTAATAGGGGGCTCTGGGGCCCAGGTGACACATCAAAAGCAACACAGCTTCCACAGGGCTCACCGCCACTTCCTGTGAAGGGCCCCTGTTGCCAATGAAGTTAAGAGGAGGGGGGTGGAGGGTGGTGGTGGTGAACACATCGAGTCATCTGCTTTAATTAGGGGGCTTGTTCAATGCCACTGGTGGGGAGGAGAGGAGAGAGGGAGAAAAAACATTTCTGGAGAGGATCTGAAAGCACTTAAAAAGGGCTGCATCTGTTTGTAGAATGAGTGTCAGGAAATGGTAGAAACGTTTAGATACCTTCACACAGCTGTTTTTGGACCAGGTGGTGAGGTGGTGTTGAGACCAATGATGGAAATCAACAACAATACAAACTGGGACTAAATAACCCACAAGGACACTGACAAGTTCTCTGAAGAAGCAAACTGCTGAGTAGGTACAGTATGGTGTCTACTGTGGCCAAAGGGAAAGCAACACATGTCAAACTAAACACAATCCCTACAGTATATTAACTCTACCACCTCATAGCTAAAACAGAAAGGATTACTTGGGTGTGTGTGTGTGCCGGTCTCATACACAGATTGGGGTGAGTGTTGAAGAAAGACTGCCCTCCTGTGTCAGACCCCCACACACACACACACCTTCCCAATCCAGGGCCACAACAGACAACATAGCCAGGTAACCCAAATAAACCACTATAGTGCCATTATTTTCAATGATCAAATGATGTGCCATGGCAAAGCTGTTGAATAAAATCATGTTTCTGGTTCTGTAGTGGAGTTGGCACAGGTGGTGGTAGAGAACAGAACACATAAGAACCAAGGCTGTGTGTGTGTGTGTGTGTGTGTATTTTACTGATGGAGAGCTTCTTTCATTACAAGCCATGCACGCAGGGCTCTGTAAATTAACAGGTTGCCATTCTTTTGCTTTATCCGAAGGGAGAGCAGCACATGCTAAATCCCGGAGCATGCTTAACATTACCGCTCGGGAACTCCCAAGGTATCCTTTTGAAGAGGGTGCCAGTGCTCGCCGGGACAACTGACGTGCACTAACAAATTGTTACCACTCGGCCCTCTTCCACTCTACAGCAACAGACACACGTACACACGTACACACAGAGAGAGAGAGAACCGAATAATGACAAACGGCCCTTCAGAATCAGACACAGCCTCTGTTTGCTTGGGGCGGGCTCCTTGCAGACTTTTGCGGTTTGTTGAGACAGAGGTTTGGGGAGTGTGTTTGATACTCTGTTGGCCTGTTGTTGGGCCGAATGGTATGCTACCATGTGGTAATGCTAGCAGCTTATCACTGGCTTTCTTTTGGCCAGTGGCTTCTCTTGCTTGTGTTATTATGAAAAGTAGCTTGCAACAAATGAGTCATTTATGAAAGTAAAATCATCCATAGACAGAGGATGTGTGTATACTACTACTATACTACTAATAATATTGTGACTCCCGCCTAAACTGCAATCTGGCTGTCCTTTCATGTTTTTGTTATGAGGACAATATATGTGACATGATGGCATATGGCCATGTGTTGAAACTAGACGAGTAGCCATTGGATTCAGTGGAGGTTTTTAATTCTCCGGTACATATGCAGAAAACAATTCTGTTTCGCTGTTTACACATTATGTGTGACTTGTGGATGTTTTCAGTGAGAACATTTCTGCTGTCAAAACACTTCGGGAATTTAGATTCTCAGCTGCTTCACACACACAAGTAGTTCAAATGAGCCAGGACCAAGATCTGTGTGTTTTCTAGCCAAGTCCACTTTAGAGACTTGGGCTTTGGGACAGCACATTTAATCCACCATGATGACCATTGGAGTGTTTGCGGTATGTTCAGTCTATCAAGGCAATGCCATAATCAATTGTCCACACCGGAAAATATCAGAACAATTCCAGCCAAATATTTTTTTCTCAAAAATACCAGCGCGTATCTCAATAGCTGTGCCGTGAAATGCAGAACTTATATACATATATATAGAGTATATAGATATTACACAAAAATCCCACCAGCCTTTCCTCCATCACGTCCAAGTCACTATATCATGACTCAAGAAAGGAGGCAAAATGTGTGTTTTTCGCCCTCTGTATCCAGCTGAGCTTATCCAGAGGATCTGTTCTGCTTCACACGCCATGCTCGTCTCAGAGGAGAGGCCTGAGCAGCACGCCATGCTCGTCTCAGAGGAGAGGCCTGAGCAGCACGCCATGCTCGTCTCAGAGGAGACAGGCCTGAGCAGCACGCCTTGCTCGTCTCAGAGGAGACAGGCCTGAGCAGCACGCCATGCTAGTCTCAGAGGAGATAGGCCTGAGCAGCACACCATGCTAGTCTCAGAGGAGATAGGCCTGAGCAGCACGCCATGCTAGTCTCAGAGGAGATAGGCCTGAGCAGCACGCCGTGCTAGTCTCAGAGGAGATAGGCCTGAGCAGCACGCCATGGTCGTCTCAGAGGAGACAGGCCTGAGCAGCACGCCATGCTCGTCTCAGACGAGACCCATGTGTTTTTGTTATTTTATTTCCAATGTGTTTGTTATTTTATTTCCCATGTGTTTTTGTTATTTTTATATCCCATGTGTTTTTGTTATTTTTATATCCCATGTGTTTTTGTTATTTTTATATCCCATGTGTTTTTGTTATTTTTATATCCCATGTGTTTTTGTTATTTTTATATCCCATGTGTTTGTTATTTTTATTTCCCATGTGTTTGTTATTTTTATATCCCATGTGTTTGTTATTTTTATATCCCATGTGTTTGTTATTTTTATATCCCATGTGTTTGTTATTTTTATATCCCATGTGTTTGTTATTTTTATATCCCATGTGTTTGTTATTTTTATATCCCATGTGTTTTTGTTATTTTTATATCCCATGTGTTTTTGTTATTTTATTTCCCATGTGTTTTTGTTATTTTATTTCCCATGTGTTTTTGTTATTTTTATTTCCCATGTGTTTTTGTTATTTTCATTTCCCATGTGTTTTTGTTATTTTTATATCCCACGTGTTTTTGTTATTTTATTTCCCATGTGTTTCTGTTATTTTTATTTCCATGTGTTTCTGTTATTTTTATTTCCCATGTGTTTGTTATTTTTATTTCCCATGTGTTTTTGTTATTTTTATTTCCCATGTGTTTGTTATTTTTATTTCCCATGTGTTTTTGTTATTTTTATTTCCCATGTGTTTTTGTTATTTTTATATCCCATGTGTTTTTGTTATTTTTATATCCCATGTGTTTTTGTTATTTTTATATCCCATGTGTTTTTGTTATTTTTATTTCCCATGTGTTTGTTATTTTTATATCCCATGTGTTTTTGTTATTTTTATATCCCATGTGTTTTTGTTATTTTTATTTCCCATGTGTTTGTTATTTTTATATCCCATGTGTTTTTGTTATTTTTATATCCCATGTGTTTTTGTTATTTTTATATCCCATGTGTTTTTGTTATTTTTATATCCCATGTGTTTTTGTTATTTTTATATCCCATGTGTTTTTGTTATTTTTATATCCCATGTGTTTTTGTTATTTTTATATCCCATGTGTTTTTGTTATTTTTATATCCCATGTGTTTTTGTTATTTTATTTCCCATGTGTTTTTGTTATTTTTATTTCCCATGTGTTTTTGTTATTTTTATTTTTCATGTGTTTTTGTTATTTTCATTTCCCATGTGTTTTTGTTATTTTTATATCCCACGTGTTTTTGTTATTTTATTTCCCATGTGTTTCTGTTATTTTTATTTCCATGTGTTTTTGTTATTTTTATTTCCCATGTGTTTTTGTTATTTTTATTTCCCATGTGTTTTTGTTATTTTTATTTCCCATGTGTTTTTGTTATTTTTATTTCCCATGTGTTTGTTATTTTTATTTCCCATGTGTTTTTGTTATTTTTATATCCCATGTGTTTTTGTTATTTTTATATCCCATGTGTTTTTGTTATTTTTATATCCCATGTGTTTGTGTTATTTTTATTTCCCATGTGTTTGTGTTATTTTTATTTCCCATGTGTTTGTGTTATTTTTATATCCCATGTGTTTTTGTTATTTTTATATCCCATGTGTTTTTGTTATTTTTATTTCCCATGTGTTTGTGTTATTTTTATATCCCATGTGTTTTTGTTATTTTTATATCCCATGTGTTTTTGTTATTTTTATATCCCATGTGTTTGTTATTTTTATATCCCATGTGTTTTTGTTATTTTTATATCCCATGTGTTTGTTATTTTTATATCCCATGTGTTTTTGTTATTTTTATATCCCATGTGTTTTTGTTATTTTTATATCCCATGTGTTTTTGTTATTTTTATATCCCATGTGTTTTTTTTATTTTTATATCCCATGTGTTTTTGTTATTTTTATATCCCATGTGTTTTTGTTATGTGTTTTTATTTCCCATGTGTTTTTGTTATTTTTTTATATTTTTCCCATGTGTTTTTGTTATTTTTATTTCCCATGTGTTTTTGTTATTTTTATTTCCCATGTGTTTTTGTTATTTTTATATCCCATGTGTTTTTGTTATTTTTATATCCCATGTGTTTGTTATTTTTATATCCCATGTGTTTGTTATTTTTATATCCCATGTGTTTTTGTTATTTTTATTTCCCATGTGTTTTTGTTATTTTTATTTCCCATGTGTTTTTGTTATTTTTATTTCCCATGTGTTTTTGTTATTTTATTTCCCATGTGTTTTTGTTCTACCTTTTTGTTATTTTTTGGAATGACATTGATCACTGCATTGTTGGGTTTAGAGCGAGTAAGAAAGGCCTTTCACTGTCCTTGTGCACATGATATTAAAACTTTAAACTTACAGGGTTAAATCAGAAACGGCTCGAGGTTAATAGTTTAAGGTCATTCTGAGTGGTTAAGGTTAGGTCTATGGTTTGGGAAGAGTTCAAACAAAATAATTTAAAACGAGGCACGAGGGGTATCGGTGTTCTTATTCGTGGCTTGCTAGAGCATTCTGAAATTCCAAAGCGCAGTGGTCTGAGCAGCAAGCTTCGGCGCCAAACATCACAATTATTGTTGTGAGTGCCGAGGAAGGCAAATATAGACGTTCGATGGGACCTTTCAAACGTCCAAAATCTAAGTTTATTTCTAGAGATCAGGCTGCATGTGTTTGTGTGTGTGCGCACATGTGCGTGCTTGCTTGCAAGCCCCGGACCCCCAGCTCTAAAGGCTAAAACACTCGCTTACATACTGACTGAGCCGTCTCCGATGATAGCATGGGGTTGCGCACGGTGCGCTCCCTCAGTCCCCTAGGATCTAACCCAGATGATCATATTCTATCTGAGGCTCTTTTCTCTCCCCACCCTCAATATAACCTTATGTCTTTTGTGCCCTGGGATGCACTGTGGTAAGTCAGTTATACAAGGGGGGACGAAATAGGAAACTTTTACCATGACCATTGTCTCCAGCCCAGTGATTCTCCGAGCATGCTCAAATGTTATGTCTATTCAACATACCTGAGCTCTCTCTCCCCTACATCTTTGCACAGCAAATCCCCCCTTCCTCCCTCCTCACCCACCCACCTCCAGCACTCCCCCTTTCGTTCACCTCTTCCCCTCCCTGCCTCCCCAACGTTCCTCTCAACGGGTTGCTCTGGTCTCACAATGCGGCCCGGGGAGAGTCCTGGCCCTGGTTATGAGTGGCTGGGAGTGGAGTGCACCTGGATGGGCAGGCTTCCTGGCCACGCTGTGAGGGGCTATTGTGTAGCATGTCAGCAGCTCGCTCCTTTAATGGGGCCTGTATATCATCGTTCTGATTATGGCGGATGACTGGGGCAGGGGGCTGGGGAATGGGCACCCCCACCACCCTATAAGCTCGGGGGTCAGGACTTAAAATGTGGGACCCCAAATCCCATCGGCTGAAATCCTAGCACTTAACCCTGGCTATGGCACTATGTGCTGCCGTAGGGATTTTTTTTGCCTGATTCTTGTTAATGGACCCACCCCTCCCTCCATTCACTGCATGGACACTACTTTTTTTCCCTCTTCTTTCAGAATATTTTTTTCTCCAGTGCAGGAAAGGGTCAGGGCAAGCACCTGTGCCCTCTGTTCAGATGTATCAATGTGGCTCTTGACCTAGCAGAGATAACACACACAAGTATGTGCCTACATGCAGGAATTGAACCCACAACCTGCCTGCTTCCCAGCACCATGCTGAGCCAACCCAGCCTGGATCATCACTTGGATCACTGACTTACCTGGATAGACAGAGATTGAGAAAGAAGCTCCCTCGGGGTTACCTTGAGATAGGGTCAGGGGTTGGTAGGGATGTTTTGGTTACCCGGGGAGAAGGGAGTAGCTGCAGCTAAAATGGCTTCCGGAGTGTGGGCGAGTAGGTGTGTCGAAATAAAGAAGTGGACGTGTGGAAAGGAGAGGGTGTGTCGAAATTAAGAAGTGGATGTGTGGAAAGGAGAGGGTGTGTCAAAAGGAAAGCAGTAGATGTGTGGAAAGGAGAGGGTGTGTTTAAAGGACAGCAGTAGACGTGTGGAAAGGAGAGGGTGTGTCAAAGGAAAGCAGTAGACGTGTGGAAAGGAGAGGGTGTGTCAAAGGAAAGCAGTAGACGTGTGGAAAGTAGAGGGTGTGTCAAAGGAAAGCAGTAGACGTATGGAAAGGAGATGGTGTGTCAAAGGAAAGCAGTAGACGTATGGAAAGGAGAGGGTGTGTGGAAAGGAAAGGAGTAGATGTGTGGAAAGGAGAGGGTGTGTGGAAAGGGAAGCAGTAGACGTATGGAAAGGAGAGGGTGTGTGGAAAGGAAAGCAGTAGACGTATGGAAAGGAGAGGGTGTGTGGAAAGGAAAGGAGTAGACGTGTGGAAAGGAGATGGTGTGTCAAAGGAAAGAAAGGAGAGGGTGTGTGAATTTAAGAAGTGGATGTGTGGAAAGGAGAGTAGCAGTAGATGTGTGGAAAGGAGAGGGTGTGAAAGGGAAGCAGTAGACGTATGGAAAGGAGAGGGTGTGTGGAAAGGAAAGCAGTAGACGTATGGAAAGGAGAGGGTGTGTCAAAGGAAAGCAGTAGACTTATGGAAAGGAGAGGGTGTGTGGAAAGGAAAAGACGAGTGGAATCGAGAGGGTGTGTGGAAAGGAAAGCAGTAGATGTGTGGAAAGGAGAGGGTGTGTCAAAGGAAAGCAGTAGATGTGTGGAAAGGAGAGGGTGTGTCAAAGGAAAGCAGTAGATGTGTGGAAAGGAGTGTGTCAAAGGAAGAAGTAGATGTGTGGAAAGGAGAGGGTGTGTCAAAATGAAGAAAGACAGTGGAAAGGAGACGGGTGTCGAAATGGAAAGGAGAGAGGGTGTGTGAAGAAGTGGATGTGTGGAAAGCGGTGTCGAAATGAAGAAGTGGATGGAAAGGAGAAGGGTGTGTGGAAGAGACGGGGTGCAGTAGACGTATGGAAAGGAGAGGGTGTGTGAAGAAGTGGATGTGTGGATAGGAGACGGGGTATGGAAAAGGATGTGTGGAGGAGACGGGGTGTCAAAGAAGAAAGCAGTAGACGGTATGGAAATGAAGAAGAGATAGGTGTCGAAATGAAGAAGTGGATGTGTGGATAGGAGACGGTGTCGAAATGAAGAAGTGGATGTGTGGAAAGGAGAGGGGGGTGTCGAAAGGAAAGCAGTAGACGTGTGGAAAGGAGAGGGTGTGTCAAAGGAAAGCAGTAGACGTATGGAAAGGAGAGGGTGTGTCAAAGGAAAGCAGTAGACGTATGGAAAGGAGAGGGTGTGTCAAAGGAAAGCAGTAGACGTATGGAAAGGAGAGGGTGTGTCAAAGGAAAGCAGTAGACGTATGGAAAGGAGAGGGTGTGTCAAAGGAAAGCAGTAGACGTATGGAAAGGAGAGGGTGTGTCAAAGGAAAGCAGTAGACGTATGGAAAGGAGAGGGTGTGTCAAAGGAAAGCAGTAGACGTATGGAAAGGAGAGGGTGTGTCAAAGGAAAGCAGTAGACGTATGGAAAGGAGAGGGTGTGTCAAAGGAAAGCAGTAGGCGTATGGAAAGGAGAGGGTGTGTCGAAATGAAGAAGTGGAAGTGTGGAAAGGAGAGGGGGTGTGTCAAAAGGAAAGCAGTAGATGTGTGGAAAGCAGAGGGTGTGTCAAAAGGAAAGCAGTAGATGTGTGGAAAGCAGAGGGTGTGTCAAAAGGAAAGCAGTATTTGTGTGGAAAGGAGAGTGTGTGTTTAAAGGACAGCAGTGGACGTGTGGAAAGGAGAGGGTGTGTCAAAGGAAAGCAGTATTTGTGTGGAAAGGAGAGGGTGTGTTTAAAGGACAGCAGTGGACGTGTGGAAAGGAGAGGGTGTGTCGAAATTAAGAAGTGGATGTGTGGAAAGGAGAGGGTGTGTCAAAATGAAGAAGTGGATGTGTGGAAAGGAGAGGGTGTGTCAAAATGAAGAAGTGGATGTGTGGAAAGGAGAGGGTGTGTCAAAAGGAAGAAGTGGATGTGTGTAAAGGAGAGGGGGTGTGTCAAAATGAAGAGGTGGAAGTGTGTAAAGGAGAGGGGGTGTGTCAAAAGGAAAGCAGTAGATGTTTGGAAAGGAGAGGGTGTGTCAAAGGAAAAGGAGAAAGGAGAGGGTGTGTCAAAAGGAAAGCAGTAGATGTGTGGAAAGGAGAGGGTGTGTGGAAAGGAAAGAGGTGGATGTGTGGAAAGGAGAGGGTGTGTCAAAAGGAAAGCAGTGGATGTATGGAAAGGAGAGGGTGTGGGTGAAAGCAGTCGTGTGGAAAGGAGAGGGTGTGGAAAAATGTAGATGTGTGGAAAGGAGATGGTGTGGAAAGGAAGAAGTGGATGTGTGGAAAGGAGAGGGTGTGTCAAAATGAAAGCAGTGGAAGTGTGAAAGGAGAGGGGTGTGTCAAAATGAAAGCAGGTGGAAGTGTGAAAGGAGAGGGGGTGTCAAAGGAAAGCAGTAGATGTTTGGAAAGGAGAGGGTGTGTCAAAGGAAAGGGACGTGTGGAAAGGAGAGGGTGTGTCAAAGGAAAGAAGTGGATGTGTGGAAAGGAGAGGGTGTGTGGAAAAATGGACTTATATGGAAAGGAGAGGGTGTGTGGAAAGAGATGGTGTGTGGAAAGGAAAGCAGTAGATATGGAAAGGAGATGGTGTGTCAAAAGAAAGAAGTGGACGTGTGGAAAGGAGAGGGTGTGTCAAAGAAAGGAAAGAAGTGGATGTGTGGAAAGGAGAGGGTGTGTCAAAGGAAGAAGTGGATGTGTGGAAAGGAGAGGGTGTGTCAAAGGAAGAAGTGGACGTGTGGAAAGGAGAGGGTGTGTCAAAAGGAAAGCAGTAGATGTATGGAAAGGAGAGGGTGTGTCAAAAGGAAAGCAGTAGACGTATGGAAAGGAGAGGGTGTGTCAAAAGGAAGCAGTGGATGTGTGGAAAGGAGAGGGTGTGTCAAAGTGAAGAAGTGGATGTGTGGAAAGGAGAGGGTGTGTCAAAAGGAAGAAGTGGATGTGTGGAAAGGAGAGGGTGTGTCAATGAAGAAAGACGTGTGGAAAGGAGAGGGTGTGTCAAAATGAAGAAGTGTGTCAAAGGAAAGCAGTAGATGTATGGAAAGGAGTGGGTGTGTCAAAAGGAAGAGGTGTACGTATGGAAAGGAGAGGGTGTGTCAAAGGAAAGCAGTAGACGTATGGAAAGGAGAGGGTGTGTCAAAGGAAAGCAGTAGACGTATGGAAAGGAGAGGGTGTGTCAAAGGAAAGCAGTAGACGTATGGAAAGGAGAGGGTGTGTCAAAGGAAAGCAGTAGACGTATGGAAAGGAGAGGGTGTGTCAAAGGAAAGCAGTAGACGTATGGAAAGGAGAGGGTGTGTCAAAGGAAAGCAGTAGACGTATGGAAAGGAGAGGGTGTGTCAAAGGAAAGCAGTAGACGTATGGAAAGGAGAGGGTGTGTCGAAATGAAGAAGTGGATGTGTGGAAAGGAGAGGGGGTGTGTCAAAGGAAAGAAGTAGACGTGTGGAAAGGAGAGGGTGTGTCAAAGGAAAGCAGTAGACGTATGGAAAGGAGAGGGTGTGTCAAAGGAAAGCAGTGGACGTGTGGAAAGGAGAGGGTGTGTCAAAGGAAAGCAGTGGACGTATGGAAAGGAGAGGGTGTGTCAAAGGAAAGCAGGACTTATGGAAAGAGAGGGTGTGTGGAAAGGAGAGGGTGTGTGGAAAGGAAAGCAGTAGACGTATGGAAAGGAGATGGTGTGTCAAAGGAAAGCAGTGGACGTGTGGAAAGGAGAGGGTGTGTCGAAAGGAAGAAGTGGATGTGTGGAAAGCAGAGGGTGTGTCAAAATTAAGAAGTGGATGTGTGGAAAGGAGAGGGTGTGTCAAAGTGAAGAAGTGGATGTGTGGAAAGCAGAGGGTGTGTTTAAAGGACAGCAGTGGACGTGTGGAAAGGAGAGGGTGTGTCGAAATTAAGAAGTGGATGTGTGGAAAGGAGAGGGTGTGTCAAAATTAAGAAGTGGATGTGTGGAAAGGAGAGGGTGTGTCAAAAGGAAGAAGTGGATGTGTGGAAAGGAGAGGGTGTGTCAAAATGAAGAAATGGATGTGTGGAAAGGAGAGGGGTGTGTCAAAATGAAGAGGTGGAGTGGTGTGTCAAAAGGAGCAGGATGTTTGGAAAGGAGAGGGTGTGTCAAAAAGCAGTGGACGTATGGAAAGGAGAGGGTGTGTCAAAAGGAAAGCAGTAGATGTTTGGAAAGGAGAGGGTGTGTCAATGAAGAAATGGATGTGTGGAAAGGAGAGGGTGTGTCAATGAAGAAATGGATGTGTGGAAAGGAGAGGGGGTGTGTCAAAATGAAGAGGTGGAAGTGTGTAAAGGAGAGGGGGTGTGTCAAAATGAAGAGGTGGAAGTGTGTAAAGGAGAGGGGGTGTGTCAAAAGGAAAGCAGTAGATGTTTGGAAAGGAGAGGGTGTGTGGAAAGGAAAGGAGTAGATGTGTGGAAAGGAGAGGGTGTGTGGAAAGGAAAGGAGTAGATGTGTGGAAAGGAGAGGGTGTGTGGAAAGGAAAGCAGTAGACGTATGGAAAGGAGAGGGTGTGTCAAAGGAAAGCAGTAGATGTGTGGAAAGGAGTGGGTGTGTCAAAAGGAAGAGGTGGACGTATGGAAAGGAGAGGGTGTGTCAAAGGAAAGCAGTAGATGTGTGGAAAGGAGTGGGTGTGTTAAAAGGAAGAGGTGGACGTATGGAAAGGAGAGGGTGTGTCAAAGGAAAGCAGTAGATGTGTGGAAAGGAGTGGGTGTGTCAAAAGGAAGAGGTGGACGTATGGAAAGGAGAGGGTGTATCGAAAGGAAGCAGTAGATGTGTGTAAATGAGAGGGTGTGACGAAATGAAGAAGTGGATTTGTTGAAAGGAGAGGGTGTGTCGAAAGGAAAGCAGTAGACATGTGGAAAGGAAAGTTTTTTAGCAAATGTATCGGTTAATATAATTGGAAAAGTGTTTTAGCCCTCTAGGACAGTAATTGAATAGCTCTGAAGTACAGCATAGTACCGACCTTCCAATTAGCAATACAATTGTACATGCAATAGCTTCAATAGTGATGCTTGTTAACAGGTACATTTGTTGTACAGTCCTCGACATCAAAGGATATGAGCAAAAAGGACAATGAGAGTATCAATGAGTCAAGTCTCACGATACATAAATAGTTTGAATAATGACACGTCACTTGTTGCATTTGGTCGGATAGTGAACAAAGTTTTGCACTTTAAAAAAAAATGTCCTCCCATTTGAAATGAACAAGTTAATGAATTAAGTCATGACAATCTTGTCCCAGGCTCTCCTCGTGTTCATAAAGAGACATTTGATGCTCAACAAGCTCCCAATGCTGGCTGAGTCATAGAAGACCAGCCTGTCACACCCACAAACAACCTGCTGTACTATTGTCTCCAAGGTTCTGTGTCTGAAATGTTTTATAGTCATTTCTGGTGAATATTAATTAAGGAGGAGAGGGTAAGTTACCTAAAAATAGGTAACTTTTCATTTAACTGTGCTTAAGTAAAATGTGTTGTGTGTGGTTGTTCTGTTCATCTACAAGGAGCGCGTGTGTTATATTGTCTTCTATTCTACTATTTATTTGGAAATACAGTTTGTCTGGATGGGGGTTCAAGCTATATGGAATTGTTTTAAAGGAGAGGGGATCAGTGTCGCTCCCAAGGGAGGGTCGAGCAACGTGAAGGCTAACGTTATTAGCATGAGGTTGTAAGTAACAAGAACATTTACATTTACATTTAGAGGGTCATGGCAGACGCTCTTATCCAGAGCGACTTACAAATTGGTGCAGTCACCTTATGACATCCAGTGGAACAGCCACTTTACAATAGTGCATCTAAATCTTTTAAGAGGGGGTGAGAAGGATTACTTTATCCTATCCTAGGTATTCCTTAAAGAGGTGGGAGTTTCAGGTGTCTCCGGAAGGTTTGACTCCGCTGTCCTGGCGTCGTGAGGAGTTTGTTCCACCATTGGGGGCCAGAGCAGCGAACAGTTTTGACTGGGATGGCAAAAAGGAACTGTACTTCCTCAGTGGTAGGGAGGCGAGCAGGCCAGAGGTGGATGAACAGTGCCCTTGTTTGGGTGTAGGGCCTGATCAGAGCCTGGAGGTACTGAGGTGCCGTTCCCCTCACAGCTCCGAAGGCAAGCACCATGGTCTTGTAGCGGATGCGAGCTTCAACTGGAAGCCAGTGGAGAGCGGAGGAGCGGGGTGACGTGAGAAGAACTTGGGAAGGTTGAACACCAGACGGGCTGCGAGCGTTCTGGATGAGTTGTAGGGGTTTAATGGCACAGGCAGGGAGCCCAGCCAACAGCGAGTTGCAGTAATCCAGACGGGAGATGACAAGTGCCTGGATTAGGACCTGCGAAAGGAGCTTCCTGTGAGGAAAGGGCAGTACTCTGCGGATGTTGTGAAGAGCATGAACCTACAGGAGACGGGCCACCGCCTTGATGTTAGTTGAGAACGACAGGGTGTTGTCCAGGATCACGCCAAGGTTCTTAGCGCTCTGGGAGGAGGACACAATGGAGTTGTCAACCGTGATGGCGAGATCATGGAACGGGCAGTCCCCTTCCCGGGAGGAAGAGCAGCTCCGTCTTGCCGAGGTTCAGCTTGAGGTGGTGATCCGTCATCCACACTGATATGTCTGCCAGACATGCAGAGATGCGATTGCCACCTGGTCATCAGAAGGGGAAGGGAAGATTAATTGTGTGTCGTCTGCATAGCAATGATAGGAGAGACCATGTGAGGTTATGACAGAGCCAAGTGACTTGGTGTAGGAGCGAGAATAGGAGAGGGCCTAGAACAGAGCCCTGGGGACACCAGTGGTGAGAGTGCGTGGTGAGGAGACAGATTCTCGCCACGCCACCTGGTAGGAGCGACCTGTCAGGTAGGACGCAATCAAGCGTGGGCCGCGGAAAGGAGATGCCCAACTCGGAGAGGGTGGAGAGGAGGATCTGATGGTTCACAGTATCGAAGGCAGCCGATAGGTCTAGAAGGATGAGAGCAGAGGAGAGAGAGTTAGCTTTAGCAGTGCGGAGTGCCTCCGTGATACAGAGAAGAGCAGTCTCAGTTGAATGACTAGTCTTGAAACCTGACTGATTTGGATCAAGAAGGTCATTCTGAGAGAGATAGCGGGAGAGCTGGCCAAGGACGGCACGTTCAAGAGTTTTGGAGAGAAAAGAAAGAAGGGATACTGGTCTGTAGTTGTTGACATCGGAGGGATCGAGTGTAGGTTTTCAGAATGGGTGCAACTCTCGCTCTCTTGAAGACGGAAGGGACGTAGCCAGAGGTCAGGGATGAGTTAAAGGCGAGGTGAGTGGAAAGGAGAGGTCTCCGGAAATGGTCTGGAGAAGGAGAGGAGGAGGATAGGGTCGAGCGGGCAGGTTGTTGGGCGGCCGGCCGTCACAAGACGCGAGATTTCATCTGGAGAGAGAGGGAGAAAGAGGTCAGAGCACAGGGTAGGGCAGTGTGAGCAGAACCAGCGGTGTCGTTTGACTTAGCAAACGAGGATCGGATGTCGTCGACCTTCTTTTCAAAATGGTTGACGAAGTCATCTGCAGAAGAGGGAGGAGGGGGAGGGGGAGGAGGATTCAGGAGGGAGGAGAAGGTGGCAAAGAGCTTCCTAGGGTTAAAGGCAGATGCTTGGAATTTAGAGTGGTAGAAAGTGGCTTTAGCAGCAGAGACAGAGGAGGAAAATGTAGAAAGGAGGGAGTGAAAGGATGCCAGGTCCGCAGGAGGAGATGGGTTTTCCTCCATTTCAGCTCGGCTGCCGGAGCCCTGTTCTGTGAGCTCGCAATGAGTCGTCGAGCCACGGAGGAGGGAGGGAGGACCGAGCAGGCCTGGAGGATAGGGGACATAGAGAGTCAAAGGATGCAGAAAGGGAGGAGAGGGAGTTGAGGAGGCAGAATCAGGAGATAGGTTGGAGAAGGTTTGAGCAGAGGAAGAGATGATAGGATGGAAAGGAGAGAGTAGCGGGGGAGAGAGAGCGAAGGTTGGGACGGCGCGATACCATCCAGTAGGGGCAGTGTGGGAAGTGTTGGATGAGAGCGAGAGGGAAAAGGATACAAGGTAGTGGTCGGAGACTTGGAGGAGCTGCAATGAGGTTAGTGGAAGAACAGCATCTAGTAAAGATGAGGTCGAGCGTATTGCCTGCCTTGTGAGTGGTGGGGAAAGGTGAGAGGGTGAGGTCAAAAAAGAGGAGAGGAGTGGAAAGAAGGAGGCAGAGAGGAATGAGTCAAAGGTAGACATGGGGAGGTTAAAGTCGCCCAGAACTGTGAGAGGTGAGCCGTCCTCAGGAAAAGAGGAGCTTATCAAGGCATCAAGCTCATTGATGAACTCTCCGAGGGGACCTGGAGCGATAAATGATAAGGATGTTAAGCTTGAAAGGACTGGTAACTGTGACAGCATGAAATTCAAAGGAGGCGATAGACAGATGGGTAAGGGAGAAAGAGAATGACCACTTGGGAGAGATGAGGATCCCGGTGCCACCACCCCGCTGACCAGAATCTCTCGGGGTGTGCGAGAACACGTGGGCGGACGAAGAGAGCAGTAGGAGTAGCAGTGTTATCTGTGGTGATCCATGTTTCCGTCAGTGCCAAGAAGTCGAGGGACTGGAGGGAGGCATAGGCTGAGATGAACTCTGCCTTGTTGGCCGCAGATCGGCAGTTCCAGAGGCTACCGGAGACCTGGAACTCCACGTGGGTCGTGCGCGCTGGGACCACCAGATTAGGGTGGCCGCGGCCCACGCGGTGTGGAGCGTTTGAATGGTCTGTGCAGAGAGGAGAGAACAGGGATAGACAGACACATAGTTGACAGGCTACAGAAGAGGCTACGCTAATGCAAGGAGATTGGAATGACAAGTGGACTACACGTCTCGAATGTTCAGAAAGTTAAGCTTACGTAGCAAGAATCTTATTGACTAAAATGATTAAAATGATACAGTACTGCTGAAGTAGGCTAGCTGGCAGTGGCTGCGTTGTTGACTTTGTAGGCTAGCTGGCAGTGGCTGCATTAAAAAAACATTGACACTACACTAATCAAGTCGTTCCGTTGAGTGTAATAGTTTCTACAGTGCTGCTATTCGGGGAGCTAGCTGGCTAGCTAGCAGTGTTGATTACGTTACGTTGCGTTAAAGAACGACAATAGCTGGCTAGCTAACCTAGAAAATCGCTCTAGACTACAGAATTATCTTTGATACACAGACGGCTATGTAGCTAGCTATGTAGCTAGCTACGATCAAACAAATCAAACCATTGTTTGATATTTCCCAGGACATAGACATATCTGATATGGGCAGAAAGTTTAAATTCTGCACTATCCAATTTACAGTAGCTATTAGGGTGAAAGAACACCATGCTATTGTTTCAGGAGAGTTATGAACTTGAAAATGCATTAATAAACCAATTAGGAACATTTGGGCAGTCTTGATACAGCATTTTGAACAGAAATGCAATGTTTTAATTGATCAGTCTAAAACTTTGCACACACACTGCTGCCATCTAGTGGCCAAACTCGGAATTTCCCCTAACCTGGAATAGTACATTGTGACCTTTTTCCTTGAATTTGAAAGAGGATCAAAAATACATCGTATTATCTTTTATCAGATTTAATGTGTTATATTCTCCTACATTAATTTCACATTTCCACAAACTTCAGTGTTTCCTTTCAAATGGTATCAAGATTATGCATATCCTTCCTTCAGGGCCTGAGCTACAGGCAATTAGATTTGAGTATGTCATTTAGGCAAACATTTCAAAAAGGGTCCTATCCTGAAGTGAAGAAGGTCTAACCAACGACCATACAGCTATTTGATTTTAGAATTTTGAAACCCCTTGAAGTACCACAATTATTTTAAATGAAAATGCATTTTTTGCCTTACTGCTATTAGCCCATGCAAACACATTATATAACATATTCACTACATGGGACATTAAAGGAAGTTAGTTCTGAAGTATCTGTCCTATATCTGAGAAACATAAGAAAGATCAGGACACATGTGTATATATATACATTTTTTTTAAAACATGTATTTAACCCCTTATTTTTGGCACTAAACTGTCTCCATATATACGGTGAAATCACAACGTTTTCAGACCCCTTGACTTTTTCAGATTTTGCTACATTACAGCCTTATACTAAATGGATTACATTTCAATAAAATACTCAGCAATCTACACACTACCCCATGATGACAAAGCGAAACAGGTTTTCTGAAATGTTTGCACATTTATTAAAAATAGAAAACAGAAAGATCTTATTTACATAAGTATTCAGACCCTTTGCTATGAGACTTGGAATTGAGGTCAGGTGCATCCTGTTTCCATTTATCATCCTTGAGATGTTTCTACAACTGAATTGGAGTCCACATGTTGTACATTACATTGATTGGACATGATTTGGAAAGGCACACACCTGTCTATATAAGGTCTCACAGTTGACAGTGCATGTCAGAGCAAAAACAAGCCATGAGGTCAAAGGAATAGTCCATAGTTATCCAAGACAGGATTATGTCGAGGCACAGATCTGGGAAAGGGTACCAAAAAATGTCTGCAGCATTGAAGGTCCCCAAGAACACAGTCCATCACAGTCCAACACATTCCATGATTCTTAAATGGAATAAGTTTTGAACCACCAAGACTCTTCCTAGAGTTGGATGGCCAAACTGAGCAATCGGGGGAGAAAGGCCTTGGTCAGGGAGGTGACCAAGAACCCGATGGTCACTCAGACAGAGCTCTAGAGTTCCTCTGTGGAGATGAGAGAACCTTCCAGAAAGACAAGTACTGATTGCAGTACTCCACCAATCAGGCCTTTATGGTAGAGTGGCCAGACGGAGGCCACTCCTAAGGAAAAGGCATATGTCAGCTTGCTTGGAGTTTGCCAAAAGGCTTCTAAGAACTCTCGGACCATGAGAAACAAGATTCTCTGGTCTGATGAAACCAAGAATTAACTATTTGACCTGAATGCCAAGCATCATATCTGGAAGAAACCTGGCACCATCCCTACGGTGAAGCATGGTGGTGGCAGCATCGTGCTATAGGGATTTCTTTCAGCGGCAGGGACTGTGAGACTAGTTAGGATCGAGGCAAAGACGAACGGAGCAAAGTGCAGAGAGATCCTTGATGAAAGTCTGCAGCAGAGTGCTCAGGACCTCAGACTGGGTTGAAGGTTCACCTTCCAACAGGACAATGACCCGAAGCACACAGCGAAGACAACACAGGAGTTGCTTCAGGACAAGTCTCTGAATGTCCTTGAGTGGCCCAGCCAGAGCCCGGAGTTGAACCTGATTGAACATCTCTGGAGAGACCTGAAAATAGCTGTGCAGTGACACTCCCTATTCAACCTGACAGAGCTTGAGAGGATCTGCAGAGAAGAATGGGAGAAACTCCCCAAATACAGGTGTGCCAAGGTTCTAGCATCATACCCAAGAAGACTCAATGCTGTAATCACTGCCAAAGGTGCTTCAACAAAGTACTGAGTAAAGGGTCTGAATACTTCGTTTTATTTCGTTTTTTATTTGTAATACATTTTCAAAAAAAATCCAGAAACCTGTTTTAGCTTTGTCATTATGGGGTATTGCGTGTAGATTGATGAGGGCGAAAAAACAATTCAATACATTTTAGAGTTACAGCTGTAACGTAATGTGGAAAAAGCCAAGGCACTGTATATATGGAAGTGGTTTTTAAGTCGAGCCATCCCGGATCCGGGATCGTGCTGTAACGTTAACTATTCATGAAAATCGCAAATGAAATGAAATCAATATGCTAGCTCTGCGTAAAACACTGTCATTCAATTTTCATATGCTTCTCAACCATAGAAAAACAAGCATTTGTGTAACAGTATTGATAGCTAGCGTAGCATTTAGCGTTAGCATTCAGCAGGCAACATTTTCACAAAAACCAGAAAAGCATTCAAATAAAATAATTTACCTTTGAAGAACTTCGGACTTTTCAATGAGGAGACTCAGTTAGATAGCAAATGTTCCGTTTTTCCTGAGAGATTATTTGTTTAGGACAAATCGCTCCGTTTTCTGCGTCACGTTTAGCTACGTAAAAAACCTGTATCCAGGATTGTGGAAATCTATCTGCAAGCTCATTAGCATAACACAACGTTAACTATTCATGAAAATCGCAAATGAAATTAAATCAATATGCTAGCTCTCAAGCTTAGCCTTTTGTTAACAACACTCATCTCAGATTTTCAAAAATATGCTTCTCAACCATAGCAAAACAAGCATTTGTGTAACAGTATTGATAGCTATTGATAGCTAGCATAGCATTTAGCATTAGCATTCAGCAGGCAACATTTTGACAAAAACCAGAAAAGCATTCAAATAAAATAATTTACCTTTGAAGAACTTCGGACTTTTCAATGAGGAGACTCAGTTAGATAGCAAATGTTCCGTTTTTCCTGAGAGATTATTTGTTTAGGACAAATCGCTCCGTTTTCTGCGTCACGTTTAGCTACGTAAAAAACCTGTATCCAGGATTGTGGAAATCTATCTGCAAGCTCATTAGCATAACACAACGTTAACTATTCATGAAAATCGCAAATGAAATTAAATCAATATGCTAGCTCTCAAGCTTAGCCTTTTGTTAACAACACTCATCTCAGATTTTCAAAATATGCTTTGAACCATAGCAAAACAAGCATTTGTGTAACAGTATTGATAGCTATTGATAGCTAGCATAGCATTTAGCATTAGCATTCAGCAGGCAACATTTTGACAAAAACCAGAAAAGCATTCAAATAAAATCATTTACCTTTGAAGAACGGATGTTTTCAATGAGGAGACTCAGTTAGATAGCAAATGTTCAGTTTTTCCTGAGAGATTATTTGTTTAGGAAAAGCTCCATTTTTGCGTCACACGTAAAAACCTGTATCCAGGATTGTGGAAATCTATCTGCAAGCTCATTAGCATAACACAACGTTAACTATTCATGAAAATCGCAAATGAAATTAAATCAATATGCTAGCTCTCAAGCTTAGCCTTTTGTTAACAACACTCATCTCAGATTTTCAAAAATATGCTTCTAACATATAAAATAATTTACCTTTGAAGAACTTCAGATGTTTTCAATGAGGAGACTCTCAGTTAGATAGCAAATGTTCAGTTTTTACAAAAATATTATTTGTGTTGACAAATCGCTCCGTTTTCTTCATCACGTTTGGGTAAGAATTAAAAAAAAAAATTAAGTCATTAAAACGCAAACTTTTTTCCAAATGAACTCCATAATATCGACAGAAACATGGCAAACGATGTTTAGAATCAATCCTCAAGGTGTTTTTCACATATCTATCGATGATAAATCCTTCGTGGCAGTTGACTTTCTCTTCTGAATAAATGGAACGCGCATGGACCTAAAGATTACGCAATAATTTCGACACAGGACACCGGGCGGACACCTGGTAAATGTAGTCTCTTATGGTCAATCTTCCAATGATATTTACATTTACATTTACATTTAAGTCATTTAGCAGACGCTCTTATCCAGAGCGACTTATGCCTACAAATACGTCACAATGCTGCAGACACCTTGGAGAAACGACAGAAAGGGCAGGCTCATTCCTGGCGCATTCACAGCCATATAAGGAGACATTGGAACACAGCGCCTTCAGAATCTTGGGCATTTCCTGTATGAAACTTCATCTTGGTTTCGCCTGTAGCATTAGTTCTGGGGCACTCACAGATAATATCTTTGCAGTTCTGGAAACGTCAGAGTTTTTTCTTTCCAAATCTGTCAATTACATGCATAGTCGAGCATCTTTTCGTGTCAAAATATCTTGTTTAAACCGGCAACGTTTTTTATCCAAAAATTAAAAGAGCGCCCCCTATCTCGAAGAAGTTAAGGGGCGATTGGCAGGGAACCTGTGCCCTGACCAGTCTCATAATTGCATGAACTATTATTGAAGTTACAGCTAACCAACTACTGGGATTCACTCATGACTCAGAGGCTCAGGGATGGTCTAATAACAGACAGAAACACGATGCTCCCTGGTCTGAGAGTACCGATAGCATTCACACCAACATGTTGGGGGTCCCAATAGGGGTCCCCCACGAGTTCCAGGCTCTATATAGAAATGATGGCTTATGGTACTTGTTGCCCATTAGTGGTCCTGCAATAGTTGATGCCAAACAAACTGCCTGGATAAATTACATTTACTATAACCAACAACGATTTGTTAACTACACCCACACTGCACTCACGGGAATGGCAGAACAGTTGGAAGCCACTTCCCGGACTGCTAGACAGAGTAGGCTTGCCCTAGATATGATACTGGCCACCAGGGAGGTGTCTGTAAAATGTTTAGAACAGTGTTGCATCTTTATCCCCAATAACACTAGCCCAGATGGGAGCATTTCAAAGGCCTTGATTGGGTTGGACGAGCTTTCGGCAGAAATGAAGGGCATGGCTGGGGTGGAGGAGTCTGGCTGGATGTCTTGGATGGGGGTGTGGCTGGGTGAGTATGCATCACTGGTGGTTACTGGATTTCTGACCCTAATTCTTGTGTTTTTGTTATTGATGTGTTGTGCTGCTTGCATCAAACCTTGTTTGAAGAAGTCTGTTACAGACGTGGTACAGGCTTCAGGTATGATGCCCTTTGCTTGATGCTCCTGAAGGAGATGCAGATACGGAATCTAACTTCCGGAGAAAGATGGAGCTGACTGAGGATGACCCCTGGTTTGCTGTGGGTGAGGTCGTGGAACGATAACTTCTTAAATACATAACGTGTACGAAATAACTTGTCCTCTCTTATGTGAGGGTTTAGAGTCCCTGGGTGGCAAGGAGCCCACCTGGTACAGAATAGGAGTAGCTGAGAGGACCAGATGGTTTATAATAATGCTTTGCTCTGCTTTACTCTGTTTTCCATGATGTTATCCTATATCTAACATGTCAATAAACAATTAAGTTTTATCCTATTTTTGGTAAGTGACACCCAAAAGGGGGAGTCAAAAAGCATATATAATTTGTTTTTTTTCTGTTTTTCTGTTACATTTTTTAATTTATGTAAATTAATAATAAACTTTTTATTATTTTCATGAAATGCGATTAACATATTACTATGTTGGAACGCTGAAATAAAGGATAATGAGCGACACCCTTGCGGGTGTCAAAAGGGGGAATCAAAAACTCCAGTTTATATATATATATATATATATGTTAATCAACAAAGGGATGTGCATCACTTCATGTATTCACAAAATAAAGGTTTAAAGTTCCTGGGTTCATCAGCAACCTAGTATATCGGATGGTGTGGTTACACCCCTCGGGGGTGTAAAAAGGGGGACTGTGATGTTCTGTGTTATACACTATAGCCCTTACCATATGTGATGGAATATTATTTGCTGTTGGATTGTGTGGATGTATGTGTTATGGAACATAGTTGACTTGAGACATTGTTAACAGTTTCAGGGCCATGGGCCTTTCTCGTGATGGAAAAATACAGAATAACATAAAACGTAGTGTAGGGAACAAACCGTCTTCTGTTAGATAACAGGAGCCAGGCGTGAGATAACTGTGTTGAGTGTGTCAGCGCATAGATATTCTACACAACTACAACGACTGACTGCATTTAGGGGGCTGGGGCCAGCTCGGGCGCCAGTCAACGATAGGCTGAGTGAGTTTAAACCCCGCCCAGTCCCTACTCTGGCAATCCGGCTTGGAAGCAGGAACTACTTCTGTCAGAGTATATTATAATATGTTTGTCAGGAACAAGTCAGTTCTCTGTTTGCCCTGCGAGGTGTGACAGAGAGCCCGAATATACGAAAATTGCATTTACCACTTATTGCTTAGCTAATAAAAAATACATAGTATACAAATCGGTGACTCAATGTCATATTTATCCTGATACCAGATTCGAATTGATGCAACCCTAACACTACCTACCTACCTACCTACCTAAGTTAACAAACATAAAAATAATTACAATTCCCCCCACTGTATGTTAGGCAGCAATACACAATATAGGTTTCAGTAGATAAACTAAAGTTAACGAGCTGGGCTTGCAGGAAAAATTACTTAATTAGCTAGCCAATGTATTTTTCATCTACCTTCCTGGTGCTGACATCCGCTGCAGTTGAGCTTCTAGCTAAATCCAACTATTTGTTTCAAATCCTTTTCGCTATATTCCAGTTGAAACATGTTTGTTTATTTTATTTAACCTATATTTAACTAGGTAAGTCAGTTAACTTCTTACAGCTGCAATCCCGTTAACTGGAGTGATGTGACAACAGCCAGTGAAAGTGCAGGGCGCCAATTTCAAAACATCAAAAATCTCATAATTAAAATTCCTCAACAGGCATGTATCTCATACCATTTTAAAGCTAATCTTGTTAATCCCACCACAGTGTCTGATTTCAAATATGCTTTACAGCAAAAGCACCACAAACGATTATGTTAGGTCACCACATAGCCACAGAAAAACACAGCCATCACAAAAACCACAAATAGATATACAATTAATCACTAACCTTTGATCATCTTCATCAGATGACACTCATAGGACTTCACCTTACACAATACATGTGTATTTTGTTTGATAAAGTTAATATTTATCAAAATATGAGTTTACATTGGCGCGTTACATTCACTAGTTCCAAAAACATCCAGTGATTTTGCATAGGCACATTATTCAACAGAAATACTCATCATACATGTAGATGATAATACAAGTTATACACATGGAATTATAGATATACCTCTTCTTAATGCAAGTGCTGTGTCAGATTTAAAAAAAACTTTAGAGAAAAAGAAAACCATACAATAATCTGAGACGGCGCTCACAGAAGTAAACATCACAATAGCCGCAATGATGGCGTCAACATAAACAAGAAATTACATGATAAATATTCCCTTACCTTTGATGATCTACATCAGAAAGCACTCCAGGAATCCCAAGTCCACAATAAATGTTTGTTTTGATCTATAATGTCCGTTATTTATGTCCAAATACCTTCTTTTGTTAGCGCGTTTGGTTTACATATCCAAATGCTCATTCTGGTTAGCGTTACATCGGACAAAAACTTCAAAAAGTTATATTACAGGTTGAAGAAACATTTCAAACTAAGTACAGAACCAATCATTAGGATGTTTTTAACATATAGCTTCAATAAAGTTCCAACCGGAATATTCCTTCGTGTCTTCATGAGCAATTGAACGCAAGAGCGTACCATGAGGAATAAGCGTGATCAGAAAATGGCTGACTGCCAGACACCTGAGATTCTGCTCTCATTCACTCCCACAACACCGTAGAAGTCTCATTCAAATTTCTATTGATGGTTGACATTTAGTGGAACCCCTAGGCAGGGCAACATCATTAATATCTCAAGGGGATTTCATTGGGGACTCTGGTGAATAGATACCAAGCTCAGATTTCTCACTTCCTGTTTTGATTCCCCCTCAGGATTTTGCCTGACATATGAGTTCTGTTATACTCACAGACATCATTCAAACAGTTTTAGAAACTTCAGAGTGTTTTCTATCCAATAGTAATAATAATATGCATATATTAGCAACTGAGACTAAGGAGCAGGCCGTTAGCTTTGGGCAACTTATTCATCCAAGCTAGTCAATACTGCCCCCCAGTTAAGAACAAATTATTATTTACAATGACGGCCAAACCCTAACGAAGCTGGGCCAATTGTGCGCCGACATATGGGACTCCCAATCACGGCCGGTTGTGATACAGCCTGGAATCAAAGCAGGGTCTGAAGTGAACCCTTTAGCACTGAGAAGCAGTGCCTTAGAACGCTGCGCCACTCGGGAGCCCCATGTATGGTTGAATAACATGTAGCTAATAGATTATTTTTTAAATGCTCCAGAATCTCCCATAAGTGTTCAAATGGGTTGAGATCTGGTGATTGAGACGGCCATGACATATGGTTTACATCATTTTCATGCTCATCAAACCACTCAGTGACCACTAGTGCCCTATAGATAGGGCATCGTCATCATAGCCACGGTAGCCAAAATAATGGCCTGCCCAGCATTTTTATACATGACCCTAAGCATGCTTAATTGACTCAGGAAGAACACCTGTGTGGAAGCACCAACTTTTAATATACTTTGTATCTCTTAAGTATTTCCATTATTTTGGCTTTTACCTGTAGGGAAGGGAAAGGGAATAATTGGTCAATTGCACAACAATGTATGCAACTGAAATGTGTCTTCCACATTTAACCTAACCCCTCTAAATCAGAGAGATGCGGGGGCTGCCTCAATCAACACCCATGGCACCCAGGGAATAGTTGTTGTTGGGGTTTAACTGCCCTGCTGAAAGGGCAGAGTAGCAGATTTTCCCACCTGGCCGGCTCTGGGATTCAAACCAGCGACCTTTCCGTTACTGGCCCAACACCCTTAACTGCTAGGCTACCTGGCGCACTGTACCCGTCTGCTTTATGTAAAGCATTAGTGAGATGTCTTTTTACGACTGCTGTGATGTTTTATCAGGCCACGTTGCTCCACCACAACTCGTCCACCACCCATGGTCACAGTGAACTGGTCATTGATGGAGGGGATTCAGGCCTCGCTCTCCTTCTCCTCTTCCTGCTCCTCTTCTTCCTCCTGCTCCTCCTCCTCTTTCTCATACTCCTGCTATTGCTTTTCCTCGTCCTGCCATTGTTCCTCCTCCTGCTGCTCCTCCTCGTCCTCTTCCTCCTCCTCTTCCTCCTCCTGCTGCTCCTCCTCGTCCTCTTCCTCCTTCGCCTCTTCCTCCCCCCTCATTCTGTTACCCCCTCGTTATCCTCCTCCTATTCTAGATTAAGAAGCTTGTGAAGGCAGTGTCCCTGCCTGCTTTGCTGGTTGATGTACTGTTCCTCCTCCTCTTCCTCCTCCTGCTTCTCCTCTTCCTCCTCCCCCTATTCTAGAATAGGAGGAGGAAAAGGAGGGGAAACAGTACAGTACATCAACCAGAACAGCAGGCAGGGACACTGCCATCACAAGCTTCTTAATCTAGATTAAGAAACTTGTGACGGCAGCGTCTCTCTATAAGTATGTATAAGACACGGTAGGGTCAGTAAGATCCGCTACAGTTTTCACCTGTATGGAAACGTATTTGTTCCACTGAAACCGAATAGGTAGCTGTCGCTTAGCCGAAACGTTGTGGTTGATTTCATGTTGTATGAAGTGAAACAATGAGCTATGTGAGTTGCTTTGTGGGCTTAATGCCTGAGAGTAGTCATTACAGCTGCGAGTTGAAGGAGAGGGATTTTATTTGGGGAACCGCCGTATATCCCGGCTGTTGTGTTCCATACACTCAGGGTTTTTAAGGGGCAATGTGTTTCTGAGCTACAGGAATGTTCACTCTGCTGCGATGCATTTTTACGAGAATGCCATGCAAACGTCATTGAACAGCTCCCAGCCCGGGACTATAGAATATCTCTGTTTTATCAGAGAGAGAATGCACGTGAAAACGTCATTGAACAGCTCCCAGCCACCGGGACTATAGAATATCTTTGTTTTATCAGAGAGAGAATGCATGTAGGGACACAAAGATCTGGGAACAGTCAGCAGGCTGCAGCAGCAGCACGTACCTGTCTGAGGGCTGTTTTCCTGTGTGTCTGGGCATCTGTTTTTCAGGAGTTCCTACGCAGCGCACCAATAAACCCCACTAATGACCGCCTTCTACGGCCCTCGCTCCTCCGCCTCAGGCTCTTGCCTCAACCCTGCCACCCAACCTGCATATGCACAATCCTCCGGCCATCTTTTAATTGTATTTTATTTGGAGCCTTTGCGCTGAACACCAAAACTTGCTGATGTCATCTACACCTCTCACCTAATCCCATCTGTCCACAGAGACTGCCAATTTCTCTCTCGCCCTTTCTTTTCCCTCATTTCTGTTCTTTCTCTGTAGCTGGTGGTGTTAAGAGGATGGTGGGCCGAGCGCTCAGGCCCCAGTTATTTTTAAAGGCCTTTCCTAAAAACATAGCTCATCCAATTACTGACACATCAACTGGTTCTTGTCTGACACGTGAAGGTGAACATTCATCGGCCAGTTAAAAAGAGAGAGGGTGGGGACCAGTAGAGGGATTCTATATGTTCTCTGAGCCGCTGCACTGGCTTCCTCCAGAAAGTAGGGCTCTATTCAATCCCCGTTGCGGAAGTTCAGCTTTACAGGGTGGCTGAAATTTAAATTAAATCAAACTTTAGTTGTCACATGCGCCGAATACAACAAGTGTAGACCTTACTGTGAAATGATTACTTACAAACCCTTAACCAACAGTGCAGTTCAAGAAGAGTTAAGAAAATATTTACCAAATAAACAACCTTTTATTTTGGGGGGAAAATAATGAAAGGTAACACAATAACAAGGCTATATACAGGAGGTACCGGTACAGGTTAGTCGAGGTAATTTGTACATTGCAGAGACTGCATTCACAGTAAATGCTGCAAATGATTGAATAGAGGGGTTTTTACTATTGAATTGAGGGATCTACTAAGCTAACATACGGAACTGTTTCTCTATATGATTTGAATTTTAGGGTACCCTTTAGTCTATACAAGCACATTGAATAACAGACAGTCAAAAAATACATCAAAAGGAAGTTTGTTTTGAAGTATATGTCCTGTATCTGAGAGGATTAATATAGATCAGGAAATTATTTGTATAGTTTTTCCACCGGTCCTGGCAACCCATCATTACACACACCTGGCAACCTTCATAACGCACACCTGCGTATCATCATTAGGCACACCTGGACTTCATCACTTCCCTGATTACTTCCCCTTTATTTAGCCCTCTATGTTCATCAGTCCTTAGGCGTTATTGATCGTCTCTCAAATTCAGTACGCTTCCCATATTTGTGCGCTTGCATCGGTTTCTGTATTTACCTCAACTTCTGCACATTCTTTTTGACTCCCGGAGTATATACATATTTAACCTCTTTCTTAATATTGTTGATCATCCAACATTTTCTGTAGCAACATATTTATTTATTATGGCATTTTAGATCTTCCCAATCTTAGTTGTTTTTTCAATGGCAATGCTGCCTTACTGGGTTTGTCTATATGGGATATAGCTTTTGTCAAAATTGACTTTTCATAGCAGGTTTAGAACTTACGAGGTAGGGTAGGATAATTAGGTTAAGGTTAGGAAAAGGGTTAGCTAAAATGCAATTTTATTTTTTACTTTTGATGTCAATTTGACAAAAGCTGTATCCCATCTAGACATGACCCATCTACTGTCTCTGCCTGCGTGGAGAGTTATGCACGGAGACACAGTGCCACAAAATGAGTAACAAAACGTTACTAAACCTGGCCAGATAATTTAAAGTCATCAGTCTCAAGTTGCGAGTCTTGAGGCTCCATTCCAAGTCAAGTCTCAAGTTTATTTTATATCGAGTCGAGTCTCAAGTCATCAACTTTGTGACTTGAGTCAAATTCGAGTCCAAATCATGTGACTAGAGTCCACAACTATTCTTAGAATGTTTTGTCTCTAATACTATTTTCTACCGTGAACCAAAACTACATTTACATTTAGTCAATATCAAAAAGTTATTTTTTAAACCTTGCAAGCCTTTTGTAAAATGCCTTTTGTCAAAAGTTACTTACTAATTAACAATTTTTGCATTCAAAATTAACAGGAATATTGCAAATGACGTTGAAATGGCAACAACAAAAAATGATGTCAAGTATGTCAATGGACGAACAGCTAAACTGTCTGTGTAGCTGTGACATTGTCCTGAAGTGTGTTTATATGAGTCAGCAGGAGGAGTAGGCTACAGTTGGTGGTGAGGCCTTAGAATAGATGGAGAAGAAATGTGAATTGTGAGCATTAAACCACACAGTTGCTGCCAACTATCTCACAGCAGGTTCAAGATAAAGGAAACAAAAATTGTATTAAATCTGTTTTGTTTTTTTACCAAAACATTGTCACATGTCTGAAGAACTGCGAGGAGTAACCATATTCAGAAACATAGCTTTCAAATCAGTGCAATCTGGAAGTTCTCAGAAGACAAAGCCTTGAAATTAGACATGATCAGAACCATGACATTTGTCAGTCTATTCATACCTTCCTTTCGTTCCAGATCCCCTTCTCCAGTGTGAAAGAGGTTTCGAGACCTTTCCTGGGGGTGTGGGGGGCCCGGTGTCGACCAGTGGTCCCCAATCATGCCCTGATGGTGGGAAGGCAATATTTACTCAGATGCCCTCCACAAAGGAGTGACAAAAACACCATTTCCAAAACTGCTGTACTAGTTAGAACCTGTATCCTGTGTAATAAATCAGGTGACTAGTCCCCCCCACCCAGCTCCAAATGAATCCCATATATGTTATTACAATTCCTCCCATTGGTAACGCACGCACACGCACACACACACACCAGGTGTTTACATTAGGACCAAGTGATGCAAGCAGCAGGTAAACAAAGGTCAGTCATCTGTCAAAATGAAGGATGCTCCATGAAGCTTTAAGCCCGCCAACCACTGCCTTTATTATTATTTAACTGACGGCTCATTACGTAGAGTAAACCTTGGACCCCTGATTAGGACCCAGCAGTAAAAGGCTACATTGTTTGCCCGCCATGCCATGTGGATCGGAAACATTCATTTGCGGCCTGCGACTGTTCATTTCTTCAAATAAATAGAGCGTTTGCGATTGGTATTTTCATTGGTTATAATTAGACATGAAATAGTAGTTAACTTTGACACATGACATAACTCCACATCCCTTGTCCATATTTCACCTTTAAAATCGCTGCTCTGACTCATGTGACTTGGAAAACATTGGATATATTAAAGCAAACCACTGGGCACAACATGTCATTTCACTACAGGCACCCTGGTTGAAATCCAGGCTGTATCACAGCTGGCCGTGATAGGGAGTCCCATAAGGTGGCACACAATTGGCCCAGCGTCGTCCGGGTTTGGCCGGTGTAGGCCGTCATTGTAAATAGGAATTTGTTCTTAACTGACTTGTCTAGTTAAATAAAGGTTAAAACAAAAACAATACATGCAACCAATGTTCAACAATTGATCTAATGATGAAAATGAAAATTGAAAAATGGGGTGGATCCTTAATACATTGAGATTCTGCACAAATTATTAGAGCAATTGTGAAGCTCTCCACAGATCTGGGAAGACCTATGCATGCAATCTTGAACATGCACACTTCTTAGGATTACATAAGAATACATTTAGTTACAGTAACCTCAGAATGTGGCCATTGGTGTGTTACTCATTTTAAGGTGGAACGTTACATTAGTTTGTAAGACAGCTTTATGGGTGCACCTCAGCCACACTCAAGGTACTAAACGATATCATAACCGCCATCGATAAAAAACAGTACTGTGCAGCCGTCTTCATCGACCTCGCCAAGGCTTTCGACTCTGTCAATCACCATATTCTTATCGGCAGACTCAACAGCCTCGGTTTTTCGGATGACTGCCTTGCCTGGTTCACCAATTACTTTGCAGACAGAGTTCAGTGTGTCAAATCGGAGGGCATGCTGTCCGGTCCTCTGGCAGTCTCTATGGGGGTGCCACAGGGTTCAATTCTCGGGCCGACTCTTTTCTCTGTATATATCAATGATGTTGCTCTTGCTGCGGGCGATTCCCTGATCCACCTCTACGCAGACGACACCATTCTATATACTTTCGGCCCGTCATTGGACACTGTGCTATCAAACCTCCAAACGAGCTTCAATGCCATACAGCACTCCTTCCGTGGCCTCCAACTGCTCTTAAACGCGAGTAAAACCAAATGCATGCTTTTCAACCGATCGCTGCCTGCACCCGCATGCCCGACTAGCATCACCACCCTGGATGGTTCCGACCTTGAATATGTGGACATCTATAAGTACCTAGGTGTCTGGCTAGACTGCAAACTCTCCTTCCAGACTCACATCAAACATCTCCAATCAAAAATCAAAGCAAGAGTCGGCTTTCTATTCCGCAACAAAGCCTCCTTCACTCACGCTGCCAAGCTTACCCTAGTAAAACTGACTATCCTACCGATCCTCGACTTCGGCGATGTCATCTACAAAATGGCTTCCAACACTCTACTCAGCAAACTGGATGCAGTCTATCACAGTGCCATCCGTTTTGTCACTAAAGCACCTTATACCACCCACCACTGCGACTTGTATGCTCTAGTCGGCTGGCCCTCACTACATATTCGTCGCCAGACCCACTGGCTCCAGGTCATCTACAAGTCCATGCTAGGTAAAGCTCCGCCTTATCTCAGCTCACTGGTCACGATGGCAACACCCATCCGTAGCACGCGCTCCAGCAGGTGTATCTCACTGATCATCCCTAAAGCCAACACCTCATTTGGCCGCCTTTCGTTCCAGTACTCTGCTGCCTGTGACTGGAACGAATTGCAAAAATCGCTGAAGTTGGAGACTTTTATCTCCCTCACCAACTTCAAACATCAGCTATCCGAGCAGCTAACCGATCGCTGCAGCTGTACATAGTCTGTAGGTAAATAGCTCACCCATTTTCACCTACCTCATTCCCATACTGTTTTTATACTGTTTTTATTTATTTACTTTTCTGCTCTTTTGCACACCAATATCTCTACCTGTACATGACCATTTGATCATTTATCACTCCAGTGTTAATCTGCAAAATTGTATTATTCGCCTACCTCCTCATGCCTTTTGCACACATTGTATATAGACTGCCCATTTTTTCTACTGTGTTATTGACTTGCTAATTGTTTACTCCATGTGTAACTCTGTGTTGTCTGTTCACACTGCTATGCTTTATCTTGGCCAGGTCGCAGTTGCAAATGAGAACTTGTTCTCAACTAGCCTACCTGGTTAAATAAAGGTGAAAAATAAAAAAAAAATTAAAAAAAATGTAACTGGTCTATTTACTGTATTACAAAAGTGATATTGAATTGTGTTTGGATGGCAGCGCAACCTAATATCAACATTTGAAGGAGATGTACAGTATCTTCTGCTTGGATAGCTCCATCTGTGCCACTGACTTAGTCTGGCTTTAATTACAGTTTGTCTACAAATAAATAATTGATGTTGGATTCACGTCTCCATCTCAACTAAAAGTTAAAGAATATAACTAAATCACAGACTTTAAAATGGACTGTAATGGTCCAATTCAGATGTTTTTTTTCTCAATATCAAATAATTTCTGGTTAACAATTAAGTACCTTACTGTGATTGTTGCCAATAAAAAAAGATATATATATATAGAAATGGCTTGTAAGGAAAGCCATTTTCTCAAGCAAGAATTTTGCTTGGACTGTGGGAGTGGTGCAGAGGGGAAACCTCTAAACTAGCTGTTGGAACTCTCTTTTCTAAAGTGTCAATCATACCCCCCCACCCCCAAGAAAATGCCAACCTCCCCTGTTATTGTAATGGTGAAATGTTGGCATGTCTTGGGGGTATGATATTTGATTATCCATAAACATGGTAGCATCCACATTAATGTTGACGTGTTTAGAAACATGTTATATTCTTATTTACAATAAAAGTGATTCTAAAAGGACACAATACATTATTTACCATTTATTTTTTGGGGAAACAACAAAAACAAACAGCAAATGCATCCAACAAGTTTGTGGAGTCACAAGCTGGATGTACTCATTGTGGGCTATGCATATGTGATCAATACTAAAAACTTTTGACTACTTTAATACACATATTAAAGTGGTCTTTCAGTTCAGCCTCAATTTGTCAGGACAATGTGTCGAAAGCGTTCCACAGGGATGCTGGCCCATGTTGACACCAATGCTTCCCACAGTTGATACACACGGGAAACTGTTAAGAGTGAAAAAAACGTTGCAGTTCTTGACACAAACCGGTCCGCCTGGCACCTACTACCACGTTCAAAGGCACTTCAATCTTTTGTCTTGCCCATTCACACTCAATGGTGTAAACACAATCCACGTCTCAATTGTCTTAATGCTTTAAAAAAAACTGTCCCCTGCCCTTCATCCGCACTGATTTAAGTGGATTTAACAAGTGACATCAAACATCAATAAGGGTTGACATGTCATGGAAAGAGCAGGTGTGTATAATGATTTTTTCACTCAGTGTATATATATATATATATATATATTTTGTTCACAGTGTACCTTTTGTGCAGTACATGCCTAGGTGGATTAATGTTCAACAATGCTTGTGTCTTCGTTCAAATGATTTATTTTTAAATTGCCACAGCTGTATATTTTCCAACAAAGTCAAAAAGTGGACTATCAATTGTTAGCTTGTCTTAAAGTCCTAAAAATGAGGCATCAATCCAATCTAGAAAAAGGTGGTAAATGTACCACAGCAGTCGAGTATTAACCCCCAAAGTGAAGGCGCAAGCAAGCATGCACACACCATGACTTATTGCAAAGGAAACAGTAATAGCCCTCCAACTTCATTCATATGTGATTTACAGTACATTCGGAAAGTATTCATACCCCTTGACCTTCCCACATTTTGTTACAGCCTTATTCTAAAATGGATGCAATTAGTGTTTTCCTCATCAATCTACACACAATACGCCATAATGACAAAGCAAAAAAAGTTTTCGAAGTTTTTGCAAATGTATTAAAAATAAATAACAGAAATACCTTATTTACATAAGTATTCAGACCCTTTGCTATGAGACTTGAAATTGAGTTCAGGTGCATCTTGTTTCTGAGTGCATGTCAGAGGAAAAAGTAAGCCATGAGATCAAACAAATTGTCTGTAGAGCTTCGAGACAGGATTGTGTCGAAGCACACATCTGGGGAAGGCTACCAAAAATTGTCTGCAGCATTGGAGGTCCCCAAGAAAACAGTGGCCTTCATCATTCTTAAATGGAATAAGTTTAGAACCGCCAAGACTCTTCCTCGAGCTGGCCGCCTGACCAAAATCAGCAATCGGGGGAGATGGTTAGGGAGATGACCAAGAAACTGATTATTGCTCTGACAGTGCTCCAGAGTTCCTCTGTGGACATGGGAGAACCTTCCAGAAGAACAGCCATCTCTGCAGCACTCCACCAATCAGATGGAAGCCACTCCTCGGTAAAAGGCACATGACAGCCCGCTTGGAGTTTTTCAAAAGGCACCTCAGACTATGAGAATCAAATCAAACTTTGTCACATGCACCGAATACACCAAGTGTAGACCTACAGTGAAATGCATACTTCCAAGCCCTTATTATTAATTAACCGACAGTGCAGTTCAAGAATAAGTTAATAAAATATTTACCAAATAAACTAAAGTAAAAAATAATAAATAGTAACACAATAAAATAGCAATAACGAGGCTATATACAGGTGGTACCGGTACCGTGTCTATGTGCAGGGATACAAGTTAGTCGAGGTAATTTGTACATGTAGGTAGAGTGAAGTGACTATACATAGATAATAAACAGCGAGAATCAGCAGAGTACAAAACAAATGGAGGGGGGAGGGGTGTCAATGCAAATAGTCCGGTGGACATTTGATACATTTTTCAGAAGTCTTATGGCTTGGAGGTAGAAGCTGTTAAGGAGCCTTTTGGTCCTACACATGGTGCTCCAGTACTGCTTGCCGTGCAATAGCTGCTGGGTGACTGGAGTCTCTGACAATTTTTGGAACTCTCTGACACCGCCTAGTATATAGGTCCTGCATGGCAGGAAGCTTGGCCCCAGTGATGTACTGGGCCATACGCACTACCCTCTGTAGTGCCTTGCGGTCGGAGCACGAGCAGTTGCCATACCAGATAGTGATGCAACCAGTCAGGATGCTCTCGATGGTGCAGCTGTAGAACTTTGAGGATCTGGGTACCCATGCCAAATCTTTTCAGTCTCCTGAGGGGGAAAATGTGTTGTCGTGCCCTCTTCGCAACTGTCTTGGTATGTTTGGACCATGATAGTTTGTTGGTGATGTGGACACCAAGGAACTTGAAACTCTCGACCCGCTCCACTACAGCCCCATCAATGTTAATGGGGGACTGTTCGGCACGCCTTTTCCTGTAGTCCACAATCAGCTCTTTAGTCTTGCTCACATTGAGGGAGAGGTTGTTGTCCTGGCACCACACTGCCAGGTCTCTGACCTCATCCCTATAGGCTGTCTTATCGTTGTAGGTGATCAGGTCTACCACTGTTGTGTTGTCAGCAAACTTAATGATGGTGTTGGAGTCGTGTTTGGCCACGCCGTCGTGGGTGAACATGGAGTACAGGAGGGGACTAAGCACACACCCTTGAGGGGCCCCAGTGTTGAGGATCAGTTTGGCAGACATGTTGTTGCCTACCCTTACTATCTGGGGTGGCCTGTCAGGAAGTCCAGGGTCCAGTTGCAGAAGAAGGCGTTTAGTCCCAGGGTCCTTAGCTTAGTGGTGAGCTTCGTGGGCACTATGGTGTTGAACGCTGAGCTGTAGTCAATGAACAGCATTCTCACGTCGCTGTCCATTTTGTCCATGTGGGAAAGGGTAGTGTGGAGTGCGATTGAGATTGCGTCATCTGTGGATCTAGGGTATCCAGGAGGATGCTGTTGATGTGAGCCATGACCAGCCTTTCAAAGCACTTCATGGCTACCGACGCGAGTGCTACAGGGCGGTAATCATTTAGGCAGGTTATCTTCACTTCCTTGGGCACAGGGACTACGGTGGTCTGCTTGAAACATGTAGGTATTACAGACTTCCTCAGAAAGAGTTAAAACATGTCAGCGAAGACACTTGCCAGTTGGTCCGCGCATTCTTTGAGTACACGTCCTGGTAATCCATCTAGCCTTGCGACTTTTTGAACGTTGACCTGTTTAAAGGTCTTACTCACATCAGCTAGCGAGAGCGTTATCAAACAGTTATCCAGAACAGCTGGTGGTCTCGTCATGCTTCAGTGTTGCTTGCCTCGAAGCGATCTTAAAAGGCATGTAGCTCATCTGGCAGGCTCATGTCACTGGGCAGCTCACGTCTTGGTTTCCCTTTGTAGTCGATATTAGTTTTCAAGTTTTGCCACATCTGACGAGCGCCAGAGCCGGTGTAGAAGGATTCAATCTTAATCCTGTAGTGAACGCTTTGCTTGTTTGATGGTTCGTGTGAAGGCATAGCAGAATTTTATTTAGAAGTATCCGGATTACTGTCCCACTCCTTGAATGCGGCAGCTCTAGCCTTTAGCTCGATGCAGATGTTGCCTGTAATCCATGGCTTCTGGTTGGGATGTGAATGTACCGTCACTGTGGGGACAACGTCGTTGAGGCAAAGATGAACGGAGCAAAATACTGAGAGATCTTTGATGAAAACCTACTCCAGAGCACTCAGGACCTCAGACTGGGTGAAGGTTTACCTTCCAAAAGGACAACGATCCTAAGCACACAAGCCAAGACAATGCAGGAGTGGCTTCGGCACAGGTCTCTGCATGTCCGTGAGTGGCCCAGCCAGAGCCCGGACTTGAACCTGATTTAACATCTCTGGAGACACCTGAAAATACAGTAGCTGTGCAGCAGTTCTCCCCATCTAACCTGACAGAGCTTGGGAGGATCTGCAGAGAAGAATGAAACTCCCCAAATACAGGTGTGCCAAGCTTGTAGCGTCACACCCCAAAAAACTTGAGGCTGTAATCGCTGCCAAATGTGCTTCAACAAAGTACTGAGTAAAGGGTCTGAATACTTGTGTAAATGTGATATTTCAGTATTTTATTTATACATTTTCAAAAATGTCTAAAAACTTTCTCATTTGTCATTATGGTATATTTTGTGTATATTGATGGGGGGGGGGGGTCCAATTTAATACATTTTAGACTAGGGCTGGAACGTAGCAACATTTGGAGAAAGTGAAGGATTCTGAATACTTTCCCTCTAAATAAAGAAATCCAATAACCTATTGAAAGATTATTTTAAATCCTGCAGAAAAAATAATACATACGTACCAACAGCATGAAACAATATATAGAAAGAAAAACCTTTAGGGGAGAAATCTTAAGCCCCCAAATAATCTAATGCATTTCACTCAGGGAGAGCAGGGGAAGCTTAAAATACTTAGTATTTCAGGTTCAATACTGATTCATACATTTATCAAGGGCAGCATCTGGACCGAGAGAATAGCACATCTATGTGTGTGTGTCTGTCTGTCTGTGTCTGTCTGTATTTGTGTGTTGTGTCTGTATGTGTATGCAGAGATCTCTAATTGGCAGCAGAGGGTAGCTGTAAGCTGACATCTGCAGCTGATTTCTGGTGATAATAAATCAGGTTTGTTTCTCGACTGGCGTGCTTCCACTGAGCTTTCACTCTCTCTCCCTCTCCATTCCCTCTCTTTTCCCCCTGTCCACCGGAAACCCAAAGACTAGCAATGGAGTTCTGGAACACTCTCTCCCTCCATTCCCTCTCTTTTCCCCCTGTCCACCAGAAACCCAAAGACTAGCAATGGAGTTCTAGAACACTCTCTCCCTCCATTCCCTGTCTTTCCCCCCTGCCCACCGGAAACCCAAAGACTAGCAATGGAGGTCTGGAACACTCTCCCTTTCCTCTCTTTCCCCCTGCCCACCAGAAACCCAAAGACTAGCAATGGAGTTCTAGAACACTCTCTCCCTCCATTCCCTGTCTTTCCCCCCTGCCCACCGGAAACCCAAAGACTAGCAATGGAGGTCTGGAACTCTCTCTCCCTCTCCACTTTTTGGGTGGCCGGAAAACTTGAGCTGCGAAAGCTGCTTCCTCGCCAAACTGGAAAGAAAAATTAATGAAGAAATGTGTCTCACTTCACTGGCTGATAAACGTGTGAACAGACCACAGATAAAAAAGGTAGCTAGACTCCTCCTGCCCCAACGGGAGCAGGTGTCATGTCTCTATTAGAGCAAGTCTCCTTATAGATCTGTCCCTGTACAACTGTCATATTCAGTGCAATAACTCTCACTTGTAAAAATACCCCCCTTAAAAAAAATGACTGTAGAATGCTGACATGCTACACGACAGGGTTCTTCCACAACTAAGGCACCACCAGTGTCCACAGTACTCTTTCTTACACCTGTATCTGTAACAGAAAATTAATGATAACATCCACATTTATAGACAAAATGCAGGAGACGAGTACAGGGAGACCTATAAAGACGAGGGGAATAAAGCAATCACAATTCTACTGTAGGGGATATTTAATTTTTTTAATAAATCAAAATGACAAAAAAAAAACTCTTGCAAAACCAATGATTCTTCCTGCTTACTCTTCTCCAATTGCCTGAGAACACAGATGCACTTGTGGACAGGGGAGCTATGATTACGCAAACAAACCACACTTGGATCACAACACACGAGTGAAACAAAGCCAACGAAATGCCAAGATCAACATGGAGAACGGAACTAGCGTGTGTCTCATTTCGAGTGGGGAATGAGAGAGAGAGAGAGAGAGAGCGAGCGAGACAGGAGGGGACAGACGGGGCCTGGAGTTCTCACACAGACGAGGAGAAAACAGACATGAGCAGAGGTGGAGAAGGGGCTCGATCACATGCTGCTAGGTAGAGAACTACAGTCTGAACTACAGAACTACAGTTCCCTGTTCAAATGCTTCACAAAATCCATTCTACCTTGAGCTGAGCTGGCAGGGTTGAATTGGTCAAAGTAACAGGATGAAACCTTGCCTTCATTTTTCCAATCATGTAGCAATCAATGGTTAGCTCAACAAAGGAACACTGGAAAGAAGCAATTTTTAAATGGCATGGGAGGAGGGAATTGTTTTGAAAATGTTTTGCATATTCTCTTTTGGCCATACTGTCATGGTTTTACCTGTCACCATAGGGCGGCAGAGACCATCCTAGAGATATTAGCGACTGTCAGGTGTGTCCTATTTACTCATTATGATTGAAAAGAGGTGTGTTTTCAGTTTTCCTGTGCTGAAGCTTGAATTGTGTGTGGTGTGCGTTTGTCTCCTGAGTGAGTTTTTGAGTCTTAGTGTTTCCTGTTTTCCCAGTGTTACCATGATCCTTCCATTGCAGTTTCTCAGTAAAGTATTATGTTTATCCTTAACCACTGATTCCTTGTCTGGTCTCTTCTCTGCCCCTGGGTCCAACCTCACCATGTCAGCCCAAAACATGGACCCAGCAGAGATCACCCAGATCAAGAATGTTGTAACCCACCAAGGAGCACTGCTGTGGCAGCAGCAAGAACTCTTTTCAACATCAGAAACCATCCGGGAACTTACCGACTATCTCCAACCACAGGTCAACCCCAACCCAGGAGGAGCCAATGCCCAAGTCTCATTACACCGTGCTACAGGCATCGCCAAGCCCAAGATCCCAGCCCCCGAGCGGTATGATGGCCACCCGGGAGAATACAACAGGATCCTCATCCAGTGCTCTCTGGGGTTCGAGCTCCAGTCTTCCTCGTTCCATACCGATCGGGCCATGATCGCCTACATCATCTCTCTACTCTCGGGCAAGGCACTGGAGTGGCCAACGGCAGTGTGGTAACAGCAGCCACCATCCTGCAGCTCCATATTAGCCTTCACTGCCGAGCTGCGACGAGTCTTTGACCAGCCAGTCGGAAGATGAGAAGCGGCCAGCCGACTGCTCCACAAACAACAAGGGGCAAGACCAGTGTCTGACTTCGCCATTGAGTTCTGCACCCTAGCCGCCGAGAGTGGGTGGAATACCGAGACACTGGTTACCACTTTCCACCATGGGTTGTATAACTCCGTCAAGGATCAATTGGGAGAGGATCTCGAGTCCCTGATAACGCTGGCAATCAGGATCGACAACCGTCTCCGAGAATGAGTGAGACAGCGCTTTTTTGACAGCACCCCAAGCCCCCCGAACCCAGCATTGAGGTGCCCATGCAGCTGGGATGCACACAGCTGAGCCAACAGGAGTGTGATAGGCGCACGTGCGATGGCAGCTGCCTCTACTGCAAGGTCTCGGCCATCACCGTGCTACCTGCCCAGAGCTGACAGGAAACGCCAGGGCTCACCAGGACACGGGAGACGAGCTGTGCAGTTATCTCACGGCTACCCAGTCACCGTCTGTTACTATCTGCAACCCACCACTGGGACAAGCGTCAGCACCAGATTCAAGCCTTTGTGGACTTTGCGGCCGCGGATAATTTCCTTGAACAAGATTTCACCAGAGAGTTACTGATCCCCTGTGTGAAATGTCCCCTCCCTCTGCAGACGCCCCATTGGCTCTGGCCAGGTGGAATATCAGACCAAGCCCATTCTACTGCAGGTTGGGGTGAACCACAGACTCCTAGTTTTCTGTTGCTCCCGAGATCAGGTACCCCTAGGATAACCCAATAGTTTCCTGGTCCACGGGACACCTACCAGACTAGGATAAGGACTGCCAGACTAGAAAAGTTTAAGACCCCCAAATCAAAACAAATACAATTGTATTTGTCACATGCGCCAAATACAACAGGTGTAGGTGGACCTTACAGTGAAATGCAAACTTACGAGCCCCTAACCAACAAAGCAGTTTAAATAATAATAAGAAATAAAAGTAGCAAGTAATTAAGAGCAGCAGTAAAATAACAATAGCGAGACTATATACAGGGGGGTACGGTACAGTGTCAATGTGGAGGCTATATACAGGGTATTACGGTACAGAGTCAATGTGGAGACTATATACAGGGGTGTACCAGGACAGAGTCAATGTGCTGGGGCACCGGTTAGTTGAGGTAGTATGTACATGTATGTAGAGTTATTAAAGTGACTATGCATAGATGATAACAGAGAGTAGCAGCGGTGTAAAACAGGGGGGCAATGCAAATAGTCTGGGTAGCCATTTGATTAGATGTTCAGGAGTCTTATGGCTTGGGGGTAGAAGCTGTTTAGAAGGCTCTTGGACCTAATGTAGACATGGTGCTCCGGTACCGCTTGCCATGCGGTAGCAGAGAAAAAAGTCTATGACTAGGGTGGCTGGAGTCTTTGACAATTTTTAGCGCCTTCTTCTGACACCACCTGATATATGTGTACTGCTGCATCCCTTGAATACCATGACTTTACCCCTCTCCCTCCCGAATACTTCACCTCCGGGAGGCCTTCAGTAAGAGGCAGGCCACCATCCTTCCCACTCATCATCCTTATGCCTGTGCCATAGGACCCCTACCCGGCGCAACACCTCCTCAGGGTCGTCTGTACTGTGGCATCCAAATGGACCTGTAAAGACTGAGGCGGTCGCCGACTGGCCCCGTCCCACCTCACTCAAGCAGGTTTGTCCATTTTTACATGCATTTTATACACAACTGATGCAGTGGCAGCGCCTCTCACGGTCTCAACCCGCCAGTCCCAGACCTGTTTTTGCTGGACCCCTGAGGCTGAGGGTATTCATTGAGCTCAAGGGACATTTCACCTCTGGACAAATTCTCATTCATCCTGATCTAACTTGTCCCTTTCTGGTGGAGGTGGATGCCTTGGACACCAGAGCAGGGGTGGTCCTTTCACAACGGAACAAGGAGGACAAGAAACTGCACCCATGCGCCTTTCTCTCCAAGAGGTTCTCGCCAGTGGAACACAACTACGATGTAGGCAACCGGGAGCTCTTGGCAGTGAAGTGGGCTCTTGAGGGGGAGAAACACTGGTTGGAGGGGGCACCTCATTCTTTCGTAATCTGGACGGACCATAAGAACTTGGTCTCCATTCAAGAAGCCAAGAGGTTGAACGCTCTGTTTTTTAACAGGTTCGATTTCACACGCTATTGGTCATGATCCAAAAAAAAATCAGAAGGCACAAACCCTGTCCCACCAACACGATGTCTCTAATGAGGAGAGGGACCCCGAGCCCATCATCTCCATTTCTCGCATTGTAACCCCTGTGATGGGGTATTGAGACCATGGTCCGATAAGCCGAATGGCAAACTGAGTGGGCTAACCAGGGGCTTGAGAAGTTCCTCCACTGCTTCGTCTCCACTCAGGCCAGCAAATGGAGCAAGTTCCTCGTCTGGGCAAAGTATGCTCATAACACACTGCCGAACTCGTCCAATAGACTGTCACCACCCCGGATCAGGGTGCGATCCTCCTTGCTCCACTCATCTGCCCGACACCAAAACCAGGCAAACCAGCACCGAAGGGCTCTTCGGCTAATCCGACCGGGTCAACGAGTATGGCTGTCCACGCGTGATCTTCCCTTAACTTCTTGACGCTAGCCATCCCTGTCGCGGGATCATTTGTGTCAGCAACCACTGAATATGTAACGGTTTTCTTGCGGTGAAGGAGAGACGGACCAAAATGCAGCGTGGTAATTTTGATACATGTTTAACAACCGAATAAACACGAACAATATACAAAAACAAACGTAACAGGAAAACCGAAACAGCCTATGCTGGTGCAAACTAACACAGAGACAGGAACAATCACCCACGAAACACTCAAAGAATATGGCTGCCTAAATATGGTTTCCAATCAGAGACAACGATAAACACCTGCCTCTGATTGAGAACCACTCCAGACAGCCATAGACTATGCTAGATACCCCCACTAAGCCATAAACCCAATACCTAACAAAACACCAAGACAAAACACACCACAATAAACCCATGTCACACCCTGGCCTGACCAAAATAATAAAGAAAACACAAAATACTAAGTCCAGGGCGTGACAGAACCCCCCCCCCCCCAAGGTGCGGACTCCAGGCCGCACACCTAAACCCATAGGGGAGGGTCCGGGTGGGCGTCTGTCCACGGTGGCGGCTCCGGCGCGGGACCTGGTCCCCACTCCAACAAAGTCTTATTCCCCTTGCATAGAGTCCTTAGATTGGCGACCCTCGCCGCCGACCTTGGCCTAGTAGACCTCACCAAGGACCCCACTGGACTGAGGGGTAGCCCGGGACTGAGGGGTAGCCCGGGACTGAGGGGTAGCCTGGGACTGAGGGGTAGCTCGGGACTGAGGGGAAGCCCAGGCAGGTAGTTTGCTCTGGCTCTGATCCTGGCTAGCTGGTGATTCTGGCAGATCCTGGCTGACTGGTGGATCCTGGCTGACTGGCGGATCCTGTCTGACTGGCGGACCTGGAAGATCCTGTCTGACTGGCGGATCTGGAAGATCCTGTCTGACTGGCGGATCTGGAAGATCCTGTCTGACTGGCGGATCTGGAAGATCCTGTCTGACTGGCGGATCTGGAAGATCCTGTCTGACTGGCTGCTCCATGCAGACTGGCAGCTCTGGCTGCTCCATGCAGACTGGCAGCTCTGGCTGCTCCATGCAGACTGGCAGCTCTGGCTGCTCCATGCAGACTGGCAGCTCTGGCTGCTCCATGCAGACTGGCAGCTCTGGCTGCTCCATGCAGACTGGCAGCTCTGGCTGCGCTGAACAGGCAGGAGACTCCGGCAGCGCTGGAGAGGAGGAAGGCTCTGGCAGCGCTAAACTGGCGGGAGAATCAGTCAGCGCTAAACAGGCGGGAGACTCCGACAGCGCTGGAGAGGAGAAAGGCTCTGACAGTGCTGGACAGGCGAGGTGCAGTGAAGGCCTGGTGCATGGTGCTGGCACTGGTGGTACTGGGCCGAGAACACATACAGGAAGCCTGGTGCGGGGAGCTGCCACCGGAGGACTGCTCGAACACCCCACTAAGCCACAATTCCAATACCTACGAAAACCCCAAGACAAAAAACACCACATAAATAAACGCATGTCACACCCTGGCAGGACCAAAATAATAAAGAAAACACAGAATACTAAGACCAGGGCGTGACAGAATAGCATAGCGCAACAGTCAACTAATATTACTAAAAAATATTAATATTCATGAAATCCCCAAGTGTAATATTGAAAAAATACATCTTAGCCTTTTGTTAATCCATCTGTCGTTTCAGATTTTGAAATTATGCTTTACAGCGAAAGCAATCCAAGCATTTGTGTACGTTTATCGATAGTCTAGCATTGCATTATGTACACTTAGCATCAGGAAGCTTGGTCACGAAAATCAGAAAAGCAATCAAATTAACCGTTTACCTTTGATGATCTTCAGATGTTTTCACTCACGAGATTGCCAGTGACACAACAAATGTTCCTTTTGTTCCATAAAGTTAATTTTATACCCCAAAATACCTCAGTTTGTTTGTCGCGTTATGTTCAGAAATCCACAGGAAAGATAGGTCACGACAACGTAGACGGAATTTCCAAATAGTCTTCATAATGTCCACAGAAACATGTCAAACGTTTTTTATAATCATTAATTTTCAAATATATATTCGATAATATATCAACAGAGTGTGTTGGTTTTTCAATAACAACGGGAGGAACAATGGCGGCTTTACTTTGTAGCGCAAAAACTCACTCAGAGCCCCCACCTATCCACTTAAGCAATGTGATCTTTCACGCTCATTTTTCAAAATAAAAGCCTGAAACTATGTCTAAAGACTGTTGACACATTAGGGAAGCCAGATAAAAAGGAATCTGGCTGATATCGATAGGACCATTTAAGATCATGAGTCGCATCAATCCGGTCACCTATTGTCTCCAGCTTTCCTGGTCTATGAGGGTCTGTCCATCCTTCCCTTTCTCAAGCTGGTAAGGCCCAGTCCTTTCTCCACCCCCACACCTACCCCTCCGTCCCCTCGAGTTGTCGACGGTCGCCTGGCCTATGCTGTCCGGCATCTGTTGAAGGCTCATCGGGTCCGAGGAACCCTGCAGTACCTGGTGGATGGGATGGCTACATCCCTGAGGAATGTGTGTGCGTGCCTGCCCGGGAGATCCTGGATCCAGAACTCTTTTGGGAGTTCAACCAACTACATGTTGGTCGCCCCGGCTCCACGACTACTGTTTTCAGCAGTGTTATGAACAGGGCCACTGTGTAGTTACTGGAGGCAGGGAGTTTTTGCACTACCTACTGCATCTCCATCAGTCTTGCTTAAAGATGATTTGTGACTGGTTACTCACGATAAGGGTCCGTTGGCCACTTATGTGTTTGCTGGACATTTGACAAAATAATTTGACATTCAGCCATTATGACCTTGAAGAGGTTTGGTTATAAATTTTGAACAAAAGTGAAAACAGATGCAGAAAGACAGGCTTCAACTAGGCCTGTGCTCCCATTCCATACAAAGCTCACGCTTCTGATGCTGAAGTTTAGAGAACCCCCCACAAAATGTCCCCCCCTACAATGAATCACACGAGAGATTAAAAAAATAAATATGGCCTGGCGTATCATTAAAGTTTATGGAGCATTACCCATACCGCACATATGGCCCGCGGCACATTTACAACTCGGTGGTGGAATAACAGCAGCTTCTTTGCTGAGGTGGAGAGCCAGTGCGCTTGAAAGCTTCAGGGCCGGTGTAGGGACGTGTCACATAGGGGCCAGTGGAGCAGAATAAACATGATCTACTCTCTCTTCTGTCTCGCATGGTTGAGCAACACTCAGAGCACAGGGTTTGTTCCTTGAACATTCCTCAGCCAGCTAAGTGATAGGACAGTAACACTGGATTCAGTGTAGTAAGGAGCATGGTTGAAATGGCTCCCTGGCCTTCACTGTAGTCACTCAGCTTACAGTAAGTACTTTAAGAGTCATAGCCTCCCAAGTCATAGGTTTAAAAAAAAAACATTAGTTTTTCAGAAAACAACAACTAAGGTTTATAATTATTCCACAGTACAGGTCCTTAAATCTTAATAATCACAACGGCTGATATATCTTAACCAAAAAAGCTATACAAGGGAGAGGGTGTGGAAGGCTGCATCAGTTCCCAGGGGAGGTGAACTTTAACATGAAACTGGGGCGGGCTTGAAAAACCTGTTTGAACTGGGAGCAACTGAGACCCTCTCTAACGTGGCCACTTCAAGTGGCTCGCTAAGCTGTGGTCAGTGCCGATTGCCTGGGTGGTACGGCTCCCCCCTCCTCCCCCAACAACCCCCCCATATGAGTAAAGCATCCCGGCTTGTGCCCCTCCACCCCCAGTCCCAGCTCCATGTGTTTTCCTCATTACGCTCCTTTTCCCATTAGAAACATCACAGCACTCTTTTAATAATAAGAATAAATGACATTTCCATAAACAATCTTAAAGCTCTTTAAAAAGCTGTCGTTATCTAGGTCAAAACCACTAGAATTCTTTGACTGCATGAATCCAAAGATGGATAGGGACAGTTCATCAGTTCCTCCATTAATTTAAGTTGTAACGCTGGCCGACGTGCTCTGACCACACAAGGCTATAAGCGGAGGTAGAGGAGGGATGGGGGTGGAGTGGGTGTACGAGCCAGGAGTCATGCGCGGGGGCTCACCGAACACGCCCGCTTCGTTCTCTGGTGGCTCCGGTTACCCCCCCGCCCCAACCCCGAGTGTCATTTAATTCCGCAACTGTACAATCTATCACAGATGCATATGTCACAGTGAATTTACTTGGACTAAACACGGCTCTTTAAAATCTCCTGAGGGAGGGAAATTAAAGCTATTAATTTTAAAGCAACCCCCAAATAGTGTGATCCATTAACACGTTTAGGAACATACCTGGCCCAATTTACTTCATTAACAACAATAGCCTGTATAATTGTATTTGGCGCATATTCTCTATTATGAAATGATTTATATGTGGACTTAGCCTACAGCTCATTAAATACTTAATGGTCTGTGAATGTGAAGTATAACAAGAGAAGAAAAAAACTGAGCGTGAGAATGATCTTTATGGTTGAAAGAAATACCACGGTAGTGGAGCACACACACCACATACTGTTCAAGGGTATAGAGTCTGAAATACAACTACGGCTTAACAGAAAGCAAAAAGTGCAGTCTAGGAAAGATCTCAACATTACTGAAATATTGCTGTACAGGGTGTTCGGAGAACACGTCAACCACAGGACCTTGACAGAATATTCTCCTAACCCTTAGAAAACTTGACACAGGAATGTTCCTGCAACGTTCCCATGAAACGTTTGAAGAACATTGCTCTCTCATATTCTGAAAACATGGTAACCATGTTCTGTTTACGTTTGATGTGACGTTGATGGAATACTCTCCCAACCAACAGCAATCTGGATACAGGGATGTTCCTGTTGCGTTTTCATGGAAAATGTCTAGAACATTAATATGTCATATTGTGAGAACATGGCAACCATGTCCTGTGTAGCCATATGTTTGGAGGAATGTTGATGGACTATTCTCCTAACCCTCAGAAAATTGGACACATGAATGTACATGCATCTTGAAAATAAATGTTGCATATTCTGAGAACATTGTAACCACATTCCAGATAAGTTCTGCTTGAGAAAAAAAATAAGAAACCCACATAGTGCTCTTTGCTGTTTAACTACGCCTTATTAAGCTCTGACGAAGGCCTTGAAGCCAATACGTAAAGCTTAATAAAGATCCGTGATACTAGCAAGAGCAGTGTGTGGGTTTCTGCTTTTTTCCTCATCTTATTCAACTGTTACCATGCACCTGCAAGAAGGATAGCTCAGATGTGTGTGTGTGCCTTTTGGATTTAGATAAATTATGCTTGACATTAAAAGGAATGTTCTGCTAACACCTAAACATGCTGAAAAGGTTTTCAGAAGGTTTTTTTGCAAACTCATATAGAATGTTTCCTTAACTGAAGGTAAACTGGACACTCAAACATTACGGGAACATTATGGGTAACATATTCTCTCTCCTTCGAATTGTTAGCTGGGTATGCACAGCAGCTGCTTTCCTAAAGAGGACCAAGACTGAGTGTACAGTCACGCATTTGGCAGGGCACGGGTTTCTACTTTGTTTATGTTAAAATACCAAATGACCATGGTGGCTCAGAATAGTGGCAACAGCGGAGCAAGGCTTTTTAACAGACGTTCAGAGGAGGTGGTGTGCATTCAACTGACTACACACAAAGCGTTAAATAGAAAACAACAAAAACATTGCCTGTGACATTGTTTGGAACAACAGTGAATTGGGTTTCCGAGATGAAGGAAGTCGGGTTAATCCCATACCGGGTGCTCTTTTGCAAATGCAAAAGGATTGAATTATGACCAATTCATGCAATTCCGTACCCCTTGCCAGTTCGTTTGGCAATGGCCCAATAAATTCTAGCGGTGCCACAGCTCCCTGTAAGAGTATTCTCTTGCTCTGGAGCAAGCGAGCCAACATTAAGACTGGTGGCTTGTAATCTGAGCTGATAAATTTAATTGATCTAAAATAATTTAATGTGGCGTACTGAATCGGGGCAGACAGCATGGATTTATCTCACAGCCTCCAAAATAAATGAATATTGTGGACATTTTACTGTGCGGACATTAGAGTTTTTATTGTGGCCACAAAAATGATTTACCTCATGTTGACTTAAATTACAGCTCAGCGCCAAAGTCCAGCTTTAATTCCACTCTGAAGAGAAATGTTGGTTAGAGAGGCACAGAGTGTATTTCGGAGCAAAGTAAATATCACTTTTCAGAGATTGTTTTAGGCCTACATTCAAAATATCTATGTGGGTCATTCTTGTGATAGTATTCCCTAGTATAATGATAATTTAATTCTACACAATACTATTAAAATATTTGACATATTATTAATCAATATTTGTCCAAGACATTGTCATAGCCTTTTTAATTATTTTTTGCTTAGCTCTTGCACAAAAAAAGTGGCTAGTCTATTCTGCATAGAGCTCTTTTCAAAACATTGTCAAGATTTCAACAGAAAGCCAAGACTACTCTGGGCCATAAGGCAAAGGGTTCAGCACAATAATACAACTGCAAAATTCAGCATCTTTAAAAACAAATGTAATTGTGACTCCTTTAGTAAACCTCTGAGGGAGGCAAATGTTTAGAAAAAATATTCACAAATCCCATAAGACATACTGGAGCAAGAGGGAGTCAAGAAAAATTGACTACCCTCATAAAAACACGATTCCTCACTAAAAACAGCCATACAGTATTACACAGAGGATTACCTGCTGTAGTCATTCCTGACAAGCCCAGCCACCGGGGTAACAGAGGACTAGTTAAACACGGCCCAGCCAGACCACACCTAGGCTTGGTCATCCATCTGTCTGTCCTGGAGAATTTACAGCCAATTCGCAATCATTTATTACTTTTACTGGTCCTCAGCTGAGGGGATCTTTCACAGTTGTTTTTGTTAGGCCTCCACCTGTGAGGGTGTGCGATCAACACAACTCAAAGAGAAATGTGTCATCCATCTCTATTAGTTATATGTGCCTCAAAAGAGATATTACCAAGTTAAACTAACATTGAAACAAGGGATGATTTCATAGATTCATGTTTTTCCTTGAGTAACAGAGCCCACCTAGCAGAGCCCACCTAGCCTAAACGATATCATAACCTCCATCGATAAGAGACGTTACTGTGCAGCCGTATTCATTGAGCTAGCCAAGGCTTTCGACTGTCAATTACCACATTCTTATCGGCAGACTCAACCGCCTTGGTTTCTCAAATTATTGTCTCGCCTGGTTCACCAACTACATCTCTGATAGAGTTCAGTGTGTCAAATCAGAGGGAATGTTGTCCTCGCCTCTGACAGTCTATGGGGGTGCCACAGGGTTCAATTCTCGGGCCGACTCTCTTCTCTGTATACATCAATGATGTCGCTCTTGCTGCTGGTGATTCTCTGATCCACCTCTACGCAGACGACACAATTCTGTATACTTCTGGCCACTCCTTGGACACTGTGTAAACAAACCTCCAGGCGAGCTTCATGTCATACAACTCTCCTTCCGTGGCCTCGAACTTTCAAGGTGAAATAAAAATATCAAAAATTATTTAAAAAAATGTTTTCCACTTACCACTTATCACCATTTTTTTGTGTAGGCAGACAAATGTGAGTTTTCACCTTCCTAAGGCACTTATTTGTAGTTTCCCATGCAAACACGTAAGGAAATATGGGTGTGATTGCAAGGTCTCTCAATTGATATGGAACAAGCAAAGTTCTATAATGTAAATGTTGAAAACACCTTTCAGTCTTTAGAAAAAAATAGAACAAATAGAGATCAAAGGGAAGAGGCGATCAGTGGAGTGTGTCAGACAATGGCTTTTAACCTGGCCCTGCAGCACTGTTATCCTCTTGATCAGTTAAAACTGCAGTACCAAGTGATACTGTAGATCAGCTATTAGGCCCAATGACACAGGTCCCTGGGCTATTGTCACCAGCGGGCCTCTGAGGCATTGGCTTTGAAGTCCTTTCATTATTGGCTCCGGTTTAAACTTCCATGAGTTTCGTTAACACTCCAATGAACATCAGTCACCTGGCAGATAAATGTACAGCCAAGCAATAGAGTCACTGGTAAGCAAAATGAAAACGTAAAAAAGACCAGAGCGGAAGACGTTTATGAAAATCATGTGGGGTTGAGAGAGGCCAGATACATGGTGGAGACGCGTGCAACTTTGTGTTTGATTTAGTTGCTAACCACTCTTCTGCATGGGAGACTGTCAGGGCATCTGATGAAAAGATGTTTGGCCCATTACTCTTTGGAGGCTTGCCAATTAGCCAAGTAGATTGTATCAGCAGTGAACATCCTGAAACAACTTGGCTAAGTTGGCTCTTACACTGCACGCATTGTCGTTTTCAATGAAAACTGGACATAGGAGTGCAGACAAAATTGTTTGTGCAAAAATATTTGCTTGCTGGCTGCTGATGTATTGCAATCACTCTGCTAGAGTGCAGTGCACGGATGCCAAGATAATAAAGTCACTAATATGGGTCAGTTGATCACTTTGGTCACATCCACTAGACTATTGTATCCCATTCCCACACCAATCCTATAAACCCTTCTCTGACTCATGACTCCCCACAGCCGGCTCCTCCAGCCAGCTCTTATTATTGACTGGCTCCACCTACTGTCGGGGTCTCAAACTCCACTCCTGGCTGGCTGTGTTGAGAAGTAGAATAGTAATTGTAACATTATTTTAAAGCACATTTTAGGCATTGAACTGAAGTTACTGACAAAAATATAATGTTACCAACATCGCAATTGCAGAATAAATAAAACAATACAATTCAGAATAATTAAATAGGCTTACAAAATTAAATTACATCAGTCACAGTCCACATGAAAAAAATACTATACTATGGTATACATACTATAATATTCACTGTAGTGTTTTGAAAGACTTTACTGTAATTCTGTAGACATTACTGTAGTATTTACTATAGTGTTTGTTTTTATTATCTTCGACATAGTTGGTTAGTTGGACTGGCGTCTGAACAGATACTTTGACGCTTCTGTTCTTTTCCATAACCTGTATGTCACGCCCTGACCTTCATTCCTTTGTTTGTCTCTATTTTGGTTGGTCAGGGCGTGAGTTGGGGTGGGCATTCTCTGTTGTTTTTCTATGTTCTTTTCTTTTCTATGTGTTTGGCCTGGTATGGTTCCCAATCAGAGGCAGCTGTCTATCGTTGTCTCTGATTGAGAACCATACTTAGGTAGCCTTTTCCCACCTGGTGTTTGTGGATAGTTGTTTTCTGTTTCTGTACCAGACAGAACTGTTTCGTGATGGTCTATTTTTTGTTATTTTGTCCTAGTGTTCGGAGTTAAAATAATTATTAACATGGACACTTACCACGCTGCGTTTTGGTCCGATCTGTCCTATTCCTCGTCCGAAGAAGACGACAATCGTTACACTCTAATGAATACATTATGGTCTATACTTGGCATGTAGGATTTTCACTTATGTGTGGCACAGATTGCAATACTGGGGAGGGGAATGGGCTGGGTATATGCCAATTGAATACTGTACTATTTACTATAGTTAAAAAAGTTTAGTGTTTTGCAGATTTGAGTGTTTTTGCAAACATTACTGTATTATTTACTACAGTGTTTTTCTTATTGCAGATAATACTGTAGATTACTGTAGTATTCTACAGTATACTACAACATTCTATAGTAAGTATTACACATTATCGAGGGATACTACAGTGTGTAGTATAGTATTCTATAGTAAGTACTGTAGTATTCTACAGTAAACTGTACTATTTCTTCATGTGGGAGAGAGCCAGGTTGGAGAAAGCCGGCCTGTATCAAACAATTGCACTGGCTGAGTCAGACAACACTGCCATAAAGCCATTGACCTCACTCTGTTTCACTGATCATAGAGGAGAGGGCTTGTCCACAATGCCACTGCCCTGAGTCACAATCTGGCTAAGTGTCTGTATGTCCAGACACTAAAACATGGTGCAGTGGCTTTAGTTTTGTCCTCTGTCCAGACAGCGTGAAGGATTTGACCTCTCTAAATGTTCCTCAGTGACATTGCTGCTGAATGCTTATCATGTGTGAGTGATTCCTCTCTAAACATAGTAAAATGATTCCAAGATATTGGGGATTTTTACTCTACTGGCATATTAACCTGTCTGGGAACTGGGTTCCGCTAGCGGACAGCCAATGAAATTGCAGGGCGCCAAATACAAATCAACAGAAATCTCGTAATTCAAATTTCTCAAACATACAAGTATTAGGCATTTTAAAGATAAAAGTAAAAAAAATGCTTGACAGCGAAAGCTCCACAAACAATTATGTTAGGTCACCACCAAGTCACAGAAAAACACAGCCATTTTTCCAGCCAAAGAGAGGAGTCACAAAAAGCACAAATAGAGATGAAATTAATCACTAACCTTTGATGATCTTCATCAGATGACACTCATAGGACATCATGTTACACAATACATGTAAATTTTGTTCGATAAAGTGCATTTTTATATCCAAAAATGTTACATTGGCGTGTTATGTTCAGTAATGTTTTGCTTCCAAAACATGCAGTGATTTAGCAAAGAGCTACATCAATTTACAGAAATACTCATAATAAACATACAACTATTATGCATGGAACTTTAGATAAACTTCTCCTTAATGCAACCACTGTGTCAGATTTTTTTTTTTAAATAAAGGAAAAAGAATCTGAGAACTGCGCTCAGAGCCCAAACCAGACAAAAGAAATATCCGCCATGTTGCACAGTCAACATTAGTCAGAAATAGCATGATAAATATTAACTTACCTTTGATGATCTTCATCAGAATGCACCCCAAGGAATCCCAGTTCGACAAGAAATGTTTGATTTGTTGGATAAAGTTCATCATTTATGTCCATATACCACCTTTTGTTAGGGCGTTTGGTAAACAAATCCAATCGCGCATGCAACTTCCAGCGGAAAGGTCGGATGAAAATCCCAAAAAGTTATATTACTGGTCGTAGAAACATATCAAACGTTGTATAGAATAGGATCTTTAGGATGTTTTTACCATAAATGTTCAATTATGTTCCAACCGGGGAATTCCATTGTCTGTTGAAGAGCCATGGAACGAGCGTCAAGAGTTTGTGGCACTCTGCCAGGCCACTCACTCAAAGACCACGTATGAGCCCCTCCTTTACAGTAGAAGCCTCAAGTTTATAAAGACTTGGAGGACTGTAGCACCTACAGATGAAATACTATGGAGCCTGGAAGGAGGACTGTAGCACCTACAGATTAAACAGTATGAAACCTCAAAAGGAGGACTGCAGCACCTACAGATTAAACAGTATGGCGTGTGGAAGGAGGACTGTAGCACCTACTGATGAAACACTATGAAACCTCAAAAGGAGGACTGCAGCACCTACAGATGAAACACTATGGAGTCTGGAAGGACTGTAGCACCTACAGATGAAACACTATGGAGCCGTAAAGGAGGACTGTAGCACCTACAGATGAAACACTATGGAGCCTATGGAGACTGAAAAACAGGTTCTTTCTCAAGGCCATGACCCTCTGGAGAGCCCTGTGGTTGTGGGCATTGCAGGTGCCGTACCAGGTGGTGATAGTTTGTGAGGGTTTGAAGTGACAAAGCCAAATTTCTTCAGCCTCCTGAGGTTGAAGAGGCGCTGTTGAGGCGCTTCACCACACTGTCTGTGTGGGTGGACCATTTCAGTTTGTCCGTGATGTGTACGCCAAGGAACTTGAAACCTTCCACCTTCCCCACTGCTGTCCCGTCGATGTGGAAGGGGGGTTCCTGCTGTTTCCTGATGTCCACGATCATCTCCTTTGTTTTGTTGACGTTGAGTGAGTTGTTTTCCTGACACCACACTCCAAGTGACCTCACCTCCTCCCTACAGGCTGTATCGTCGTTGTTCGTAATCAAGCCTACTACTGTTGTGTTGTCTGTAAACTTGATGATTAATTTGGCCCATAATGGTGCGTTTTGGGGGGATATGTCCCCTCCCTCCCATCCCAAGTGCAAGTTGCACACTTGATTATTTCTCAATTATACATTTAGATACAAATGTCAAATACTCTATGTCAACAATCCGTCCTCCAAAGGGCCATTCTAGGTATTACATTTTGTAAAAACACCCCAAATCACGGTATTTTGTTGTCTGGGTTTCGTGAGGAATCAATTGTATGTCTAATCGTGGTTTTGCTTGGTTGGAATTAGGAGCAAAACAGAGCACCTGAAATTCAAGGTCACCATTGGTGAATGTAAGGGTGGTCGTCAGATCAACATTTGTTATTAGGGAAACTCTATACGACAGCATAACCTGCTTAGTAAACTCTATTGTGGCAAAAAAACATGAATCGCTATGATGAAAATGGCTCTCATGAGGACCGCCACAAGAAAGGAAGACCCAGAGTTACCTCTGATCCAGAGGATAAGTTCATTAGAGTTACCAGCCTCAGATTGCAGCCCCAATAAATGCTTCTAAGTTCAAGTAACAAACATCTCAACATCAACTGTTCAGAGGAGACTGTTCAGTTCTTCATGGTCAATTTGCTGCAAAGAGACCACTACTAAAGGACACCAATAATAGGAAGAGACTTGCTTGGGCCAAGAAACACGATCAATGGACATTAGACCATTAGTCCTTTGGTCTGATGAGTCCAAATTTCTGATATGTTTTGGTTACTTTATGAATCCATGTGTTATTTCATAGTGTTGATGTCTTCACTATTATTCTATAATAGTCTATAGTTCTATTCTAAAATAGTCAAAATAAAGAAAAACCCTTGAATGAGTAGGTGTGTCCAAACTGTTGACTGATACTGTACATCCTCAGCTATTCATGTCATTTAATATTCACAATGAAAAACCAATGTAAAACATGCGCATCTAATATATTATTTAACCATAGCTCAAATTGCTAATGCAGCACATTTCGATCCTCTTTTGTGTTTCCCCAGACTTTGTATTTCCATTATTTTCACATTAAATCATCAACCACTGTTTTGTTCGGGACACACTCTTTCTCCCACTCTCTGCTTAAAGATTTAAATGGCCACCTTGTCAGGATATGCAGCCCATACTACTCTGACAGACCAGACAAAAATCAGCTGAAAATTCACATGCTGAAAATTCACGAATTCACATGATTTCTGGCGTCCTCCCATTGCAGCGGCACGGTGCTGTTCGACTGTAGTTTGAGGAACGGCAGAGTGTGTCTTTTACATCCTCTTGGGTAGGCTGATAATTGAGGAGAAGTGGTTCTTCCGTCACCACACACCTCATTCCATGAGATACATTTAAGTCATTTAGCAGACGCTCTTATCCAGAGCGACTTACAAATTGGTGCATTCACCTTATGACATCCAGTAGAACAGTCACTTTACAATAGTGCATCTAAATCTTAAGGGGGGTGAGAAGGATTACTTATCCTATCCTAGGTATTCCTTAAAGAGGTGGGGTTTCAGGTGTCTCCGGAAGGTGGTGATTGACTCCGCTGTCCTGGCGTCGTGAGGGAGTTTGTTCCACCATTGGGGGCCAGAGCAGCGAACAGTTTTGACTGGGCTGAGCGGGAACTGTACTTCCTCAGTGGTAGGGAGGCGAGCAGGCCAGAGGTGGATGAACGCAGTGCCCTTGTTTGGGTGTAGGGCCTGATCAGAGCCTGGAGGTACTGAGGTGCCGTTCCCCTCACAGCTCCGTAGGCAAGCACCATGGTCTTGTAGCGGATGCGAGCTTCAACTGGAAGCCAGTGGAGAGAGCGGAGGAGCGGGGTGACGTGAGAGAACTTGGGAAGGTTGAACACCAGACGGGCAGCGGCGTTCTGGATGAGTTGTAGGGGTTTAATGGCACAGGCAGGGATCCCAGCAAACAGCGAGTTGCAGTAATCCAGACGGGAGATGACAAGTGCCTGGATTAGGACCTGCGCCGCTTCCTGTGTGAGGCAGGGTCGAACTCTGCGGATGTTGTAGAGCATGAACCTACAGGAACGGGCCACCGCCTTGATGTTAGTTGAAAACGACAGGGTGTTGTCCAGGATCACGCCAAGGTTCTTAGCGCTCTGGGAGGAGGACACAATGGAGTTGTCAACCGTGATGGCGAGATCATGGAACGGGCAGTCCTTCCCCGGGAGGAAGAGCAGCTCCGTCTTGCCTAGGTTCAGCTTGAGGTGGTGATCCGTCATCCACACTGATATGTCTGCCAGACATGCAGAGATGCGATTCGCCACCTGGTCATCAGAAGGGGAAAGGAGAAGATTAATTGTGTGTCGTCTGCATAGCAATGATAGGAGAGACCATGTGAGGTTATGACAGAGCCAAGTGACTTGGTGTATAGCGAGAATAGGAGAGGGCCTAGAACAGAGCCCTGGGGGACACCAGTGGTGAGAGCGCGTGGTGAGGAGACAGATTCTCGCCACGCCACCTGGTAGGAGCGACCTGTCAGGTAGGACGCAATCCAAGCGTGGGCCGCGCCGGAGATGCCCAACTCGGAGAGGGTGGAGAGGAGGATCTGATGGTTCACAGTATCGAAGGCAGCCGATAGGTCTAGAAGGATGAGAGCAGAGGAGAGAGAGTTAGCTTTAGCGGTGCGGAGCGCCTCCGTGATACAGAGAAGAGCAGTCTCAGTTGAATGACTAGTCTTGAAACCTGACTGATTTGGATCGAGAAGGTCATTCAGAGAGAGATAGCGGGAGAGCTGGCCAAGGACGGCACGTTCAAGAGTTTTGGAGAGAAAAGAAAGAAGGGATACTGGTCTGTAGTTGTTGACATCGGAGGGATCGAGTGTAGGTTTTTTCAGAAGGGGTGCAACTCTCGCTCTCTTGAAGAGAGAGATACCTCCTGATCCACTCAAACGCCACATCCAGTATTCAACAATGTTAGGAAGAAAGAAACACACTTAAGCAACACAGGCTGGTAATGTTCAAATCAAAAGGGGAATTGCCCAACAAAGCCTTAATCAGTTCCATGTGAAACCATATGAGATTTCCATTTCATATGAATTGCTATAAAACTGCCAAGCTGTGACAAAACCATGTAAAGATATATTCATCATATTGTGTGTCATGTTGTGGGTAGATCTCAGATTTCATTGCACAATAATTGCAGTAGTTACCCCATGGTCATTCAATGCGGGCGAACACACATTTGCGATCTGTCACTCTTGTGCGGACTAGTGCAATTAGTGTATGAAAGTTACCCTGTGCCAAAGTTTGGCTGCACCACTCCACCCCCAAATCAGGTTTGCCTGAGTTCCTCTTGAGCATTTTTGTTGGCGTGTTTTAAATACAGTGGGTGTGTATGGTGTGTGTGCGAGCGAGACAGTGACAGAAAGACAGAGAGAGAGCCTTCCTGGGTTTTTTTCGCCCCGTGATGCCAACAATGGCTAATGTGTTGCCGCCTGCGGAGTCATCTGGATGATTTTACAAGCCATAACAACGCTGTAATGAGCTACAGGAAACACCACCTGGTATTGATACTGTATCCTACATAAATGACTTACCTGGGCCCAAGGAGGCAGTTCACTTGTCGCTACGTTGCAGCATTTTAGTTGTACTACAGCAGGGGTGGTCAATGTTGGTCCTGGAGAGCCAACACACGTCTGGTTTCGATTCTCATCTTCTAACCAGGGACTGACTCAGGCCTTTCTCACTAAGAAAGAGGATCAGTCAAAAGCTGCCTTTCGTACTGTACTTGTCAAATCAACGCCTGCAGATCTCCACTACATGTGACATCGATACATAAGGCCAGACTTCAAGTTCCTTTGGCAGTCATTGAGCCGGGAAGGGCAGTGGTGATGGGGACAGGGATGTTTAAACGAGTCTGGTTGTCGTCTGTTATCTCCGGGCATGCTCTCAGGATATTATGTGCTGGCTATGACAAAGCGGCGGTGGCGCTCAGCCGAATTGCCTGGCACCTCGGTAAGGAATATGTGTGGTGTCACCGGCATCAGAGCTGGGAGGGGGGAGGGGTGGAGGATTTCCCCATCCCCTTAATTAGATTCATTATGAGAGCATGGCTCATTACGAGATGAGAGGACAGAAGGGTAATGAACAGCAATCGGCCCATGTCCTCATCCTAAGGCTGACAGCCAGGGATAAAAGAGGAAGTCTCGGGTCTCCTTGAAGCAGCCACAGAGAGAGGATGACAGAGGTAGAATGAGAGAAAGAGAGGAGAGTGAGTGAGTGAGAGAAAATAAGAATAGCGTGTAAGGGGAAAAACATTTGAGACAGGAGTGAAAGAGAAAAATAAATGGTGGGTGGTTGAGCATTAGCATTTTATGGATCTAATAACAGAGCTGGGTGATGAGGGGGACGTCATTCATAAAGGAGATATCAATTGTAGAAATAGGAACAACAACCTGAGCTGTGGCAAAATGGAAGATATAGTAACTGCTTTATAGCAATGGAGAAGGGGATGGAGGGATAATTTGCCTGATAAGTACAGTGGGGTCTGTGACAGCGGAGGCAGACAAACGAGTGGCAGCACCTCTCCCCTGAGCTGCAGATGAGATCAGACAATGGCAGTGTGTTGTGGTTGCTGGCCTTATTTCTTCTGAGAGTCCAGGAGGCTGCAACTCCAGGCCTCCTTCATTCCTCTAGGCAGAAAGCCAAAAATAAAAAAGTCACCGGCAAATGCTGGGGTGGCTGAGCGCGGTGATCGCAGCCATCCGTTAAGGGCAAACTGGACTGTCGCCGTCAGTGTCATATCCCTACTGGGCCGGATGACAAAGAGAGGGGTGGTCACTGGGGGATCACATGCAGCAGCAGCACGGAACGTTCTTCAGCATTCATTCCCGAAAAAGAGAGCGAGCGGGAGAGAGAAGAGTGAGAGAGAGAGACAATACAGCTGACAGAGATAGAGGGACGGGAGGATCAACAGGCGCAGGAGAAAGGCAGCTTGGTGCATTACATTAAAGAGATCTGCCATGTAAAGGCAGCTTGGTGCATTACATTAAAGAGATCTGCCATGTAAAGGCAGCTTGGTGCATTACATTAAAGAGATCTGCCATGTAAAGGCGGCTTGGTGCATTACATTAAAGAGATCTGCCATGTAAAGGCAGCTTGGTGCATTACATTAAAGAGATCTGCCATGTAAAGGCAGCTTGGTGCATTACATTAAAGAGATCTGCCATGTAAAGGCAGCTTGGTGCATTACATTAAAGAGATCTGCCATGTAAAGGCAGCTTGGTGCATTACATTAAAGAGATCTGCCATGTAAAGGCAGCTTGGTGCATTACATTAAAGAGATCTGCCATGTAAAGGCAGCTTGGTGCATTACATTAAAGAGATCTGCCATGTAAAGGCAGCTTGGTGCATTACATTAAAGAGATCTGCCATGTAAAGGCAGCTTGGTGCATTACATTAAAGAGATCTGCCATGTAAAGGCAGCTTGGTGCATTACATTAAAGAGATCTGCCATGTAAAGGCAGCTTGGTGCATTACATTAAAGAGATCTGCCATGTAAAGGCAGCTTGGTGCATTACATTAAAGAGATCTGCCATGTAAAGGCAGCTTGGTGCATTACATTAAAGAGATCTGCCATGTAAAGGCAGCTTGGTGCATTACATTAAAGAGATCTGCCATGTAAAGGCAGCTTGGTGCATTACATTAAAGAGATCTGCCATGTAAAGGCAGCTTGGTGCATTACATTAAAGAGATCTGCCACATTGTTTTGTGTGTCATGTGATTAAAAAAACACCTCATATGTTTTGTAATGAAATTTGACTCATGGTAACACCATTTGAGCATAGCTCAAATTGCTATGTATGGTTTTACAAAAAATGAATTTGTGGTTCTGGCGTTTATCATCTTGAAATAAGAGAATCAATGTTAGATATGGAGTCCGTGATGCCAGGGCGATTTTTTAAACCATAAAACCCATCATCAGCAGTTCATGCTTCAATGTCAACCATAACTAATAATCACATTGTTGTAAATACAACTAAATGAGATCTGAGAAGTGGACATCACAGCACATACAGAATCAAAAGGTATTATTTGATGATGTTAACTGTAAGGAGTTAAAATGCCCCCCACCCCTCTCTCTTTCAACTCACTTAAATATTTATAAAGATTCAGATTATTGTATTAACTATTCATTAATTTAAAAGATTTATAGTGGTCCATTGGAAATGTTCGGGAAACAACTTTCCCCTGGAAGAGATGTTGTCTGTAAATGTCATATCTAGCCTGGCTAAGCCCCACAACATTGTGGGAGAGAGAGCACAAAGCAGAGTGGGTTATATACACTGAGCGTACAAAACATTAGACTGACCAGGTGAATCCAGGTGAAAGCTATGATCCCTTATTGATGTCAACTTTAATTAGTCTAGATGAAGAGGAAAAAGGTCAAACACATATGTGTTGATTTGTGCCATTCAGGGGGTAAATGGGCAAGACAAAGTATTTAAATGCCTTTGAACGTAATATGGTATATATATAGGTGCCAGTTTGGGTGTGTCAAGAACTGCAACGCTACTGGGTTTTTCACACTCAACAGTTTCCTGTGTGTATCAAGAATGGTCCACCCCCCAAATGACATCCAGCCAACTTGAATGTGGGAAGCATTGGAGTCAATATGGGCCAGCATCCTTGTGAAATGTTTTCGACACCTTGTAGTCCATGCCCCGATGAATTGAGGCTGTTCTGAGGGCAAAAGGTGGTGCAACTCAGTATTGTTCCTAATGTTTTGTACACTCTTCTTCGACTTTTTGGTGGAAGCCATTGTGGGCCTTTGCAGTTTCCACCTTGAAATGAGTATTTTTGCTGTATTACTCATGATGGAAGAGTCTTCATGAGGCCTGGTCTGTCTGTCTCTGACACTTCACACAATCATTGCATCAAACCTAAAACAGGGTTGGAAAACACACCCAACTATAGAATGACCCCCCCTTTTTAGCGCCGATTGAGATCCCAGAAGACATCATAAGGCCGTAAAAACATTTCCAGGTGTATATGTTAGTCAGATAACACAACTGAAACCTTATTTCCTCACCAGTGCTTTTACTTGATCACACAGTTTGTGGAAAGAGACAAAAAAGGTTAAACGTTCATGAATATCTCAAAATCTCTTACAAAACAACAACCGTCTCTGATGCACGCAGGGCCCAGGTTGTATTGAATATGAAATAAGGAAATTATCAATTTGTTCTCTCTGAGAGGGCCAACGTAATGCAAGAGGAGGAGTGGATTCATCCTAATTCCCTTCAGTCAAATAAAAAAAGAAGGATGGAATGAAAGCAGAGGTCTGTGGCAGTGGCTCGACTCATTCCATTGGTTCATTCATTACAACGAGCAACGGAAAGGGGGGGGGAAGCTTGCTCTCCACGTGAAAAAGAGGAACATGTTTTTTACGGTGTCGGTGAATGACAAGGAAAACATTAAATCCAGGGCTTTGGCCAAGGGAAGTCCACACATGCTTGGCCATTATTTAAGCTATTTAAGTCATTTTTGGGGGCCAAGAACAAAGACAAAAAAAGGACCAGGAAATAGCTTAGCGGGTTTGCAAAGCTGGCAATATCTTAGACGGGATATTCATGTGTTTGTTACGTTGTGTGGTATTGCAGCAACCTTGTTTAATGAATTGGTCAAAGCATTATTTCTTTGCATGCGTATTAATCACAATAACTCACATCTATTCCTTAACTACTGAAGATCTCTGGCAACTTCATTAAATAGTACCCGCAAAACACCAGTCTCACCATCAACAGGGGAGAGGCGACTCCAAGATGCTGGCCTTCCAGATCTACAGTTTCTTGGCAATTCCTCGCCTGGAATAGACTTCATTTCTCAGAAAAATAATAGACTGATGAGTTTCAGAAGAAAGTTCTTTGTTTCTGGCCATTTTGAGCCTGTAATTGAAGCCACAAATGCTGATGCTCTAGATACTTAAGTAGTCAAAAGTTGGCCAGTTTTACTGCTTCTTTATTCAGGACAACAGTTTTCAGCTGTACTAACATAATTGCAAAAGGGTTTTCTAATGATCAATTAGCCTTTTAAAATGATAAACTTGGATTAGCTAACACAACATGCCATTGGAACACAGGAGTGATGGCTGCTGATAATGGGCCTCTGTACGCCTATGTAAATATTCCATAAACAAGATACAATAGTCATTTACAACATTAACAATGTCTACAATGTAATTCTGATCAATTTTATGTTATTATAATGGACATAAACATGCTTTTCTTTCAATAACAAGGACATTTCTAAGTGACCCCAAACTTTTGAACGGTAGTGTAAGTACTAGGATGTCTAGATTGATGACAAGTTGTCCTTTGTAATGCAAAAAAAAAATCAGACTAAGAAGTTAAGATCAGAGATTGTTTTTGATATTGAAATAAATCATTGCTTTAGTATTAAAAATAGGAGAAAGATTGTTCAAACACTTCTCCCTGTATAGTATTTTGGTGATATTGTTTACATGCATGCAGCAACCTTCGTATTAAAAGCCTTGGACACAGTCTACCATTCAGCAATACGTTTTATCACAGGGGACAATTTTAGGACTTATGATTGTTGTCTGTATGAAATGTGGGATGGACCTCTCTGTATGTAAGAAGAGAGCTGCATTCTTTTATTTATTCACACAGCAAAACCCTCTATATGTAACATCATTAATTAAGATAAAAAATTCTAAGTTACCAAAACGTTCACAGGAATGGATAACACTAGAGATCCCTCCAGTCTCCACAGATTTGGGAAAATCTGTGTTTAGTTTTTATGCCCCAAATGCGTGTAACAATCTCAAAGTTCACAGCAGATGTGTTAGATGTGCTGGTGCCACTCAAAACGGTTTACATTATCATTGAGGACCTCTTAGTTAAATGCGATTGCTTTTATTAAATGTTTGATTTAAAATGTACTTTTTTTATTGTGCTACACACAATTTGATTGTTTTCTACAAATGTCTATGTTTTTTTACATTCTGTTTTATTGTAATGTGTACAGGGCTCTCTTGTAAAATAGATCTCTCAATGTGACGCCCTGTTTAAACAAAAGGTTTAAAAAAAAAAAAAAAAATCTATACATTTTCCCTGACAGCCTCCTTTTAACATGCGAGCCAAAATCCACTCTAATTTAAAGCAAATTCCTATTCAAAACAAATGAAGCACAGTTAAGCCCTCTGAGTTGTGATTATCATTATCTAAAATGACCACGCTTAGATAATAGTCCGTTGACCCCTTTGCTTAAATGCCTCATTAAGACTATTGCTTCAGGCTTTATACATTCGGGGCCTGCGAGTTTAATCTACGAATTACTCTAAAAGACGATCTTAAAATAAATCGCCTTCACATTTCCATAAAAGGTTTAAAGTAGAAACAACATTAGATATTTTTTTCTCCAGAACATAATTCACTTATCTTTTTTATCTTACAGCGTGATGTATCTTGTCATCATGAATGGAGCATATGGTACGGTAGAGGGGCAGTCAGAGGTGTGGCAAGGTGTCACGTTCTGACCTTAGTTCTGTTGTCATGTCTTTGTTAGTTGGGTGGGTTGTCTATGTTCTTTTTTCTACGATTTGGGATTTCTGTGTTTGGCCTGGAATGGTTCTCAATTAGAGGCAGCTGTCAATCGTTGTCCCTGATTGAGAACCATACTTAGGTAGCCTGGTTTCACTTTTGAGTTGTGGGAGATTATTTTCTGTAGTGTATGTTCACCATCCAGAACTGTTTCGTTTATCGTGTTTTGTTCGAGTATTCGTTTTCATTAAAAGGCATAATGAATACTTACCACGCTGCACATTGGTCCTCCTCTCTTTCTCCCAACGACGAACGTTACACAAGGCACAAACCTCAAACAAACGCTCCATGGCTACACTATGTCAAAACAACCATTTAATATACAATCTCTTTATTATTGCCTAAAACCTGCAAAAAGTGTATAAGTTATCCATAAAGGTGTAAAAATAATCAATTAAATAGTTTTTAAAAAAGGGTCTTAGGTGTTGTGCTCAACACGTCATACCAGGTGACAGAAAGAGGTGTCACCAAAAAGAACCAGCAAATCACACGACAGGAAGATTATTGCACACAGCTGAACAGAGTCCCCACCTTTCCAGGAATGTTATCCGAGTTTGACTGGTTTTTAATTCAAATGGATAAATGAGGTGTGCACTCCTAGTCAACATGTTTTTCCAATTTGGAGGGCAGCTTTATTGCGGGACTGCAACAAGGAGAGATAGAGAGAGAAGAAAATAAATAAAGGAAAGGCAGTGATGTGGAAGATTTGATAGTTATCCAGTCCCACATACCAGGTGGCTTCATTACCATCATGCAGAAAATAGGACTCAATTTGAACATAAAGATCTATTCAACATATCCAAACTGACCCAAAATGAAGTCTTGACATCGTTAGTGCAAATTGCCATGTGCTGTATTCTTTGTGGGTAAAGTACCTTACAATTTATATTTTTGACAACGTTAACTTTTACTTCAGTACATTCCAGTGTGGAGCCGGAATAACAACCTCTCAATCAACGACCTTCAAGTTGCTCGCAGTCCGAATCAGAATATGAATTGACCCACACTCACGTGCATAGTCATGGAGAAGGTGTGACTGCTCCTCGTCCCCCTCAGGTCCTCATGGGGTTCTGCAACTTGTACCTTCGGGAGCATCTTGACTGGCTGCATCACTGCTTGGTATGGCAACACCGCCCTCGATCGCATGGCGCTGCAGAGGGTGGTGCCGGATATCCCAGTGCATCCCTGGGGCCAAGCTCCCTGCAATCCAGGACCTCTATATCGGGCAGTGTGAAGGGAAGGCCCGGAGAAATCGTTAAAGACACTAACTAACAATCAAATCAAATGTTATTGGTTACATACACATGGTTAGCAGATGTTGTTGCAAGTGTAGCGAAATACTTGTGCTTCTAGTTCTGACAGTGCAGTAATATCTAACAAGTAATCTAACAATTCCACAACAACTACCTAATGAAATAAGAATATATACATATAAATATGGATGAGCTATGACAGAGTGGCATAGGCAAGATGCAATAGATGGTATAAAATACTGTATATACATATGAGATGAGTAATGCTAGATATGTAAACATTATTAAAGTGGCATTATTAAGGTGACTAGTGATCCATTTATTAAAGTGTACAATGACTTCAAGTCTCTATGTAGGCATACTGTTCCCTTTGCTTCCGCATGGCAAGCGGTACCAGTGCATCAAGTCTGACACCAACAGGCTCCCGAACAGCTTCTATCCAAGCCATGAGACCGCTAAATAGCTGCAGTGCATTCAGATGCTATTCAGACCCTTTGACTCACATTTTGTTACGGCACAGCCTTATTCTAAAAATGTATTAAATAAATAATTGTCCTCATCAATCAACATCACAATACCCCATAATACCCCCAAAAAACAGTTTTTAGAAATGTTTGCAAATTTGTTAAAAATCGAAAACAGAAATAAATACTTATTAACATAAGTATTCAAACCTTTTGCTATGAGACTTGAAATTGAGCTCAGGTGCATCGTTTCCATTGATCATCCTTGAGATGTTTCTACAACTTTACTGGAGTCCACCTGTGGTAATTCAATTGATTGGACATGATTTAGAAAAGGCACACACCTGTCTATATAAGGTCCCACAATTGACAGTACAAGTTAGAGCAAAAACCAAGGCATGAGGGCGAAGTAATTGTCCGCAGAGCTTCGAGACAAGATTGTGTCTAGGCACAGATCTGGGGAAATGTTCAAAAAAATTGTCTGCTGCATTGAAGGTCCCCAAGAACACAGTGGCCTCCATCATGACTGTAAGTCGCTTTGGATAAAAGCGTCTGCTAAATGGCATATATTATTATTATATATTATCATTCTTAAATGGAAGAATTTTGGAACAACCAAAACTCATCCTAGAGCTGGCCGCTTGGCCAAACTAAGCAATCGGGGGAGAAGGGCCACTTGGTCTGGGAGGTGACCAAGAAACCGATGGTCAGTCTGACGGCTCCAGAGTTCCTCTGTGGAGATGGGAGAACCTTCCAGAAGCTCAACCATCTCTGCAGCACTCCACCAATCAGGCCTTTATGTTAGAGTGGCTAGAAGGAAGCCACTCCTCCGTAAAAGGCGCCTGACAGCCCTCTTGGAGTTTGCCAAAAGGCACATCAAGGATCTTGAAACCGATTGGACATCTCTGGAGAAACCTGAAAATATCTGTGCAGAGACACTTGAGAGGATCTGCAAAGAACAATGGGATAATCTCTCCAAATACAGGCGTGCCAAGCTTATAGCGTCATACCAAAGAATCAAATCAAATTTATTTATATAGCCCTTCGTACATCAGCTGATATCTCAAAGTGCTGTACAGAAACCCAGCCTAAAACCCCAAACAGCAAACAACGCAGGTGTAAAATCACGGTGGCTAGGAAAAACTCCCTCGAAAGGCCAAAACCTAGGAAGAAACCTAGAGAGGAACCGGGCTATGTGGGGTGGCCAGTCCTCTTCTGGCTGTGCCGGGTAGAGATTATAACAGAACATGACCAAGATGTTCAAATGTTCATAAATGACCAGCATGGTCGAATAATAATAAGGCAGAACAGTTGAAACTGGAGCAGCAGCACAGTCAGGTGGACTGGGGACAGCAAGGAGCCATCATGTCAGGTAGTCCTGGGGCACGGTCCTAGGGCTCAGGTCCTCCGAGAGAGAGAGAAAGAAAGAGAGAATTAGAGAGAGCATATGTGGGGTGGCCAGTCCTCTTCTGGCTGTGCCGGGTGGAGATTATAACAGAACGTGGCCAAGATGTTCAAATGTTCATAAATGACCAGCATGGTTGAATAATAGTAAGGCAGAACAGTTGAAACTGGAGCAGCAGCATGGCCAGGTGGACTGGGGACAGCAAGGAGTCATCATGTCAGGTAGTCCTGGGACATGGTCCTAGGGCCCAGGCCAGTTGAAACTGGAGCAGCAGCATGGCCAGGTGGACTGGGGACAGCAAGGAGTCATCATGTCAGGTAGTCCTGGGCCATGGTCCTAGGGCTCAGGTCCTCCAAGAGAGAGAAAGAAAGAGAGAAGGAGAGAATTAGAGAACGCACACTTAGATTCACACAGGACACCGAATAGGACAGGAGAAGTACTCCAGATATAACAAACTGACCCTAGCCCCCGACACATAAACTACTGCAGCATAAATACTGGAGGCTGAGACAGGAGGGGTCAGGAGACACTGTGGCCCCATCCGAGGACACCCCGACAGGACCAAACAGGAAGGATATAACCCCACCCACTTTGCCAAAGCACAGCCCCCACACCACTAGAGGGATATCTTCAACCACCAACTTACCATCCTGAGACAAGGCCGAGTATAGCCCACAAAGATCTCCGCCACGGTACAACCCAAGGGGGGCGCCAACCCAGACAGGCCGACCACAACAGTGAATCAACCCACCCAGGTGACGCACCCCCCCAGGGACGGCACGAGAGAGCCCCAGCAAGCCAGTGACTCAGCCCCGTAACAGGGTTAGAGGCAGAGAATCCCAGTGGAAAGAGGGGAACCGGCCAGGCAGAGACAGCAAGGGCGGTTCATTGCTCCAGAGCCTTTCCGTTCACCTTCCCACTCCTGGGCCAGACTACACTCAATCATATGACCCACTGAAGAGATGAGTCTTCAGTAAAGACTTAAAGGTTGAGACCGAGTTTGCGTCTCTGACATGGGTAGGCAGACCGTTCCATAAAAATGGAGCTCTATAGGAGAAAGCCCTGCCTCCAGCTGTTTGCTTAGAAATTCTAGGGACCGTAGCGTATGTGTAGGTATGTACGGCAGGACCAAATCAGAGAGGTAGGTAGGAGCAAGCCCATGTAATGCTTTGTAGGTTAGCAGTAAAACCTTGAAATCAGCCCTTGCTTTGACAGGAAGCCAGTGTAGAGAGGCTAGCACTGGAGTAATATGATCAAATCTTTTGGTTCTAGTCAGGATTCTAGCAGCCGTATTTAGCACTAACTGAAGTTTATTTAGTGCTTTATCCGGGTAGCCGGAAAATAGAGCATTGCAGTAGTCTAACCTAGAAGTGACAAAAGCATGGATTAATTTTTCTGCATCATTTTTGGACAGAAAGTTTCTGATTTTTGCAATGTTACGTAGATGGAAAAAAGCTGTCCTCGAAATGGTCTTGATATGCTCTTCAAAAGAGAGATCAGGGTCCAGAGTAACGCCGAGGTCCTTCACAGTTTTATTAGAGACGACTGTACAACCATTAAGATTAATTGTCAGATTCAACAGAAGATCTCTTTGTTTCTTGGGACCTAGAACAAGCATCTCTGTTTTGTCCGAGTTTAATAGTAGAAAGTTTGCAGCCATCCACTTCCTTATGTCTGAAACACATGCTTCTAGCGAGGGCAATTTTGGGGCTTCACCATGTTTCATTGAAATGTACAGCTGTGTGTCATCCGCATAGCAGTGAAAGTTTACATTATGTTTTCGAATAACATCCCCAACAGGTAAAACATATAGTGAAAACAATAGTGGTCCTAAAACAGAACCTTGAGGAACACCGAAATTTACAGTTGATTTGTCAGAGGACAAACCATTCACAGAGACAAACTGATATCTTTCCGACAGATAAGACCTAAACCAGGCCAGAACATGTCCGTGTAGACCAATTTGGGTTTCCAATCTCTCCAAAAGAATGTGGTGATCGATGGTATCAAAAGCAGCACTAAGGTCTAGGAGCACGAGGACAGATGCAGAGCCTCGGTCCGATGCCATTAAAATGTCATTTACCACCTTCACAAGTGCCGTCTCAGTGCTATGATGGGGTCTAAAACCAGACTGAAGCATTTCGTATACATTGTTTGTCTTCAGGAAGGCAGTGAGTTGCTGCGCAACAGCCTTCTCTAAAATCTTTGAGAGGAATGGAAGATTCAATATAGGCCGATAGTTTTTATATTTTCTGGGTCAAGGTTTGGCTTTTTCAAGAGAGGCTTTATTACTGCCACTTTTAGTGAGTTTGTTACACATCCAGTGGATAGAGAGCCGTTTATTATGTTCAACATAGGAGGGCCAAGCACAGGAAGCAGCTCTTTCAGTAGTTTAGTTGGAATAGGGTCCAGTATACAGCTTGAAGGTTTAGAGGCCATGATTATTTTCATCATTGTGTCAAGAGATATAGTACTAAAACACTTGAGCGTCTCTCTTGATCCTAGGTCCTGGCAGAGTTGTGCAGACTCAGGACAACTGAGGTTTGGAGGAATACGCAGGTTTAAAGAGGAGTCCGTAATTTGCTTTCTAATAATCATAATCTTTTCCTCAAAGAAGTTCATGAATTTATCACTGCTAAAGTGAAAGTCATCCTCTCTTGGGGAATGCTGCTTTTTAGTTAGCTTTGCCACAGTATCAAAAAGGAATTTCGGATTGTTCTTATTTTCCTCAATTAAGTTAGAAAAATAGGACGATCGAGCAGCAGTAAGGGCTCTTCGGTACTGCACGGTACCGTCCTTCCAAGCTAGTCGGAAGACTTCCAGTTTGGTGTAGCGCCATTTCCGTTCCAATTTTCTGGAAGCTTGCTTCAGAGCTCGGGTATTTTCTGTGTACCAGGGAGCTAGTTTCTTATGAGACATTTTTTAGTTTTTAGGGGTGCAACTGCATCTAGGGCATTGCTCAAGGTTAAATTGAGATCCTCAGTTAGGTGGTTAACGGATTTTTGTCCTCTGGCATCCTTGGGTAGGCAGAGGGAGTCTGGAAGGGCATCAAGGAATCTTTGTGTTGTCTGTGAATTTATAGCACGACTTTTGATGTTCCTTGGTTGGGGTCTGAGCAGATTATTTGTTGCAATTGCAAACGTAATAAAATGGTGGTCCGATAGTCCAGGATTATGAGGAAAACATTAAGATCCACAACATTTATTCCATGGGACAAAACTAGGTCCAGCGTATGACTGTGACAGTGAGTGGGTCCAGAGACATGTTGGACAAAACCCACTGAGTCGATGATGGCTCCAAAAGCCTTTTGGAGTGAGTCTGTGGACTTTTCCATGTGAATATTAAAGTCACCAAAGATTAGAATATTATCTGCAATGACTACAAGGTCTGATGGGAACTCAGTGAGAAACGCTGTATATGGCCCAGGAGGCCTGTAAACAGTAGCAATAAAAAGTGATTGAGTAGGCTGCATAGATTTCATGACTAGAAGCTCAAAAGACGGAAAAGTCTTTTTTTTTTGTAAATTGAAATTTGTTATCGTAAATGTTAGCAACACCTCCGCCTTTGCGGGATGCACGGGGATATGGTCACTAGTGTAGCCAGGAGGTGAGGCCTCATTTAACACAGTAAATTCATCAGGCTTAAGCCATGTTTCAGTCAGGCCAATCACATCAAGATTATGATCAGTGATTAGTTCATTGACTATAATTGCCTTTGAAGTAAGGGATCTAACATTAAGTAGCCCTATTTTGAGATGTGAGGTATCATGATCTCTTTCAGTAATGACAGGAATGGAGGTGGTCTTTATCCTAGTGAGATTGCTAAGGCGAACACCGCCATGTTTAGTTTTGCCCAACCTAGGTCGAGGCACAGACACGGTCTCAATGGTGATAGCTGAGCTGACTACACTGACTATGCTAGTGGCAGACTCCACTATGCTGGCAGGCTGGCTAATAGCCTGCTGCCTGGCCTGCACCCTATTTCATTGTGGAGCTAGAGGAGTTAGAGCCCTGTCTATGTTGGCAGATAAGATGAGAGCACCCCTCCAGCTAGGATGGAGTCCGTCACTCCTCAGCAGGTCAGGCTTGGTCCTGTTTGTGGGTGAGTCCCAGAAAGAGGGCCAATTATCTACAAATTCTATCTTTTGGGAGGGGCAGAAAACAGTTTTCAACCAGCGATTGAGTTGTGAGACTCTGCTGTAGAGCTCATCACTCCCCTAACTGGGAGGGGGCCAGAGACAATTACTCGATGCCGACACATCTTTCTAGCTGATATGCACGCAGAAGCTGTTGCGCTTGGTGATTTCTGACTGTTTCATCCTAACATCGTTGGTGCCGACGTGGATAACAATATCTCTATACTCTCTACACTCGCCAGTTTTAGCTTTAGCCAGCACCATCTTCAGATTAGCCTTAACGTCGGTAGCCCTGCCCCGGGTAAACAGTGTATGATCGCTGGATGATTCGCTTTAAGTCTAATACTGCGGGTAATGGAGTCGCCAATGACTAGAGTTTTCAATTTGTCAGAGCTAATGGTGGGAAGCTTCGGCGTCTCAGACCCCGTAACGGGAGGAGTAGAGACCAGAGAAGACTCGGCCTCTGACACCGACCCGCTGCTTAATGGGGAGAACCGGTTGAAAGTTTCTGTCGGCTGATTGAGCGACACCGGTTGAGCGTTCCTACAGCATTTCCTTCCAGAAACCGTGAGAAAGTTGTCCGGCTGCGGGGACTGTGCCAGGGATTTATACTACCATCTGTACTTACTGGTGGCACAGACGCTGTTTCATCCTTTCCTACACTGAAATTACCCTTGCCTAACGATTGCGTCTGAAGCTGGGCTTGCAGTACAGCTATCCTCGCCGTAAGGCGATCATTCTCCTGTATATTATGAGCACAGCGGCTGCAATTAGAAGGCATCATGTTAATGTTACTACTTAGCTTCGGCTGTTGGAGGTCCTGACGAATCGTGTCCAGATAAAGCGTCCGGAGTGAAAAACTTGAGGAAAAAATAAATAAATATATGAACGGTAATTAAAAAGTGAAACCCGTAAAGTTGTCAGGTAGCAAAATAGGTTGGCAACAAAACGCACAGCAATTCGAAAACAAGCCTGCAAGAAGACTTGTGGCTGTAATCATTGCCAAAGGTGCTTCAACAAAGTACTGAATAAAGGGTCTGAATACTTATTTGCTAGCCTCTAATTATAACTTTGCAGGCCGCATGTCCTGCACAATCTTTGCATGTTCTCTCGCAGCTTGATGGTTTGAACGAGGTACGCGATTTCTGCCATATAATAGTTTAATACGATACAGTAATACAGTCCACCCTCAAAAAGAATAAGTCTACTGGAGCTTGTATCATTTATTTATACAAGAAAGCATTGCTACACCTATGAGCTTTTCTGTTTTTCTGTTGTAACTTGTGAGTAATATGCAGTAGCCTATATATTATAATGACACAATCATTTGGGCTTTTTTTTGTGCTTGGGCTCATAAAATGTCTTTAATGTAGGGCCCATAAAAAGTATGTAATGTATGGCTCAGGTGGCATCAGGCTTGAATTTAAGCCAATAAAAGCTCTAATCGTTTCCAGACTTATTTACTGTATATGCTTAGAGTGACAATTCTGTTTTTTTGCGGGAAATACCGGGGTTACCCAGGAGACAAGTGATTTATTCTCGGGATGGAAATGTTTAAAATACCAGGAAAATATTCAACCCTATGGCAGTGTGTGTGTGTGTACGTACATGCATGTGTGTCTGTGTGTGATAGAGATCAGCGGCTTCTCAGTGACTGAGTATTATGGAGGACAGTCCAGAGACATTGCTGGGAGGGGAGCACATAAGCAAGCTCCGTTGAGATGTCAAGATGTCTGATAATGCAGGAATAGCAGGACCCCTGAGCTCATTGGCCTGTAAGTGCTGCTGGATGTGTCCTTTATCTGACAGCACTAACAGAATATGCATAGCTCTCTTAGCATATAAGATAATGGCACCCTTGAGGTGAGCAGTGACATAAAGCTCTAAGTAGAAATCTAAACATGGGGCAGGAGGAACCTTTTCACCCTCTACACTCCAGGTGTCTATATACACACACACACACACACACACACACACACACACACACACACACACACACACGTTAAAATACCTAACACACCATCACACCCCTGACACACACAGTCATGGACACAGTATGAAAACACGTAGTGCACACACACACACATCTGTGTAGAGAATGTGAATATGTGATGGGTTCTATTTTGTCTGGCTTGACTATAGAGCCATGTCAATTCTCTCTAGAGCCATCACTTGAGCTGAGGCACTACATCACCTACTAAACAGTAAGGTATGGAAAGCAAAAGAGATACAGTGTGTCAGTTCAGTGTTATACACATCTACATGGAGTTTGGCACAATTCAGAGCTGGACACCATGTTGAAGACTTCAAAATAACTTCTGTGAGCTCCAATTTGTTAATATTGACAGGGACTTCCGGGGCCGACAGAGATGGCCGCCTCGCTTCGCGGTCCTAGGAAACTATGCAGTATTTTGTTTTTTAATGTGTTATTTCTTACATTGGTACCCCAGGTAATCTTAGGTTTTATTACATACAGTCGGGAAGAACTACTGGATATAAGAGCAACGTCAACTCACCATCATTACGACCAGGAATATGACTTTCCCGAAGCGGATCCTCAGTTTTGTCCACCACCCCGGACAATGGATCGGATCCCAGCCGGCTAATCAAAACAACGATGCCGTAAAAGGGGCAGACGAAGCGGTCTTCTGGTCAGGCTCACCGCCCCTGTGCATACTACTCGCCAATGTCCAGTCTCTTGACAACAAGGTTGATAAAATCCGAGCAAGGTTAGCATTCCAGAGAGACAGAGACTGTAACGTTCTTTGCTTCATGGAAACATGGCTCACTCGAGACACGCTATCAGAGTCGGTACAGCCAGCTGGTTTCTTCACGCATTGCGCCGACAGAAACAAATGTGTTTCTGGTAAGAAGAGGGGCGGGGGGGTATGCCTTATGATTAACGAGACGTGGCGTGATCATAACAACATACAGGAACTCAAGTCCTTCTGTTCACCCGATTTAGAAATCCTCACAATCAAATGTTGACCGCATTATCTACCGATTATAACCAAAATCTCTTCGATTATAATCACAGCCGCAAATATTCCCCCCCCCAAGCAGACACATCGATGGCCCTGAACAAACTTTATTTCACTCTATGTAAACTGGAAACCACATATCCTGAGGCTGCATTCATTGTGGCTGGGGATTTTAACAAGGCTAATCTGAGACTCCCTAAATTCTATCAGCCTATCGATGGTGCTATCACTAAAACAAGAAGCTCCCACGCTGGTCCGATCTGATTCCAATCTGATTCCACGCTTCAAGATTGCTTCAATCTCGTGGATTGGGAGATGTTCCACATTGCGTCAAACAACAACATTGACGAATACGCTGATTCTGTGAGCGAGTTTATTAGCAAGTGCATTGGTTATGTCGTACGCACAGCAACTATTAAAACATTCCTAAACCAGAAACCGCGGATCGATGGCAGCATTGGCACAAAACTGAAAGCGCAAAGCATTGCTTTTAACCAAGGGAAAGGTGACCGGAAACATGACCGAATACCAACAGTGTAGATTTTCCTTCCGCAAGGCAATCAAACAAGCTAAGCGTCAGTATAGAGACAAAGTACAGTCGCAATTCAACGGCTCAGACACAAGAGGTATGTGGCAGGGTCTAGAGTCAATCACGGATTACAAAAGAAAACCAGCCTGTATTGTCGCTTTGAGGACAATACAGTGCCACTGACACGGCCTGCTACCAAAACCTACGGACTTTCCTTCACTGCAGCCTACGTGAGTAAAACCCTCACAAGGCTGCTGGCCCAGATGGCATACCCAGCCGCGTCCTCAGAGCATGCGCAGACCAGCTGGCTGGTGTGTTTACGTACATATTCAATCAATCCTTCTCAGTCTACTGTTCCCACATGCTTCACGAGGACCACCATTGTTCCTGTTCCCAAGAAAGCTAAGGTAACTGAGCTAAACGACTACCGCCCCGTAGCACTCACTTCCGTCATCATGAAGGTCCTTTGAGAGACTAGTCAAGGACCATATCACCTCCACCCTACCTGACACCCGAGACCCACTCCAATTTGCTTACCGCTCCAATTTGTCCACAGACGACGTGATCGCAACCACACTGCACACTGCCCTAACCCATCTGGACAAGAGGAATACCTATGTGAGAATGCTGTTCATCGACTACAGCTCAGAATTTAACACCATAGTACCCTCCAAACTCGTCAACAAGCTCGAGACCCTGGGTCTCAACCCCACCCTGTGCAACTGGGTCCTGAACTTCCTGACGGGCCGCCCCCAGGTGGTGAGGGTAGGTAGCAACATCTCCACCCCGCTGATCCTCAACACAGGGACCCCACAAGGGTGAATTCTGAGCCCTCTCCTGTACTCCCCATTTACCCACGACTGCGTGGCCATCCAACTCAATCATTAAGTTTGCAGATGACACGACAGTGGTAGGCTTGATTACCAACAACGATGAGACGACCTACAGGGAGGAGGTGAGGGCCCTCGGATTGTGGTGTCAGGAAAATAACCTCACACTCAACGTCAACAAAGCAAAGGAGATGATCGTGGACTTCAGGAAACAGCAGAGGGAGCACCCCCCTATCCACATCGACGGGACAGTAGTGGAGAGGGTAGAAAGTTAAGATCCTCGGCGTACACATCAGAGACAAACTGTATTGGTCCACCCACACAGACAGCATGGTGATGAAGGCGCGCCATTTTCAACCTCATGAGGCTGAAGAAATTTGGCTTGTCACCAAAAGCGCACACAAACTTTTACAGATGCACAATCAATAGCATCCTGTCGGGCTGTATCACCGCCTGGTACGGCAACTGCTCTACCCACAACCAACAAGGCTCTCCAGAGGGTAGCGAGGTCTGCACAACGCATCACCGGGGGAAAACTACCTCCCCTCCAGGACACCTACACCACCCGATGTCACAGGAAGGACAAAAAGATCAAGGACAACAACTACCCGAGCCACTGCCCGTTCACCCCGCTATCATCCAGAAGGCGAGGTCAGTACAGGTTCATCAAAGCTGGGACTGAGAGACAGCTTCTATCTCGAGGCCATCAGACTGTTAACCACGACTAACATCGAGTGGCTGCTGCCAACACACTGACTCAACTCCAGCCACTTTAATAATGGAAAAAATGGAAAAAAATGTATCACTAGCCACTTTAAACAATGCCACATAATATAATGTTTACATACCCCCTACCTTACTCATCTCATATGTATATACTGTACTTGATACCATCTACTGCATCTTGCCTATGCCATTCTGTACCATCACTCATTCATATATCTTTATGTACATATTCTTCATCCCTTTACACTTGTGTGTATCAGGTAGCTGTTGTGAAATTGTTAGGTTAGATTACTCGTTTGTTATTACTGCATTGTCGGAACTAGAAGCACAAGTATTTCGCTACACTCACATTAACATCTGCTAACCATGTGTATGTGACAAATAAAAGTTGATTTGATACAATTCCATGACAGCCATGTTTATGACATAAAATCCTGATGGTCTAAGATCAACAGCATGTTTATTGGTTTAAACTCCTGACGGCCCAACTCTGTCTTTATATTTTTTAGGGTCAGCCCAGACTGGCTAAATTAGGCCAATTGGGAGACTTTAAAGAGGTTTGAAGTGGTACAAATCTACCTCAGGCTTGCATAAAGTCACTGGGGAAGACAGGAGAGGTACAGTAAGTAGCCTGAAGGCTGAACAGCTGTCTGTGTAAGTCTGGAGGATAAAGCACAAGCTTTATCTGACCAAGAGAGGTTTCATCCGGCCCCCTCAGCTGTGGTACATTTCCAAAACCAGAAATCAGATGAACAGAAGGCTGACCAGGACCAAACACAGCAGATAAGACAGCAATTTGCTCCCAAACGTCACACACAAAATAATACGAAGCAGGAAAAAAAAAAGGGTTCAGCATTAGCCCAATTATGTCACGTCTTTCGAGCCCTGGGAAGGGCCGATTACACTCAGGTCGACAGTTATTAGCTTTTATTGACAATATGTTAACCGTGGGGATGAGCCTGAGGAAGCTGTGGAGGAAGAGGTTAAGGATTAACACCTGGAGGGCCAATGGTTTAATTAAGGATGAAATTGTCTTTTACCAGCCAGCTATAATACGTGTGCAAAACTAAATCAACAGTGGTAAGGAGATATTAAGAGGTAACCAATCATTTGTGTGGGTCTTGGGAATTAGGTGTTTCAGAGTTGCTATTCTGCCCTTGAGTTGCGTTCCCATGCAAAACTTGACAGATAGCTAACAACTAAGTCTTCAATAAAACTCCCAAGGCGTGACTTTTCTTGAATTAATATATTGTAAACGTTTATGTTGTGAAACTGCAAAATAATATACTTTAGTGTTCAATTCACACCGACATACTGTAGCTGTACATTAAACATTTGACGTTGCATAAATACAAAGCACGCGCTAAGGTACCATGCATCTGGCATGATGCCAAACCATATAGCTAATTGTTAACCATATGGTAATTGGCTCCTTTCATTATTCTAATAATGTATAACCATCTATGTAGAATAACAAAGCATATTACACTAGAAACAGTAACAAAACTACAGTATTGTATATTTTACAATTCGTTTGCATGACGCATGAGCAAAGTAACAGCTAACGACATACATTAATTAAAGGCATTGCAATTTGTGAGTAAATGCAACCAACCGATATGTAAGCAACTCTATCAATAACAAGATTATCATCATTAGCTAAATGCTTGAATCGAACTTACAAATATTTTTCCAAGGCTGAAGCGTGACAAGAAATAACTACATTGAAAGACCTGCACCGTAGCGTTGTTTGTAGCTGCTTCTATGCGTGCAAAACATATTCTGTACTTCCTGTTTGCGTCGTCTTTTTAAGTACCAGAAAGCGCCACTAGGGGCAAATGACACCATTGAACACAATGAAAATCCAATTTAACCATTGTAATAAAATAATCTGTTACCTTCTAACAGGATGGCAGCACAGTTGCTGACCACTAATTGACTGGATTAGCTCATTACCGCTGTAGAAAACCAAACATGTATTTTTGAATAGCACGGCTTGGAGTAATTTACCTGCATAGACCTGGCACAAGTCATTGGTGGGGTGACATTTGAACCGTACAATTATGTCAATGGAAACCAATTTTCAATACAGACAAACGTTGTCTAAAATGTGTAAAATAGTGCATTTTGAAACTTTATATCCAGAAACTAATATGCAAACAAACTCATGTAAAAATATAATTTATTCAAGAACACTTTCAAATGTATAAATAAAATGACATTTTCCCATTTAAACTTTGTTGTGCCGGGAGAAAGTGCAGAGATGACACTTTTTGAGAGAAATAAACAACCTTTAGAATCTTTTATATGACATGGTGTGCCCAGTAAGAAGGTTCTTGATGTCTTGAAGATTCACCTGGCAGGTGTTTGTGTGTTGAAAATGCAAACTGAGATAAGAGCGTCTGCTAAATGACTTAAATGTAAATGTAAATGAGAGCTTGTGTTCTGTTCACAGCAAGTGACATGATGCCATATTAATGTCATGCCAATAAGTGTCTGGCAACGGATACTTTTGGGCATAACGTTAGTATGTCATCATGCCAAACACTTTGAGAATCCTAGCGCCCAGGGAGGAACCCAGTGTACTGTGAATGGGGATCAGGGAAAGTAGTGTCCCTGATTCTCCAAACACAGAGACTGGGGATGACAACTCAGTTCCCTGCCCCAAGGGAACAAAGCTGCCACATCACAAACTGTGTAGACAGCATGCCAGTACTCCCGGGTGTCATCTCCAGCCTCTGCTGCATCAGCCACTGTCAACACTTCAACCCTATTTCACCTCATCACTCCACATTATCTGTGTCCGCCGGTCATTATCTGTGTCCGCCGGTCATTATCTGTGTCCGCCGGTCATTATCTGTGTCCGCCGGTCATTATCTGTGTCCGCCGGTCGTTGTGTGTGTCCGCCGGTCATTACCTGTGTCCGCCCGGTCATTACGTGTGTGCGCGGTCATTACCTGTGTCCGCCGGTCATTTACGTGTGTCCGCCGGTCATTACGTGTGTCCGCCGGTCATTACCTGTGTCCGCCGGTCATTACCTGTGTCCGCCGGTCATCGTCTGTGTCCGCCGGTCATCGTCTGTGTCCGCCGGTCATCGTCTGTGTCCGCCGGTCATCGTCTGTGTCCGCCGGTCATCGTCTGTGTCCCCGGTCATCGTCTGTGTCCGCCGGTCATCGTCTGTGTCCGCCGGTCATCTGTGTCCGCCGGTCATCGTGTGTCCGCCGGTCATCGTCTGTGTCCGCCGGTCATCGTCTGTGTCCGCCTGTCATCGTCTGTGTCCGCCTGTCATCGTCTGTGTCCGCCTGTCATTCGTCTGTGTCCGCCGGTCATCGTCTGTGTCCGCCGGTCATTGTCTGTGTCCGCCGGTCACTGTGTTTGTCCGCCGGTCATTGCGTGTGTCCGCCGGTCATTGTGCGTGTGTCCGCCGGTCATTGCGTGTGTCCGCCGGTCATTGCGTGTGTCCGCCGGTCATTGTGTGTGTCCGCCGGTCATTGTGTGTGTCCGCCGGTCATTGTGTGTGTCCGCCGGTCATTGTGTGTGTCCGCCGGTCATTGTGTGTGTGTCCGCCGGTCATTGTCTGTGTCCGCCGGTCATTGTCTGTGTCCGCCGGTCATTATCTGTGTCCGCCGGTCATTATCTGTGTCCGCCGGTCATTACCTGTGTCCGCCGGTCATTGTGTGTGTGTCCGCCGGTCATTGTGTGTGTCCGCCGGTCATTGTGTGTGTCCGCCGGTCATTGTGTGTGTGTCCGCCGGTCATTGTGTGTGTCCGCCGGTCACTGTGTGTGTCCGCCGGTCATTGTGTGTGTGTCCGCCGGTCATTGTGTGTGTGTCCGCCGGTCATTGTGTGTGTGTCCGCCGGTCATTATGTGTGTCCGCCGGTCATTGTCTGTGTCCGCCGGTCATTGTCTGTGTCCGCCGGTCATTGTCTGTGTCCGCCGGTCATTGTCTGTGTCCGCCGGTCATTGTCTGTGTCCGCCGGTCATTGTCTGTGTCCGCCGGTCATTGTCTGTGTCCGCCGGTCATTGTTTGTCCGCCGGTCATTGTCTTGTCCACCGGTCATTGTCTTATGTTTGTCTGTGTCCCGGTCATTATGTTTGTCCACCGGTCATTACCTTGTCCGCCGGTCATTACCTGTGTCCACCGGTCATTATGTTGTCCGCCCGGTCATTGTCTGTGTCCACCGGTCATTGTCTGTGTCCGCCGGTCATTATGTTTGTCCGCCGGTCATTATGTTTGTCCGCCGGTCATTATGTTTGTCCACCGGTCATTATGTTTGTCCACCGGTCATTATGTTTGTCCACCGGTCATTATGTTTGTCCACCGGTCATTATGTTTGTCCACCGGTCATTATGTTTGTCCACTGGTCATTATGTTTGTCCACTGGTCATTATGTTTGTCCACTGGTTAGCTAGTAGACTGCTGCTGTAGCTGTATGAAATGGCTGGCTAGTTAGCTAGTTAGCTGTGCCTATGTACACAAATCCACATGTTTTAGAATGAAAGGGAGAGAGCACGCAAAGGGGGAGTGACTCTAGGCTTGTTGAGAAAGGGGGCATGGGTGGGGAGGGGTAGAGTTGTTTGAAAATAGCCCAACTGTTGTTGTAATAAGCCAAGCTTCCATGACATGGGAGAAAAATAGGGATATCTCCTTTAAAAACTAATTAGATTATACACAAGTCAATCAAACTTAACATTTTCAGTCAGAGGTGTAACTAACTGACAACAAATACTACATCTCTCCGGCATCAACATCCATCCTGTGCTAATACATCTTTGAGAAGCTACACGCAACGTACAGAGTATCCAGTTCACACAACGTTTGTGCAGGTCACATTCTTCCCTTCTGTTATATGTAAAAGTATACAAGACGAGAGCTCTCCGGCTTTCTTATCAGTGTCAAAACATGCTCACTGAGACAGTATGGTTTAAGACGGTATACTCCAGACCTCCAATCCACAACATCCTTGTGTCAGTAGATAATGGTTTAATAAAAAATATTTTTTATTTCTAACACTGGTGGTATCCCTGTATCATATTTTCACACTGTGGGTCATGGTGGAGGGGGAAGGAATACACATATTAATTTCTGCAATGTAAAATGACACTATAAATCAAGCATGTTCATATGTTGGCTGCTGCACTGGGTTGTACAACAGACAGCCAGGCAGGCAGACAGACAGACAGGCGAGCAGCAGTACATGTTTGGGTCAAGGAGAGGAGATTCAGTGGGCTCTGGAGCCTCCTACTGGGACGAGAGAGGTAGTGCCTCTGTGCTGACTATCTGGAACAGGACACTGCATGGAGGTTGAGGTCAGGGCCAAAGAGCTTTAAGATCAACTCCAGCAAGAGCTACGTACATAACATGACTAATCATTGTCTCCATCTAGCACATGCAGACACACACCATTCTATTACTGTAACTACTTAAGAAGAGTGATCAAGAGGTTGTGGTGACTGTGGCTCTACAGAGCCAGGTTAACCATACCAGCCTCAACCCTCTGCTCTCACCAGCAATGGGGAGGCCATAGTTGATAACGCATCTAAGCTTCTGCAGACCCAGAGAGCAAAGGGGACCGCAGTGCATGAGACAGACTTACTCTCTATTCGACTTCACCATTATGCAAAGGGAATTCTTCACATAAATCTAAAAAGGGCACCAAGAGCTTGTCTGGAGGCCATCTCTGATAATTGCACAGTGCACCACCGTGACAGGCATTATGACATGTAAGAGGATGTTCCACTATATAAAAGGAGATTTTGGGTCTGCCATCGGGGATTATGTATACAAGGGAACGGTCAAAAAGCGCTGAAAAACTGTCATCGAAAGTTAAAACAGTTTCTCAAAAACATCCTAAAGAACATTTGAAAATGGCCATTTCTTGAAGATGGCACAACACAGTGGAGAGTTCTGCTATAATGACAACATTTCTGCTTCCTCCGTCTTTTAAAATAAATCAAATTAGCCTCAGTGGCTTAGGCAGTGGCCTTTACTGGAAGCTCCCCATTGCAAACATGTCTTTACAGACATGAAATAGCCAGGAAGTTCTTGGCAAGAACATGTCAGGGCTAAACAAAGATTGAGCGATGAGGTTGAGCAGAGGGGAGATTCTGGACCAGGGGGAGTGGCGGGAGCGAGAAACTATGATTTACCTCACTCTCCTCTGAAAGACCCCAACATTTGACAGGGGAAAAACCTCCAGTACATGAGTTGGCACAAGCTAGAAGTCAGGAAGTCCAGGAGACGCCTCTGCCTGCTCTGAGTGAAACGCAAAACCAGTGACAGAGTCAATACATGTCACATTCTCCCAGTCATGAACTGGAGGAATTTCAACCTAAAACCTGCTGTTCATAATTATCCTAATTTCTTTGAAAAACCAAGGTGGATAGTCCTGGTCCTAAAACAATGATGAAAAACACATTTAGTTATTCTCAAGACAGAGAAAATACCTTTTCGGTGGCTGTCAGTGGCTGAGCCAAACATCAACAAATAAGGTAAAGAGACAGAACCTTCCCTGAGTTCCCTCAGCACCGAGCATGCAGTAAAAGCAACCACATATATTCAGTCTCTGCGCCTGAGGGTGCTTGGAGCAGCTGCTGGTGCAGTTCTCAGTCTAAACACCGTAAGCTCCGTCATTGGAAAAGGCTTCAGTGTGTCCAAGTGAACCCTGCTTTAGGAAGAATAATTCTCAGTGTCTCTGGAGGAGTTTTTACAAAGAACAACAAAAATTACTCTGTTTTAAAAACAGGAAAATCTCCCAGAGCTGTGTTGAAACAGATTGTAGGAAACATATTTAAACTGGTTCAACTGAAAGGTTAAAATTATCTTTAAAATCAGATTTCTCCCCCTATTTTTTTTTATTTTTTTAAATAAACACAATTATTCACAGATTGAAATCATGCAATGCAATGTAATTAATCATTGTCACTGATGCTGGATGAACAAACTGCTGTAACTTTACAGTGAACACTCACATTTAAAAACAATTGGAAATATTTATACAGTGATGTTTATAATCAAAAATGAGTCAAATTTGCCGTTTTCTTCCACTTTAATCTTAATTCCCGAAAAAAAATGTACACTGCAAAAAAACATTTAAACCATAATATCTTATATGTACACCATGGGTTGCATAAAATATTACCATTCAGCTTGACGTCATTTATCAATCTTGTCCCATGTTGAAGTAAGTAAGTGTGAAAGTAAGCAACTAGCTATGTCCAAACAAATGCTCTCAACAAAAAAATGGGAATTGTGCCTTTAAAATTCTAAATGTAATGTGTGGTACATACCAACTTGGTGAGGATGGGAGAAAAAAAAGCAACCTTTCTCAGTGTTTGTTCTGTGTGGGGAAAAAAACTTTAGGTATTAGTGTGCACTAATCTTTAAAAGGTTATTTTATTCATAGAGATTTTGACAGAGATGTATGGCCAAGCCAACATCTCAGGCAGCTCTACCCAGAGGTAGACAGCTGGTGCGAAGAACAAAGGGGGAAAGGGAGGAGAGTGGGAGAGTAGGACACAAATTAGAGAGTCAACATTCTATAAACACAAAGAAAAAAGTACCTCATAGGGGTTGTCAATGACTCTGGCCTCAACCCAGTACCCTTAAAACCCCAAACTTCTTGTTTTAGCTCGGAGAGAGTAGAGGGGTGACTTGAACATACAGTACATATTTTCAACCCAGTACCCTTAAAACCTCAAACTTCTCGTTTTAGCTCGGAGAGAGTAGAGGGGTGACTTGAACATACAGTACATATTTTACTGATAACTGTAGCGTACGATTTAACAGGGTATCAAAATGACAAGGTAGATGTTTGAGTGTTGCAGGGAAAAATACCATACATGCCATTACTTTGATCTAACAAAGGCAGTGTCATCAGCGAACTTAACGAGGTGTCTGTCAGCATGGGAACTAGTACAACTATTAGTGTACAAGATGTACAGGAGTGGGGACAAAAACACATCCCTGAGGAGAGCCTGTGTTGGTATTGCGTACATCTGACACGTGGGGACCTATTTTGGCTCGCTGTGAGCGTTGGCTCAGGAAGTCCCAACAGCCACAAAACCAGCCCCCCTTTTGGCACCCTCTACATGTCTATAGACCATGTTAAGGAGGATAGGCAAACTGAAATGGGTCGAGGATCTTATGGGTGAAAGTGAGAATATGACTTTTCACAAGTTTCTGAAGGGATTTCATTACTAAGGATGTCAAGGCGACAGGGTGGTAGTCAATCAGCACAGAGGGGTTATATGCTTAGGAATTGCTATAATTATTGAGTTTTTCCACAATACTGGCACGTGTTGCTGGTCGAGTGAGGATTAGAAAATGTCTGTAAAAACACCAGGAAATTGTTCAGCACAGTGTTTTAACACATGTCCACTTATTTAGTCTGGGCCTGGGCTTTTGTATGTGTTACATCCCCTCAACAGCTTTAAAACATCAGATTGTTGAACAACAACTCTCTCAAACATTTAGAACGATGCTTCCATTCGTTTTACCTCCGACACAAAGTTTTCGGATTCAAATCTTGCGAAGAAAACGTTCAGTTCATTAACCATGTTCTGGCCCCCTATCACCCTCAGCATAAACTGCCTTCTTCCTATCAAGTAGTGATTTGAGATGTTTTGATACCCAAGGCTTATTGTTAGGGAAGATTTTACAGGTTTTAGGAGGCACAACTGATTCAACACAAGACGTTTATGTAGTCTGAAACAACATCTGTGAGTTCATCAAAAATCAGAGCTACTGTCCTCAAATACCTCCCACATAGTACAGTCAAAACACCCCTGGAGACCAAATACCTCCCACATAGTACAGTCAAAACACCCCGTCTGCCTGCCCCTGGACCCAGCTACCTGCCTCCTCCTGTGTATGACCTGCGTGCCCCTGGACCCAGCTACCTGCCTCCTCCTGTGTATGACCTTCTGCCTGCCACTGGACTCAGCTACCTGCCTCCTCCTGTGTATGACCTTCTGCATGCCACTGGACTCAGCTACCTTCCTCCTCCTGTGTATGACCTTCTGCCTGCCCCTGGACCCAGCTACCTGCCTCCTCCTGTGTATGACCTGCGTGCCCTTGGACCCAGCTCCCTGCCTCCTCCTGTGTATGACCTTCTGCATGCCCCTGGACCCAGCTACCTGCCTCCTCCTGTGTATGACCTTCTGCGTGCCCCTGGACCCAGCTACCTGCCTCCTCCTGTGTATGACCATCTGCCTGTCCCTGGACCCAGCTACCTACCTGCCCCTGGACCCAGCTACCTGCCCCTGGACCCAGCTACCTCCCTCCTGCCTGTGTATGACCTTCTGCCTGTCCCTGGACCCAGCCACCTGCCTCCTGGTCCCAGCTACCTGCCCCTGGACCCAGCTACCTGCCCTTGGACCCATCTCCCTGCCTCCTCCTGTGTCTGACATTCTGCCTGCCCCTTGACCCAGCCTCCTCCTGTGTATGACCTTCGGCCTGCCCCTGGACCCAGCTACCTGCCTCCTCCTGTGTATGACCTTCTGCCTGCCACTGGACTCAGCTACCTGCCTCCTCCTGTGTATGACCTTCTGCCTGCCACTGGACTCAGCCTCCTCCTGTGTATACCTTCTACCCTGCCCCTCCTCCTGTGTATGACCTTCTGCCTGCCACTGGACTCAGCTACCTGCCTCCTCCTGTGTATGACCTTCTGCCTGCCACTGGACTCAGCTACCTGCCTCCTCCTGTGTATGACCTTCTGCCTGCCACTGGACTCAGCTACCTGCCTCCTCCTGTGTATGACCTTCTGCCTGCCACTGGACTCAGCTACCTGCCTCCTCCTGTGTATGACCTTCTGCCTGCCACTGGACTCCAGCTACCTTCCTCCTCCTGTGTATGACCTTCTGCCTGCCACTGGACTCAGCTACCTGCCTCCTCCTGTGTATGACCTTCTGCCTGCCACTGGACTCAGCTACCTGCCTCCTCCTGTGTATGACCTTCTGCCTGCCACTGGACTCAGCTACCTTCCTCCTCCTGTGTATAACCTTCTACCCTGCCGCTGGACCCAGCTACCTGCCTCCTCCTGTGTATAACCTTCTACCCTGCCCCTGGACCCAGCTACCTGCCTCCTCCTGTGTATGACCTTCTGCGTGCCCCTGGACCCAGCTACCTGCCTCCTCCTGTGTATGACTTTCTGCGTGCCCCTGGACCCAGCTACCTGCCTCCTCCTGTGTATGACCTTCTGCGTGCCCCTGGACCCAGCTACCTGCCTCCTCCTGTGCATGACCTTCTGTGTGCCCCTGGACCCAGCTACCTGCCTCCTCCTGTGCATGACCTTCTGTGTGCCCCTGGACCCAGCTACCTGCCTCCTCCTGTGCATGACCTTCTGTGTGCCCCTGGACCCAGCTACCTGCCTCCTCCTGTGCATGACCTTCTGTGTGCCCCTGGACCCAGCTACCTGCCTCCTCCTGTGCATGACCTTCTGTGTGCCCCTGGACCCAGCTACCTGCCTCCTCTTGTGTATGACCTTCTGCGTGCCCCTGGACCCAGCTACCTGCCTCCTCTTGTGTATGACCTTCTACCCTGCCCCTGGACCCAGCTACCTGCCTCCTCCTGTGTATGACCTTTTGCGTGCCTGTGAGAAGTGCGTGCTGCCTTCAGCCCCTGCTGCACCAGGTCCTGGTTGTCGAAATGACTGAGCACAGCTACCCGATCCCTGCTCTATGACTGATGGATAAGATGATAAAAGTGAGAACAGCAGAATGCTGCAGAGAGCCAAGTGCTCTGGACTGAAACTAATAAACAACAGACATACTGAGTTGTAGTATCGTATGTAACAAAAATATGAAACAAGGACAAAAAGTGGAATTACATTTCCCAACTTCAATGGGAATGACAAATTATAACAATAGGAGCTCAGCCATATAAAGTACAAAGTCAAGAAACAAGTGAATGTGTTCAACGTGACTAGCAAAACATGACCACTGTGGCTCCATTCATTCAAAAAGGTGTTAAGTGAATGGGATAGAGTGCGTGACTAGCACACCCAGTTGTGCAGGGGCAAAGGCAAGGGAGCTGGAGGATGAGGTCTGGCATGTCACTCCTCTTGGCACCCAAGTCATGTTTCTCAGCACCCCTCCATGGCTCAAAAATAAGTTGTTAAAATGCATTGACACAGCTGCTGTAGCCTAACAGCGTCACATCTCCACTTCATTTTCCAGCAGCATCCCTGCCCAGTCACATGACAGGCCAATGCTCAGTTCTGTAACGTAATACACTGCGAGTCAGGAAGCAGGTGCAGAAGGATAGAGATGACCAAACATGAGAAGTGTACAGAAATGTGAGAGAAAACAAAAAGGGAGGCGAGTGGGAAGGTGGGCACCGGAGCTCCCAAAGAAGGTTATCCAGACGAATGGCCATCGATGAGTGTGTCCAAGGATAAATTGTCATCGCGACACGCCAACTCAGTCTGGATGTTCAAAAGACACTTCTGTGTCGAGTTTCATTCACTAACATAACCCTGGGGGGTTATAAGATCGGTGGAATCAATTTGAAAGTTGCATGAACACACAGGCTGATAAAACGAAAGCCAAGGACCTTACATTTTTCAGCATTTGTGGATAACCCTACATGGGAGTTACTAGATAAATGTACAAAGGTGAATCTCCTCGTCATTGTAAAGCATTATGACATCAAGGGTGTATCTGGCGATCCAAAAGCAGTAGTCAAAGAGTTGATCGGTACTGCTTTGGTGGAGGAGGAAATCCTTCTGGAGAGGAAGGTTGATGACAATGGAACTACGGGTTGTAGGGTGAGTCCCGTAGATGTGCAACGGGGAGAGTTAGAACTAAAAATGCAAACATCAATTAGAGCTCGAGCACAAGGAAAGGGAAAGATAATGTGTATATAGGTATTTAAGAGTGTTACGATTGTCTTGAGAGATGTGGAGGGTCAACACCTTTAGTTCACACTGCATATTTGATTTCTAGAAAAACATTCCTTTGGCTGTTCCCTGTTTTTGTTCTGCTTCGGGTCTTGGTGTGGCCTTCACCTTTTTTTTGTCTCTTAAGTGGGCGCTCATGCTGGGTCTTTTAGATCCCAGTTGTTGCTGCTATGCAATTTTCATGGGACACCTCATGAGTGTCTTTCAGAAACCCTCCTAATAGAGCAGAAGGAAACAAGTTTCCTTCCAGGACAACCTTGTATGTGGCTTGATCCATGTGTCCTTCACATAGACAAATCTGGCCGATTCCAACCTTGCTGAAAACTTGCTTAATCCTGCTCTGACAATGTTCCCCAACTCTGAGGATTGGTTTTTCCACCATGCCACGTCAATCAAGTTGTTACATTTTACCCAAACACATACCTATAAATAGTAAAACCAGGTAAACTGATACTTTTGCAGTAATCTCTTCATTTTTTTCCAGGGATAGATATATATACACACAGTCTTTATTTTTTATTTACAATCCTTTTCTTTCTATAGCTGCCTAAAACGCTGACGTTTTGAGAAAGTGGTAAAAGTACATGTTTCTCTAAAAAAAAGTACATATGTTTCTAGTGCAACCAAAACTGATCTCAAAAAGAGTACCACGGTAAATCAAATCAAAGTTTGTCACGTGCGCCGAATACAGTGAAATGCTTACTTACAGGCTCTAACCAATAGTGCAAAAAAGGTATTAGGTGAACAATAGGTAGGTAAAAAAATTAAACAGTAAAAAGACAGGCTACATACAGTAGCGAGGCTACATACAGACACCGGTTAGTCAGGCTGAATGAGGTAGTATGTACATGTAGATATGGTTCAAGTGACTATACATACATGATGAACAGAGAGTAGCAGTAGAATAAAAGAGGGTGTAGTAGTTTCATTTCCTCTTTACCATAGCCACTGCCCAAAGCCTGAAGCGGGGTTGTTTGGTACGCATACAGTCCACACTCAAGGTTTCCAAACGACCAAACATTCAATGACATCCAGGGATATAGTGCAACAAAAATGTTTATTCTTCTTATATCTAACAAATAAATGATTCTCCAATCAACTTAAGCATAGAATACTTGATATGGAAAATACATATTATGACCTGTCTGTATGGTCAAAAAACTTTACCGCTCCTGCATCTAGCAAGGACTCCCTCCCCCAAAGGCCCAACTTCCTGCCTTTATCCTAACACACTTACCACAATACAATGAATGGGCAAGAGAGGGGGCCAAAAACTGAGTTACACTAACAAATGAATATATCTCAATCAGGTAAATATAAATCATAAAAAAGTTACGTACCTAATATTTCATCATATACATTAATATATTTACACAAATACACATTGAGCTCCGTATGTTCAGTCTTTTATATAAATATGTCCAAATCGGCTCTAACATACTGGCCCCTGATTGTTGACTACACTGAATGCACAACAATTACTTAATATTCACACAAAACATTCTATACCAGAGCACTATTACAGTTCATGGCTATATACAAACATACAAGGTGCCATATAGAAAAATAGTCTATAGATCTCAGTCTGAGTTGAAGTGTAAAGGTGTTCAACTTCCAAAGAATGTAAGAGTACAACATTAACAAATCAGAGGTGCACATGATTCTAAAATGGAGCACTGTGTGTCTGTGTGTGTTTCACTCCGTCGCCTCAAGGAGCAGACAAGAGTTCATTGATAGGTCTCTGTAAAATATTGGTCTTAGTCTTAACCATGACGATCCGGACAAGACCTTTGGCCCCTGGCAAAGCCTCCACCACATGCCCCAATAGCCAAGAGTTCCTTGGGGCGGTGTCATCGACGATGACCACAAGGTCACCAGGACTGAAGTTTCTCTTAGTTTTGTTCCACTTGTTCCGCTCCTGCATAAGTGGAATATACTCCCTGATCCATCTCTTCCAGAAGAGGTCAGTGATATATTGTACTTGCTTCCATCTCCTTCGTGAGTATAGGTCGCTTCTCTGGAATAGTCCTGGTGGCAGGACTGGCATAGCTTTCAGATGAAGCAGATGGTTCGGAGTCAGGGGTTCTAGATTATTAGGGCCATTTGTTACATTAGTGATTGTCTGTCGTTGATAATTGCCTCAACAAGGCTGTCTGCAAAGCCTCATCATCCAGTACTTGCTCTTTAAGGACTGAATAGAGGATATTTTTCATCAGTCGGATCAACCTCTCCCATACCCTCCCATGGTGGGCTGCAGAGGGAGGGTTGAATGACCATATCACTCCTTCCTTCAGTAATTCATTTTGAATCTTGTTGTGATCCAGCTCTTTCAGAGCTTCTCCTAGCTCTCTGTGTGTTCCAACAAAGTTGGTGCCATTGCCTGTTCTGATACTTGTTACTGGGCCCCTTCGACAGATGAACCTGCGCAGTGCATTGATGCAGGAATCAGTATCCAGATAACTAGCAACTTCTAGATGGACAGCTCGACTCACAAGGCAAGTAAAGTTCACACCATACCGCTTCACATGAACGCGGCCTAGCTTCACCTCTATGGGGCCGAAGTAATCTATGCCCACATGGGTGAAAGGCAGCAAATCAGGTGACACCCGATCTTGCGGAAGGTCGGCCATCTTCTGTTCTCTAGCTCTAGCTTGCATCCACCTACAGAAGACACAGCTAATAAGGATCTTCCTTGCTAAGGACTTGGCACAGGGTATCCAATATTGCTGGCGAAGTCTAGAAAGCATGTGACCTCTCCCAGAGTGGCCAACCTGCTCATGGATGTGGAGTAAGATCAGTCTGGAGATGTAGAAGTCTTTGGGCAGGATCCTAGTATTCTTTAGTTCCGTAGGCATAGCAGCTTTGCTTAACCTTCCTCATACTCTCAGAATGCCATTGTCAACAATTGGATCAAGCTTACAGATTGAGCCGCTTCTCTTGGCACATTGTTTTCCTTTCACTAGTGCAATTTCTTGTTTAAAGTGCTGTCGTTGCTCAAATCGAATGATGACCTTTTCTGCTTCATTTAGGTCATCCACAGACACTTTCTTTTCCAAAGGTCAGTTTGAACTTGTCATTTTGTTCCTTCAGTGAGTTTGTCTGACTCTGATCTTGAATCAGTTTGAGAGAGAATTTTCCTTTTCTGGCTTAACTGTTTCTTCAGTTTCAGCATCCAGGCAACTGCTTTCTTCAAGCTGTTCCATGTTGAATAGTACTCAATCAGTTTGCTGGTTGGACTCTTTTCTTCCACACTTGTACTGTTTACGATTATGTCTTTTCTCACCTCTGGATCGTCCGGAGGGATGGAGCTAAGCTCTTCGGGGACTTTCGGCCATTGAGTTTCTGGTTTCTCCAGGAATTCTGGTCCTGTGCACCATCTCTTTGATTTCAGGAACATTTCAAAATGTAATCCTCGAGGCATCATCGGCTGGGTTGTGTTTGGAGATCAAATACCTCCACTGTTTTGCTTTCGATAGGTCACGGATCATTGCAAACCTTTTAGCCACAAAGGTATGGAATCTCTTGGTATCATTGCGGATGCCAATCAGGAGTTCGACGTCAATTTCCTTCAACTGAATCTCTTTCAGGTATGGCCACCTTTCGAGATCTTTGAGTGGGAATATTCTCTCTTGTCACTGGGATCTTATTTTGGGTGTAGACCTTTGGTAATGCAAGAAATGTGTCACCTTCCACATTGCCAATCTCTAATCCAGATATCTCAAAGCTCTTGGTAGGACTCTCCTGCCCCATTGTGCGTAGCAGAATTTCAGTCTCACTGCCTTTAGCTTGCAACTGCCTCATGAGTCTCTCCGTACAAAATTTTGCTGAGCTACCAGAATCGAGAAATGCATAGGTTAACACAGACTTGCTTCCATTTGCCATCTTTACTTGAACTGGCACAATCGCAAGTGCACAATCTGTACCGGCCCTGGTATCTTCACCAGCTTCCAGTGAAACAAGAGCACTGCTGACAGTCTCCTCCCGCTTTACTGCTACACCCCTCGTATCTGCCTTCAGAGATCTAAATCTCTCCTTCAATGTGCAGGATAGTGGGCTGCTTTCTTTGACAGCTTTGACCGGTCATCCTTCTTTTACATTCTTTGCTTAAGTGTCCTCTCATCAAACAGCCAAACAAAGGCCTTATGATCTCAGAAACTCAACCTTGGCTTCGTGTGGCTGTGCCTTCACCTGTTGGCAGTCGACCAAGAAATGCTCAACAATGCAAAATACACATGAGATACTGGGAGCATCAGAAGGGTAGGTGCCTGGTTTCTTGACTTTGAATGTTTGTGACCCTGAAAAAAACTCTAAAAGAACAAAATCTGCCACTAAAGCTACTGTAGTGGCAAAGCTGCTTCCCCTACTCTTGGATTTTAACTGCTGTTTAAAGTCAGCTTCCATTTTAAAAAAACTTTGTTGGTCAGGGGATCTTGGATATCTCCGTACAACGGATCCTGCAGTATTTTGGCCTGTTTTTCCATGAACGTCACAAGGTCACTGAAATGGGCCCTCAGGTGGCTTCTCTCTAAAATATCACATGCTGTAGACCACCATTTTTCCCTTAGTTTGTAGGAAAGTTTTGACATTATCAACTTTATGTTGGAGGGAAGATTAAGCTCTTCCATGTTCTGTAGGTCTTGCATAGCGTTACAGCAACCTCTAAGATAGAGTGCATAGCCACCCAGTCCCTTTCCATCATCCGGTTTAATGTTTGTCCAGTTCCAAGCTTTTTCCATGTAAGCAGTGGTGACTTTGATTTCATTGCCAAAGTGTTCCTTTAACAACCTCTTAGCCTCTGCATAGCCTCTTCTGGCTTCCATATGCAGACAACTACAGACCAGATCCTTGGGCTGTTCCAGGTAATAGAGCCTATCCTGGTGACTGCTTGTCTTATCTTCTATACCATGCTCAAATGCACGCATAAATGGCCTAAAGTTTAGAGGATCTTCCTAACAGGGAGTGTGGCCTGTTTGTGCTGTAGTACAAGGAGGTCAGCAACTTCATTCTGCCTTTGCATGACAGTAGAGAGTTTATCATGGCTGGTATTATGGCTGATACCCAGTGTTGATTCTGTGTTAATTGCTGATGTTGGCTGCTGAAGTGTGTGGTTTATGACCATTTTCTGAATAGGTTTTGATAGCTTTTTGGTCAGTTGTTGGAAAACTCTTTGTAGTGGGGTCTTTGGAACTGCACCTACTGCAGCCAACTCAACAGGTGATGGTTCAGGTTCCTTATAGACCTCGGGTTCCTGGTTCTCACAATAAGAGTTCATTCCATCTTCTTGGCTTAGAAAATGGGCTGCCACAGCATGGGATTGAGAAGTTGACTCAACACTTTCCAGGACCTTCAGTTTGGCATTATATGTTGCTATCTCTGTTTCCAGTGCCATTTTTTCCATCCTAATATTCAGTTGAGCTTTCTGTTGTTCCTGTTGAGTTTCTCCAGTTCCAATGCATGCTTGTCCTGTAATGATGCTAGTAGAGCTGCTCGTTCTGCCTCAGCTTTTAGGCGTGCAGAGGACACGGAGGAAGCAGTCTTAGAATACTTTTGTTTTGACACATTGGAAATGCTGTCGTGTGGTTCAATGAGCTTTTGTGGCTCAATTTCAGCTCTTTTCCATATTTCGACCTCTTTCAGGAAATGTTCATAAGTTCTCATTCTTGGTTGATAATAGTTAATGCTCTCCTGTTCGTGTTCCTCCCATTGAGAACAGCATGAAATGCACTTCAAGACTCTCATCAACAGTTTCAAGTTTCCTCCATCAACAAGAAGGTCTTTTATTTAATTCATTTTGCGTGTACACACTCCAAGTTTGCCTCTCCGGGCTGCATAGAGTGAATTTAGATGCTCTTCTGCCCTCTCCAGTGGAGTCTTATTTGGGATTTCATCCTCCATCATTCACTTTAAGTTCACTCAATTTACAATGACACAGTTGTTGGTTTTGATAGTTAAACGTAATGCCCCTTTAGACCTTTAAAATACAGTCCTCTATTTCAGTGTATTGACACATTTTGAACTGAACATGTGCAAGTTCGGCATTTTAGATGCATTTTAAACATCATCTCATTATAAGTTGTCCCTTTAAGTTTGAACACTTTAGATCCTTAAAGTGCATTCGTTGCGTTGATGCATTGCATTTCCACGTTAGGCCAAATATTTGACGTATGATTAGGCTACATTGTGCGTCGGATCTCAGTGTTTCCCCAAACTTAAACTTCTTAATTGTTTTCACAACGCTGTGTTTTGAATTCCATTCCCATGTTTATCAAACATTACAATTAAAAGCACATTTGCGCTTCCATAATATGCATGATCAAACGATCGGATTGAACAGGGCAGCTCATTCATTCGCAGTGGTTACTCACAGCTGGCGAATTCTAGGAGTTCAAATCCTTCCAAGCGAGCTGTCCTTATGGTCCGAATGCAATTACAAATAGAACAATATCCAGCGTGTGTCCGAACCGGAGATTTCCTTCCGATAGTAATCCTTCACGGAGTTTTTTGACTTGATTGTAGTGGTTTCCTTTCCTCTTTACCATAGCCACTGCGCAAGCCTGAAGAGGGGTTGTTTGGTACGCATACAGTCCACACTCAAGGTTTCCAAACATTCAATGACATCCAGGGATATAGCGCAACAAAAATGTTGATTCTTCTTATATCTAACAAATAAATGATTCTCCAATCAACTTAAAGCATAGAATACTTGATATGGAAAATACATATTATGACATGTCTGTATGGTCAAAAACCTATACCGCTCCCGCATCTAGCAAGGACTCCCTCCCCCAAAGGCCCAACTTCCTGCCTTTATCCTAACACACTTACCAAAATACAATGAATGGGCAAGAGGGGGGCCAAAAACTGAGTTACACTAACAAATGAATATATCTCAATCGGGTAAATATAAATCATAAAAGGTACGTACCTAATATTTCATCATATACATTCATGTTTAATATATTTACACAAATATACATGGAGCTCCGTATGTTCAGTCTTTTATACAAATATGTCCAAATCCGCTCTAACAGAGGGGTTGGAGGTGGTGGGTGGCAGGACACAATGCAGATAGCCCGGTTAGTCAATGTGCGGGAGCACTGGTTGGTTGGGCCAATTCAAATCAAATCAAATCAAATCAAATGTATTTATATAGCCCTTCGTACATCAGCTGATATCTCAAAGTGCGGTACAGAAACCCAGCCTAAAACCCCAAACAGCAAACAATGCAGGTGTAAAAGCACGGTGGCTAGGAAAAACTCCCTAGAAAGGCCAAAACCTAGGAAGAAACCTAGAGAGGAACCGAGCTATGTGGGGTGGCCAGTCCTCTTCTGGCTGTGCCGGGTAGAGATTATAACAGAACATGACCAAGATGTTCAAATGTTCATAAATGACCAGCATGGTCGAATAATAATAAGGCAGAACAGTTGAAACTGGAGCAGCAGCACAGTCAGGTGGACTGGGGACAGCAAGGAGCCATCATGTCAGGTAGTCCTGGGGCACGGTCCTAGGGCTCAGGTCCTCCGAGAGAGAGAAAGAAAGAGAGAATTAGAGAGAGCATATGTGGGGTGGCCAGTCCTCTTCTGGCTGTGCCGGGTGGAGATTATAACAGAATGTGGCCAAGATGTTCAAATGTTCATAAATGACCAGCATGGTTGAATAATAGTAAGGCAGAACAGTTGAAACTGGAGCAGCAGCATGGCCAGGTGGACTGGGGAGAGCAAGGAGTCCTGAGGCATGGTCCTAGGGCTCAGGTCCTCTGAGAGACAGCAAGGAGTCATCATGTCAGGTAGTCCTGGGGCATGGTCCTAGGGCTCAGGTCCTCCGAGAGAGAGAAAGAAAGAGAGAAGGAGATAATTAGAGAACGCACACTTAGATTCACACAGGACACCGAATAGGACAGGAGAAGTACTCCAGATATAACAAACTGACCCGAGCCCCCCGACACATAAGCTACTGCAGCATAAATACTGGAGGCTGAGACAGGAGGGGTCAGGAGACACTGTGGCCCCATCCGAGGACACCCCCGGGCAGGGCCAAGCAGGAAGGATATAACCCCACCCACTTTGCCAAAGCACAGCCCCCACACCACTAGAGGGATATCTTCAACCACCAACTTACCATCCTGAGACAAGGCCGAGTATAGCCCACAAAGATCTCCGCCACGGTACAACCCAAGGGGGGCGCCAACCCAGACAGGCTGACCACAACAGTGAATCAACCCACCCAGGTGACGCACTCCCCCCAGGGACGGCATGAGAGAGCCCCAGCAAGCCAGTGACTCAGCCCCCGTAACAGGGTTAGAGGCAGAGAATCCCAGTGGAAAGAGGGGAACCGGCCAGGCAGAGACAGCAAGGGCGGTTCGTTGCTCCAGAGCCTTTCCGTTCACCTTCCCACTCCTGGGCCAGACTACACTCAATCATATGACCCACTGAAGAGATGAGTCTTCAGTAAAGACTTAAAGGTTGAGACCGAGTTTGCGTCTCTGACAAGAGTAGGCAGACCGTTCCATAAAACTGGAGCTCTATAGGAGAAAGCCCTGCCTCCAGCTGTTTGCTTAGAAATTCTAGGGACAATTAGGAGGCCTGCGTCTTGTGACCGTAGCGTACGTGTAGGTATGTACGGCAGGACCAAATCAGAGAGGTAGGTAGGAGCAAGCCCATGTAATGCTTTGTAGGTTAGCAGTAAAACCTTGAAATCAGCCCTTGCTTTGACAGGAAGCCAGTGTAGAGAGACTAGCACTGGAGTAATATGATCAAATATTTTGGTTCTAGTCAGGATTCTAGCAGCCGTATTTAGCACTAACTGAAGTTTATTTAGTGCTTTATCCGGGTAGCCGGAAAATAGAGCATTGCAGTAGTCTAACCAAGAAGTGACAAAAGCATGGATTAATTTTTCTGCATCATTTTTGGACAGAAAGTTTCTGATTTTTGCAATGTTACGTAGATGGAAAAAAGCTGTCCTCGAAATGGTCTTGATATGTTCTTCAAAAGAGAGATTAGGGTCCAGAGTAACGCCGAGGTCCTTCACAGTTTTATTTGAGACGACTGTACAACCATTAAGATTAATTGTCAGATTCAACAGAAGATCTCTTTGTTTCTTGGGACCTAGAACAAGCATCTCTGTTTTGTCCGAGTTTAATAGTAGAAAGTTTGTAGCCATCCACTTCCTTATGTCTGAAACACATGCTTCTAGCGAGGGCAATTTTGGGGCTTCACCATGTTTCATTGAAATGTACAGCTGTGTGTCATCCGCATAGCAGTGAAAGTTTACATTATGTTTTCGAATAACATCCCCAAGAGGTAAAATATATAGTGAAAACAATAGTGGTCCTAAAACAGAACCTTGAGGAACACCGAAATTTACAGTTGATTTGTCAGAGGACAAACCATTCACAGAGACAAACTGATATCTTTCCGACAGATAAGACCTAAACCAGGCCAGAACATGTCCGTGTAGACCAATTTGGGTTAGTATGTAGTAATTGAGGTAGTATGTACATTAATGTATAGTTAAAGTGACTATGCATATATGATAAACAGAGAGTAGCAGCAGCGTAAAAAGAGGGGTTGGGGGGGCACACGATGCAATTAGTATCCAGTCCACCTGGGGTCGGCCCGTCAGGAAGTCCAGGATCCAGTCGCAGAGGGAGGTGTTTAATCCCAGGATCCTGAGCTTAGTGATGCGCTTTGAGGGTACTATGGTGTTGAACGCTGAGCTATATTCAATGAATAGCATTTTCACATAAGTGTTCCTTTTGTCCAGGTGGGAAAGGGCCATGTGGAGTGCAATAGAGATTGCATCATCTGTGGATCTGTTGCTGCGGTATGCAAATTGGAGTGGGTCTATGGTTTCTGGGATAATGGTGTTGAACCATGACCAGCCTTTCAAAGCATTTCACAGCTACAAACGGGAGTGCTACAGGTAGGTAGTCATTTAGGCAGGTTACCTTAGTGTTCTTGGGCACAGGGACTAAGGAGTATGGTCATTTGTGGAGCTCGTCTTTTGCAGGAAAACGAGAGGGTTACAATCAGTATAGCCCACCATAGGGGTAGAGACCAATACATAAACCTCAAAGTGCTGAAGAGCAAGTACCAAAGTGAGCGTCTCCTCTGCAATAGTTGAATAGTGTTTATAATATGAGGCCAATTTCTTTAAAAAGTACCGCACAGGGTGCTCAACATTGTTATGTTCTTTCTATAGGAGCACAGCTCCTTCTTCTACAAAGCTGGCATCAGCGTATAAAGCACATGGACTTCAGAAATCTGAAGCAGCCAGTGCCGGAAACATAGCATTTCGTAACCTCAATGGAAGACGAAGTAAAACAAACCATCAGGAGTGACTAAAGCAGACAACTCTTTGGTGCTCTGAGTCAGAGGGACCTGCCAACATCCCTTCAGAAGGTCGAAATTGCTAATGTAATTAGCAGCTCCAACACAGTACACACAATCATCGACCCTGGGAAAAGGGTACGACTCTGACCATAGTAAAGTCTTTGAGTTTCCGAAAATCGGAACAAAACCGCAGAGACCTATCCTCAATCAAGCTAATGTTTCCGACATTTTCAGACTACTAAACAACTATTGATTTATAGTGAACATGCAACAATTTCAATGATTTTACTGAGTTACAGTTCATATAAGGAATTCAGTCAATTGAAATAAATAAATTAAGCCCTATCTATGGATTTCACATGACTGGGCAGGGGCACAGCCATGGGAGGGCATAGGCCCACCCATTTAGAAGCCAGGCCCAGCCACTGGGGAGCCAGGCCCAGCCAATCAGAATTAGTTTCTCTCCACAGAAGGGTTTTATTACAGATTGAAATAGTCCTTAGATTTATCAGCTGTCTGGGTGTCTGGTCTCAGACGATCCTGCAGGTGAAAAAGCTGGAAGTGGAAGTCCTGGGCTGGCATAATATAATAATATAAAAATATAATATATAATAATAATATATGCCATTTAGCTGACGCTTTTATCCAAAGCGACTTACAGTCATGTGTGCATACATTCTACGTATGGGTGGTCCCGGGAATCGAACCCACTACCCTGGCGTTACAAGCGCCATGCTCTACCAACTGAGCCACAGAAGGACCACATGTTGGACGTACTGCCAAATTCTCTAAAATAACGTTGGAATTGGCTTATGGTAGAGAAATTAATATTAAATTCTTTGTCAACAACTCTGGTGGCCATTCCTGCAGTCATCATGCCAATTGCACGTTCCCTCAACTTGAGACATCTGCGGCATTGTGTTGTGTGACGAAACTGCACATTTTACATTGTCCTTTTACGGTCCCCAGCACAAGGTGCACCTGTGTAATGACCATGCTGCTGTGTAATAATCAGCTTCTTGATATGCCACCCCTGTCTGGTGGATGGGTTATCTTGGCAAAGGATAGATGCTCACTAACAGCGATGTCAACAAATTTGTGAACAACATTTAGAGAAATAAGCTTTTTGTGTGTATGGACATTTTCTGGGATTTTTTATTTCAGCTCATGAAGCATGGGACCAATAATTTACATGTTGCGTTTATCATTTTGTTCAGTTTACATAGTCACTGATCACTAATCACTTTAATGTTTCCATTCTGTTGTACCCTTTTCAGATGTACAGTATATAGTGTGTTCTAGTCACGGATCATCCTATATAACTGCATACCTTTTCTATCAGTATACTGTCCACATTGTCTATACACACCATCATATACATATACAGTATTCATTTTACAGACACACCATGTTGAACGAACAAATTATCTGTCGGCATTTCTAAAATTGTACCGAAACTACTTGTTTCCATCACAGCTGTCATGATTTTATTTGATTCTGTATTACTTTAACGACATAAAAACTGTGGATGGAGAAATGGTTACAGAGAAGCATAGAAACGCGCTGTTTTCACATACGTACACACTGGTATGTTGCTGGAAACAATGAATATGAGGTTCAAAAGTTGTGGAATTATCCTTTAAGTTATTTGAAATGTCTGTGATTAGAAAATTAAGCTTTAATCAATTAAGCAAATCAAATGTTACATTGAAGCCTACCATAATTAAAATGATCAAAATATGATATTTAGATGCAAGTCGATCATCTTCTTAAAAAGCAGGCTTGTGTTGGACACATTTAGCTTCTTTGCCAATGGAGGACATCAGGGTGTCCAAAAACTAGATTTTGGCGCCCTCCTCTGGTAAGAGAGTGAACCACTACCCCCAACAAACTTCTAAAAGAAATTTTTAAAAAATCAAGACAGAAACTAAAAGGCCGTACAGTAGACTACAGTAAAATTCATATTATTTTACACTTCATATACAAAAAAAAAAGGATTTTGGTCGAAAAATGTTTTTCTAACATATCAGACCTTGATGGCTTCGATTATAGAGTATGTATTCTTTATTCTCAGACTTTTAAAACAAATTTTCCTTCACCTTTATTTAACCAGGTAGTTCAGTTTAGAACAAGTTCTCATTTACAACTGTGACCTGGCCAAGATTTTGCAAAGCAGTGCGACACAAACAACAACACAGAGTTACACATACGTAGAATGTATGCACACATGACTGTAAGTCGCTTTGGATAAAAGCGTCTGCTAAATGGCATATATTATTATTATTATTATTATTATTACACATGGAATAAACAGGCGTTCAGTCAATAACACAACAGAAAAGTCCATATACAGTGTGCGCAAATGAGGTAAGACTAGGGAGGTAAGGCAATAAATAGGCCGTAGTGGTGAAGTAATTACAATTTAACATTAACACTGGAGTGATAGATGTGCAGAAGATGAATGTGCAAGTAGAGATACTGGGGTGCAAAGGAGCAAAAAATAATAATATGGAGATGAGGTAGTTCGATGGGCTATTTACAGATGGGCTATGTACAGGTGCAATGATCTGTAAGCTGCTCTGACATCTGATGCTTAAAGTTAGTGAGGGAGATAGTGATTTGCAATTCGCTTCAGTGATTTGCAATTCGTTCCAGTTATTGGCAGCATGGAACTGTCATTAAATTACATTAAAGGCTGCTTACTGAAAAGCACATTTAGGAGATATACTGTAAATCATAGAGAATGAATAATGGGGAGATGACTTGCATGTAATAATGATGACTTTTGAGCCAAAACAACGACAACCAAGGTCATAAAACCCTAATCTCACTTAAATATATTCCCGGGGCTAACTGCAAATGTTGGTGGAAAGAATGACGAATTTGCTAATTTAGCCGTTGGGGCTTGTTTCCCCCACTGTTAATGATACTTAACATGCAAATGAGTCTGGGGCTCGTAAAGGTGGAACACTGGTCCTCTGTTCATTACTGACTTAATTACTGTTTGAACAGTGGAACATCATGGTTATAAATGGGAGCATTTCAAGTAATAGGCAGAACAATAATTAGGGTTATGGCACCAAGACAAAAAATGCTCTGTTGGTGCCAACCTTGGATAACTGATGCCACAACCTTGGAGTGCTTTGCTTACTTGGCTCGATATACTTTAAAGGTGAAGTAGACCAGAACTGTACCACCAACAGAATTTTGCTCAGCCCCGAGTGCCCCTGGAGCACACCCTTATGTGCATTTTACCACTAAACCTATGGTATCGAGAGTGTTCTCAAGTACCCCCAGGTGTCTTAGTAGCCATGGTTGGGAAGCAGTGAAGAAGACAGTGTATATTACATTCTGTTTGAATGAAACATTACACCAATTAACAGATTCTCCAAAGTGTCAGCTAACATGAGGTTTGACGAGACAAATGTCACATTCACTTATTAGGTGCTCAAGTGAATGGCCAGTCAGTCTTACAATATACAGTAGGGGGGAAAAGTATTTAGTCAGCCACTAATTGTGCAAGTTAAAAAGATGAGAGGCCTGTAATTTTCATCATTGGTACACTTCAACTATGACAGACAAAATGAGAAAAAAAATCCAGAAAATCACATTGTAGGATTTTTTATGAATTTATTTGCAAATTATGGTGGAAATAAGTATTTGGTCACCTACAAACAAGCAAGATTTCTGGCTCTCACAGACCTGTAACTTCTTCTTTATGAGGCTCCTCTGTCCTCCACTCGTTACCTGTATTAATGGCACCTGTTTGAACTTGTTATCAGTATATATCGCCCAAGCCTTCCCCATTTCTCCTTCTCCCAAATCCATTCAGCTGATGTTCTGAAAGAGCTGCAAAATCTGGACCCCTACAAATCAGCAGGGCTAGACAATCTGGACCCTTTCTTTCTAAAATTATTTGCCGAAATTGTTGCCACCCCTATTACTAGCCTGTTCAACCTCTCTTTCGTGTCGTCTGAGATTCCCAAAGATTGGAAAGCAGCTGCGGTCATCCCCCTCTTCAAAGGCGGGGACACTCTTGACCCAAACTGCTACAGACCTATATCTATCCTACCATGCCTTTCTAAGGTCTTCGAAAGCCAAGTCAACAAACAGATTACCGACCATTTCTAATCTCACCATACCTTCTCTGCTATGCAATCTGGTTTCAGAGCTGGTCATGGGTGCACCTCAGCCACGCTCAAGGTCCTAAACGATATCTTAACCGCCATCGATAAGAAACATTACTGTGCAGCTGTATTCATTGATCTGGCCAAGGCTTTCAACTCTGTCAATCACCACATCCTCATCGGCAGACTCGACAGCCTTGGTTTCTCAAATGATTGCCTCGCCTGGTTCACCAACTACTTCTCTGATAGAGTTCAGTGTGTCAAATCGGAGGGTCTGCTGTCCGGACCTCTGGCAGTCTCTATGGGGGTGCCACAGGGTTCAATTCTTGGACAGACTCTCTTCTCTGTATACATCAATGAGGTCGCTCTTGCTGCTGGTGAGTCTCTGATCCACCTCTACGCAGACGACACCATTCTGTATACTTCCGGCCCTTCTTTGGACACTGTGTTAACAACCCTCCAGGCAAGCTTCAATGCCATACAACTCTCCTTCCGTGGCCTCCAATTGCTCTTAAATACAAGTAAAACTAAATGCATGCTCTTCAACCGATCGCTACCTGCACCTACCCGCCTGTCCAACATCACTACTCTGGACGGCTCTGACTTAGAATTCGTGGACAACTACAAATACTTAGGTGTCTGGTTAGACGGTAAACTCTCCTTCCAGACCCATATCAAACATCTCCAATCCAAAGTTAAATCTAGAATTGGCTTCCTATTTCGCAACAAAGCATCCTTCACTCATGCTGCCAAACATACCCTTGTAAAACTGACCATCCTACCAATCCTCGACTTTGGCAATGTCATTTACAAAATGGCCTCCAATACCCCACTCAACAAATTGGATGCAGTCTATCACAGTGCAATCCATTTTGTCACCAAAGCCCCATATACTACCCACCATTGCGACCTGTACGCTCTCGTTGGCTGGCCCTCGCTTCATACTCGTCGCCAAACCCACTGGTTCCATGTCATCTACAAGACCCTGCTAGGTAAAGTCCCCCCTTATCTCAGCTCGCTGGTCACCATAGCACCTCCCACCTGTAGCACACGCTCCAGCAGGTATATCTCTCTAGTCACCCCCAAAACCAATTCTTGCTTTGGCCGCCTCTCCTTCCAGTTCTCTGCTGCCAATGACTGGAACGAACTACAAAAATCTCTGAAACTGGAAACACTTATCTCCCTCACCAGCTTTAAGCACCAACTGTCAGAGCAGCTCACAGATTACTGCACCTGTACATAGCCTACCTATAATTTAGCCCAATCAACTACCTCTTTCCCAACTGTATTTAATTAATTAATTTATTTTGCTCCTTTGCACCCCATTATTTTTATTTCTACTTTGCACATTCTTCCATTGCAAAACTACCATTCCAGTGTTTTACTTGCTATATTGTATTTACTTTGCCACCATGGCCACCCCGTGGCGTCAAAATGATCACAAGAACGGTGAGCAAAAATCCCAGAACCACACGGGGGGACCTAGTGAATGACCTGCAGAGAGCTGGGACCAAAGTAACAAAGCCTACCATCAGTAACACACTACGCCGCTCGGGACTCAAATCCTGCAGTGCCAGACGTGTCCCCCTGCTTAAGCCAGTACATGTCCAGGCCCGTCTGAAGTTTGCTAGAGAGCATTTGGATGATCCAGAAGAAGATTGTGAGAATGTCATATGGTCAGATGAAACCAAAATAGAATGTTTTGGTAAAAACTCTACTCGTCGTGTTTGGAGGACAAGAATGCTGAGTTGCATCCAAAGAACACCATACCTACTGTGAAGCATGGGGGTGGAAACATCATGCTTTGCGGCTGTTTTTCTGCAAAGGGACCAGGACGACTGATCCGTGTAAAGGAAAGAATTAATGGGTCCACGTATTGTGAGATTTTGAGTGAAAACCTCCTTCCATCAGCAAGGGCATTGAAGATTAAATGTGGCTGGGTCTTTCAGCATGACAATGATCCCAAACACACCGCCCGGGCAACGAAGGAGTGGCTTCGTAAGAAGCATTTCAAGGTCCTGGAGTGGCCTAGCCAGTCTCCAGATCTCAACCCTATAAAAAATATTTGGAGGGAGTTGAAAGTCTGTGTTGCCCAGCAACAGCCCCAAAACATCACTGCTCTAGAGGAGATCTGCATGGAGGAATGGACCGAAATACCAGCAACAGTGTGTGAAAACCTTGTGAAGAATTACAGAAAACGTTTGACCTCTGTCATTGCCAACAAAGGGTATATAACAAAGTATTGAGATAAACTTTTGTTATTGACCAAATACTTATTTTCCACCATCATTTGCAAATAAATTCATAAAAAATCCTACAATGTGATTTTCTGGATATTTTTTCTTCTCATTTTGTCTGTCATAGTTGAAGTGTACATATGATGAAAATTACAGGCCTCTAACATCTTTTTATGTGGGAGAACTTGCACAGTTGGTGGCTGACTAAATACCTTTTTGCCCCACTGTACCTACTGTGAAGCATGGGGGTGGAAACATCATGCTTTGGGGCTGTTTTTCTGCAAAGGGACCAGGACGACTGTAATAACCCTCAGTCCTGAGCTGCCCCTCAGTCCGGAGGAGTTTGTTTTGTCCAGTGGGGCCCTTTAGTAGGGTTGCCAATCCTAGGTCGGTGGCGAGGGTCGCCGTTCCTAGGAGGAGACTAAAGCGTACAAAGACTATGGTGGAATGGGGTCCACGTCCTGCGCCAGAGCCGCCACCGCGGACAGATGCCCACCCAGACCCTCCCCTACAGGTTCAGGTTTTGTGGCCGGAGTCCGCAACTTGTGGGAGGGGGGTACTGTCACGTTCTGACCATAGTTCTTTTGTGTTTTCTTTGTTTTAGTGTTGGTCAGGACGTGAGCTGAGTGGGCATTCTATGTTGTATGTCTAGTTTGTCTATTTCTATGTTTGGCCTGATATGGTTCTCAATCAGAGGCAGGTGTTAGTCCTTGCCTCTGATTGGGAACCATATTTAGGTAGCCTGTTTTGTGTTGGGTTTTGTGGGTGGTTGTCTTGTGTCTTTATTTCATTGCACCAGCTAGGACTGTTTCGGTTTTCACATTTACTGTTTTGTATTTTGTAGTGGTCTCGTTGATCGTCTATATTAAAGATGTTGAACACTAACCACGCTGCATTTTGGTCCTCCTCTCCTTCAACAGAAGAAAACCGTTACAATATGCCCTTTGTTTATGTAAATTAAAAAGTTATACTTTAAATGCAAATGTTTAAAAGCATTATTTTTCATAACAAACCAATACATTTTCAAATACATTGCGGTTAAGGTAGAGTATGATTTTATAATTTAATTAGAATGGTTTTAACACCAATCATAGTCAAACTATAGCCAACTGTTTGCCTTGAAAAAATACTAAGCATCTTTTTTTTAAAGAGCCGTAAAGGAAGCCAAAAGAGCCGGCTCATTTTGGTGCGCTGAGCCGAACAAGCCTGCTCACTGAAAGGAGCCGGAATGCCCATCGCTATTGGTGCCAATGATTTTGCCGTGGCGTAGCGCCACAGCTAAATGACTGCAGCGGAATGATTGGTCAGTCACACTGCGAGCGCACACACACGTACATACATACAATTCCAACTCCATCCCTCTTTTGGTCATATGGCTCTGTGTTTGCATTGGGCTGTGCCAAGCGAGTTGGAAAGTCTGAAGAATTCTTCAGAATTTAAATGTGCACTTTATACTTCGCTGCTTTTCTCTATTGAATATTTTTTTTGTACTTTTCAGCTTTTAGTATTTTTATAAAGTATAGTTACAAAGCCATTTATCAAATAAAATGTGTAGACCTGCATGCAGTGACTGTCGTAATTTGTCTTGTTAATCTTGTTAAGAAGCTATTATCTGATGATAGCACAATGTCAACAAAGAGAGTAGCATATTTCAACACTGCAGGCGCTACACACAACGCAGAAATAAAATATAAAACATGCATTACCTTTGACGAGCTTCTTTTGTTGGCACTCCAATATGTCCCATAAACATCACAATTGGTCCCTTTGTTCGATTAATTCCGTCCTGTATATCCAAATGTCCATTTATTTGACCCGTTTGATCCAGAAAAAAACAGCTTCCAAAAAACGCAACGTCACTACAAAATATTTCAAAAGTTGCCTATAAACTTTGCCAAAATATTTCAAACTACTTTTGTAATACAACTTTAGGTATTTTTAAACGTTAATAATCAATCAAATTGTAGATGGGGCAATCTGTTTTCAATACCGGAAGAAAACAAACCATGCTCATTTTCACGTCTTGTGCAACTCTCAACAGTGTTATCCAGATGGCCTTCTTCTTCATTGCACAAATGAGGTTATTGAGGTTATTGCACAAATGAATAACCTCAACCAAAGACTGGTGACATCCAGTGGAAGCGGTAAGAACTGAAAACAGGTTCCTAGGAAATATCACTTGCCAATGACAACTCAGGGAACAGACAGAGGCCCAAAAATATATATTCTGAACAGTTAGTCCTCGGGGTTTTGCCTGCTACATAAGTTCTGTTATACTCACAGACATGATTCAAACAGTTTTAGAAACTTCAGAGTGTCTTCTATCCAAATCCACTAATAATATGCATGTCTTATATTCCTGGCCTGAGTAGCAGAAAGTTGAAATTGGGCACGCTATTTATCCAAAAGTGAAAATGCCTCCCCCCTATACCTCAAGAGTTAAGTGAATATGTTGAGGTACAATACATAATCTTTGATATTCATCTCAATCTGTCACTTTGATTCAGTAGCCCTATAACCTTATTTTAATAAGCTTTCGGCGAAAAGCCTTTTTAAAACCTGACATGTTGGCTGGATTCACAACGAGTGTCGCTTTAATTGAGTATCTTATGTGTGATTTAATGAAAGTTTGATTTTATATCATTTTTTGTCATTTTCCGCGCTGCATTTTCCCTGTTTTTTGCCTAAGTGGGACGCGACTGTCCCCTAGCCCCAAGAGGTTTTAAAGCAATGCAACAAGTCATTGTAGGAAAAGTTACACACCATATCCTGAACACTGCGTCCGAAGGGAGCCTAACTAGCTTTATGAAAATTAACCAACACATTTAACTTCTTATAGCTGGGGGCAGTATTGAGTAGCTTGGATGAATAAGGTGCCCAGAGTAAACTGTCTGCTACTCAGGCCCAGTTGATAATATATGCATATTATTAGTGGATTTGGATAGAAAACACTGACGGTTCTAAAACAGTTTGAATGAATGAATCAATTATGTCTGTGAGTATAACAGAACTCATATGTCAGGCAAACACCTGATAAAAAAATCCAACCAGGAAGTGGGAAATCTGAGGTTTGTAGTTTTTCAACTTATTGCCTATCCAATATACAGTGTCTATGGGATCAAATTGCACTTCCTAAGGCTTCCACTAAATGTCAACAGTCTTTAGAACCTTGCTTGATGCTTCTACTTTGAAGGAGGGGGGAATGGGAGCTGAATGAGTCAGAGGTCTGCCAGAGTGGCATGAGCTGATCACGCATGCTCACGTGAGAATTAGCTTGCGTTCCATTGCATTTCTACAGACAAAATAATTATCCGGTTGAAAGCTACCCCTCAGGCATGAGCTACCTCAGTCCGGAGCTGTCCCTCAGTCCAGTGGGGCCCTTTAGTAGGGTTGCCAATCCTAGGTCGGCGTCGAGGGTCGCCGTTCCTAGGAAGAGACTAAAGCGGACAAAGACTATGGTGGAGTGGGGTCCATGTCCCGCGCCAGAGCCGCCACCGTGGACAGACGCCCACCCAGACCCTCCCCTATGGATTTAAGTGTGGGGGAGGGGGGTATTATCACGCTCTGGTCTTAGTTATCTTTGTTGTCTTTATTATTTGGTTAGGCCAGGGTGTGGCATGGGTGATGTATGGTTTTTGTCTCATCTAGGGAGTTTGTCTTGTCTAGGAATTTTGTAAGTTTATGGGGCTGTTTCCTTTCTAGGTAATTGTATGTCTATGGTTGCCTAGATTGGTTGCCTAGATTGTGTTCATGTTTACTTTTTCTTATTAAACACCATGGACACCTACCATGCTGCATATTGGTCCTATCATTGTTTTACCTCTTCAGAGGAAGAGGAGGAAATCTGCCGTGACACTAGTGTCCGGGAGTTATCTACTCTGAAAATTAAGAACCTCACACTGGAAACCGATGTGTCTCTTCAGTGTTCAAACCTGTCACCCTAGTCTCAACCCCGTCACATGACAATATTTGTTGAATAAATATGAGTTTGATGTTTTCTGAGCTCAGTCTGAAATATGCATGTTTCCTGTTATAAATCAGACTTGTTGTAAAACTGTGCGCGTGAACGAGCATTATAAACCTGCCTGAAAAACACCCATCATTCAACTTTTATGGTGACAACAATGCCCTTATTTGCTGTATAGTGGAAGTATTGGAATTAGGCCAAGACATAAATGATGTTTTCTGAGCTCAGTCTGAAATGTTAAGGACAATTCCAAGAAGATTAGATTTATGTTAAAATTCTGAATTGAAAGTATTTAAAAAAAATAAACAATGAGCCCGCTGACACAGAATGTGTCTATTTCAGGGTTTAATATAGCACCTTTCTGAGATTTTACATACATTTGATATTTTTCATAATTTAATTGGTTTGGGGGGGACATGAGCATTAGGGAGTTGTTGATTTTTTAACAAGTATACATTATAATCATATTCAGACAGCTTCCATATTGTCTGTGACAGGCTTGAAGATAAATATCTGTCTCCATATCAGACCAAAATGGACAATAATAAAAGGGATTTATGGGAAAGGGGAAAATATGTTCTTTTTTCAGGTTTAATATGTAGTTAATGTTGTTCCGAAAATGCATTTATTCTAGTATCCCCTCCTCTCTTCTCCAGACCATTTCCGGAGACCTTCTCCCTTACCTCACCTCGCTCATCAACTCATCCCTGACCGCTGGCTACGTCCCTTCCGTCTTCAAGAGAGCGAGAGTTGCACCCCTTCTGAAAAAACCTACACTCGATCCCTCCGATGTCAACAACTACAGACCAGTATCCCTTCTTTCTTTTCTCTCCAAAACTCTTGAACGTGCCGTCCTTGGCCAGCTCTCCCGCTATCTCTCTCTGAATGACCTTCTTGATCCAAATCAGTCAGGTTTCAAGACTAGTCATTCAACTGAGACTGCTCTTCTCTGTATCACGGAGGCGCTCCGCACCGCTAAAGCTAACTCTCTCTCCTCTGCTCTCATCCTTCTAGACCTATCGGCTGCCTTCGATACTGTGAACCATCAGATCCTCCTCTCCACCCTCTCCGAGTTGGGCATCTCCGGCGCGGCCCACGCTTGGATCGCGTCCTACCTGACAGGTCGCTCCTACCAGGTGGCGTGGCGAGAATCTGTCTCCTCACCACGCGCTCTCACCACTGGTGTCCCCAGGGCTCTGTTCTAGGCCCTCTCCTATTCTCGCTATACACCAAGTCACTTGGCTCTGTCATAACCTCACATGGTCTCTCCTATCATTGCTATGCAGACGACACACAATTAATCTTCTCCTTTCCTCCTTCTGATGACCAGGTGGTGAATCGCATCTCTGCATGTCTGGCAGACATATCAGTGTGGATGACGGATCACCACCTCAAGCTGAACCTCGGCAAGACGGAGCTGCTCTTCTTCCCGGGAAGGACTGCCCGTTCCATGATCTCGCCATCACGGTTGACAACTCCATTGTGTCCTCCTCCCAGAGCGCTAAGAACCTTGGCGTGATCCTGGACAACACCCTGTCGTTCTCAACTAACATCAAGGCGGTGGCCCGTTCCTGTAGGTTCATGCTCTACAACATCCGCAGAGTACGACCCTGCCTCACACAGGAAGCGGCGCAGGTCCTAATCCAGGCACTTGTCATCTCCCGTCTGGATTACTGCAACTCGCTGTTGGCTGGGCTCCCTGCCTGTGCCATTAAACCCCTACAACTCATCCAGAACGCCGCAGCCCGTCTGGTGTTCAACCTTCCCAAGTTCTCTCACGTCACCCCGCTCCTCCGCTCTCTCCACTGGCTTCCAGTTGAAGCTCGCATCCGCTACAAGACCATGGTGCTTGCCTACGGAGCTGTGAGGGGAACGGCACCTCAGTACCTCCAGGCTCTGATCAGGCCCTACACGCAAACAAGGGCACTGCGTTCATCCACCTCTGGCCTGCTCGCCTCCCTACCACTGAGGAAGTACAGTTCCCGCTCAGCCCAGTCAAAACTGTTCGCTGCTCTGGCTCCCCAATGGTGGAATACACTCCCTCACGACGCCAGGACAGCGGAGTCAATCACCACCTTCCGGAGACACCTGAAACCCCACCTCTTTAAGGAATACCTAGGATAGGATAAGTAATCCTTCTCACCCCCCTTAAAAGATTTAGATGCACTATTGTAAATTGGCTGTTTCACTGGATGTCATAAGGTGAATGCACCAATTTGTAAGTCGCTCTGGATAAGAGCGTCTGCCAAATGACTTAAATGTAAATGTAGTAAAAAAAAATGTAAAAAAATACATATTACTATATAAGACCCAGAGCTGCATTTGTTCAAGCTGCACATCGCTTCTGGTAAGTATGCTTTTGTGAGAAAGTGTTTGGATCAGGTACAACTACATTTACCCACCCCCAAAAATGAACATTTATGAGCAATTCCCCCCACCCACCACCTTTCACCTGAATGCATTTTTTAATGTTAAAAGGTTGGGCAAAGGCTGAAATTGGGGTTGAGAGTTTCACTTTATGTAGGCTGCCTATATATTGTATTTGAATGACACATTATTGGTATTGAAGTGTCATATAACGTGCAAGGTTGACCAAGGTCGATTCATACTTCGTAAGATTGTAACCATCTCAAAAAGCAATTGCCGCAAGTGATACATTATTGCCAGAGATGAAGAAGCCAGATATAATTCTCTCTGTATGGGCCTTCTTGACAACAACAACTTTCTGTTTGGGCTAGCGGCTCCGTCACTGACTCACCATACAGAACCGTAAGCCCCTGTCCCGATCTGTTTCAATCGCTTCTCCGGGACTTCCCATACGGATCTGTTGATCTCCCTCCGGATGAAGGGTGGCTGAGACCCCGTGTTGTTGCGATATGGTGAAAATTCGCTACACGAGCGAACGTATTATACTTTCCAACCTTCCACTCGCTCTTTCTGACCTTGTTAAAAAAGGTCACTGTACCAGTCACAATAATAGCCTCCTGTCAATTGCTCACTTGGACAGGAAGGTTCGCCATGAGAATGAGTGTTGCAAGAGTAGCAGGATACAGTTTTGAGTTTAATGGTGTATCCTATCCAACAATTTCACTATTTACGATAGCCTTACACTAACAATCCTCCATAAAGACATCTGACGACCTAAATAATGATGTAGTCTAATCGTCATCTCTCTCCCAATAATCCTGTTGTTTGCCTGTTCAGAAAGCTGGCTAAAATATGTCAGCTGCTGTGACTCCGATTTCTGTTCACACACACACATATCAAGTACAGTACCACCTACTGCCTATGTATAATAACCTCCATGTGATTAAATGCTTATTAAAATAGTTAAACAATATCATATGAAAATTAAGTCTAAGTAATTATTAATAAATTAAGCCTATTTGCTTGATTTGATTTAAAGTTATTGTATTATTTGGGTAATGCTACTGTATAAAGGGGCAAATTTGAACAATCTCACCTTTCAGTGAATATGAGAGCGCTGATTGGTCAATATGATTTAATCAGAGACAAACAGGTTAAGCTAAATCATATTGCTTACAACAATCCAATTCTTGCCGAACTTGCAGATCTTGATTTAGGATTGTTTCTGGTCTCCAACCTCTATCTATCCTGGGCCTGAATTCACAAAGAAAAGAGTAGGCGTGCTGATAGGCCAATATGATACATTTTTGTTCATAATGAATAAGACTACATGGACAGGGAGGACCTGATCCTAGATCAGCACTCCTACTCCTAGAAGGTTATGAACATCTACCCTGTTCTCTACAGTTGACTGGAGGATAATTCTAAACTGCCAAGCAACAAGTTATTTATTGTGATTGGTCATAGTTGTGGCTGGCAGACAATCAGTCACAACACATGAGACTTGTCAGCAATGGTTTAGTGCAGTCTATGTAACTGATTATATATGAAATAACATGTAGATACATACATCTAGCTGGTGGTACTACATGACATGATATGAGGAACATAGTACACAGCCAGCCCTTGTTCTGAGTGGATGCCACAGGCGTTCGGGCTCCTCTTTTGAAATAGTTCAGATATGGACCACAAGATGGAGGCAAAGCACAAAATAAAATCTTGGGCGGTATGGGATACATTTTCAGTCTATGGTAAATAAAAACAGTATTGTCAACTCTCTTTCTCTGTCAACTCTCTAGCCCCTTAACCCCTCGCAGAATTCCCACTCCAGGATCCCAATCTGGTGAAATGTGTATAGAAACAAAAACACTAAATGAAATCAGCAATACATATATCACAATCCATCACAACTGTCATCCCTTATTAACATATCATTTCCTTTCTACATGCAGCCTGATCACAGTACTACTGTATAGTGTACCCAAAGACCAGGACCACTTTCTATATGCAGCCTGAACACAGTACCACTGTATAGTGTACCCAAAGACCAGGACCACTTTCTATATGCAGCCTGAACACAGTACCACTGTATAGTGTACCCAAAGACCAGGACCACTTTCTATATGCAGCCTGAACACAGTACCACTGTATAGTGTACTCAAAGACCAGGACCACTTTCTATATGCAGCCTGAACACAGTACCACTGTATAGTGTACCCAAAGACCAGGACCACTTTCTATATGCAGCCTGAACACAGTACCACTGTATAGTGTACCCAATGACCAGGACCACTTTCTATATGCAGCCTGAACAGAGTACCACTGTATAGTGTACCCAAAGACCAGGACCACTTTCTATATACAGCCTGAACACAGTACCACTGTATAGTATAACCAAAGACCAGGACCACTTTCTACATGCAGCCTGAACACAGTACCACTGTATAGTGTACCCAAAGACCAGGACCACTTTCTACATGTAGCCTGAACACAGTACCACTGTATAGTGTACCCAAAGACCAGGACCACTTTCTATATGCAGCCTGAACACAGTACCACTGTATAGTGTACTCAAAGACCAGGACCACTTTCTATATGCAGCCTGAACACAGTACCACTGTGTAGTGTACCCAAAGACCAGGACCACTTTCTATATGCAGCCTGAACACAGTACCACTGTATAGTGTACTCAAAGACCAGGACCACTTTCTATATTCAGCCTGAACACAGTACCACTGTATAGTGTACTCAAAGACCAGGACCACTTTCTACATGCAGCCTGAACACAGTACCACTGTATAGTGTACCCAAAGACCAGGACCACTTTCTACATGCAGCCTGAACACAGTACCACTGTATAGTGTACCCAAAGACCAGGACCACTTTCTATATGCAGCCTGAACACAGTACCACTGTATAGTGTACTCAAAGACCAGGACCACTTTCTATATGCAGCCTGAACACAGTACCACTGTGTAGTGTACCCAAAGACCAGGACCACTTTCTATATGCAGCCTGAACACAGTACCACTGTATAGTGTACCCAAAGACCAGGACCACTTTCTATATACAGCCTGAACACAGTACCACTTTATAGTGTACCCAAAGACCAGGACCACTTTCTACATGCAGCCTGAACACAGTACCACTGTATAGTGTACCCAAAGACCAGGACCACTTTCTACATGCAGCCTGAACACAGTACCACTGTATAGTGTACCCAAAGACCAGGACCACTTTCTATATACAGCCTGAACACAGTACCACTGTATAGTGTACCCAAAGACCAGGACCACAGGGAACTGGTCATTTTCCCCTGTTAAACACATGGTAAAAAAACACATGGTAAATCAAAAATAAACAAATTCGAATAACTAATCAACTTAGAATTATAACTCTTTATAACTCCCTACGGAAATAATAATCTCCTACAGTAATGGTACACGTTGAATAGAGAATGGTGTTTCTCATTAATTTTATAATTAAATCCCCCTGTTCCGTTCATTCCTCATTAGGAATTTTAGTTTAGAGGGCTTTCGACACCATTAAAACGTTTCCTCTCCCTTTCTTTCCCTGTCCTTCGGAAACCATTTAAATACCTCTTCAAAACATTTCCATCCTCCTGTATACCCATTTTAACTCACTTGAAAATAACCTACCAATAAATCCCACAACACGGCGACATTATCTCTCCACCGAGTCTAACAATTCACTGGTCTCCTTTTCCCCATGTTTCTCCATGACCACCACATCAAAAAAAATGTAAAGTTAATTTTAGGTTAGGTCACCCCTACACTAATTCCTCATGACCCCAGTTTGTTTTAGGTTAGGTCACCCCTATACCAATTCCTCATTACCCCAGTTCGTTTTAGGTTAGGTAACCCCTATACTAATTCCTCATGACCCCAGTTTGTTTTAGGTTAGGTCACCCCTATACCAATTCCTCATTACCCCAGTTCGTTTTAGGTTAGGTAACCCCTATACTAATTCCTCATGACCCCAGTTTGTTTTAGGTTAGGTCACCCCTATACCAATTCCTCATTACCCCAGTTCGTTTTAGGTTAGGTAACCCCTATACTAATTCCTCATGACCCCAGTTAGTTTTAGGTTAGGTCACCCCGATACTAATTCCTCGTGACCCCAGTTCGTTTTAGGTTAGGTAACCCCTATCTTAATTCCTCATGACCCCAGTTCGTTTTAGGTTAGGTAACCCCTATACTAATTCCTCGTGACCCCAGTTCGTTTTAGGTTAGGTCACCCCTATACTAATTCCTCGTGACCCCAGTTCGTTTTAGGTTAGGTAACCCCTATCTTAATTCCTCATGACCCCAGTTCGTTTTAGGTTAGGTAACCCCTATACTAATTCCTCGTGACCCCAGTTCGTTTTAGGTTAGGTAACCCCTATACTAATTCCTCATGACCCCAGTTCGTTTTAGGTTAGGTAACCCCTATACTAATTCCTCGGGACCCCAGTTTGTTTTAGGTTAGTTAACCGCTATACTAATTCCTCGTGACCCCTCAACCCTTTCATCCATTGTAGAATTCCATTCCAGAATAAGACAACATAAAATGTAAATTTATTTAAGATTAAACCACATAAAATGTCTCATGATTTAAACAACCCTTAAGGCCTTCTGCATTTGCAAGGAGTCATTTAAATGTGTTACCTTTTAGAATTCATTCCCCTGGCATTTTGCCTAGAATCTTTAACCCAAAATACGTTTTCCTGTTGCAAATTTCGCCAATTTCTCATTGCAAGGAATCTGCAATACTTACATGTGGTTTTCTAACACTTTCTCTCACCAAGGCAGCCGCTTTAGCCATTTCGTCTGCTTTACGATTACCTATGGCTATTTTATCTGTACGACTAGTATGAGCTTCACATTTCACCACTGCTAATTTACTGGGTTATGTTCCTTGTCAGCTGGAACACTTTATTTTACCTTGGCCATTGAATCTATAGTTAGTACTTTTCTCTATGGCCCTATTAACCACTCACACGTCTGCGCGGTGAGCAGAGTTATATTCCACTCTCAAAACATCGTCTTGAATTAAATCTACCCCCCCCCCCCTCTCCCCCCCAATTACCGTTTTGATCACAGGGTTCAAACCTGCCATCAATACAGGAGTGCAACTTTTATCAATACACTCCCGTTCCCAGTCCTTCTGTAGTAGCGTACTGCTACTCATTCTGGGTTTACCGTGATGCATTTTTATATTGAGCTTTTGATTCTGGTTATACGTCCTTGTGCCAAGTCAGAATTGCCACCCTGAATTCCTTATTAGACTTGAAATCTCTGTCCGGTAGGAAAATGTTGTCCAATTTGATCTAATTTTCCAGCCGAATTGGTAGAATGCTCGTGCGCTTCTTTCAGCGCCTCCATGGCCTTATTAAAATCTGCTCTATACTACAGGGAGAATTGTAGCCGTTTGTCGCAACATCAATAGTTATTATTCCATAAACACTCTCGACATGTTTTCAGGGTATTTTAGATTTCACCACTCCCATCTATAATAGCACTACACACTTCCCAGGATAATAATTTATTGGTCACGACACTTAATACCTTGTATTAGAACCGATACCATAGTGTCTGCGAATTTATTACTGGAGAATACGGAGAGGGCTTTGTGTCCTATTCCAGTACTTCCTCAAATATCACTATTATTGATAACCCACATCATCTCTCATGGGCTCCCTCTCCCCATAGGGCATAAACCAACCCCTCTCCTTATTGATACTGCTACCCCACGTAAATCAAACAGTGTTCGAATATCCTATCTTTCATTTTAGTGTTTTTTAACTCTCTCTTCTAGAACTCTCATCTTAAAAAAACTAATTTGTCCTTTTTACAGACCTCACTCCTTTACATACTGATCTATCATGTCTTTAATATCTCAATGTTCAAAATTTAGAATCCAACACTATACCACATTATAGAATTCTGTAGTATACTATACAACGTAATGTAGTATCCTTCAATCATGTGAAGTACTTAATAGAGAATTTTGTAGTATACTGTAGAATATTATAGTAAATAGTACAGTATTATCCACAACACTGTTGTAACTACAGAAATGTCAGCAAAAACACTACAGTTCGAAAAAAAAATACATATTTTAAACTTCAGTAAATACTACAATATTTAATTTGTGTATACCCTGCCCATTTCCCTCCCCCAAATCCTAATTTGTGCCAGACGTACGTGAGAAACCGACATGCCAAGTATACACCCTATATTATGTTCCCTACAGATACGTCCTCTTCTCCAGAAACCCCAAAAGAACCAAGCAAGTGCACCTATGGACAGATGACCCCAACAGCTAAGTTCCTTGGGGTCACATTTCAATAAAACACATCCTAGAGTGCCCACATACAGTGCCTGGAGAAGGAGGGAAGGAAGCGACTGAACTACCTGAGGCTACTCTGCAGAAGTAAAGAAGGAACCACCCCCGGAACAGCATCAGAGTGTACCAGAGCTACATTCAGCCGCTACACAAGTCGGGTGTAAGGTGGGGAGGTCTCATGTCAGGAAGCGTCAGACCATTCAAAGCTTTGTCATCAAGTCAGTCTTCCCACACACACTACGTACATGAACTTTCAGGACTGACAAGAGGAGAGGATGGCTGTTCTGGGGCGCATGTTTACCCTCAGATCAGTGAACAATCCCACTCTGAAACTGCCCCTCTCTGTGCTTCTTAAATATTGAGCACATTCATCACTTAGGCACTGCAATAGAAGCTAACATTTTAACACCCTAAATGCCAGTTTTACTGCACTTTAAATCCATTAAAGTTCGGTTTAATCAAATCAACAACAGAAAAAGAGAACCTCCCCCACCTTGTACCTTGCCAAACCTGACCTTCGCCAGACCAATACACGGAGACGGGGATAGAAGAGGGCATGAAACCCTAAGGTGTCCCTACCAGTCCCAAAGTTTGTCGTCGGCACTACAGGTTATAGAACAGAGCAGAAGCGCTGACCTCTCCGTGCAGAACCCAGTCCTACCTACCTACAGTGCTTTCAGAGAGTATTCAGACCCCTTGACTTATTCTAAAATTATTCTAAAATGGATTAAATATTTTTTTCCCTCCTCAATCTCCACACAATACCCCATATTAACAAAGCAAAAACAGGTAGACATTTTTTTTTCAAATGTATTCATAAATAAAAAACTTCAATATCACATTTACATAACCAATCGATCAAATGTATTTCAAGCCATTTTTACATCAGCCTATGTCACAAAGTGCTGCACAGAAACCCAGCCTAAAACCCCAAACAACAAGCAATGCGGGTGTAGGAGCACGGTGGCTAGGAACAACACCCTAGAAAGGACGGAACCTAGGAAGAAAACGAGAAACACAAGTATTCAGACCCTTTACTCAGTACTTTCTTGAAGCACCTTTGGCAGCGATTACAGCCTTGAGTCTTGTTAGGTATGCCACTCTGGCCCAGGAGTGGGAAGGTGAACGGTATTCACTCTTATTCTATTGAAAAAGTAAAAATAAAGAAAAACCCTGGAATGAATATTGCCGAATGTCTTGAATTCTATGTAATATTTCAGTTTTTAGCATTTTTATAAATAAGCACCCCCAACCATTTCTAAACAAACAGCTCATTCTCATGGACAAAGGCTCTGGAGCAACGAACCGCCCTTGCTGTCTCTGCCTGGCCGGTTCCCCTCTTTCCACTGGGATTCTCTGCCTCTAGCCCTATTACAGGGGCTGAGTCACTGGCTTACTGGGGCTCTCTCATGCCGTCCCTGGAAGGGGTGCGTCACCTGAGTGGGTTGATTCACTGATGTGGTCATCCTGTCTGGGTTGGCGCCCCCCCTTGGGTTGTGCCATGGCGGAGATCTTTGTGGACTATACTCAGCCTTGTCTCAGGATGGTAAGTTGGTGGTTGAAGATATCCCTCTAGTGGTGTGGGGGCTGTGCTTTGACAAAGTGGGTGGGGTTATATCCTTCCTGTTTGGCCCTGTCCGGGGGTGTCCTCGGATGGGACCACAGCGTCTCCTGACCCCTCCTGTCTCAGCCTCCAGTATTTATGCTGCAGTAGTTTATGTGTCGGGGGGCTAGGGTCAGTTTGTTATATCTGGAGTACTTCTCCTGTCCTATTCGGTGTCCTGTGTGAATCTAAGTGTGCATTCTCTAATTCTCTCCTCTCTTTCTTTCTCTCAGAGGACCTGAGCCCTAGGACCATGCCCCAGGACTACCTGACATGATGACATCTTGCTGTCCCCAGTCCACCTGCATTGCTTGCTGTTTGGGGTTTTAGGCTGGGTTTCTGTACAGCACTTTGAGATATCAGCTGATGTACGAAGGGCTATATAAATACATTTGATTTGATTTGTCCCGTCAGGCGTGAGGTGAGTGATGCAACATGTCCAGCTCCATGACCCAGAAGCCCTGTCACCTGGACGAAGTAATGGACAGCTAGTAGTTCTACTACTCTTGCCCGCACTTGATTTTCACTCTTGGTCATTCTCCCTGCCTGTCCTGTTTCCCCTCCCCCTCCCCGTCCAATGCCCTGTCTGGATGTTTGGCCTCCCACTCTGAAAGGCCATTTGGTTGGTGCAAGATGACCTCAGCTAAAAGGAAGAGGGCTCTCACGAGTTACACCACCTCTCCCTTCACTTTAGAGCCATTTAAGAGAAGGGCCCGTAGTTTGATCTGACCATAGTCACCTGCCCAGGAAAAACAACTTTTAGAATTTTCTAATTCTAGACATACAGTTATTAGATAACAGCCTGTAGTTCTAGATAAAGCTGTATTCACGTCAAATAAAACAAGGAAGGATGAGTGTGTGTTACACACACACACACACACCTCTCTGAAGAGGGAACGCAACACCCTGCTACAACTCAACTGCCCGCGAAGTGAAAGAGGTATGGGACTGTAGGTGCGAGTAAGGATGACAAAAGGCACTAGGAATGTATTCCATCACATGGTAATATGGGGAAAAGGGGCTGGACGGAACCAAAGCAAAGAAAGTAAATGTTAAAGCCCCCCTCTCCAATCTACCCTGCCTACCCACTACTTACCTAATTTCGCACCACCTGGTGCGCTAACCAAAATACAGGGGGTGGTTCGCCCAGGTCTTACCTAGTGTGCCTAGACAGTGAATATACTACAGGTACATGTATGCCCGCAGGCCTCTTGCCTAAGCACTCCCTAGGTGCCTTCCCCTTCCCCCTGGGAACAAATGAGACAATATTATAAACTATTTCACAAATAAACTGAGAAACACAGGACATCAAATAAGCTCTATCTGACTGAGCAACAAAATCACGTAGAACATACCAAAGCTGCTCCCAGCAACAATTAACATAGTTCATACCAAAACTGCCTGTCTCACTCTCAGCACCAACCAACATATGATATAGCCATCAGCCTCCTCTCTCAGCAATCATCTCCCTTCTGAGCAACAGAACACTGTTTATATAGCTTCAGAAGGAGTTGGTAATTGAAGACAGCTGCGTCCTGACAAGGGGCGGGGTCAGCTCTCCAATCATCAATGGGGCTTAAGAATCAGCTGCTTGGGGAGAATTTCAGGAAGCCATTTCCTGAAATACATACATGCAATACACAAACCACAACACAGAAACTGAGGAGTGTGTGTGTGTGTGTGTGTGTGTGTGTGTGTGTGTGTGTGTGTGTGTGTGTGTGTGTGTGTGTGTGTGTGTGTGTGTGTGTGTGTGTGTGTGTGTGTGTGTGTGTGTGAGAGAAAGTAAGAGACAGACAGTCTGCTTGAATGCAGCAGACATGTATCTGATTAATGATGCCTAGTTTTACTAGGGTACGTTTGGCGGCGTGAGTGAAGGAGGCTTTGTTGCGAAATGAAAAGCAGATTCTAGATTTGATTTTTGATTGGAGATGTTTAATATGAGTCTGGAAGGAGAGTTTACAGTCTAGCCAGACACCTAGGTATTTAAAGTTGTCCACATATTCTAGGTCGGAACCGTCCAGGGTGGTGATGCTAGTCGGGCGGGTGGGTGTGGGCAGCGAATGGATCTTCATCTAGGTCACAACAATAGACAAACACAGTCTGCTTAAACTAATAACACATAAACAATTATATGTTTTCATGTCTTTATTGAACACACCGTGTAAACAGTCACAGAGCAGGGTGGAAAGAAATATGTGATCCTTGGATTTAATAAGTGATTGACCCTCCTTTGGCAGTAATAACCTCAACCAAATGTTTTCTGTAGTTGCGGATCAGACCTGCACAACGGTCAGGAGGAATTTTGGACCATTCCTCTTTACAAAACTGTTTCAAAACTGTTTCAGTTCAACAATATTCTTGGGATGTCTGCTGTGATCTGCTCTCTTGAGGTCATGCCACAGCATCTCAATCGGGTTGGGGTCAGGACTTTGACTGGGCCACTCCAGAAGGCATATTTTCTTCTGTTGAATCCATTCTCTTGTTGATTTGCTTCTGTGTTTTGGGTCGTTGTCCTGTTGCATCACCCAACATCTGTTGAGCTTCAATTGGCGGACAGATAGCCAAACATTCTCCTGCAAAATGTCTTGATAAAGTTGGGAATTCATTTTTCTTTCGATGGTAGCAAGCTGTCCAGGCCCTGAGGCAGCAAAGCATCCCCAGACCATGATGCTCCCGCCACCATACTTTACAGTTGGGATGAGGTTTTGATGTTGGTGTGCTGTGCATCTCTTTCTCCACACATAGTGTTGTGTGTTCCTTCTAAACAACTCAACTGTAGTTTATCTGTCCACAGAATATTTTGCCAGAAGCGTTGTGGAACATCCATGTGCACTTTTGCAAACTTCAGACATGCAGAAATGCTTTTTAGGACAGCAGTGGCTTCTTCCTTGGTGTCCTCCCATGAACACCATTCTTGTTTAGTGTGTTACGTATTGTAGTCTCGTCAACAGAGATGTTAGCATGTTACAGAGATTTCTGTAAGTCTTTAGCTGACACTCTAGGATTCTTCTTAACCTCATTGAGCATTCTGCGCTGTGCTCTTGCAGTCATCTTTGCAGGACGGCCACTCCTAGGGAGAGTAGCAACAGTACTGAACTCTCTCCATTAATAGACTATTTGTCTTACTGTGGACTGATGAACATCAAGGCTTTCAGAGATACTTTTGTAACCCTTTCTAGCTTAATACAAGTCAACAATTCTTAATCTTCTGAGATCTCCTTTGTTCGAGGTATGGTTAACACCAGGCAATGCTTCTTGTGAATAACAAAGTCAAATTTTGTGAGTGTTTTTTATAGCGCAAGGCAGCTCTAACCAACATCTCCATTCTCGTCTCATTGACTGGACTCCAGGTTAGCTGACTCCTGAGTCCAAGTCATTAGCCTAGGGGTTCACATACTTTTTCCAACCTACACTGTGAATATTTAAATGATGTATTCAATATAGACAAGACAAATACAATAATGCTATTAATTTAAGCACACTATGTTTGTTTATTGTTGTGACTGATCAGATCAAATTTTATGACCAATTTATGCAGAAATCCAGGTAATTCCAAAGGGTTCACATACTTTTTCTTGCCATGTTATATATATTAATATGTATATTATATACAGGGTTTCCTCAAACTCATGTGAAAGGTAGACTAATAATTGAAATACAGAATATATACTGAACCATACAATCATGTTACATTTGTTAATGATGAAAAATCTTTATCCAGCATAAGGAAGGCATGCAAATGTCTCATTGTACTGATCTATACAACAGTGCATCAACAAATGACACACATGCAGCACACCCTCACCTTGCTCCACACAGTAGCAACTTCAAAAACCCAGACCCCTGCAATAACATGTGAGCAGCAGGCAGAACCCAGTCAAGATTATCCACTGATATCCCATTCTCTCCCATGAATGACAAATAGTCATTTTATTATTTTGCATTTACAAGATTCCAGACGCGCCCTGCTTTATTGCACCCTTTCTCTTCTTCTTCAGCTATCAAAGAGCTGCATCATTACACGGGATAATGCCATTTTTACAAAGCAGACAGCCTCAGAGATGTATTCATATTTTTACAAGCACCTGTGCTGCTGTTGTAGAATGGTGATGAAAGCATATGGGGATCGGGTGGCATAAATGACTTCTTAGGAGTGCAGCGAGATGTGAAGGACGGACTGAAGGGGAGCGCAGGAAGCAAACGAATGAGCTGCACGCTTCACATCGAGACACAGGGGGGGGGAGAGCGAGAACAAGGGAGAGGGAGAAAGGGTGATGTATAAAGAGAGAGGGATTGGGGAATGAGAGGACAGAAAAAAGAGAGAGGGAGAGAAAGAGAGAATTGCAATCCATAACATATCATGGATGATGGATGACGGACATCCGCAAATTAATACATAACATATCAAACGTAACGTATCCTATTAATTGGAGTGTCCCGGATTTACGTTTACTATGTTAAGTCTGAGTCAAGGTTGTTACTGGAGATAAGAGTTCATTACTATATGGCCTCTGTACTTCCCTCATTAATGTAAATGTCCTCCATTTAATGCAGGAGCTTGGCTTAGTTGCAAATTGCTTATCCCACCAATATTTTATTAGGGTCTGTAAGTGTGCACTCTTTCAAACTCACTTGCAGTCGAACTCACTCACTCAATGAAGTAATCATTTACTCTGTCTCTCTCTCGCACACACGGGGACACACACCTCTTTTTGTACAACATTCATTTTATTCAAGAGCACAATAAGAACATGAAGAACGCAAGAGCGTAATGAGGTTCACATGCTGGCAAGGGTACATTGTGCATGTTGTGGCGGATGAATCAGAATTAGTTGTGTAACATAGATAATTAAGATCTCTTATCTCCCTAATTTGCTTATGTGATATACTTGTTAGTAGAATGTATCCCTTTGGACTGGTGTTGGCAGTTGCACTTCTTCCCTCAGCTGGGGCTCAGTCACCCGGGGCCCAGAGAGGGGAGAGGTCAGGCTTGTCTTTCACATGTCTCTGGTGCGATGCAGAATATCAGAAAGGGAAGAGGACAGGAGGGAACATTGTCTTCATTTGTGAATGTGTCTTTACCTATTCTGAACCATGTGAAGGGATGTGTGATTAATGGGGAACCAATTACTGGTTTCCGCAATGTTTGTGCGACACTCACTCCGTCCTTTGGCCTTGGGGGATGTGTGTGGTAGTGTCTGCAGTTGACAATTGATTTATGCCATTGGTCGAGTTGGTGTTTTTGTGCTATGAAGTACCAGGAACGAGATAGGAACCTCTCCTTAGGGACCAAACTGAGCAATAATTTATAACGAATGCTATCTGGCTACGGGATACTCCTTTCTCGTTTAAAAAGTCTCACCTTGTGACCCATTCTATGTATCTGTTGTTCGTCATGTAGGTTGGAATGGGGTGTATCTTGGCTATGAAATACTTTTGTACTTTTGTCTCGAGACTCTGTTTGGTATAGGACCAAACAGAGTCTCGCCACTCTCAATGGATCATTAGAAATGATGACTCGTTGACAAGTCATTGCTATTGCAAAGCTCTCATTATTAAAGATGTAGTTTAAGTATAACTCTGACTTGTGTGATAAGTTTGTCTCTCCTCATTTGAGAGTATAAAAATGAACCACCACAATGTACACTCTCAGAAAAAAAAGGTGCAATCTAGAACCTAAAAGGGTTCAAGAACCTTTTGATTCTCGGTAGAACCCTTTTGGGTTCCATGTAGAGCCCTTTCTATAGAGGTATTTTAGGATCCCCATTAGCTGTAGCTACTCTTCCTGGGGTCCACACAAAACATAAAACATGGCATAATACAGAACATTAATAGACATGAACAGCTCAATGACAGAACTACATACGTTTTTAAAAAGGCACACGTACCCTACATATCAATGCATACACACAAACTTTCTAGGTCAAATAGGGGAGAGGCGTTGTGCCGTGAGGTGTTGCTTTATCTGTTTTTTGAAACCAGGTGTGCTGTTTCATTGAGCAATATGAGATGGAACAGAGTTCCATGCAGTAATGGCTCTATAAAATACTGTACACTTTCTTGAGTTTGCTATGGATTTGGGGACAGTGAAAATACCCCCGGTGGCATGTCTGGTGGAGTAAGTGTGTGTGTCAGAGCTGTGTGTTGACTATGCAAACAATTTGGAGATTTCAACACAATGTTTCTTATAAAAAGAAGAAGTGATGCAGTCAGTCTGTCCTCAACTCTTAGCCAAGAGAGACTGGCATGAATAGTATTTATATCAGCCCTCTGATTACAATGAAGAGCAAGACTTGCTACTCTGTTCTGGGCCAGCTGCAGCTTAACTAGTTCTTTCCTTGCAGCACTGGACCACATGACTGGACAATAATCAAGATTAGACAAAACTAGAGCCTGCAGAACTTGATTTTTGGAGTGTGGTGTCAAAAAAGCAGAGCATCTATTTATTACGGACAGACCTCTCCCTATCTTTACAATCATTGAATCTATATGTTTATTGACCATGACAGATTGCAATCTAAGGTAACGAGTAAGTAATTTAGTCTCCTCAACTTGTTCAACAGCCACACCATTCATTACCAGATTCAGCTGAGGTCTAGAACTCAGGGAATGATTTGTACCAAATACAATGATCTTAGTTTTAGATATGTTCGGGACCAGTTTATTACTGGCCACCTATTCCAAAACATAATGCAACTCTTTGTTAAGGGTTTCAGTGACTTCATTAGCTATTCTTGCTGATGCGTATATGGTTGAATCATCAGCATACATGGACACACATGCTTTTTTTAATGCCAGTGATGGGTCATTGGTAAAAATAGACAAGAGTAGAGGGCCTGGAGAGCTGCCCTGCAGTACACCACACTATACATGTTTGACATTGGAGAAGCTTCCATTAAAGAAAATCCTTTGAGTTCTAATAGATAGATAGCTCTGAATCCACCATATGACAGAAGTTGAAAAGCCATAGCACATACGTTTTTTCAACAACAGGATACAGTCAATAATATCAAATCTAACAGTAAAGCTCTTACAATCTTCCTAATATCAATTTATTTCAACCAATCATCAGTCATTTATGTCAGTGCAGTCACTGAGTGCCCTTCTCCACAAGCATGCTATTAGTCTGGGGCAGGGTAGCCTAGTGGTTAGAGCGTTGGACTAGTAACCGGAAAGTTGCAAGTTCAAACCCTCGAGCTGACAAGGTACAAGGTACAAATCTGTCGTTCTGCCCCTGAACAGGCAGTTAACCCACTGTTCCTAGGCCGTCATTGAAAATAAGATTTTGTTCTTAATTTGTTCTTAACTGACTTGCCTAGTTAAACAAAGGTCAAATAAAATTGTTGTTAATTTGTTTAAAAATAAATGGTATTTGGTCAAACACAGTTTTTTCCAACAGTTTTATAAGAGCTGGCAGCAAGCACATGCACACTAGAATGCCGCGAACTGTAGAGCACGAGGGGTTTTTGACTAAACAACAACTAACTGTACTCCCATCTCCTGCCTGGTCATTTCTCTACAACACAAATATTACAGTGGAGACGAGGTGATTAAACTACATAAACGGACATTGCTTGAAGGGAAGAATGTTTGCGTGAGTAATGAAACTCAAAATAATTATGTAATTCGTCAGTTATTTTTTATTTTCTTTCGCCAGTAGAGAAGGCTAAGCACTGCTAGCACTGCTAGTACAGTATTCAGGAGCTGCCAAGTAGCAAGACTATTGGAGTCCAGAATAGCGACACTGCCCTCTGGTGGTTAAATAAAAGGAACTGTCATTGAACCCATTGAAATTAGGCGATCTCAGTGGAGAAATATTGTCAAGGGGGAAAAAAAGGAAGAAGGGACGTAACACGGTGTGTACATTAATACAAATGAGTGCAGTGAATGAAGTAATTGCAGAAACTTCTGAAGTGAAGAAGTAGATGAATATTCAGAAAATTAAGGAATATAAGGAAACTGAACAATTAACTGTGAAAATGGCAACCATTGGTCGAGTACCAGAGTTTGAGGCTACAAAAGAGGATTTTGATTCCTATTTGGAGCGTTTTGAGCGTTGGCTGGCTGCAAATGAAATGAAAGATGGAAAGAAAGCAGACGTATTTCTCAGTGTTTTGGGTCCAACTGAGTATGGATTGCTGAAAGGTCTCATTGAACCAATGAAAGCAGTGGAGTTGAACTATGCAGAACTGACTGAAACTCTTTCAAGGTATTTCAAGCCTAAGCCAATTCTCATTGCAGAACGTTTTAGATTTTACCAACGTCACCAGAGTCAAGGGGAAACCGTGGCTGACTACATCCTTGCTTTGAAAAGGCTGGCAAGTCCATGTGAGTTTGCACGATTTCTTGATGATGCTCTCCGAGACAAGTTTGTATGTGGCCTCACAGGTGAAGCATATCACAGAAGGCTCCTGTCAGAGAAGGACCTGACCTTTAAGAAAGCCTGTGATATAGCACTTGGACTCGAGCTTGCCCACAGGGATACTATTGAGCTATCGGGACATGCAGAACGTCAGAAAAGTGTTCACAAGGTCAGTGATGCACGTGGTGAAAAAAGCTCACAAAAGTCACACTTTTTTCAGTCCCGTCCTCAAGGTTACACAAGAACAAAGCAGCCCACATCTCAAAGGTCTAAGCCAAGTTGCTACAGATGTGGGGGAGATAATCATCAGCACAGTGAATGTCGATTCCAAAAGGAAAAGTGCCACAATTGTGGAAAGGTTGGACATTTACAGAGAGTGTGTAAAGCCTCGAAACGCACGGCAAGAGCGCACAAAGTGTCAGACGCAGCACAAGACGAGGAAGGTACAACTGAAACAGTAGTGGAACTGTTCACAGTGTACACAGCTCAACAACTAAAAGATGGAATCTATCTCAACATGGAGTTAGCGGGAAAACCAGTAAAAATGCAGCTGGACACCGGAGCGTCTGTATCCCTGGTTCCAGAGAGACTCTACAAAGAAAAACTGAGAGAGTGCCCTCTTCAGCCCGCGTCCATCCGCCTTTCTTCATACACTGGTGACACTATTCCTGTGTTAGGGCAGATCCAGGTACCAGTCCGGTATGAGGGGAAGGAGTGGACGCTACCGCTTGTCATTGTTAAAGGAGAAAAATCAGCCTTGCTAGGCAGAAACTGGCTACAAAAGATGAAGTTGAACTGGGGAGAAGTCTTCAGTCTGAGAAATGACAAACCAGTGAGTCAGGCTACACTCACTAACATGCTGGAGAAGCACAAAGAACTTTTCAAAGATGGCTACGGTGAAATACAAGACTTCACAGCAAAAGTCAGAGTTGCAAGAAGGAACCAAGCCTATCTTTCACAAACCACATCCAGTTCCCTATGCTCTTAAGGAAGCAGTAGAGATGGAACTGGACCGCTTACAGAGGAATAACATAATAACGAAAGTAGCGAGGAGCGACTGGGCCGCTCCGATTGTTGTAGTCCCAAAGAAAGACAAGACCGTCAGAATGTGCGGTGACTACAAGGTCACAGTAAATCGCTGCATACTACCAGAGGAATATCCACTACCAAACACTGAAGATCTGTTTGCCACTCTAGCTGGTGGGAAGGTTTTCAGTAAGCTGGACGTGGCATTCGCTTATCAGAAACTGAAGCTGGATCCGGAGTCAGAACAGTATCTGACCATCAATACACACAAGGGGCTATTCAGATTCAATCGATTGGCCTATGGAATCTCGACAGCTCCAGCGATATTCCAACAAACAATGGATCAGATCTTGGACGGTATAGACCATGTTGTGTGCTTCATGGACGACATCCTCGTGTCAGCACCAACCATTGGAGAGCACCTTGTAGTGCTGGACAAAGTGATGTCAAGACTGGAGAAATACGGAGTGAGAATGAAACGCAGCAAGTGTGAGTTCCTCCAGGACTCAGTGGAGTATCTCGGATACAAGATTGATGCACAAGGCCTGCACCCAACCAACAGCAAGGTGGAAGGAATCGTAAACGCACTAGCACCCACAAATATCTCAGAGCTGAGGTCATTTTTGGGGCTCCTGAACTATTACGGAAAGTTTGTGGCAAACTTGTCCACATTGTTGCATCCACTTCTCCAACTGCTGCAGGCCGATACAAAGTGGAATTGGTCCCCACAATGCGAAGAAGCATTCAAGACTTGCAAACAGCGTCTGCTTGCCCACTATAACACAGAGATGAAGCTGAGACTCGCGTGTGATGCATCTCCATACGGAGTAGGAGCCGTCATCTCACATGTTCTACCGTCAGGTGAAGAACACCCTATTGCATTTGCATCACGGACTCTGTCACCAAGTGAGAAAAATTATGCTCAAATTGAGAAGGAAGCCCTGAGCATAATATTCGGAGTGAAGAAGTTTCACAAATACCTCTACGGAAGGAAGTTCCAACTGCTGACAGATCACAAGCCTCTGTTGGCCATCCTTGGACCAAAATCAGCTATACCAACCCTTGCTGCACTTCGAATGCAACGTTGGGCTCTGATATTGTTAGCCTACGACTACGAGATTGAGTACAGACGATCCAGTGATCACGCAAATGCCGATGCACTATCAAGACTACCATGCAATAGTGACTCAGACAGTGAAGATGATAGAGCAGTCTTCCAGATCTCTCTCATTGATGAACTGCCCATATCTGCTTCTGACATAGCAGAGGAAACAAGGAAAGACCCAGTGCTTTCCAAAGTCTTGGACTTAACATTAGGCGGTTTGCCAACCTTCGTAAATGACGATAACCTTCGTCCATTCATCGACAAGAAAGACCAGTTGTCCACTGATCAAGGGTGTGTTCTGTGGGGATCAAGGGTGGTGGTACCTCATAAATTCCAGAGGAGACTGCTATCTGACCTGCATGAGGGACATCCAGGGATCACTCGAATGAAAGCACTCGCTCGCAGTTATCTGTGGTGGCCTGGACTGGATCAGGACATTCAACAGCATGTAGGCAACTGCTCACCTTCTGAAGCTGTTCACAACAAGCCTGCTGCTGCACCTCTTCATCCATGGTCCCACTTGCTCTGGCAGCTTTCATGACTGGGATCAGTTCTTTCCTCTTCTGGCGCACAGCTTCAGGATAGTCCTCGTTGAGGAAGATATACGTTCACCTTATGTTTTAGGCTATTTCCATAACAGCTACAGGGGTCCATGAACCTCAGGAACTTGACCACTATTGGCCTGGGCCTGTCACCTGGGCCGGTGGTTGGTTTTCCAGTCCTGTGGGCGCGCTCCACCTCAGTCTATCTGTGATCTTCGATTTCTCAGAGATAATTTCCTCACTTAGTCCTCAGAGTCCGTCCAGGTCTCATGTGGAGATTCTGCAATTCCGTCCACAACCATGTTGTGCCGCATTGATTGTCCCACGAGATTTATCTGTCATTGTTATCATGGATTCACATATAGAATTGATGTCCTCTCGCAATGACTTACAGATTGCTGTCATCTTGCCGTTCTCCTGTTTTAACTAATCGAGCTGACCCTGGGAGAACTGCAACCTGTTCTTCAGGTCCTGGACCTCTCTGGTCAGATCGTCCATTCTTTTATTTGTTGAATCCACCAGTATTTGGACAGAACTATTTTTGTTTGTTTAAAAGATCCTTCACGTGTGATAGATAGCCACCCCTGATCTCTGTCATTGTAGCTAGCAACGTACGTTACGCTGTTACTCCTCACAGTTCCAAACAGGGCAGGTCACGGGGAAGATTGAAAACAACAAACAGCAGGGATCTAGACAGCCACAAACCCAGGAAAATCCGTGGTCCCAGCCACAATGGCTCACCGTGTTGCGGGCTGCGTTCAAGGCCTCAAGAAATTCCAGTTAGCTTGGTATGCATATAGCTAGCAGCTAGGCTATCTGCAAGCCCAAATAGAACGGTCTTTGGTTGGCAAGATCACTGGATAGAGACTAGCAGTCCCAGCAACTGATGCCAACTGCGTCTCGGGATCCAAACTAAAAAGTTAGCTAGCTACCAGAACTTTCCAATACACTTTCAAAACAACAGAAAACAAACTTTTTCGAAAACAACAAAACCGAGCTCTTCCTGCTCTTCCTGCGTCGCGGAATCCAAACTAAAAAGTTAGCTAGCTACTAAGAACTTTCCAATACACTTTCAAAACAACAAACAAGAAACTTTTTCGAAACAACAAAACCGAGCTTTTCCTCATTCCTCTTTCAACCGAGGGTGAGTGAGAGGTCAAAGGTCAGCCACACCCATTGCTGACAGGTGTATAAAATCGAACAAGCAGCCATGCAATCTCCATAGACAAACATTAGCAATAGAGGGTTCTACACGTATCCCAAAAGTGTTATGCCTGGAACCAAAAAGGAATCGCTTATAGGGACTGCTGAAAAACACCTTTTTTCTAAGAGCAAGCGTTCAAAAAGTCTGAGTAGGAATACAATATCAATACAGCCACACCTTTTAGCTTTTAATCAGTGCCTGCTGCAGACCACATGATGCCATCCTATCCCTCATCAGAAGGAGAAAGGGAGAGAGCGAAAGAGAGACGGAAAGACAGGCAGACAATGATAGTGGGAAGAGGGAGAAAAAGAGAGATAAATGCCAAGGGCTTCCTCTTGATGTTGACTGAGTATGGAGCAATTCTAATGTAATTCTGAATTAACATCTTTGTAGCAGGTTGCTGTCAGTGATGAAACAAAGCTAATCCAATGCGGGGCCTTTATATGCTTCTACACATCCTTGAAATGATCATGACTGTCAGGAAATAGAGTCAAGTGATGGACAGGTACAGGATGATGATGAACTGTCCCTATGTAGGAGAAACGTATTTGGTTAAAAGGGTTCTACCTGGAACCAGAAAGGGTTATCCTACAGGGACAGCTTAAAAATCCTTGATGGCTCAACGTAGTACCTTTTTTGTAATAGATCTTCCAGATTTGTGTGTGATAATGAGAAGAAATATCTGTATCACCTTGAAAAGTTGTCACTAAATGTTGTCACCACCATGTCAAAAACCCAAAGCTTCTATCTGGTCCTCTTTGGTAATGATCTGACCCTGTCAGTGTCTGGATCCCACTGGGGAGTGGGTGAGCTGATAAAAAGAACGTGCCTTGGACTGCAGAAGCTTTGATGACATGATGTGGAAGGACGGTGAGATCTCCTCAGACACAAAATGGACTCCCTGCGGTCTCAATTACCCAGCAACCCCTGTTGATATCATGGCCGTCTCTCCTATCCACCCTGCTATGGCAACTCTGTGATGGCTCAGACCCCCTCGGTGACTCCCTCTCTATACCACAGAGATCAGACACAATCTCTTTTCTCGACAGTGAATCTCCTGAAGGGATTGTTAATGGTGCTCATCACCATCTCACTTCTCAGCCCAGATAACTCCAAATTACCCGAGATGGATCAAAAGCAACAACTGGCCTTCATGACCAAGAACATGCATATGGAAGGAAGATACCATCCAAATAATAGTTAGGTTTTTTTCAACAAAGCCCACACAATCAACAACCGAAAACATGTCAACACTGGGGTTTTGATAAATCAATCTATACCTGTGTTACAGGTTAGATCATGTTCGTCCCTCACTGAGCTCGAACCAGAAATCTCCTCTTCCCAACAATACCTTGGCACTCTATGCAGCGTTACCCACCGCAAGGGTAACAACTACTTCTTGGTCTCAAAGAAGGTGACTTCGACATCTGGACGCTACTAGTGCACACAGCTAACTTTGCAAGCCATTCCACATCGGCTGCACTTGAATTTTCTCATTATATTTTTATCCTGCTTAGTGGTTGAATTTCAACTCCAGCATCTATTACCTTGGGGTATGGTGATATAAAATGATTGCAGATATGGACTTTCATGGAGGTACTTACTCTGAGAACAATGGGCACTTGAAGGTCAAGTGGGAGAGTGCGGCAGACATTTTGAAAAGACCACCGTCTAGTTCTTATTGAAATTAATTTATACAACTTTGGTCTGTGAGGCTTTTCAGAGATAAACTTGTCATGCTAATTCATTTTTATTGCTACATTGGAATGGCTAACCAAAATGAATTGCTGGGCCAGATGCGACCACTGAGGCGTAAAGGGGATATTTCATAGTGAATTACACTGATCAAGTAGTGGCATGGATCTTTGTGGATTTCTGATCTAACACTCACACATGGGAAATTTCTATCCATACTTTTTTTTAGCATTCATTTGAATGTGGAATAATTGCCCTATAAGAACTCAGTGAAGGCTGTAACAAATATAACATTGACGCTGTAACAAGAATGGAGGCTGTTTTTTTACGTCCCTTCACAGAGGAAATATTTCAACGAAAGGTATGACAATTAACTAGTAGACCTATCTCTGATGACTACAGCTAATCATTTTTGTACCTGCTCCTTTTGTTTCTTGATAATGTATCGATGAGAACATGTTTTACATAGTGATAGTAAAGGTAACGAGTGTGTCCGTCATTCTATTCATCCAGACATCTCTATTACTTCAGTTCTGAAGTAATACAAAAACAACACATAATCAGAAGACAGACGGCTTACCAAAAAAAAACTTCCAAAAGGACTAACGAGGCAGAAACAAAAACCAGAGATTGATTTATTTCGGCTCACTTTAATCCATTGTACAAAAAATAAATCATGTTTATGTCATCCCTTAATAATCTTAATTCTACCACAACTAGGGAATCGCCCATTCCAAACCCCATTAGCCTGCCAGTCTAACACATAACCACCATTAGAGACCATTAGAGACTAAAAACTGTCATCCATCTCCAGACCAATGAGTAGACAGCTCTGTCGTCTATGTAATCCTCAATGGTGCATGAGATTCAGCTTTCAGCTGGATGAGATGATAACTGCTTTCCAGTGAGCCATCTGGACAGAGCTCACCCTGAGGACAGAGGCCAACTCATGTTGGCCCTCTCTCTCTCTGTCTTTCTCTCCACCGCTCTCACTCTGTCTGTCTCCCTCTCTCTTTCTCTGTCCCTTTCTCAGCATCTGTCCGTCACTCTCACGCCCCCTCTCGGTCAATTGTGTTGCTGTTGATCGGAGAAGGTGGGAGACTTGAGATTCGCAGACGGGCTCCCGCCTCAGTAGTCAGTGAGCGCCCCCATCCACACTCTTGACACCCTCAATCTGTCACAGTCGAAACACAAGGGACCAGCAACTCAGACTGCTGGGAGAGCATGGAACTGAGAGTTGAGCTAATCGAGATAGGCTATGACAAATCGCCTGGAATAGTAACTTTGTTTACTTTTCTGACATTTTAAAAAGTGGAGGATATCTATTTGATTTGGGTTTAAGGCACAGGAAAAAACAATGTCCTAGAGGGCAAGCAGGGGCGTCATGCAACGCAAAATCTGAGGGGGCACAAATTACGTGAGGATAGCAGGGGGCGGTCCCCAGGGGGACTAGGCTCCCCCATCTGGAAGTTGGAGACGGCATTTTTCAAACCGCTGAAACAGCTTTTTCCTGCAATCTACAGACATAATCATTATGCTTAACTCTATGTAAAACATATTTTTCTGCATATCTAAGCATACATTTTGACCTGTCTGTATCCTGTATCCTGTCTGTACATTTAGTAATTGCTTGCTTTTCTAAAGTCTACCAACCTTGAAAAAAAATCTATGCAACATCCAGCAATTTCAAATATTAGGCTATCAGTCCATTTAAATACATTCATTAGGCCCTAAATCTTTGGTTTCGCATGACTGGGAATACAGATATGCATTTGTTGGTGATAGATACCTTAAAAAAGGGTAAGGATCAGAAAACAAGTCAGTATCTGGTGTGACTGAAATACGCTGTTGTACACGTCAATCCAAAGCATCCAAGTATGCTCAATGGGTGACATGTCTGGTGAGTATGTAGGCCATGGAAGAACTGCGACAGTTTCAGATCCTTGCGGAATGGGGGCGGGCCGTGCACTATCATACCTTAAGGGAACATTTTGACATTTGCTGTATGGTTAGTGAGAAAGTCCATATTGCAAATGTACGGTCCCTTACTAGACGCCCGAAAACGTTTGTAAAATTTGCGGACGGCGTCGGGCCGAGCGGCAGGGCCGGACCTACCGGGAAGTCATCAAATGAACTTTGTCGGACATTCGGTTTCCGTTTCCTCCGGTGTCAATAAAAAAAAGAACCAGCCATTTATCCATCGTCATTTAAGAGAAATCGTACAATGACAGATTTGTGATGTTCAAAGATAGGTGGTTTTTTTTCAACAGTCACAGATGCAGTTGCAGGGTGTTCATACAAATCTTTTTAAAGTGTGCAGCGGAGGTCTGCGAGATTTCTGTGATTTTCTATGATTTTCTGAAATAACACACACTCACTAAACCCTCCGTAAATAACTTAGTTCTTAACGTAAAGACTTAAAACTCAGGATTCTGTAAAGGAGTTTATTTATAGCTTCCTATGCCAACCGGAAGTGCCTTTAATTGGGTCACACTGTCTGTTTTGAAGGGTTAAAAAAGTCACATCTTTCCAAAACTTCATATGTGTGACTATGTAACCATCCTGAACTGTAAATCAGTCATTTCTCCCAACAGATGTCAAAGAAAAAAAAAGTGGATTTTCAGCACCAATTAGTGACTTTGCAAAAGTGAGAAAACATAAACAAATGGACATAATGAAATCAACACAACGAGCGATGGAGAAGACCCACTATCAATGCCCGGCTGTCCTGTGTTCATCAGGCCAGTCAATTTTGCATTTCTGCAGGATTTTTGAGCATGTCAAATTTCTTATGGTAAATTCCCATTGAACCATATTGCAAATGCATGTGCACTTGCAATATGATTCAACAGTGAAAAAACATCACCAAATGGACATGATGAAGTCAACACAACGAGTGATGGAAAGGAGAAACTATCACTGCCAGGCCATCCCGAGTTCATCAGGCCAGTCAATTTAGCATTTCTGCAGGATTTTTGAGCATGTCATTTACATTTACATTTACGTTTACATTTAAGTCATTTAGCAGACGCTCTTATCCAGAGCGACTTACAAATTGGTGCATTCACCTTATGACATCCAGTGGAACAGCCACTTTACAATAGTGCATCTAAATCTTTTAAGGGGGGGGGGGTGAGAAGGATTACTTTATCCTATCCTAGGTATTCCTTAAAGAGGTGGGGTTTCAGGTGTCTCCGCAAGGTGGTGATTGACTCCGCTGTCCTGGCGTCGTGGGGGAGTTTGTTCCACCATTGGGGGGCCAGAGCAGCGAACAGTTTTGACTGGGCTGAGCGGGAACTGTACTTCCTCAGTGGTAGGGAGGCGAGCAGGCCAGAGGTGGATGAACGCAGTGCCCTTGTTTGGGTGTAGGGCCTGATCAGAGCCTGGAGGTACTGAGGTGCCGTTCCCCTCACAGCTCCGTAGGCAAGCACCATGGTCTTGTAGCGGATGCGAGCTTCAACTGGAAGCCAGTGGAGAGAGCGGAGGAGCGGGGTGACATGAGAGAACTTGGGAAGGTTGAACACCAGACAGGCTGCGGCGTTCTGGATGAGTTGTAGGGGTTTAATGGCACAGGCAGGGAGCCCAGCCAACAGCGAGTTGCAGTAATCCAGACGGGAGATGACAAGTGCCTGGATTAGGACCTGCGCCGCTTCCTGTGTGAGGCAGGGTCGTACTCTGCGGATGTTGTAGAGCATGAACCTACAGGAACGGGCCACCACCTTGATGTTAGTTGAGAACGACAGGGTGTTGTCCAGGATCACGCCAAGGTTCTTAGCGCTCTGGGAGGAGGACACAATGGAGTTGTCAACCGTGATGGCGAGATCATGGAACGGGCAGTCCTTCCCCGGGAGGAAGAGCAGCTCCGTCTTGCCGAGGTTCAGCTTGAGGTGGTGATCCGTCATCCACGCTGATATGTCTGCCAGACATGCAGAGATGCGATTCGCCACCTGGTCATCAGAAGGGGGAAAGGAGAAGATTAATTGTGTGTCGTCTGCATAGCAATGATAGGAGAGACCATGTGAGGTTATGACAGAGCCAAGTGACTTGGTGTATAGCGAGAATAGGAGAGGGCCTAGAACAGAGCCCTGGGGGACACCAGTGGTGAGAGCGCGTGGTGAGGAGACAGATTCTCGCCACGCCACCTGGTAGGAGCGACCTGTCAGGTAGGACGCAATCCAAGCGTGGGCCGCGCCGGAGATGCCCAACTCGGAGAGGGTGGAGAGGAGGATCTGATGGTTCACAGTATCGAAGGCAGCCGATAGGTCTAGAAGGATGAGAGCAGAGGAGAGAGAGTTAGCTTTAGCAGTGCGGAGCGCCTCCGTGATACAGAGAAGAGCAGTCTCAGTTGAATGACTAGTCTTGAAACCTGACTGATTTGGATCAAGAAGGTCATTCTGAGAGAGATAGCGGGAGAGCTGGCCAAGGACGGCACGTTCAAGAGTTTTGGAGAGAAAAGAAAGAAGGGATACTGGTCTGTAGTTGTTGACATCGGAGGGATCGAGTGTAGGTTTTTTCAGAAGTGGTGCCAGCGGTCAGGGATGAGTTGATGAGCGAGGTGAGGTAAGGGAGAAGGTCTCCGGAAATGGTCTGGAGAAGAGAGGAGGGGATAGGGTCAAGCGGGCAGGTTGTTGGGCGGCCGGCCGTCACAAGACGCGAGATTTCATCTGGAGAGAGAGGGGAGAAAGAGGTCAGAGCACAGGGTAGGGCAGTGTGAGCAAAACCAGCGGTGTCGTTTGACTTAGCAAACGAGGATCGGATGTCGTCGACCTTCTTTTCAAAATGGTTGACGAAGTCATCTGCAGAGAGGGAGGATTCAGGAGGGAGGAGAAGGTGGCAAAGAGCTTCCTAGGGTTAGAGGCAGATGCTTGGAATTTAGAGTGGTAGAAAGTGGCTTTAGCAGCAGAGACAGAGGAGGAAAATGTAGAGAGGGGGGAGTGAAAGGATGCCAGGTCCGCAGGGAGGCGAGTTTTCCTCCATTTCCGCTCGGCTGCCCGGAGCCCTGTTCTGTCAAATTTCTTATGGCATTTGGCCCCAAAAAAAGGGACTTTTGACTTCCTATGAAATCATATTGCAAATGGACAAATCATATTCCTTATGCACAAGTTAAAAAAAAAAAAAATATGATAATAAAATTTTACAAAAGCATATTCATACAGTTCTTACACATGATTAATTGACATAAAATCAAAACAATTTCGAAAAACGGTCCAGAAAGCACTTTGTTTACGAGGGTGATAAGTTTTTTTTAAAAGTTCACATTTTCGACTTTTGACTTCCTATGAAAGCATATTGTAAATGGACAAAACATATGACTTATGCACAAGTAAAAAAATAAATATACAGTGCCTTGCGAATATATTCGGCCCCTTTGAACTTTGCGACCTTTTACCACATTTCATGCTTCAAACATAAAGATATAAAACTGTATTTGTTTGTGAAGAATCAACAACAAGTGGGACACAATCATGAAGTGGAATGACATTTATTGGATATTTCAAACTTTTTTAACAAATCAAAAACAAAAAAATTGGGCGCATGTAAAATGTAAAAAAAATGATGATAATAAAATTGGACAAAAGTATATTCATACAGTTCAGACACATGCGTAATTGACAAAATCAAAAGAATTTCGAAAAACGGTCCAGAAAGCACTTTTTTAAGGGGTGATAAGTTTTTGACCAAAAAATCTTTTTTTCAAAATTTTGCTTTTGGATGTTGACTTGGGTTTACATTTCCAATATGAAAAACCAAGGTGGAGCGCACTCGCCACCTGTTGGATTTTTAAGTCTTACAACTGGCAATTGCCATATGGCATTTGCAATACACTTTGCATGAATCAACGCCGAATTGGGTGGTATTGGACATCGTGTATATGGTTTGTCCGATGCCAATGACTTCCCATTCATTTTTGTCCAATTCAGGGGGGTATTCCCTTACATGCTGAAACATGAGGTGATGGCGGTGGATGAATGGCACGACAATCAGGTTCAGGATCAGGATCTCATCACGGTATCTCTGTGTATTCAAATTGCCATCGATAAAATGCAATTTTGTTCATTGTACGATGCTTATATACCATAACCCCACCGCCACCATGGGGCACTCTGTTCACAACGTTGACATCAGCAAACTGCTCACCCACACAATGCCATACACGCTGTCTGCCATCTGACCGGCTACAGTTGAAACTGTGAAGAACACACTTCTCCAGCGTGCCAGTGGCCATCGAAGGTGAGCATTTTCCCACTGAAGATGGTTACGATGTCTAACTGCAGTCAGGTCAAGACCCTGGTGAGGACGACGAGCAATCGAATGAGCTTCCCTGGGACGGTTTCTGACAGTTTGTGCAGAAATTCTTTGGTTGTGCTAATCCACAATTTCATCAGCTGTCCAGGTGGCTGATTTAAGATGATCCCGCAGCTGAAGTAGCCGGATGTGGAGGTCCGTGTGATGTGTGATCGTGAGGCCCGGTTGGACATACTATCAAATACTCTAAAATGACATTGGAGGTGGCTTATGGTAGAGAAATGAACATTGAATTCACTGGCAACTGCTCTGGTGGACATTCCTGTAGTCAGCATGCCAATTACAAGCTCCCTCAAAACATGAGAATTCTGTGGCATTGTGTTGTGTGACAAAACGGCACATTTTGTAATGATCATGCTGTTTAATCAGCTCATTGATATGCTGCACCTGTTAGGTGGATGGACTATATTGGTGAAAAGATAAGAAGAAATGCTCATTTAGTTCAGTTACTTTTGCTTTCTTGGGTACACGAACAATGGTATTCTTGAAGGAAGCGGGAACAGCAGACTGGAATAGGGAGAGATTGAATAAGTCAGTAAAAACTCAAGCCAGCTGGTCTGCGCATACTCTGAGGACGCGGGTAGGGATTCCGTCTGGGCCTGCAAGCTTGCGAGGGTTAACACACTTATATATGCCATTTAGCTGACGCTTTTATCCAAAGCGACTTACAGTCATGTGTGCATACATTCTACGTATGGGTGGTCCCGGGAATTGAACCCACTACCCTGGCGTTACAAGCGCCATGCTCTACCAACTGAGCCACAGAAGGACCACTTAAATGTCTTACTCACGTCGACCAAGGAGAACAACAGCCCACAGTCCTTGGGAGCGGGCCGCGTCGGTGGCACTGTGTTGTACTCTAAGCGGGCGAAGAAGGTGTTTAGCTTGTCCGGGAGCAAGACGTCAGTGTCCACGACGTGTCTGGTTTTCCCTTTATAATATGTGATTGTCTGTAGACCCTGCCACATACGTATCGTGTCTGAGCCATTGAATTGCGACTCCACTTTGTCTCTGTATTGAAGTTTTGCCTGTTTTATTGCCTTACGAAGAGAATAATTACACTGTTTGTATTCAACCATATTCCCAGTCACCTTTCCATGGTTAAATGCTGGTGTTCGCGCTTTCAGTTTTCCCACGAATGCTGCCATCTATCCACCTTTTTAGTTTGGGTGGGTTTTAATAGTCACAGTGGGAACAACATCCTCTATACATTCTCTGATGAACTCAGTCACCATGTCTGTTAATACGTCAATGTTATTCTCAGAGGCTACCCGGATCATATCCCAGTCTGTGTGATCAAAACAATCTTGAAGCATGGATTCCGATTGTTCAGACCAGCTTTTTATAGACCTTGGCATGGGTACTTCCTGTTTGAGTTACTGCCTATAAGAAGGGAAGAGCAGAATGGATTTGTGATCTGATTTGCCGAAAGGGGGGGGGGGTTGGGCTTGTAGCCATCCCGGAAGGGAGAGAGGTTTTGAAGCTGAATTCTACAGGCAATGTGTTGATAGAACTTCTTTAGCGCTTCTCAAATTTTCTTTGTTAAAATACCCAGCTACAATAAATGTGGCCAGAGGATATGTGGTTTTCCAGTTTGCACAAAGTGTAGTTCGTTGAGGGCCATCATGGCTTGAGGGAGAATATACACGGCTGTGGCTATAACCAATGAGAATGCTCTTGGGAAGTAATACGGTAGGCTTTTCATTTTTAGGTATTCTAAGTCGGGTGAACAAAAGTGCTTGATTTCCTGTACTTTATCACAATCACATCATGAGTAGTTAATCAGCATTTCTTCTTCCCGTAGAGTTCTTTATTCCTGTCTGCGCAATGTACTGAGAACCCTGCTGGCTGTATGTACGAAGATAGTAACTCCAGAGAGAGCCATGATTCCGTGAAACAGAGTTACAGTCCCTGGGGTCTTTCTGGAAGGAGAGCCTCAATCTGAGCTCATCTACTTTTTTGTCCAGGGACTGAAAATTAGCATGTAATATACTCTGGAACAGTGGATGGTGTGCACCCCTCCTGAGTCCGAATACTCTTGACTCTGAATACCTCTTCTCCGCAGGCGACATCTTGGAGCATCTTTTGGTATAAGTTCAATTGCCCTGGGGGGTACGAACAAAGGATTCTATTCGGGAACGTACCGGCGCTCTGATATCCAAGCGTTATAAAAACACAAACGTTCTGGGCTATTAATGTAAGAAATAACACACACACAAAAAATAATACTGCAAAGTTTCTTCGGAGCAAGAAGCAGAACTGCCCTCTTTCCATCTCTTTCCAAGTATGTGTCCAAAAAACAAAAATATTTCCTGAGCTTCATTATATCTCCTAGATGTGAATACTGAATATCTCCTATATATGACAGACACTTCAAAACCTTATTCCTTATGGTATTTTGTTCCATTCATGTGTTATTCAATGCATTTCTATGGGCAATAGTATCCCTTTTTATACCTAAAGGGGTCCTACAATTCTAAACAAAATAGCTAAATGATCCATGGTATCACCATCGTAAAACAATTCCATATGTTGGCTTAGCCTTTTACTACCCTGCACCTTTGAGACTTCTGCCCTGTAAATAATTCCATAATTGATTACTTTCTGTTTTCCTGTCAGTGGATGAAATGGTGGAGTTCATGACACTAATCCCTGAGCAGTGTGCTTGACCTCCATGCCCCTTGAGAACATTGGACGTTGTATTCGCTCCTTCAGCTACCTGATTTACTCCAAAATGGAGGAACATGAAATCCACTAGACGCATCCTGGAGTGGCATCTCAAAAACTCAGGCCACACCAAGCACAAACTAGCCCTCAAGAGCACCAAAGGCCCTATTCCAAGGCCCTGAGAAAGGCACAGTCGATGTTCTGCTCCAACCTCATCAATAGAAATCCTAGAAACTCAAAGCACCTGTTTTTCACCAAAACGATCTTTTGAAACTCCAGTCCCAGTCCCCAATCGAGACCACGGAAGAGTAGTGCAACAGCTTCATTGACTTCATAAAAACAAAGGTCAGCAACATCAGATCTCTCATGTCCAGCTCTACTACTCTGTCTCCTCCCGCCCGCCCTCACCCATCCACCAACGCCACCCCGGCCTCTCTCCTACTCCCTTGAAGTCACCCAGGGAAGTATTTAGAAAACTATGTCCATTATTAAAACCACCTCCTGTACCTTGCATCATATTCCAACAGCCCTGCTCAAATCATGCACCCCTGCACTCTGATAACCCAGAATTTGAACCACCCCCTCCAATCTGGCAGTGTCCCACCTGCATTTAAGACTGCTGTCATCAGACCCTTCTGCTGTCATTCCCTTTGTCCACCAAGTCGTCAAATCAGTTTCGCCCACGAGGGAATCTTCCCTATCATCGTTAGTAACTATAAACAGTAAATATCTGTTTGTTAATACATTTCTGTGATTATTTAGTGAGTTAGTAAATGAATGATTGGTGTGTGGATGATTCATAGTTTAGGCTGGGTTCTGTAACAGTTTTCTTGTGGTGAAGGAGAGGCGGACCAAAATGTAGCGTGGTTTCTATTCATGGTTCTTTAATAAAGACTCTACACATAAACAAACTAACAAAACAAGAAACGTGAAAACCCAAAACAGTCCTATCTGGTGCAAACACAGAGACAGGAACAATCACCCACAAACACACAGTGAAACCCAGGCTACCTAAGTATGATTCTCAATCAGAGACAACTAATGACACCTGCCTCTGATTGATTGAGAACCATTTACATTTAAGGCCGAAACATAGAAATACCAGTGGAACAAATCATAGAAAACAAACAGCAAACAGACTGCCCACCCAAACTCACGCTCTGACCATACTAAATAATGACAAATCAAAGGAAATAAAAGTCAGAACGTGACAGGTTCGTGCAGATAACCAACGATTCACGATGTTTGGAATGAGACTGACGTGAGGTAAAGAATAATTAATTAATAGAAGACTAATTCATCAGATATTCAAATATCTGAAGAGTTGTATTAGCAAAATTATAACTTTGTAATCTGAAGATTTTCCGTGGTGCCCAACTTCCTAGTTAATTAAATGTACATGTAATAATTAAAGAGAATTGATTTGATAAAATAAGTCTTCTCATTTAACGATAAGCTAAAGACACGACACTGTTTAACCCACTTTATATGTATATACTGTATTCTAGTGATGGCTCATCCTATATAACTACTGCTGTACACATATTTTCTATTCATATATTGTCCCGCACACACACACGCACACACACACACACACACTCTCTCTCACTTCTGGACTTTTTCTGATATTTCTTTCTTTTTACTTTATGAATTATGTGAGTATTGTTTTGAATTGCTAGGCATTACTAGTGCACTGTTGGGGCTAGAAACACAAGCATTTTGCTGCACCTGTGGCAGGTAGCATAGCGGTTAAGTGTGTTGGGACAGTAACTGAAAGGTAGCTGGTTCAAATCCCCGGGCCGACTAGGTGATAAACCTGTCAATTTGCCCTTAAGCAAGTCAAATAACCCCAATTGCTCTGGATAAGAGTGTCTGCTAAATGTAAAAATAAAATCAGTGTAATAAACTTTGATTTGATTTCTGTACACCCATCCTCTGCTATGCAATTGGCTTGTCTTTGCTGCTTATTATTGCGGCTGCTGTAACATCGCTGCTGCGTTTGTTTTCTACTAGCCCACCCTCACCGCAGCCCTCCACTTATTTGGTTCTGCTTTTTGTTACTGTCTTGGGGTTACTGCTCGCTCAATGCCGGTAGTTTATTAATAATGGTAATAATTGACACATTGCTCTGGCAGTGAGCTACCCTGAACAAGCAGAGACAACCAAGGCCTTATGAATTGTCTTCCATTTTCTAGTTGCATTGCCACCTATTCTTCTAGTTTTCTAATAAATGCATAAACAAATGTGCGTTTCCAGTCTGAACTCTGGCCCTAGTGTTAAAAGTCCCAAACAGTAAAAATGTTTATCAAATGTGATTTATATTTGGTGAAAACCCGTTCAAAGTAGGGTGACCCAAGTACGAACAATGACTGTCGTTGGTACATTGGTCAAGTTTGATCATGAAGTTGCTGGTCCCCGTGCCCATTGTCAAACACCTGGATTCAGGAGGCAGGCATTGCCAAGGATTTACATCCAGCTTTACACATCGAATTGAAAATATGTACGGCCATAAAAATGTGCACCTACACCTTGCTTTGGCTTTGTTTACAAACCGTAAGCTAGGTACTAGTAGCTAGCGCAAGCAGAACGTACGACCAAAGATACTGGTAACCTTTCATCTGTGGTGTGACTGTTTGCAAGCTACTTACCAGCAAAAGCACTCTGTGTTGTGACTGGATGCTAGTGTAAAATGAACCGTCCACTATCTTGGAAGAGTGACATCTGACAGCAGTGGCAGTGCTTTTCATTTTGGGTGGACAGGCTGCGCCAGACATTACGACCATGTCACGTGTGTGCAGTGCACATTGAGTGAAGATGCTTCATCAATCGGGGAGAACATTAGATGGGTATTGCCAGGAAGTGAATCCTGAAGACAGATGCTGTACCATCATTGACAGTGGCTCCTGCAAGTGCTGCCCAAAAAGTATCAGAGTTTGACACAGAAGCCAACATTAGATAATGCAACTGTGGCTGCTTTGACTTGGGAACAGTATATTTTATGTAAAACCCGAACCATATAGTGACTGTTCTTCCATCCCTTTCCTCCCCTTTATATGTCACTCTCCCATGTTCACTCACCAGTTGGTATTGTTCTTGAGTATCGGTATCAGCCGTGTTGTGCTCTTGGCTTTGTTTTATTAAAACAAATACCAACTCAAAATATGGAAGCAACAGGACAACCGGACATCTCCCAGACAATCAATGAACAAGGTGACCTTCTTCATCAACACCATGATCAGCTGGCTCAACAGGGGACGGCCATAGAAGAGGTTCTCCGCAGTCTACAACGTCTCAACAGCGGAGGATATTCTAGAGCCAGCCTACCCAACGAGTCAGCACACCAGCCCATCCAGCAACCCACTCAGGTCAGTGATACCCGTCTATCCCTCCCGGAAAAATATGACGGGACACCATCCAAATGCCGTGGTTTTCTCCTTCAGTTCTCCCTCTATTTCGCACATCAGCTGGGAGCCCCCACCACCAAGAGGTCTAAGGTTGCCATGGTTATTTCTCTGCAGACTGGGCGTGCAATGGAATGGGCTACGGCCGTCTGGGAGAGAGGAGCTTGAGACTTAAGAGGGGTTCATGGCTCTGTTGAAATGTATTTTCAATCATCCTGCGGAGGGCAGAGAGGGAGTTGAGGTCAGCTCCAGCAGGAGAATTAGACAGCTGCTGAGTAGCAGCTTCCAGTGGATGAAATGAGCCGGGGCTCATCACGTTATTCCGAAGAGGTCTGAGCGAGGCGGTCCAGACGGAACTGGCATACCGAGATGACAGCCTCACCCTGGAAGCACTCATTGGGATGACAGCCTCACCCTGGAAGCACTCATTGGGATGACAGCCTCTCCCTGGAAGCACTCATTGGGATGACAGCCTCACCCTGGAAGCACTCATTGGGATGACAGCCTCACCCTGGAAGCACTCATTGGGGGATGCACTCATTGGGATGCAGTCTCACCCTGGAAGCACTCATTGGGATGACAGCCTCCCTGGAAGCACTCTGGGATGAAGCACCCTGGAAGCACTCATTGGGATGACAGCCTCACCCTGGAAGCACTCATTGGGATGACAGCCTCACCCTGGAAGCACTCATTGGGATGACAGCCTCACCCTGGAAGCACTCATTGGGATGACAGCCTCACCCTGGAAGCACTCATTGGGATGACAGCCTCACCCTGGAAGCACTCATTGGGATGACAGCCTCACCCTGGAAGCACTCATTGGGATGACAGCCTCACCCTGGAAGCACTCATTGGGATGACAGCCTCACCCTGGAAGCACTCATTGGGATGACAGACCCAGTACTCATTGGGATGACAACCTCACCCTGGAAGCACTCATTGGGATGACAGCCTCACCCTGGAAGAACTCATTGGGATGACAGCCTCACCCTGGAAGCACTCATTGGGATGACAGCCTCACCCTGGAAGCACTCATTGGGATGACAGCTTCACCTTGGAAGCACTCATTGGTATGACAGGCTCACGCTGGAAGTACTCATTGGGATGAGTGCATTTTTGGTTTCCAGCAGGCTATGGCCCGTGGACCCAGGGCCAGACCATGGCTCCTGCGATAGGTGTGTGTTTCGTCAGAAGGAACAGGCAGACTATCACCGCAGTGAGACTATACACACCGTAAGTCCTTTTGTGGACAACATTCCTTTGTGCTGGCAGTTCTAAGACTCAATTTAAGGGTGCTTAGGGATGGAAGATTGCCCTCGCTAGAAGCATGTGTTTCAGACATAAGGAAGTGGATGGCTGCAAACTTTCTACTATTAAACTCGGACAAAACAGAGATGCTTGTTCTAGGTCCCAAGAAACAAAGAGATCTTCTGTTGAATCTGACAATTAATCTTAATGGTTGTACAGTCGTCTCAAATAAAACTGTGAAGGACCTCGGCGTTACTCTGGACCCTGATCTCTCTTTTGAAGAACATATCAAGACCATTTCGAGGACAGCTTTTTTCCATCTACGTAATATTGCAAAAATCAGAAACTTTCTGTCCAAAAATGATGCAGAAAAATTAATCCATGCTTTTGTCACTTCTAGGTTAGACTACTGCAATGCTCTACTTTCCGGCTACCCGGATAAAGCACTAAATAAACTTCAGTTAGTGCTAAATACGGCTGCTAGAATCCTGACTAGAACCAAAAAATGTGATCATATTACTCCAGTGCTAGCCTCTCTACACTGGCTTCCTGTCAAAGCAAGGGCTGATTTCAAGGTTTTACTGCTAACCTACAAAGCATTACATGGGCTTGCTCCTCCCTATCTCTCTGATTTGGTCCTGCCGTACATACCTACACGTACGCTACGGTCACAAGACGCAGGCCTCCTAATTGTCCCTAGAATTTCTAAGCAAACAGCTGGAGGCAGGGCTTTCTCCTATAGAGCTCCATTTTTATGGAACGGTCTGCCTACCCATGTCAGAGACGCAAACTCGGTCTCAACCTTTAAGTCTTTACTGAAGACTCATCTCTTCAGTGGGTCATATGATTGAGTGTAGTCTGGCCCAGGAGTGGGAAGGTGAACGAAAAGGGTCTGGAGCAATGAACCGCCCTTGCTGTCTCTGCCTGGCCAGTTCCCCTCTTTCCACTGGGATTCTCTGCCTCTAACCCTATTACAGGGGGTGCGTCACCTGAGTGGGTTGATTCACTGTTGTGGTCATCCTGTCTGGGTTGCCCCCCTCCCCCCTTGGTTTGTGCCGTGGCGGAGATCTTTGTGGGCTATACTCAGCCTTGTCTCAGGATGGTAAGTTGGTGGTTGAAGATATCCCTCTAGTGGTGTGCGGGCTGTGCTTTGGCAAAGTGGGTGGGGTTATATCCTTCCTGTTTCTGTCCGGGGTGGAATGGGGCCACAGTGTCTCCTGAACCCTCCTGTCTCAGCCTCCAGTATTTATGCTGCAGTAGTTTGTGTCGGGGGGCTAGGGTCAGTTTGTTATATCTGGAGTACTTCTCCTGTCCTATTCGGTGTCCTGTGTGAATCTAAGTGTGCGTTCTCTAATTCTCTCCTTCTTTCTTTCTCTCTCTCTGAGGACCTGAGCCCTAGGACCATGCCCCAGGACTACCTGACATGATGGCTCCTCTGTCCCCAGTCCACCTGGCCCTGCTCCAGTTTCAACTGACCTGAGCCCTAGGACCATGCCCCAGGACTACCTGACATGATGACTCCTTGCTGTCCCCAGTCCACCTGGCCATGCTGCTGCTCCAGTTTCAACTGTTCTGCCTTACTATTATTTGACCATGCTGGTCATTTATGAACATTTGAACATCTTGGTCATGTTCTGTTATAATCTCCACCCGGCACAGCCAGAAGAGGACTGGCCACCCCACATATGCTCTCTCTAATTCTCTCTTTCTTTCTCTCTCTCTCTCTGAGGACCTGTGCCCCAGGACGACCTGACATGATGACTCCTTGCTGTCCCCAGTCCACCTGACTGTGCTGCTGCTCCAGTTTCAACTGTTCTGCCTTGTTATTATTGACCATGCTGGTCATTTATGAACATTTGAACATCTTGGCCATGTTCTGTTATAATTCCACCCGGCACAGCCAGAAGAGGACTGGCCACCCCACATAACCTGGTTCCTCTCTAGGGTTCTTCCTAGGTTTTGGCCTTTCTATGGAGTTTTTCCTAGCCACCGTGCTTCTACACCTGCATTGCTTGCTGTTTGGGGTTTTAGGCTGGGTTTCTGTACAGCACTTTGAGATATCAGCTGATGTACGAAGGGCTATATAAATAAAATTTGATTGATTGATTGATTGATGAAGGTAATGGAGTCCAGGTGTGAATCATAATGATTAACATGTGTGTGTAATGATATGCCAGGTGTGTTTAATGATGAATCCCAGGACTGGTGGTGTGGGGACATTGTGTGGGTTGTTGTCTTACAGGGCTTCCAAGGCAACCACTGCAGCAGAAATGCTGTGATTCAAAAATCACCTTTCCCCAGGCAAAGAAGGGGGATATACAACGACGACATGTTTTATCATTGGAATGTGATACAAAACGAGGCAACGGTGTGCTTTAGGACCATGCAGACGCCACCGAGCGTCAAGTAGGCTGTTTGGAGTGTTTATCCTACTGGATTAAAATTAAATTAAAATGTGTGTCCCCCCACTTCTAAAACAAAAGTTGTGCCCCTACTGTCATAGTTATTCATTTCAAATCTGCATCAGGTGAGCATTTCAAGCACACACAAATTCCAAATAGAAACATTGAAAAGTTTCACCGATGCGCACAATCAAATATTGCATATTTTAAAATGGAATTCTTCAAAAACACCAGAAAACACATTGTAGAATGAGTAGAGCACATCATCAACAAATTGATAGCATCATATCAGTAAATACAATTTAATTAAATTCACTTCCCATTTAAAAATGTTTTCCCTTTTCAAAGACATTACAGGCTGCTGGATCTCTTCTTCAATGAGATCACCCTTGATCCAGCGCTGTATGTGGGGAAGCTGTGCGAGCTGTCCATTCCAGGACCCCTGTCTGCCCAGTGTGAGAGTCCTGATAAGGAGGAGGCCATAGATGGATATGTCCTTGCTTCAATTTTGGGCCTGACTGAAGCCAAGTGGGTGACTGGCCTGCTTGATTGAATAATATAATAATAATATAATATATGCCATTTAGCAGACGCTTTTATCCAAAGCGACTTACAGTCATGTGTGCATACATTCTACGTATGGGTGGTCCCGGGAATCGAACCCACTACCCTGGCGTTACAAGCGCCATGCTCTACCAACTGTGCTACAGAAGGACCACAAAGCGGGGTACATGGGTGCCCCTCCTCTCCCTCTCGTCTCGGTTTCCTAAAGCCTAAATAATGAATTATATCACATTTGGTTATTTATTTGGAATTGTTTTTTTCAAGCATTTGGACGGGAGATGAGTTTTATGAATTGCACCATGTCACGTGTGCTCCCTCTCCGGCCTCGAGGTCACCAGGGTGCTCGTTATGGCGTACACCTGTCACCATCATTACGTGCACCTGTGCATCGTCAGACTCACCTGGACTCCATCACTTCCTTGATTACCTGCCCCCTCTCCATGTGGTTCCTTCGCCAGGCTTCAATGTTTCTGTTTCATGTCTGTGCGTTGTTCGAGGTTCTTGTTATGTTCCGTTTACTTTATTGAAACACTCACTCCCTGAACTTGACTCTCAGCGCACATCGTTACACACAAATCAATTCAATGGGTACTGCACACTGTAGAGCGGCCGGGTGTCTATATTAGGTTTACGGCTCTAATTATTTATGTCAAATCGATGTCTCACCATTATTTCTCATGAGCTTGAATGTTGAGCAAATATTTTGGCTATGCTGGCATGTTGTAAACGATCAAATAAATGTCCTACAATTCTGAAGATATTGTCATGTATAAATGCTAATGCAGACGCACCAATAAATTGTCCTGTACACTTATTGCATGACGTTGTCATGCACTTTCTCTTATGTCTAAGCTTCTAATGTGACTCAGGTGTAAGTCATTATTGTGAAGAAGTGTCTCTGTGAAACCTATTCTGTATCTAGTTACGAAAAACAAGAGAAATGCAATTGTATATTGCTGCTGTTCGTCTGATATCTAACTGTTGATCTGATATCAGATCTGTTGACCATGAGAGCATTTTGCAAAGAAAATGGGCTGAGGAGTACTATTTTGGCTCGGCAAGACTTGTGGCGCATTGTTTACTTTGTCATCAATGACATGTGGCCCATTGTTTATCTTGTTACCTGGCAACAACCACACTGGTGTTTCAAAGAGCTGTCAGTCAAGGTGAAATCATGAATATTAGCTCCCTGCCCAATCAGCCACTCTTTCAGTCTTCCTGATATTTAAAGGTGAGAGAAAGGGTACCATTTCTTCAATTCAGAGCAGTTTAACAGGGTAAAAATATTATAGGTGATGTTTTGGTCATTCAAAGTCTATTTTTATTTGGGAAACAGGATGACTGTGAAGGACCTTTAAGACAACCTTGAGGGAATAAAATGTCTATTAATAATTAAAAAAACACATCTCTGTCGGTGTCTGTGAAAGAGACCGACAGATGTCTCCTATTCTCGCTATACACCAAGTCACTTGGCTCTGTCATAACCTCACATGGTCTCTCCTATCATTGCTATGCAGACGACACACAATTAATCTTCTCCTTTCCCCCTTCTGATGACCAGGTGGCGAATCGCATCTCTGCATGTCTGGCAGACATATCAGTGTGGATGACGGATCACCACCTCAAGCTGAACCTCGGCAAGACGGAGCTGCTCTTCCTCCCGGGGAAGGACTGCCCGTTCCATGATCTCGCCATCACGGTTGACAACTCCATTGTGTCCTCCTCCCAGAGCGCTAAGAACCTTGGCGTGATCCTGGACAACACCCTGTCGTTCTCAACTAACATCAAGGCGGTGGCCCGTTCCTGTAGGTTCATGCTCTACAACATCCGCAGAGTACGACCCTGCCTCACACAGGAAGCGGCGCAGGTCCTAATCCAGGCACTTGTCATCTCCCGTCTGGATTACTGCAACTCACTGTTGGCTGGGCTCCCTGCCTGTGCCATTAAACCCCTACAACTCATCCAGAACGCCGCAGCCCGTCTGGTGTTCAACCTTCCCAAGTTCTCTCACGTCACCCCGCTCCTCCGCTCTCTCCACTGGCTTCCAGTTGAAGCTCGCATCCGCTACAAGACCATGGTGCTTGCCTACGGAGCTGTGAGGGGAACGGCACCTCAGTACCTCCAGGCTCTCAGGCCCTACACCCAAACAAGGGCACTGCGTTCATCCACCTCTGGCCTGCTCGCCTCCCTACCACTGAGGAAGTACAGTTCCCGCTCAGCCCAGTCAAAACTGTTCGCTGCTCTGGCCCCCAATGGTGGAACAAACTCCCTCACGACGCCAGGACAGCAGAGTCAATCACCACCTTCCGGAGACACCTGAAACCCCACCTCTTTAAGGAATACCTAGGATAGGATAAAGTAATCCTTCTCACCCCCCTTAAAAGATTTAGATGCACTATTGTAAAGTGGCTGTTCCACTGGATGTCATAAGGTGAATGCACCAATTTGTAAGTCGCTCTGGATAAGAGCGTCTGCTAAATGACTTAAATGTAAATGTAAATGTAATGTCAGATGGATCGACACACGAAGAAACAACCATTTCATGTATTGACCTGCGTTTTAAATGGTGCCACGCAACCTTTAAAATACAGTGAATAGTCCGACACAGATATTCAGACGTCATCAGAGTCACTTCCACAAACCAATGTCACAGCGTTCCCATACAGTATGGGCCACAGGGACAGGAATGCCTAGCCCTGGACTTAAAAAGCACTTTCATTGGAGATCTTCCATTGAGCTTGTTTTTTTTTTGAAGATCTATGAGGGATATTAGAGGTGGCATTGGAGAGTACCACAGTACTAACATGAGAGTACTGACACATGTTGTTTAGCTACTGGCCACCACTTTTAGATTGGAACTTTGTTGCATTATGCGGCAGACTCTTACGGTATATACCTCGTACCGATGGAGCTTCTCCCATTACAGAGACAACCCGGGATTCAAAGAATAGCAAAGCAGTCATCCCGCAACTGATTTGGGTCCCCAAACTGGACGCACCAATCTTGGATTGCCCCTTTTAAGGCCCCCCGACACAACCAAGAAATGAGAATGGGTGCACTTCTGCCAATATGTTGTGAGCACGTCACATTGTCGACCTCCAAGTATTACAGCTTGAAACTGCTTCTGGGGGCATGAGACACTTACCACGACGAGGAGCAGGGATGGCAGAGGTACGTATACCAAGAGAATGGACTAAACATGGTGAGCAACCTACAAACAGAAACATTTTCATTTCTGAAATGACTGGTGTGTGATTTTAGACTAGCGCTTCTGTTTTTTTTTTAAATCCAATTGTCATCATTCATTTGTGTGTGTTCATGTTTTTTAATTTAAAGCATAATTTGTGTGATTTTGTGTGTGTAATGCTCAGAAGAACAGCGATGCTGCAGTACAATGGCTAAATCCATCCCCTCCTTGCCTCCCTAAGTGAAGGGAATGAAGGATGTTGTGCTGTGCATATACGCTCGCAGCACTTCATTAAGACCTATAAAATTCACAAGTCAAGGAGCGTCGCCTGACCCCTGGAGAATAATAAATTAGCCACGTTGCTCAAGCAAAACGACAATTTCACACCGCTATCTAAGGCCCTTATATAGCTATAATGGGTCTGGTTGTATGTTTTGAAGCGACAAAACGCTGATGTTGCTTCAATCAAATGGCTATACTTTCTTTCCCATTAGAACAGGCTGGTGGTGGACCTTAGGCGTGACTGATGCCCAGTTGGCTAAATTGCCTTTCTTTACCAGTTCATTGTATCTTACACATTAATGAGACTGGGAGAGCGAGTGTGCGATATGTGGCCCGTCATGCAGAAAACAATTTGGCCTGGGAGCAGAGGACCTAAATGACCCGTCTCTGTGACTGCACAGTGCCACATCAGAGCGAACAAAGCACAACTTGACTATGGGGTCACATGGGATCAGATGAGACCAAGACCGCTTCTCATTAGCACAATGGTAAGATAAATGCCTAAGTAAATGGTATTTTACTCAGGCATAAAGTTAATTTGCTATGCCACAGCACTCTTTAACGATGCTGTGTTTAGAGAGTCCAAGGCCTCTGGAGTGTGTTTCTCGTATTAGGTGTGTTGTGGCAGGATTCAACCATTACAGATAACGGGGCCTAATGTGACCTAAAGTTTACCTCACACTGATTGTAGACGTTAATCTCTTCAAAAATCAGTTTTGCTATTTGAAAGAGTCATAGGAAAAATATGCATTTGAGTCAAAAGGTCAGCACAATCTACTTTTTGTTTTTTTCAAATTCTTGATGCTAGAATTGGGATCATGTATCCTGCGCTAATGCTGATACAAAAAAGGAATAACGGAGAGTAATGTGCAATGGGACGAACTTAGCAAATGAGGCATTAGCGGTAAGTATATGGGGAATACCATCCTTATACACATTTGCCATTGTATTGTTCAAAGTGCAGTCCTTTAAAATGATTGTAACCGAGAAGACCACATATAAAGGAGGAACCGAAGTCTTCCTTACACTTCCTTGTTCTCTAACTTTGACTGATACCCTTCATATCTGCGCTTCAAGACATCATAGAACTTACATTTGATCATATGTCTGATGTGGATTCATAGCTTCATCCATGGAATTAGATTCAATCAAGAGCATTTGATTTGTGTTGGGTAAAACAAACAAGACCAAGGAGAGATAGAAAAGGACATGGGTACAGCTGGGAGGAATAAAAGGTAAGTGTGAACAGGGTGAGAATTGTGGTGTTCTTTTCACACATACCACTGATGACATTGACATGCCAACCAATATATCACTATTACTCGGGATACTCAAGTACTCTGTTTTTAAGTTGACCCATAGACACATTATATGCCATTTACAATAACATGAATACGCTTGTATCCTGGTATTGGAAAACCTGAATATGATGCCTGGGATATGCTGATCTTAGACTGTGTAACCATCTTATCCCGTTTATTGTTTTTCGGGGTCTGCGTAAGTTTTTTTTGCATAGTATCACCTTTGATGTTCAGATGGGAACAGTAATAGTTGGAATAGTAACTGAAGTCTGGACACTGAATGTAGGCCTCACATGTACCCTAATATCATAGTAACTGAAGCCTGGACACTGACTGTAGACCTCACATGTACCCTAATATCATAGTAACTGAAGTCTGGACACTGACTGTAGACCTCACATGTACCCTATTATCATAGTAACTGAAGTCTGGACACTGACTGTAGACCTCACATGTACCCTATTATCATAGTAACTGAAGTCTGGACACTGACTGTAGACCTCACATGTACCCTAATATCATAGTAACTGAAGTCTGGACACTGACTGTAGACCTCACATGTACCCTATTATCATAGTAACTGAAGTCTGGACACTGACTGTAGACCTCACATGTACCCTATTATCATAGTAACTGAAGTCTGGACACTGACTGTAGGCCTCACATGTACCCTATTATCATAGTAACTGAAGTCTGGACACTGACTGTAGGCCTCACATGTACCCTATTATCATAGTAACTGAAGTCAGGACACTGACTGTAGACCTCACATGTACCCTATTATCATAGTAACTGATGTCTGGACACTGACTGTAGGCCTCACATGTACCCTATTATCATAGTAACTGAAGTCAGGACACTGACTGTAGACCTCACATGTACCCTATTATCATAGTAACTGATGTCTGGACACTGACTGTAGGCCTCACATGTACCCTAATATAATAGTAACTGAAGTCTGGACACTGACTGTAGGCCTCACATGTACCCTAATATAATAGTAACTGAAGTCTGGACACTGACTGTAGGCCTCACATGTACCCTATTATCATAGTAACTGAAGTCTGGACACTGACTGTAGGCCTCACATGTACCCTATTATCATAGTAACTGATGTCTGGACACTGACTGTAGGCCTCACATGTACCCTATTATCATAGTAACTGAAGTCTGGACACTGACTGTAGACCTCACATGTACCCTATTATCATAGTAACTGAAGTCAGGACACTGACTGTAGACCTCACATGTACCCTATTATCATAGTAACTGATGTCTGGACACTGACTGTAGGCCTCACATGTACCCTATTATCATAGTAACTGAAGTCAGGACACTGACTGTAGACCTCACATGTACCCTATTATCATAGTAACTGAAGTCAGGACACTGACTGTAGACCTCACATGTACCCTATTATCATAGTAACTGATGTCTGGACACTGACTGTAGGCCTCACATACCCTATTATCATAGTAACTGAAGTCAGGACACTGACTGTAGACACATGACCCTATTATCATAGTAACTGATGTCTGGACACTGACTGTAGGCCTCACATGTACCCTATTATCATAGTAACTGAAGTGTGGACACTGACTGTAGTCACATGTACCCTATTATCATAGTAACTGAAGTCTGGACATTGACTCTAGGCCTCACATGTACCCTATTATAATAGTAACTGAAGTCTGGACACTGATTGTAGGCCTCACATGTACCCTATTATAATAGTAACTGAAGTCTGGACACTGACTGTAGACCTCACATGTACCCTATTATAATAGTAACTGAAGTCTGGACACTGACTGTAGGCCTCACATGTACCCTATTATCATAGTAACTGAAGTCTGGACACTGACTGTAGGCCTCACATGTACCCTATTATAATAGTAACTGAAGTCTGGACACTGACTGTAGATCTCACATGTACCCTATTATCATAGTAACTGAAGTCTGGACACTGACTGTAGGCCTCACATGTACCCTATTATCATAGTAACTGATACACTGAGTAACATGAATTATCATAGTAACAGTCTGACACTGACTGTAGGCCTCACATGTACCCTATTATCATAGTAACTGAAGTCTGGACACTGACTGTAGGCCTCACATGTACCCTATTATCATAGTAACTGAAGTCTGGACACTGACTGTAGGCCTCACATGTACCCTATTATCATAGTAACTGAAGTCTGGACACTGACTGTAGACCTCACATGTACCCTATTATCATAGTAACTGATGTCTGGACATGACTGTAGGCCTCACATGACCCTATTATCATAGTAACTGAAGTCTGGACACTGACTGTAGGCCTAGTACCCTATTATCATAGTAACTGAAGTCTGACACTGACTGTAGACCTCACATGTACCCTATATCATAGTAACTGAAGTCTGGACACTGACTGTAGGCCTCACATGTACCCTATTATCATAGTAACTGAAGTCTGGACACTGACTAGACCTAGTACCCTATTATAATAGTAACTGATGTCTGGGCACTGACTGTAGGCCTCACATGTACCCTATTATCATAGTAACTGAAGTCTGGACACTGACTGTAGGCCTCACATGTACCCTATTATCATAGTAACTGAAGTCTGGACACTGACTGTAGGCCTCACATGTACCCTATTATAATAGTAACTGAAGTCTGGACATTGACTCTAGGCCTCACATGTACCCTATTATAATAGTAACTGAAGTCTGGACACTGACTGTAGGCCTCACATGTACCCTATTATCATAGTAACTGAAGTCTGGACACTGACTGTAGACCTCACATGTACCCTATTATAATAGTAACTGAAGTCTGGACACTGACTGTAGGCCTCACATGTACCCTATTATCATAGTAACTGATGTCTGGACACTGACTGTAGGCCTCACATGTACCCTATTATCATAGTAACTGAAGTCTGGACACTGACTGTAGACCTCACATGTACCCTATTATCATAGTAACTGAAGTCTGGACACTGACTGTAGGCCTCACATGTACCCTATTATCATAGTAACTGATGTCTGGACACTGACTGTAGGCCTCACATGTACCCTATTATCATAGTAACTGAAGTCTGGACACTGACTGTAGACCTCACATGTACCCTATTATCATAGTAACTGATGTCTGGACACTGACTGTAGGCCTCACATGTACCCTATTATCATAGTAACTGAAGTCTGGACACTGACTGTAGACCTCACATGTACCCTATTATCATAGTAACTGATGTCTGGACACTGACTGTAGGCCTCACATGTACCCTATTATCATAGTAACTGAAGTAACTGAAGTCATGTACCCTATTATAATAGTAACTGATGTCTGACACTGACTCTAGGGCCTATTATCATAGTAACTGAAGTCTGGACACTGACTGTAGGCCTATTATAATAGTAAGTCTGGACACTGACTGTAGGCCTCACATGTACCCTATTATAATAGTAACTGAAGTCTGGACATTGACTCTAGGCCTCACATGTACCCTATTATAATAGTAACTGAAGTCTGGACACTGATTGTAGGCCTCACATGTACCCTATTATAATAGTAACTGAAGTCTGGACACTGACTGTAGGCCTCACATGTACCCTATTATAATAGTAACTGAAGTCTGGACACTGACTGTAGGCCTCACATGTACCCTATTATCATAGTAACTGAAGTCTGGACACTGACTGTAGGCCTCACATGTACCCTATTATAATAGTAACTGAAGTCTGGACACTGACTGTAGGCCTCACATGTACCCTATTATAATAGTAACTGAAGTCTGGACACTGACTGTAGGCCTCACATGTACCCTATTATAATAGTAACTGAAGTCTGGACACTGACTGTAGGCCTCACATGTACCCTAATATAATAGTAACTGAAGTCTGGACATATACCCATGTATTATAATAGTAACTGAAGTCTGGACACTGAATGTAGGCCTCACATGTACCCTGATATAATAGTAACTGAAGTCTGGACACTGACTGTAGGCCTCACGTGTACCCTATTATAATAGTAACTGATGTCTGGACACTGAGTGTAGAACCTCACATGTACTCTATTATTATGTTAGCTCCTGTAGAATTAAGTGTTTCTTGATAGGCCAAATGTTAATTTTGTGTGGTGAAATTGAATTCATTTATTTCATCTTAAAAGCTGATTGTACTTCACTGTCTCAACATGCATCCAATACTGAGTACCCAAGACTGAATACTGTATCCAAGGCTGAGTATCCAAGACTGAATACTGTATCCAATACTGAGTATCCAAGACTGAGTATCCAATACTGAATACTGTATCGAAGACTTAGTATCCAAGACTGAATACTGTATCCAAGACTGAATACTGTATCCAAGACGGAATACTGTATCCAAGACGGAGTATCCAAGACTGAATACTGTATCCAAGACTGAGTATACAAGACTGAATACTGTATCCAAGACCGAATACTGTATCCAAGACTGAGTATCCAAGACTGAATACTGTATCCAAGACTGAGAATCCAAGACAGAATACTGTATCCAAGACTGAATACTGTATCCAATACTCAGTATCCAAGACTGAATACTGTATCCAAGACGGAATACTGTATCCAAGACTGAGTATCCAATACTGAATACTGTATCCAAGACTGAGTATCCAAGACTGAATACCTTATTCAATAGTGAGTTTCCAAGACTGAATACTGTATCCAAGACTGAGTATCCAAGACTGAATACTGTATCCAAGACTGAATACTGTATCCAAGACTGAGTATCCAAGACTGAGTATACAAGACTGAATACTGTATTCAAGACTGAGTATCCAAGACTGAATACTGTATCCAAGACTGAGTATCCAAGACTGAATACTGTATCCAAGACTGAGTGTCCAAGACTGAATACTGTATCCAAGACTGAGTATCCAAGACTGAATACTGTATCCAAGACTGACTACTTCTGAAACATACTAGATCGTTTTTATAGCTTTTCCCATCAGTAGAAATCCAATTTTTCAACCTGAAAGGTGATGGCTAGAGCTAACCCATGATGTTGCACAATCATTTGTTTTAGACAAAGATTTATATATTTGTGCTTGAAGTGACAAATGCGAGATGCCCACTTTGTGCAAATCTGTGTGAATGCGGTGTCTTGTCCTTGGATACTGTTGATATGATATGACATACCAATTATTTTCAGCCCACGTTTCGTTTCAGGGCTGGGTATTATTTGAATGTTACCACCCACCGGCATGGTATTGTTAATGAATCAGAAACAGCTGCAAAGTTATTCTTCTTCAATACTAAAATGAGCCCAACCGCCTTGTGTCCACTTGGCCGCCTGAGCCATGGAGAAAATGAGAATAGGAGGTGCAAACTTCTTCTTCTTCAATGCTTTGATTGGTGTAACGTTAGCTAGAAACCACAGGTGCCTATCCAGATAATTCAAATAATATGACATTTATAGTTACATGTTATTTGCGGCGTGCATGATTAAGACTAAAGTCAATGTAGCCTATAATTTCACTTCCCCTGTGAGAACCACGAGCAAGGGCTGACCTGGCTTGGCTCTACCGCAGCCGAGGCCTACCAGTTAACGTTACTTACCAATGGTTCCCCCGTGTCCATTACAATGTAGAAAAATGCATATCAGCTTTCTTTCAATAGTTACCCATATATTACTGGAGCTTCACCTTATTCTTTCTATGTCGGACTCGCCTCCACAAGTTCTGTAAGATGACAAAACTTTGGCGATAACAATAGATAACAAATAGATGGCAAAGCCAAAGTGGGGATGTTTTTCCTTAAATCAAACAGAGGCAGCTGGCTAATCTTTTGAATATGTCGTAGTTAAAAACAGAATCAACAGCAACAACATATGCCATTTTCTAGCTAGTTAGTTAGATAAGGTAAGCAGGTTCGCATGCGAGCTATATGTTGATGTTTATCAACTCCACATGGAAATTCCCACTCCCAATTTGTGAATATGTACAAGTAGCCTTCGTCATTCTTCGGAGGTGCGGCGGGTCCTTTAAAACCGGCCAACAACTGATGTCATTTGGAAATGTTGCAAAATCTCCCCGGTCCACAAACGTCTTCGCTCCGTGGGAAGAAGCAGAAATGAACGATAATACTTTACACGTGTCAACTCGTTTGTTGACGATCCTTCTATGGATTTATGACATTATTATTGAGTATCAGGTAATGACAAAAGAGAAGCATGTATCACATTTTGGAGAAACAAACAAATAGCCTACTTAATGTCAGATTATTATTTATTTTTATCTGAGTGAGGCAACAACAAAAAAATCCCGCAGCCCCTGTCAAAAAAATCATTCCGCCATCCACGGGCAAATTCTGAATATTTCGTTTATTCATGGATAAAGGGATACTCGTGAGTGGAATATCAAAGGGCCATGTAAACATCTTATCCTGAATAAGACCTAAACTGGGATATGAGCTACTATCTGGAATACTGTGCACATGTAAACGTTGTCACTGTGAATCAAGCATCAAGCACACATGACTACATTCACAAATACACACACACACACACACACACACACACACACACACACACACACACACACACACACACACACACACACACACACACACACACACACACACACACACACACACACACACACACACACACACACACACATTAGCCCCAGGGATGAGAGGCTGTCTTTTTATCCTCATGTGTTTCGAAGGAAAATAACTACATTTCGGGTGATATGTTTACAACATCCTTATGATCTCACTCTTTCTGTGATGCTCTCTTATATTCTTGTAACATAAATTCAAGTTGATAATGTTCACGGAACAGGATACACAGTGAATGTACACATTATATCCAATATAAACAACAGCACTTTGATGTCGTATGGAGTATGCCACTTGCAATGTGCTTCATATTAAAACATAGGCAATTCAAACCATAACTTTGAAATAATGAATAGATACTACACATTGACAGACATACTTACTGTTTTTAACTTGTGTGACATAGATCTTTCTATTTCTATTTATGTATTGAAAAGATATGATTCTGTTATAATGATGCTTTAAATCCATGATTATCCCCTAAATCATGATTTATACAAGTTTACAAGAAAGTGAGCTTCAGGTAAAGTGACAAAGTTCTTGACAGAAGTACAATACTGGATGTGTCACACTTAAGAACAAGATTATGTCAACTTGTTCCCAATGTATATCACGAGGTGCACGCACGCACAAACACACGCACACACACACACACACACACACACACACACACACACACACACACACACACACACACACACACACACACACACACACACACACACACACACACACACACACACACACACACACACACACACACACACACACACACACACACACACGCTTTCAGATTTTTTTCCATAGGGATAGGTAGAAAAATGATTGGTTCCTCACACATGCATAGACTCCCAATGATATCCTGCTTGCCGTGCGGAAACAACCCAGGCTATATACAGTAGGTTTTGTATTTCAGTCTGTGACGTGGCATGTGGGTCCCGGTGATGATGCTGTGGTGTGTTGCTTTCATTGACTAGTACGGACATCTGTGCACTGTCACATAGTAGGGCTCCTCTGATTTTTGGAGTGGGGGTGTGTAGTGGTTTGAGAAAAAAATTGGCGAATCGACACAAAATGTGTTTGCCTGGTGATTGCCCTCTGTTCCCCTTCTGCCATGATTGGCACAAAAAAACCTGGGATGGGGGGGAGGGGGTTAGAGAGAGGGAGAAAGGGGGAGAAACAGAGTCGAGAAAACAATGTATTTCATCACTCGTGGTTGTTCATTGTCATTTATACAGGATGACTTCATCTTGAGCGAACTATGAACGTTATAATAGGGAAAAATGAAATCAACTTCCTAAGTCAGCTGACTTGTTACTTTATTAACCTCTTATTCTTGTCTGTATTTTTTGAAACTGCATTGTTGGTTAGGGGCTCGTAAGTAAGTATTTCACTGCATTCGGCGCATGTGACTAATGCATGTTGATTTGACTATACAAACACTCCTAATATTCCAACGAGTGGTGTATAATGACAGTTTAAGGACTATGTCGGCTTTTAAGAGATTTGATCAGTTTAAGGACTATGTAAGAGATTTTATCTCAATGAGAATAACCTGTATAAATAAAGGTTAAATAAAACATACTATTTTAATAGTATACTTCATGTACTATTCTATGTACTATTCTAAAGCTACTTTTTATTAACATTTCAATAATAATAAAACCATATCAAAAATTGCCATACATTACAATGGATAATTTCCACATATATAAATGATTCACCATGAGCAATAGTCAAATTGGACACCCTAGACCGCTCATATGAAGCTTTCATACATTTAAATATGAGTCCGGAAATCTGCAAAGAAATTCACGAATTTGAGGCTACCCGGAAAATGACACACCCAATTTCCTTTTTCTCCCCATCTCTGGTAATTTGTGTATGTATGCAATACATTTTGTTATCTCTGTGGAAGAAGGAAAATCAATCTTACAACATTGGCTGTGAGACTTGGAGGCATTGAGATTCTGCAATATCACCCAATTTTACAGTCATAGTTTTTCTAGAATGGGATTCACACAGCCCTGCACTATGGATAAATAATATTCATATTGCTTCAGAAATTCACTAAATAAGCAATTGGATAAACTGCAGTAGCCAATGTTTACCGGGTGAAACCTAAAAAGGAGTTTACGGTTTTCTGCAGTGCGGGTTTGACTTCATTTGGTTATTCATAGCGCACTCTCTCAACACAACAGTATATTTCCTTAGTCTTCTTAAACAACACAGCCATTTGAAGTAGCCTGGTCCTTTGAAGCAGCCTCTTTGGGCTTTATTAATTTGTACCCCTCTGCATGAAGTAATTTTCTAGCAGTATAGCGCCTTTAGATTGTTCCTATGCACTTTTTTCATCAAAGCCGTTTTCGCGGAGGAAAATGCAACCACCAATTATGTATTTTCTGTGAAAAAAGAGAACGTTTTTGCTTTGAAAAGGTATAAGCGCAGAGGCCAGTTTAACCTTTAAACTCCAACGATTAATGTTAGAATTGGTAGATGGTAAGATGGTCTCAGATCTGCACTTCTGCTCATCTCAAATCAAACCAAATGTTATTGGTCACATACGTACACATATTTCACAGATGTTATTGAGGGTATAGCTAAAAACTTGTGTTGTATCTTACAGTTCACATTACATTCTAATCTAAAAGTAAAATAATGGAATTAAGAAATACAGTGGCAAGAAAAAGTATGTGAACACTTTGGAATTACTTGGATTTCTTCATAAATTGGTCATAAAATTAGATCTGATCTTCATCACAAGTCACAACAGACAAACACAGCCAGGAGTCAGCAAACCTGGAGTACAAACATTGAGACGAGATTGGACAAGTTGGTTTGAGGTGCCCCACCCTTTAAAAAACACAAGAAGCATTGCCTGACATGAACCACGCCTTGAACAAAAGAGATCTCAGAAGACATAAGATTAAGAATTGTTGACTTGCATACAGCTGGAAAGGGTTACAAAAGTATCTCTAAAAGCCTTGATGTTCATCAGTCCATGGAAAGACAAATGGTCTATAAATGGATAAAGTTCAGCACTGTTGCTACTCTCCCCAGGAGTGGCCGTCCTGCAAAGATGACTGCAAGAGCACAGAGCAGAATGCTCAATGAGGTTAAGAAGAATCCTAGAGTGTCAGCTAAAGACTTACAGAAATCTATTGGAACATGCTAACATCTCTGTTGATGGGTCTATGATACGTTAAACACTAAATAAGAATGGTGTTCATGGGAGGACACCATGGAAGAAGCCACTGCTGTCCAAAAAAAAACATTGCTGCACATCTGAAGTTCGCAAAAGAGCATCTGGATGTTCCACAGCGCTTCTGGAAAAATATTCTGTGGACAGATGAAACTACAGTTGAGTTGTTTAGTAGGAACACACAACACTATGCGTGGAGAAAAACAGGCACAGCACACCACCATCAAAACCTCATCCCAACTGTAAACAATGGTGGAGGGAGGGAGCATCAAGGTTTGAAGCTGCTTTGCTGCCTCAGGGCCTGGACAGCTTGCTATCATTGGCGGAAAAATGAATTCCCAAGTTTATCAAGACATTTTTCAGGAGAATGTAAGGCTATCTTAATTAATGTAAGGCTAACTCGAGAGCAGTTCACACCAGATATCCTAAGAATATTGTTGAACTGAAACAGTTTTGTAAAGAGGAATGGTCCAAAATTCCTCCTGACCGTTGTACAGGTCTGATCTGCAACTACAGAACATGTATGGTTGAGGTTACTGCTGCCAAAGGAGGGTCAACCAGTTAGTAAATCCAAGTGTTCACATACTTTTCCCACCCTGCATTGTGAATGTTTACACGGTATGTTCAATAAAGACATGAAGACATATTTCTGTTTGTGTGCTATTCGTTCAAGCAGACTGTGTTTGTCTGTCGTTGTGACTTAGATGAAGATCAGATCAAATTCTATGACCAATTTATGTAGAAGTCCAGGTAATTCCAGAGGGTTCACATACTTTTTTTTGCCACTGTATATAAAAATGTGATTGACAGCTGTCAGTGCAAAAAAGAATCATACACTTTGAGAGAGTGGATTGAGCCAGACTCACCTACCCACTGTGTTCAAAAATCCTTACGATGGTTCCTTAGGCAAAGGCTAGAAAGAAGATAAAAGACAAGATTGAAAGGCAGAAACTTCAGGACAGACCACAGCTCTCTTCTATCAAAGTATATGATCACGCTTTAGTCCAGCAAAATGTCAAGGAGCATATAACAGATGTCCCTTTTGAAGCACAGAAAGATGTTCAATTATATTTATTAAGGCTAGATGATGGAAACGTATTATTATATTTAACCAGGCAAGTCAGTTAAGAACAAATTCTGATGTTATAATGACGTCTACCCTGGACAAACCCTCCCCTAACCAGGACGATGCTGGGCCAATTGTGATGCTGGGCCAAAACGTAAAGTTAGTATTACTTGTCAAATGTTGCATTTTTTCTGACCTTTGAGCTAATATTTTGTGTTTCTCATTCATTTCCCAGAATACTTTCTGTTGTTTCCCTCACATTTTCAAAGAAACTCGTCAGGGCATTTAAACTGGTAAGGCATCAAAAACAACTGGTTGCCTTTTGCCCAGAGGGACGGACACAACTGCCAGTGCTTTCTAGCTGTGGGGAATGAGTAACTTACTTCCAAGAAGCTGTCTAAGCTGTTCATAATCAGGAAGCTAATGGTCTGCGCAGCCAATCAAGGCCATGGTACAGTGGGGAGTGGTAAACACATTGGCATTTCCAGGAGCCTCTTCACTGCGGTACGGGGGATCCTGCAGCAACAACGGGCACAGTTTGGTATTCCACTTCCCACCCATGTGTTGGTCAGTCGGTAGTTCAGTCGTGTCTCTGTATGTTGGGTCTCCCCGCCCGCCTGTCTTTCTGTGTCTGGTCCTTTCGTTTGTCTGTTGTGTCTGTCCGTCTGTCCTGTCGGTGCCTGGTCTGTCTGTTTGTCTGTCTGTCTGCCTGCTGTGTCTGTTCTGTCTGTCCGAGTGCAATACCAAGCGCTATCAGAGAAACACTCCTCGTAGCGGTGCTGTTACACCACACCCATCTAACTGCTAAGTATTTCTGCTGCATCTTTATATCAAAATAAGAAAAGAGTGAGGGGGGAAAAAATCTTAAATGACCACAATAGAATCTTCCGAGCACGCCCAAGGTTTCTTGATTCATTTTTTTTCTTCAGTTGAAGGCTGAATGTCTAGAACACTCTCTACTGGTGGTGTGTGACAAGAGTTCCAAGACCTTGCTATCTATTATAAACTCCAAGAACCGAGGAGAAGGCGAGGTATTGATATTTTAATTAATTTTGTATTTCACCTTTATTAAACCAGGTAGGCCAGTTGAGAACAAGTTCTCATTTACAACTGCGACCTGGCCAAGATAAAGCAAAGCAGTGTGACAAAAACAACAACACAGAGTTACACATAAACAAACGTACAGTCAAAAAACACAATAGAAAATCTATGTTCAGTGTGTGCAAATGTAGAAGAGTAGGGAGGTAAAGGCAATAAATAGGCCATAGAGGGGTGAAATAATTACAATTTAGCATTATCACTGGAGTGATAAGATGTACAGATGATGATATGCAAGTAGAAATACTGGGGTGCAAAAGAGCAAGAGGATAAATACAAATATGGGGATGAGGTAGTTAGTTGGGTGTGCTATTTACAGATTGTCTGTGTACAGGTACAGTGATAGGTAAACTGCTCTGAAAGCTGACACAAAGTTAGAGATGGAGATATAAGACTCCAGCTTCAGTTATTCTTGCAATTCGTTCCAGTCATTGGCAGCAGAGAACTGGAAGGAAAGGCGGCCAAAGGAAGTGTTGGCTTTGGGGATATACCCAACTTTGGAACTTTTCCTACGTTCACTCTCAAAAAAAAGGGGATTTCTCCCCCCAAAAGGCGAGTCCCGACTGAGCTAGTACGTCTGCAACATTTAAGTGCCCTTCTCTCGCTACTTCTCTTTGATATCGATTGTGGGGATACTAACTCAGGCCAATGTGCTGAGGAGGCAATGGCACTGTTAAATGCTGACACTAACCAGGTGAGTTAGGTCCAGGAGAGGAGGAGGTGTGGGAGAGACATAGTGGCCTGTACCACTGCCAGTCAAACAAACAGCTGAGCAATGCCTAGTGTTCACAGGACAAGAAACCTAAGGACATCGCAGACTATGTCCTCTCCTTAGGCTACAAAGAGAAAGATAGAAAAAAAAGAATGGGAGAGGGATGTAGAAAGAGGGATACAACAAAGGTATCGAGTGTTTCACTAACTAGCTGTTCTGTGTTTAACTGAAAGGCATAAACCCTGACCCCCAGCTCCAGGGACTGTATGTGTCAAGCTTCTCAAAGTAGGAGTGCTGATCGAACCCTAAAAAAGAATGTGTCTCTATGTAACTGGCTTCACTGTGCTGCTAACAGCCTCGCTTCCTCCACTGTCCCGGTCCCTTTACTGGGCTTGAACCAGTGGTCCTCTGACCACTAACACACATCATGACCACCCACTTGACAATGTACAATGAAAAGTCCCCAGTTGTGCCACTAAAACAAGAGCTCTACAAACATTGCTACATATATAAAATCCACTGTTACAAACGATTTACTCAAGTAACCCCAGCAGCTTGGTTGCATACTGTACACTGAACCGGAGTTGAGGCAACACTATATTAACACTTGCGGTAGTTCAGACAAAGACACCAATTCTCACCGTCAGAGTTCCCAGCCATTGTAGACACTGCGAGCACAATGACAAAAAAATACAAATTGTATCACAAGAGGACTGCACAGTAATGTGCTAGCATCCCGGGGTGGCCTGTGCTGGGTGGGGTTAACCAAGTAAAGATTCATCAAGCTCAGAACCACTAACAACACCTAGAATTGCTACTATTCTGCCTCGGCAGAGCCCCAAATACACAACATGCCAGAGTGCATCCAATCAGACGAGGGCGGGATTTTGTGTACTTATCAAGACAACACACATTGTCATTCAATCTAATGGCTAAGGAAGATGAACAACAGTCCCATTTCTCTGTACATTATTTGTTGGATGAGATCAGCCGTGAAACATACTATAGCACCTTCTAGGCCTATTGCTAGAATTGCTATTGTTGTGTATTGGGGTTGTGCCGCAGCGAATCATGAGGGTCATCATTATTGAATTGTTGTAAAGATTTGATTATGAAACCCACGAGAAGTAACAAAAGAGAGATGCACCATCGAGAGCATTCTGACGGGTTACATCCGTCAATTTTAAATGGAAAGTTATTGTAAAGGGGATTTTTTTGCGGCCATATTAAGCTGCATCAATTCGCTTTTACTGAGATTCAGTTTATACCCTAGATATAGAAGGGTTGGATGTATATATAGAAAGGTTGGATGTATATAATAATAAATAATCTGCATGTAAAGACAGTTTGCGTTCGTGTCCGTATCTGACTATACCTTTGATGAGGGGGTTGGAGCGAAGTCCTATTGCAAGAGTTTCTATGGTGAGGGTAAACAGTAAGGGACTTAAAGGCCAACCCTGGCGTGTCGATCGTTGCAAAGGAAGCAATCTGATTGAGTGTTATTAGTCCTGACAGAGGCTTGAGGGGATGAGTACAGAAGTCTTAGCCAAGTCATGAATTTGGAGCCAAAGCCACATTTATTTGGAGTGTAGAAAATGTCCATTCCACCCGATCAAACGCTTTCTCCGCATCCAGGGATATAATGGCTTCAGATGTATTGGCGACAGAAGGATGATATATATTATTAAATAATGAGTGTCTATTTTTAATAAATCCTGTTTGATTCAGAGAGATGATTCATGGGAAGACTGTTTCCAGACGCGTTGCCAGGAGTTTGGGTAGAATTTTACACTCAACATTTAGCAGGCTAATTAGACGGTATGATACACAGTCAAGAGGGTCTTGTTGTTTTTTTTTAAGAATAAGACAAATGGTTGCCTGACTGAGAGTCTGTGGGAGAGCACCATTTACAAATGCTTCATTGTACATTTCAATTAGAATAGGGGCTATTTTGGAGAGAAACGTCTTATAAAACATCTGACGAGTAGCCGTCAGGCCCTGAGCTTCTCCCGGATTGAAGGGAAGCATTAGACAATTCTTCAACAGTGATCGGCTGCTCTAATTTTCTTTACCAAATCCTGGCTGACAGAAGGCACAGAAAGTGAGTGGAAGAAATTGGAATGTAACTGCTTTACTTCCAGAAGTATATCAAGACCGGTAAAATCTCTTGAACTCATCATTGATCACCCTAGGGTCTAATGATATCCCAGACAATGTACGGATTTTAGGAATCTGAAATGATGATGATAGTTGACGTAACTTGTGAGCTAATAATTTCCTGGATTTATCTCCTTGTTCATAGTAAGTGCTCCTAGACTTGACAAGCAGTTCAGTAACCTGGTCTGTTAATAATGTGTCAAATTCTGCTTGCCAAGTTAAATATCCGGAGATGGTGAAATGGAATAAATGGAATCTAATTGGGCAATGCAGTGTGTTAACATAGATAGCCTATCCCTTTTCAGTTTGTTCGAATGTGGGGCGTAGGAAATCATTTCACCTCTGATATAAGCTTTCAAAGTTTCCCAGAGAGTAGACACAGAGATGTTTGGGGTTTGTACTCGTGAAAAAGTCAACTTGACGCAAAACAAAATTGATAAAGTGTTCATTAAGGAGCAGTTGAGTATTTATCCACCAAGGCGGTCACAGATTGTCAACAGTTTGAAAGACTACTTCCATAGTAACAGGGGTGTGGTCAGATACAACAATTGGATTAAATGAACATGAAGATATGGAATGGAGAAGTCTGTCATCAACAAGGAAGCAATGAAGCAAAGCTATGAACCAATGACAAAACAGAGTATGCTTTTCCAGATGGATTAAATCTCCAAGGGTCTGAAACTTCGAATTCAGACAAAGGTTTGGACAACTCTAACTCCAGCTGGTGTCCACTTTACCATAAAGGCCTGATTGGTGGAGTGCTGCAGAGATGGTTGTTCTTCTGGAAGTTTCTTCCATCTCTCGGGAGGAACTCTGTCAGAGTGACCATCGGGTTCTTGGTCACCTCCCTGACCAAGATCCTACTCCCCGATTGTTCAGGTTGACCGGGCGGCCAGCTCTCGGAAGAGTCTTGGTGTTTCCAAACTTTGTCCATTTAAGAATGTTGGAGGCCACTGTTCTGGACCTTCCCCAGATCTGTGCATCGACAATCCTGTCTCTGAGCTCTACGGACAATTCCTTCAACCTCGTGGCTTGGTTTTTACTCTAACATGCACTGTCAACTGTGGGACCTTATATACACAGGTGTGTGCCTTTCCAAATCATGTCCAATCAATTGAATTTATTACAGGTGGACTCCAATCAAGTTGTAGAAACATCTCAGGGATGATCAATGGAAACAGGATGCACCTGAGCTCAATTACAAGTCTCATAGCAAAGGGTCTGAATACTTATGTGAATAAAGGTATGTTTTTTTATACATTCAAAAAAATACAAAAACCTGTTTTTGCATTGTCATTATGATGTATTGCGTGTAGATGAATCAGGATTAAAAAATGTGTTTTTTTAGAATAAGGCTGTAACATAGCAACATTTTGAAAAAGTGAAGGGGTCTGAACACTTTCCGAATGCACTGTATGTGTAATCCGAGCCCGTCCTAGATAAATCGTTGAACTGAATCCTGTCTCATCATTATTGAATTGTTACAAGGACTTGATTATGAAACCCGCAAGACATAACACAAGGACATATTAATAAATTATTATAATAATCATGACACACTACACCAGGACAGCATGGTTACATGTAGCCCAATAATGAACTAAAGGAGCCTAACATTACTCCTTATAGTCCAAGGACATCACATGTTCTGTTTCGAAACAAATTGGCTCTGGCAGCCAAAACAGCCAAATTCTCCATCTTAACATGAATCAACTCTCAATTGCTGTGTGATTCACATAAAAAAAAAATCACAAACGTGTAGTCGAAGAAAAGAGCAAGTAAACAAAGCTGTATTGTACTGTAAGTGCTGTGGATTTATTGTTGCATGGACACTGTTATTACGTCCGACGGACGGCGGATAGTTTAAAGAAGGAGCGACACAGATGTGATTTCCTATCACTTAGATACGAAATGTGATGTTTCGATACGAATGTTGTTCTTGCCTTTTGTTTTCACTAGCAAAGTGCAAATAAATGTTGATTCAGGTTGGGGTGATGTTGGGGGTAAGTTCCCACATTAATTTGGTTAAAAGGGCAGTAAATTAAATCAATCTTTGAGGACTGTCACGCCCTGACCTTAGTATTCTTTGTTTTCTTTATTATTTTGGTTAGGTCAAGATGTGACAAGGGTGATATATGTGTTTTTGTACTGTCTAGGGGTTTGGTATGTTTATGGGGTTGTTTACTATCTAGGTGTTTTGTATGTCTATGGTTGCCTAGATTGGTTCTCCATCGGAGGCAGCTGTTTATCGTTGTCTCTGATTGAGAACCATATTTAGGCAGCCATATTTTGGGGGTAATTCGTGGGTTATTGTCTATGGTTAGTTGCCTGTGTCTGCACTTGTTTATATATAGCATCACGGTCGTTTTGTTGTTTTGTAAAGTTTGTTTAAGTGTTCTTCGTTTCATTAAATAAGAATAATGTATTCACATCACGCTGCGCCTTGGTCTCCTCCATTCAACTGACGTGACAACGTGTTAGAAAGCTCTCTGTGTGTGTGCACAGAGATTAGAGATTATTAGAGATTATTAGATTATTCTGAATTGAAGAGATTATTCTGAACTGAAGACACATGTAACTATGTAAATCTTAGCCAAATGGTGATAGTAATTTGCTCTGTTGTACTTTATCATGTATTTCATATACACTTGGTCTTGACGTCACTACCATTAATGCAATGACGATTATTTTATCAAATCAATTAACTGTTTAAATCTTACGATTAAATTAATCATGTAACAATGAACTTATTGGCAATATTGGGGCACCACGGAAAAAAAGTTTGTTTAATGAGTTACCGTTTCCCGAATTAACTCAAGAATATTAGAATATATCGTTATTATATTAGTCATTCATTAATTATTATCTCATATCAGTCTCATTCTGAACGCCGCATAATCCGTCAAATCTGCACAAACCCTCGTCTACATGATGACTCAGCGATACACAAACGGCTTTATTTACTAACTAACTAAATAATCACAGAATTACATTAACACTCACACAGGATAGATTATACATTGACTATTAACATAATGCAAAGGAAAGTCCCAAGCAGACTAACCCGATATGACGGCTTGTTACACAATGAAAGGGGTGGGGAAAGAAAGAGCGGGAGAGGAGAGAGACAAAGGAATTAAACTATCTCGTAAATATAGATATTTAGCACCCTAACAACCACTCATTTAGATATGCAACATTTTTTTTATTTTACCTTTATTGAACTTGGCAAGTCAGTTAAGAAAAAACTCCTATTTTCAATGACTGCCTAGGAACAGTCGGTTAACTGCCTGTTTAGGGGCAGAACGACAGATACCTTGTCAGCTCGGGGGTTTGAACTTGCAACCTTCCGGTTACTAGTGCAACGCTCTAACCACTAGGATACCCTGCTGCCCCAACATACGCTTGTACAGTGGTTCCTCCATTAAAAGTTGCGTCATACTGCAGCACACCTGGTACTGTAGCCGGACGCTCTGAGCTGGGTACTGTAGCCAGACGCTCTGGGCTGGGTACTGTAGCCGGACGCTCTGGACTGGGTACTGTTGCCGGACGCTATGGACTGGTGAGGCGCACTGTAGGCCTGGTGCGTGATGCCGGTACTGGTGCATTCTATGGCACGTTATTTAATTGTCAGCAATTTTTTTACATTAATGCAAGTTAGTGCTAGTTTGACCACCAGAGGGCATCTTTGAGGAGCATTTGATAGTCCTCCATATTGACATTACTAGAGAATTTAAAACCTTTTTGTAAGAACATAAGCTCAGCAAAAAAAGAAAAGTCCTCTCACTGTCAACTGCATTTATTTTCAGCAAACTTAACATGTGTAAATATTCAACAACTGAGACATAAACTGAACAAGTTCCACAGACATGTGACAAAGAGAAATTGAATAATGTGTCCCTGAACAAAGGGGGAAGGTCAAAAGTAACAGTCAGTATCTGGTGTGGCCACCAGCTGCATTAAGCACTGCAGTGCATCTCCTCCTCATGGACTGCACCAGTTTGCCAGTTCTTGCTGTGAGATGTTACCCCACTCTTCCACCAAGGCACCTGCAAGTTCACGGACAATTATGGGGGGGAATGGCCTTAGCCCTCACTCTCCGATCCAACAGGTCCCAGATGTGCTCAATGGGATTGAGATACGGCCTCTTCGCTGGCCATGACAGAGCACTGATATTCCTGTAGTTTAATTAATTTGATTAATATTGGTGTTTATATTCCAAGTGTCACGTCCGTCGTAGTGAGAAGACCAAGGCGCAGCGTGAATTGAATACATGTTATATTTTAATGAAGATGGACACTAAACAAACTACAAAAACAACCAAACGAACGTGAAGCTATATTACAAACGTGTAGACACAGTTAACTAGACATAGACAATAACCCACGAAATACCCAAAGAAGATGGCTGCCTAAATATGGTTCCCAATCAGAGACAACGATAAAAACCTGCCTCTAATTGAGAACCAATCTAGGCAATTATAGACATATATAAACACCTAGATGGTAACAACCCCATAAACCTACAAAACCCCTAGACAGTCAAAAAACACATACAGTACATCACCCATGTCACACCCTGACCTAACCAAAACAATAAAGAAAACAAAGAATACTCAGGTCAGAGCGTGACACCAAGAAAGGTTTCCGTAAGGATGGAACGGAAAATATGGCGCTGTACAACGTGACGGTTGGGAGTAGGCTACAGCATAAGAGGATTGGAAGATTCTAAATTCATATCTAATGGCATACATTTTCCACACTCTAATTGTAGTGTAACCAATACTAAAACAGAGATTCAGTGAAAATAAAAATCTCCTTGATTCATCAAGACCAGTCTTGAGTTTGTCTCGGAGCAGAGTTTGTCTCAGGGCAGCGCGAAACGGTGCTAAAATATTGTAGGATATTGCTTCTGACTTCAATATGCATATATTTTTTTCAATGACGGGACTCTCCGCCCCATGTTTTTAATGCTGATCAATGACGGGGCTCTCCGCCCCATCCACAATGTTTTTAATGCTGATCAATGACGGGGCTCTCCGCCCCATCCACAATGTTTTTAATGCTGATCAATGACTGGGCTCTCCACCCCATCCACAATGTTTTTAATGCTGATCAATGACGGGACTCTCCGCCCCATCCACAATGTTTTTAATGCTGATCAATGACGGGACTCTCCGCCCCATCCACAATGTTTTTAATGCTGATCAATGACGGGGCTCTCCGCCCCATCCACAATGGTTTTAATGCTGATCAATGACGGGGCTCTCCGCCCCATCCACAATGTTTTTAATGCTGATCAATGACGGGGCTCTCCGCCCCATCCACAATGTTTTTAATGCTGATCAATGACGGGACTCTCCACCAATAATTACATTTAGAGGATTGGAGGTTTCTAAATTAATATCTAAGGGGAATTTTTCGTTAGGATCTGTGAGAATATCTGTGAGAATATCTGAAAATGTTGAAGGGGCTTTTATATAATTAGAAATTAATTAATAATAATAATGATCGCTTTGTTTTAAAAGTAACAATATTTTGGAGATGATTTCGTTCTCAAAAAAGTATTTAGTCAGCCACCAATTGTGCAAGTTCTCCCACTTAAAAAGATGAGAGAAGCCTTAATTTTCATCATAGGTACACTTCAACTATGACAGACAAAATGAGAAAAAAAATCCATTAAAAAAAAATCCATAAAATCACAGGATTTTTAATGATTTTATTTACAAATTATGGTGGAAAATAAGTATTTGGTCAATAACAAAAGTTTACCTCAATACTTTGTTATATACCCTTTGTTGGCAATGACAGAGGTCAAACGTTTTCTGTAAGTCTTCACAAGTTTTTCACACACTGTTGCTGGTATTTTGGCCCATTCCTCCATGCAGATCTTCTCTAGAGCAGTGATGTTTTGGGGCTGTTGCTGGGCAACACAGACTTTCAATCTGGAGACTGTCTAGGCCACTCCAGGACCTTGAAATGCTTCTTACGAAGCCACTCCTTCGTTGTCCGGGCAGTTGTTTGGGATCATTGTCATGCTGAAAGACCCAGCCACGTTTCATTTTCAATGCCCTTGATGATGGAAGGAGGTTTTCACTCAAAATCTCACGATACATGGCCCCATTCATTCTTTCCTTTACACGGATCAGTCGTCCTGGTCCCTTTGCAGAAAAACAGCCCCAAAGCATGATGTTTCCACCCCCATGCTTCACAGTAGGTATGGTGTTCTTTGGATGCAACTCAGCATTCTTTGTCCTCCAAACACGACGAGTTGAGTTTTTACCAAAAAGTTATATTTTGGTTTCATCTGACCATATGACATTCTCCCAATCTTCTTCTGGATCATCCAAATGCTCTCTAGCAAACTTCAGGCAGGCCTGGACATGTACTGGCTTAAGCAGGGGGACATGTCTGGCACTGCAGGATTTGAGTCCCTGGCGGCATAGTGTGTTACTGATGGTAGGCTTTGTTACTTTGGTTCCAGCTCTCTGCAGGTCATTCACTAGGTCCCCCCGTGTGGTTCTGGGATTTTTGCTCACCGTTCTTGTGATAATTTTGACCCCACGGAGTGAGATCTTGCGTGGAGCCTCAGATCGAGGGAGATCATCAGTGGTCTTGTATGTCTTCCATTTCCTAATAATTGCTCCCACAGTTTATTTCTGATTGATTTCAAACCAAGCTGCTTACCTATTGCAGATTCAGTCTTCCCAGCCTGGTGCAGGTCTACAATTTTGTTTCTGGTGTCCTTTGACAGCTTTTTGGTCTTGGCCATAGTGGAGTTTGGAGTGTGACTGTTTGAGGTTGTGGACAGGTGTCTTTTATACTGATAAAAAGTTCAAACAGGTGCCATTAATACAGGTAACGAGTGGAGGACAGAGGAGCCTCTAAAAGAAGAACAATATTTCTAAAGCTCAAAATATATATTAGGCTAAATGTATTTTTTTGCAGACAACGACACAAAACATACTGCCTCCCGGATTTGCATTGCGAAAGAGGGCATGAACTGGGTCAAGACGCCAGCAGAGGAAGTGGAACTTTCTGTGGTATAATAAAGGTAAAATAAAAATAAATAAGAGATCTCCAACACCTACGGTAGGCCTACAGTATATTAAAAAAAATATTTTCAATTCTCTACATGTAGGTCTCCTGATTTAAACCCAATCAAACTTTTTTGGCATCAACTGAAAACATTAATTTGTAACTATGCCAAGCCTACAAGCAAAGATGAACTGGTCAAGGCCATCAAGACATTTTAGCTAGATAAATTGACGATACAACAATGCAACAAATACAGTGGCTTGTGAGAGTATTCACCCCCTTTGGCATTTTTCCTATTTTGTTGCCTTACAACCTGGAATTAAAATAGATTTTTGTGGTGTTTGTATAATTTGATTTACACAACATGCCTACCACAAAACTTGAGCGTGCATAACTATTCACCCCTCCACAAAGTCAATAATTTGTAGAGCCACCTTTTGCGCTATGAGTTTGGCACATCTAGCCACTGGGATTTTTGCCCATTCTTCAAGGTAAACCTGCTCCAGCTCCTTCAAGAAATCTTTAAGTCATACCACAGATTCTAAATTGGACTGAGGTCTGGGCTTTGACTAGGCCATTCCAAGACAATTAAATGTTTACCCTTAAACCACTCAAGTGATGCTTTAGCAGTATGCTTAGGGTCATTATCCTGCTGGAAGGTGAACCTTCGTCCCAGTCTCAAATCTCTGGAAGATTGAAACAGGTTACCCTCAAGAATTACCCTGTATTTAGCGCCATCCATCATTTCTTCAATTCTGACCAGTTTCCCAGTCCCTGCCGATGAAAAACAACCCCACATCATGATCCTGCCATCACCATGCTTCACTGTGGGGATGTTGTTATAGGGGTGATGTTGGGTTTGCGCCAGACATAGCATTTTCCTTGATGGCCAAACAGCTCAAATTTAGTCTCATCTGACCAGAGTACCTTCTTCCATATGTTTGGGGAGTCTACCACATGCCTTTTGCCGAACACCAAACGTCCAGCTCTGTGGAGTGTACGGCTTAAAGTTGTCCTATGGACAGATACTCCGATCACTGCTGTAGAGCTTTGCAGCTCCTTCAGTGTTATCTTTGGTCTCTCTGTTGCCTCTCTGATTAATGCCCTCCTTTCCTGGTCTGTGAGATTTGGTGGGAGGCCCTCTCTTGGCAGATTTGTTGTGGTGCCATATTCTTTCCATTTTTCAATAATGGATTTAATGGTGCTCCATGGATGTTCAAAGTTTTGTATAACCCAACCCTGATCTGTACTTCTCCAAAACTTTGTCCTTGTCCTGTTTGGCGAGCTCCTTGGTCTTCATGGTGCCGCTTGCTTCACGAGACACTTAAATAAAGTCCACCTGTGTGCAATATAACTAATTATGTGACTTCTGAAGGTACTAGAACGTATTTAGGGGCTTCATAGCAAAGGGGGTGAATACATACGCAAGCACCACTTTTCCATTTAAGATTTCTTTTTAAATAAGTAATTTTTTTAATTTCACTTCACCAATTTGGAGTATGTTGTGTATGTCTATCACATCAAATCAAAATAAAAATTAATTTCAATGACAGGTTGTAATGCAACAAAATACTTTTCCAAGGCACTGTACGAGCCATGACCAATATGTGCAATATATATTGTCCTGCTAGAAATGTTGTTTGCAGAATTCACAGCCTGCTACGCCTAGGAAAATATGGTTAATATTATATCTGTGACAATATCTAATGGGCTTTTATATCATTCTAAATTAATAATAATAATAATAATAGCTTTTTTTTAATAACGATATTTTGGATATGATTTCGTTTTCAAATAATGGAAAGTGAGCAAGAAAAAATACCCTTCTTGAACATGGGGTGAGACATTGTTACTAATTTGTAAATAAAGCAAGTTTGTTACTTGTAAATATTTATTTCTGGTTTTAGAAGGAGAGAAATCAAAAGCCTACCATCACCTCATGGATCTCCCAGTCACAGGTATTGAACCACCATCTGTAGCAACACAGTTTGCACTGCGATGCAGTGTCTTAAACCAGCGCCTTGGGACCCAAAAGCATAATCAGTGCTCTAACTCCCCCTTGTGCTGGTCTGGAGCAATGAAGTGGTGACGCAGGGTACCGTACTGAACCACAAATTACCTCTTAAGTCCCGCAGCCTAATCGCAAAACGTTTAGTTGAGCAACCACTGTATATCTTTGTCATCTCTCTGTTGAAATCGCCCGGTCCGTCTACATGGGGAGTAATTCAACAGAAAGTCTCTGTTTGTTTAATTCTATGGTTGTCCATTAGACTGGATCCTTCAGACGTTCCAATTGTCATTTTATGGGATTTCCCTTGTGTCTTTGGTCAAGTTTGTAGACTGTGAATGTCTAGTCTTCACCTTCACACTGTTGGTCAAGCTGGTCTTCACATTCTCTGCTCTGGTGGAGTCTGACCATTTCCACATGTAGCCACCACTCCACGCTTTCTGGTCTCGTGGTTGATTATTCAAGGTACAGCTAAGACCACTTTCCACACCGGCAGCAAGCCGGCATGTTTGGGTCAGTATTTAAATCGCAACCATTTGAACGTGTAGCCACCACTCCACATTGTCTGGTCTTATAGTTTTAAACCATTTGTCACATCCGGTTTACCGTCCGTATACTGGTCTGATGTAAATTTAGTTAGGAGTCCTTTTTAAGCACTCTGGTCAAAGGGGGTGTTCCATCCTTTTGGCATAATGTCACATAATGTCTGTGCTCACGTGGGTGTGGTTACTGACTGGGTAAAACTTTACATGAAAAACAATTATCATTTAGAAGACTAAAATCACATTTAATCTTAGAAATAGTTTTATATTTACTCCTATATGTTTTACAACATGTAGATGTAACTCTGACATATACATTGTGAAAGCTCTTAAAGTTACATTGTTTCCGTTTTAAAACCTTTAATGATGACCAAACAATAAATTATCTGACATGATTGCTCTTTAAGTCCCCCCGGCCATTTCCCTCAGACATTCCATACTGCGAAGGGCCAGAGAGAGACTTTTTACTACCGGTCGTTAAAGTCATCAACTGGCCCAATTTCCCCCCCCCCCCCTCTGGTGGGAGGGAGAGGGAGAGAAAGAGAAAGAGAAAGAGAAAGACAAAGACAAAGACAAAGACAAAGACAAAGACAAAGACAAAGAGAAAGTTAGAGGGGGGCTCTCTTTGATCCTCACCCAGGAGGGAAAGACTAGACAACTGTAATTGTCAATTCTTTCATGACTAATAAATCGTACTGGTTGAATTGAGTAAATGCACTTCTAATTATTTGATTAACTTTACGTTCATAATTTAGTAGGTCTATTGGTAAATGTTATTCACACTACACAAAGCATTTATGCTTGGACTCTAACTCTGCAGCTCAGAGCTAAGTTTAACTCAATAATTTTATGCTAGGACATTGATCGCAAGATATTAGCTCTTTGTCTCTCAACCTCTTAATAATTGCATAACATTTATCTTGGACACATATTAATCCGAGTGGTGAAAAAAAGCTTGCTACCTTGACTATACCCATCTAATACGCTTATGGGCCTATAGTATTTATTCACATAATAATGGAGTCAGATTGAGGAATGTAGTTTATTATTAAACATAATTGAACAAAAATCCCCCAGCCAGAAGATACTCCCATTAATAAAGGTAGCATCTATGAATGGGTTTATTAGGGATATTTGCACACATGGGAAAGGGGGAATCCAGCAACCAGTTCACAATGGGTAAGGGTACAGACATTTCTCACGCTTCTCACACTCTCCACAATACGCGTTTCCCTCTCGGTCCTCTCCCTCTTTGTGCAGCCAGCTTCCTCTTTTATCCTCAAGCACGGAATGGCTTAACGATCCATCGGGAGGAAATCCATATAAGGCTTGGGGGTGGAGCCAGCGGGCTGCACGATATCTTCTTTCAATCACCCCTCACCTCTCCCTGCCGTCTGCCACAATAGGTACCTACTAATTTTAACTAATTGATGTGCCTCATTCCATACTTAGTAGGGAGCACAATCCAGACCTTTGCCAATAGAAATGAGGTGTATAGAAGATACCCTAGACATGGAATCGATAGCAATGTAACATTCTGAACGTTACACCCCAACAGAACACAGGTCTTCTTTTTTTTACACCAGACAACGGTTTGTGGAAAAGAAAACAGAGCTGAGTAAAACAAAAATGTCAGTAGAAAAAGTAGTCAATGACAGAAGTTGAAATGCAAAGCGAGCTAAAAGTGCGCTAAGTGACAGGGGAAAGGACTGTGTTCAGACAGGGCCTCTGACAAGAACAAGGGAGGGGTAACATACACCGAGGAGAAAATAAAAGGAAAACATAGATGAATTAATAGAGTGGGGCAGCACCAGAGGAGTATTTATACTTACAAGGGGCTGTGCCCAGGGACATAAAGTCATGAAATTCACTAGCCCTTAAAATGGAGCTAAAACATAAAGGCCATTGGAACGTCAAAGAGAAGAGGGAACAAATAGGGGAATCATATTCAAAGGATTTCAGCAGTCAGCTTTCATTCTTTCGTTTTAAGTCATCTTTCTTTCTACATCTGTTTCCGTCTATAGCATACTGTTTCATACTCTCCATCTATCCATACTGTTTCTGTCACGCCTTGGTCATTGTATTTTGTGTTTTTGTTATATGTTTGGGTAGGCCAGGGTGTGACATGGGTTTATATGTTGTATTCGTATTGGGGTTTGTATTATTTGGGATTGCGGCTGATTAGGGGTGTGTCTAGTTAGGCTTGGCTGCCTGAGGCGATTCCCAATTGGAGTCAGGTGATTCTCGTTGTCTCGGATTGGGAACCGTATTTAGGTAGCCTGAGTTCGCGTTGTATTTTGTGGGTGTTTGTTGCTGTCTCTGTGTTGTAGTCACCAGATAGGCTGTTATAGGTTTCACGTTCCGTTTGTTGTTTTCGTATTTCAGTTATTTCATGTACCGTTTTCATTCATTAAAGGCATGAGTAACCTACACGCTGCATTTCGGTCCTACTCTCTTCATTCAACAGACGAACATCGTTACAGTTTCATACCTACCAAACCTATCCTTCTTTCCTTGTTAACACACAGTATTCCTCTGCTCTCTGTGTGCTCATTTAAGCATCCTTTTTTTTTATATATATAATGAAATAGTTTGTTACTCCTTATACAACTGTGGGGGGGGGGTCAATACATTACATCCTGCATGAAAACCAAAGGGAAATCCAGGGGCTTTTTCCTTCCTTTGAGCACTGGGCTCAAAGTCTGTCTCCTCCAACTTTGAGCAGGGGATATCAAAATAACTTTGGGCATTAAGTACTTAGGCTGGTTTGCATAGTCAGCGACAGTTAAAACACATTTTACAAGATGCCATTATCAACACTTCAGTATTTTAGTTGGTCAGATTAACTGATCGAAGGCTGACATTCAAACGCAAATGCTTTTCAATGCATAGGCTTATAAAAATAGGGCTGGTTTTGCGGACCAAGATGAAGTCAACTGCTGGACAAAAAAAACATACTCAATGGAGATTCTTCATTGAAAGTGCTTTTTTAGTCCAGGGTCCAGAAAATGGGTCCTACAATCATTTTATGTTGGCTAACAACTTGGAGGGAGAGGGAACAGTTGGCAGAAAGCCATCAGGGCAGCAGGAGAAACATTTTTGAATTGTAATACAATTCTTCGTGACCTATTGAGTCGTCCTGTGTGTGCTGTTCTGTTTATAGAGCGCTAAGGATTTCAGCCAAAATGCATGATTCAGATTCAGAATGTCCTCAAAGAGGCAATTCATCTTGCAGCAGTCATACAACATATAACATCGAAAAATGTACAATGAATAGCAAGGCGCTCACCTTTTACGGGCTCACCTTTTATGACTGCAGCTTCCCCTAGCCCTTGCAACATCATGAAACACATTTAAAATCAAAATTTTATTTATCACGTGCATCGAAATAAACAAGAGTAGACCTTACAGTGAAATGCTACCTCACAAGCCCTTAACCAACAATGCAGTTTTAAGAAAGAAAGTATATATTAAATAATTAAGTAGCAACGATAAAATAACAGTCGATGAGCTTTATACAGGGAGTTCCGGTACAGAGTCAATGTGCGGGGGCACCGGTACGTTGTGGTAATATATACAGTACCAGTCAAAAGTTTGGGAACAGTTACTCATTCCAGGGCTTTTCTACATTGTAGAATAACAGTGAAGACATCAAAACTATGAAATGACACATATGGCATCATGCAGTAAACAAAAAAGTGTTAAACAAATCAAAATAAACCCAGAAAAAAAAGAAACGTCCATTTTCAGGACTCTGTCTTTCAAAGATAATTAGTAAAAATCCAAATAACTTCACAGTTCTTCATTGTAAAGTGTTGAAACACTGTTTCCCATGCTTGTTCAATGAACCATAAACAATTAATGAACATTCACCTGTGGAACGGTCATTAAGACACTAACAGCTTACAGACGGTAGGCAATTAAGGTCACAGTTATGAAAACTTAGGACACTAAAGAGGCCTTTCTACTAACTCTGAAAAACACCTAAAGAAAGATGTCCAGGGTCCCTGCTCATCTGCATGAACATGCCTTAGGCATGCTGCATGGAGGCATGAGGACTGCAGATGTGGCCAGGGCAATAAAATGCAATGTCCGTACTGTGACACTTCTGATCATCCTCGCAGTGGCAGACCACGTGTAACAACACCTGCAGAGGATCGGTACATCTGAACATCACACCTGCGGGACAGGTACAGCAGGCAACAACTGCGTACACCAGGAACGCACAATCCCACCATCAGTGCTCAGACTGTCCGCAATAGGCTGAGAAAGGATAGACTGAGGGCTTGTAGGCCTGTTGTAAGGCAGGTCCTCACCAGGCATCACCGGCAACAACATCGACAATGGGCACAAACCCACTGTTGCTGGACCAGACAGGACTGGAAAAAAGTGCTATTCACTAATGAGTCGCGGTTTTGTCTCACCAGGGGTGATGGTCAGATTCGCGTTTATCGTCAAAGGAATGAATGTTAAGCCGAGGCCTGTACTCTGGAGCGGGATTGATTTGGAGGTGGAGGGTCCGTCATGGTTTGCGGAAAATCTCAACGCTGTGCGTTACAGGGAAGACATCCTCCTCCCTCATGTGGTACCCTTCCTGCAGGTTCATCCTGACATGACCCTCCAGCATGACAATGCCACCAGCCAAACTGCTCATTCTGTGCGTGATTTGCTGCAAGACTGGAATGTCAGGGTTCTGCCATGGCCAGCGAAGACCCCGGATCTCAATCCCATTGAGCACGTCTGGGACCTGTTGGATCTGAGGGTGAGTGCTAGGGCCATTCCGCACAGAAATGTTTGGGAACTTGCAGGTGCCTTGGTGGAAGAGTGTGGTAACATCTCACAGCAAGAACTGGCAAACCTGGTGAAGCCCATGAGGAGGAGGAGATACACTGCAGTACTTAATGCAGCTGGTGGTCACACCAGATACTGACTGTTACGTTTACTTTTGACCCATCCTTTGTTCAGGGACACATTATTCAATTTATGTTAGTCACATGTCTGTGGAACTTGTTCAGTTTATGTCTCAGTTGTTGTATCTTATGTTCACCCAAATATTTACACGTTACGTTTTCTGAAAATAAACGCAGTTGACAGTGAGAGGATGTTTCTTTTTTTGCCGAGTTTACATGATTCAATATGTATTATTTAATAGTTTAGATGTCTTCACTATTATTCTATGTAGAAAATAGTAAAAAATAAAGAAAAACCCTTGAATGAGTAGGTGTGTCTGTAGCTGTGGAACATTTTGAGGATCTGAGGATCCATGCCAAACCTTTTCAGTCTCCTGAGGTGCAAAAGGCGTTGTCGTGCCCTCTTCAAGACTCTTGGTGTGTTTGGACCATGATAGTTTGTTGGTGATGAGGACACCAAGGAACTTGGCGTTCCCAACCTGCTTCTCTACAGCCTCGATGAGAATGGGGGCGTGCTCGGTCCTCCTTTTTCCTTTGTCTTGATCACGTTGAGGGAGAGGTTCTTAGCCTGGCACCACACTGCCAGGTCTCTGACCTCTCTATAGGCTGTCTCATTGTTGTTGGAGATCAGGCCTACCACTGTTGTGTCGTCGGAAAACTTAATGATGGTGTTGGAGTCGTGCCTGGCCATGCAGTCATGGGTGAACAGGGAGTACAGGAGGGGTATGAGCACACACTGCTGAGGGGCCCCTGTGTTGAGGATCTGCATGACATATGTGTTGTTACCTACTCTTACCACCTGGGGGCGGCCCATCAGGAAGTCCAGGATTCAGTTGCAGAGGGAGGTGTTTAGTTCCAGGGTCCTTAGCTTAGTAATGAGCTTCATGGGCACTATGGTGTTAAATGCTGAGCTGTCATCAATTAATAGTATTCTCACGTAGGTGTTCCTTTCGTCCAGGTGGGAAAGGGCAGTGTGGAGTGCAATAGAGACTGTACCATCTGTGGATCTGTTGAGGCGGTACACAAATTGGAGTGGGACTAGGGTTTCTGAGATAATGGTGAGCATTGACCAACCTTTCAAAGCACTTCATGGCTATAGACATGAGTGCTACGGGTCTGTAGTCTTTTCGGCAGGTTACCTTGTTAAATAAAGGTGGAATAGTTTTAGTTGGTGAACCAGGCGTGGCAATCATTTGAGAAACCAAGGCTGTTGAGTCTGCCGATAAGAATTTGGTGATTTACAGAGTCGAAAGCATTGGCCAGGTCGATGAATACGGCTGCACAGTAATGTCTCTTATCGATGGCGGATATTTACATTTACATTACATTTACATTTAAGTCATTTAGCAGACGCTCTTATCCAGAGCGACTTACAAATTATTAAATTTTATTATTAAATGTAAATGTAAATTTGTAGGGGTCCTTATTTTGCACTTCTTTCAGAACATCAGCTATCTGGATTTGGGTGAAGGAGAAATGGGGAGGCTTGGGAGAGTTGCTTTGGGGGGTGCAGGGTTGTTGTTTGGGGTAGGGATAGCCAGGTGGAAAGCATGGCCAGCCGTAGAAAAATGTTTCTTGAAATTCTCAATTATAGTGGATTTATCGGTGGTGACAGTGTTTCCTAGCCTCAGTGCAGCTGGGAGGAGGTGCTCTTATTCTGCATGGACTTTACGGAGTTCCAGAACGATTTTGAGTTTGTGCTACAGGATGAACATTTCTGCTTGAAAAAGCTAGTCTTAGCTTTCCCAACTGCCTGTGTAAATTGGTTCCTAACTTCCCTGAAAAGTTTCATATCACGGGGGCTATTCGATGCTAGTGCAGCACGCCACAGCGTGTTTTTGTGATGGTCGAGGGCAGTCAAGTCTGTAGACAACCAAGTGCTATATCTGTTCCTGGTTCTACAGTTTTGGAATGGGGCATGCTTATTTAAGATGGTGATGAAGAAAGACACTTCTAAAGAATAACCAGGCATCCTCTACTGACGGGAGGATGTCAATATCCTTCCAGGAAACCCGGGCCAGGTCGGTTAGAAAGGCCTGCTCGCTGAAGTGTTTCAGGGAGCGTTTGATAGTGATGAGAGTCCGCAGACCCACCGCAGACCCATTACGGATGCAGGCAATGAGGCATTGATCGCTGAGATCTTGATTGACAACAACAGAGGTTTATTTGGAGGGCAAGTTGGTTAGAATGATATCTATGAGGGTGCCCGTGTTTATGGATTTGGGGTTGTACCTGATGGGTTCATTGATCATTTGTTTGAGATTGAGCTAAGATTGTAGGATGGCCGGGGTGTTAAGCATGTCCCAGTTTAGGTCACCTAGCAGCACGAGCTCTGAAGATAGATGGGGGGCAATCAAATCACATATGGTGTCGAGGGCAAAGCTGGGGGCAGAGGGGGGTCTATAGCAAGCGGCAACGGTGAGAGACTTGTTTCTGGAAAGGTGGATTTTTAAAAGTAGAAGCTCAAATTGTTTGGGTACAGACTTGGATAGTATGACAGAACTCTGCAGGCTATCTCTGCAGTAGATTACAACACCGCCCCCTTTGGCAGTTCTATCTTGTCGGAAGATGTTGTAGTTAGGGATGGAAATTTCAGGGTTTTTGGTGGTCTTCCTAAGCCAGGATTTAGACATGACTAGGACATCCGGGTTGGCATAGTGTGCTAAGGCAGTGAATAAATTAAACTTAGGGAGGAGGCTTCTAATGTTAACATGCATGAAACAAAGGCTTTTACGGTTACAGAAGTCAAGAAATGAGAGCACCTGGAGAGTAGGGGTGGAGCTAGGCACTGCAGGGCCTGGATTAACCTCTACATCACCAGAGAAACAGAGGAGGAGTAGGATAAGTGTACGGCTAAAGGCTAACAGAACTGGTCGTCTAGTTCGTTCAGAACAGAGAGTAAAAGGAGCAGGTTTCTGGGCGCGATAGAATAAGTTCAAGGCATAATGTACAGACAAAGGTATGGTAGGATGTGAGTACATTAGAGGTAAACCTAGGCATTGAGTAATGATGAGAGAGATATTGTCTCTAGAGACATTTAAACCAGGTGATGTCACCATATATGTGGAAGGTGTAACTAAATGGTTGGTTAAGGCAAATTGGGCAGGGCTAGAGGCTCTACAGTGAAATAAGACCATAATCACTAACCAGGACTGTAATGGACAAGGCATATTGATATTAGGGAGAGGCATGCGTGATCATAGGGGTCCAGTGAGTGGTTGGGCTGGCTGAAGACATGGCGATTCAGACAGCTAGCAGGCCGGGGCTAGCAAGCTAGCAGAAGGGCCTTAGAAGGACGTCGAGAAGGAGGAAAGTCTGTTTTAGCCTCCGCGTGTGGTGACATCGATAGACCAGTTGTGATGGATTAGTAGGGTTCCAAGTAGCAGAGGGGTCCAAGTCCAATTGGCAAAATAGGTATAGTGGCCCAAGAAATTGGCTGATGGATCTATTCAGCTAACAGTCCAATATGCTCTCGACAGCTAGCGGGCCTCGGCGAGCAGCTAGCGGGCCGTGGATAGCAGATGGGCGTTCAGGGGACGTCTCTGCATAGGGGCCAGTTCAGTACCCCCTCGAGCAGGTTACGTCGTTAATCCAGTCGTGAAGGATCGGCGGTGTTCCGTGCCTCATATAATACCCGTCAGTATAAGGGGTCCGGGTATTGTAGCCCAGGAGTGGCTGATGAGCCTCTTCAGCTAGCCGGGAGAATGGGCCTAGCATGGGTTAGCTCCAGGCTAATTGGTGCTTGCTTCGAGACAGTCTCTCAGATTGCAGCTAGCTCGCTGTGATGATCCGGTGAAAAGGTTCAGAGCTTGCGGTGGGAATCTGGGGATATGGAGAGAAAATAGGTCTGGTACGCTCTGGTTTGAGTCGCGTTGTACAAACTGGTGAGAGCTTTCTGAGCTAAAGGTTGGTTTGCTGATGACCGCTAGCAGTGGTTCGCTGACTACTAGCTAGTAGCTAGTTAGCTGGCTAGCTTCTGTTGGGGGATTCCAGTTCCGAGGTAAAGAAAAATACTTTATAAAAAACAGGTCCACACCACATTAGCTGAGGTGGGTTGCAGGAGAGTATTTTGAAGTTGAGGTTTAGAAAAATATAAAAAAGATATGCGAAGAAAAACATAAAAATATATATACATGGGACACGACAAGACGAAGGACAAAGACGTCTGACTGCTATCCCATGTTGGATGTTTTTGGGACGTCTTCTACGGTGGATCGCTAAAATATCCAAATGATTATGATTATGGCCACATTATACCAAAGACTACGGTTTATACATTTGGGAAACAAGCTCATGTTATTAGTATAGCCTGTTATCTTCTGGACTAGAAAACATATTTTTTTATTACATGGGGGCAGATAAAATGCGTCCCATCCAAATCGTCCTCTGGAATAACAGACATTCTGGGGCAATAAATAGGCTACATAACCAACTAGTCCCGTGCGAATAGGGAATAGGCAGTAAAATGATACAGCAAATGTAGGCTAAATTTGGACTTGGGAACAGGAGAAATGTGATTTATTTATTTATGCATGCACATTCACGCACTCCCTTTCTCTGTCTCTCACTTATTGTATCATAATTGTGTATCAAAGTTATTTACAACCAATGATAACAGAACAGTTACAGATCCACATTATTCAAAATCCATGTAAATTCCCCTATCTCCATTCCTGTTACAACGCTAATGGCAGTTGCATGTTTCAATGTGTACTCCATACATGACTCTGTAAGGCTACGTCTTACCGTGACTGTCTTGATGTGGCCACTACCTTTGGTACAGGTCCAACCAGAGCGGTTGAAGAGGATGCCACACATCTCTCCCTCCAAGCAGGGTGCCATCTCACACCACTGTCTACTCCTTACGATACGCACTAAAGGAGACAGAGAGAAGGGAGAGAGAGAGAGAGACAGCGAGACAGAAAGAGGGAGAGAGAGGGTGGGACCAAGAGTTAGAACCAAGCTCAATTGAGCTACTGTATATCAACGTTTAAATTCACACTTTAGTGCATTTTAACAGTAATAAAAACCAGAGAGCAAGGAGAGTATGAGAGAGTGAAGAGAGAGAGAGATGATAGACATCTAGATAGAGAAAGATGAAGAGAGAGGAGAGAGTGAAAGTGGTTCTTGATTAGATCCTTTGAATGTCATCAGTCTAGATGTAATGTAATGGTGGCCACTCTTGTGCTCGCCGTATAATCTGTCCGGAAAACAATGAATTAGCATTAGTCTTTGTTGACGCTAATTAACACTGATTGTTCCTCACACTGGGTGTGTGTGTCTGTGTGTATGTTTGTGTGTGTTCAAGTCTGTTCAAAGATTAAAATCGGTCCTCTCAGGACCTGGCATGAACTATTGTTCCTTTCGGTTTACCAAAAGGTCCTTCTGACTTTATGATGGTGGGCAAATTGAAAGAGAGGGACTACAGTGGCAAATGTCCCCCATGAGAGTGAATGAGTTTGTGTCCCTCGTGATTGTGACATGATGTCAGTAAAGTAAACCCCTTGTCCATGTTTTCAATAATTGGGTGTGTCAAGGTTGGCCCTTTGAGCTGGATACTGCTGTCCTGTATAGATCTGTTATTCCATGGGACTTAGTATGGTCGTGCACACACATGCCAGTATGCACACCAGCACACACACAGAACAACGGCTGACTGAACACCAACTGTTTTCCAATATCATATTAGAAATGGAAAAGGGTAAAGTAAAAAAAAAGGGATTCAAAGACCACATAGACCTAGCTTTAATGGCAAAAGCATTCGAAATTCCCTTTAGCTTTTACTCCTCAATTCCTTCATCTGCTGAGAAAGTCCAGCTATCCAGCCCGACAATTCAATTTCCCTCTGCGAATTGGATTGTCAGCACGACCCATCGGACATAACAAAGCATAGATTGGTCAGTCATTCATAAACGTAGATGTGATTATATTATGTGACAGCCAAATCCAACTACTGAAGGGCTAAAAAAAGTGCGCATCAGAAGGACCAACAGAGCGCTATAGCAAAGCCTGGCTGGAAGACGGACTGAATCAGCTGGGTCGTGTCCAATAGGAAAAAAACGTTATTAAACAGAGTGGAACGGGGTGGTGCTACGGTCATTTTATTTTTCCATTTAAAATGTTTTCGAACTTTGTGTCCTTCTGAATATCACCCGGGGTAAAGTAGCCACATAGGGAGAGCTGTGACACCTGTCATCATGGCCCCCCAACCAGACTGCATTTAACTGTCATAAATGCCATTATAGAGGCCATTTCTTTAGTAGGTGACATCAGAGGTCACCATGTGGGAGAAGTCAAGATGATATTTCAAGTTTTAATGTCACAGGCACAAGTACAGTGAGGTGGGGGGGAGCAGGAGAAAATGATAGAAAGAGAATCTGAATAACCATCAAACCATGAAGTCCTCTACATTTCCATTTACCTCCACAATTATATTTACAGGCAAAGTTCCCAAACCCACTACGGTAACACAAGTAATGATCAGTTGCATTTGCGCTGTGGTAGGTATTTCCTTTAGACAGCACCACCCTTCACTACAACTCTAAGCTGTAATTCCATTAAGCGATGTAACTACAAAGTTAACTTCCCACAAAACAGGTGGGGGAAAAGGGTACCTAAGTATGGTTCTCAATCAGAGACAACAAGAGACAGCTGTCCCTAATTGAGAACCATACCAGGCCAAGACATAGAAATACAAAACATAGAAAAAAGGACATAGAATGTATTTGTACCGAACTGTCCTGTACAGGGACTTTGGTTCTGTCACGACTCCTACCGAAGGTGGCTCCCCTTCCCGTTCGGGTGGCGCTCGGCGTCGCCGGCCTACTAGCTGCCACTGATTATTTTCTCCCCCTCCTTATGTGTTTATTGATAACACCTGTTTTAAGTTGGTTGTAATTAGTTGGGCTTTATTAGTCAGCCGGCCCGCCCGTTTCTTTGTGCGGAATTGATTATTGTAACCCTGGTGTTTGTTACAGACGTACGTGTTTGTGTATCTAGTGCTAGACTGTTTTCGTTCCCTGTGTCTGGGGCATTTTGTTTGAGCACCCAAAAGTGGGGTGGCCGTGGTTCACCGTGTGTGCATTAATGGAGCACTTTATTGAACTCTCTGCTTTCCTGTGCCTGATTTCCTGTGCCTGATACCCTCACGACACCCAGGAACTTACAGGTTCAGTCTGCACTGTCAACCTGAAGGAATAAATTAAACAAATATTTAGATAAACACTGCATTGTAGGCCTATGCCTTTTGAGTCAAACAACTGTATTTATAGCCTGATTTTTCATTGATTCTTAATCATAATCCTGTTCAGCCCTCTGTAATCGATGCAGGAATGCAGAACTCCATTCTCCTTTCCCACGAAGAAGAAGCCTGCAGCACCTGGGGAGGTAGACGATCAAATGAAACCTGCCTCTAGCGACTCCCGGAAGTAATTGTCCATGACGGTTGCTTCAGGGGTCGAGAGGGAGTACAGACGGCCCCAGGGAGGGGTAGAGCCGGGTAGGAGTATTATAGCGCAGTCATATGGATGAGGAGGAATGGTGGTGGATTGCCTCTTACTGAAGGCCACCTAGAGGTCGAAGTCCTCGGGAGGGAGAGTGGAAAAGTCTTGGTCTTCAATGGATGCCGGGGAACACAGCAAGGCTCTTGGTGGGGGTCTTAGGCATCTAGTAGGTGTCCCATTGACCAGGAGAATAGTGGGTTATGTAGCACTAGCCAGGGGTACCCTAGGATAAGGGGGTTCTCGGGAGCAGTTCACCCTAAAACTGCGGTGGAATGGGCTTGGTCTGATATTCCACCTGGCCGGAGCCGATGGGGCGTCCATCGAGGTCTTGAATCTACAAAGGGATGGGTGATTTCACGCAGGGGATTTGTAATTATCTGGAGAAGTCTTGGTCATTGAAATTATCCACGTCCGCGGAGTCCACGAAGGTTCGAATGTGGTGCTGACGGTTGTCCCAATGGAGGGTTGTGGGTAGAGTTGGACGGTGAACGGGTAGCTGGGGTCTAACTGCACAGCTTGTCCTGGTGAGCCCCGGCATTTCCCGTCAACTCTGGGCTTGTAGAACGGAGATGGCCAAGACCTTCGCATTAGAGGCAGCAGCCGCCGCGCATGCACCTGTCACGTTCCTGTGGGCTCAGACTTGTGCGTCCCGAGTGTCGTTCATTTCTCTAGGATGGTCTCTGGTTATGTTTAAGGATAGGGGTTAGGGTAAGGGGTAGGGGGTGAGCTTCCACATTTTTCTAGTATTCCATTCTTATTTGATTATTGAATTGTTTGGTTTTGAGTTTGCAAGAAAGGCATTTCACTGTATTTGTGCATCTGACATTAAAACTTGAAACGATCATCCTGAGCACCCACTTCTCCCACAGTGACCTCTGACGTCACCTACTAAGGAAATGGACACGATATCAGCATTTTCAACAGTTAAATGCAACAAAACATTATTTATAAAAAGCAATCTATTAATGTGGTTTTTGAACTCTATAATTTGTTTTCAAGGATGATAGCTGTACTTTTAGTTTATGGTTGACACAGCTTGTTGGCTATTAGCCAATCAGCATTTCCCAAAGAGTTCAAATCACATGAATGCATCCGACTGGTATTTAAGACTTCACAACTGGTAAATTCCCCACCTCCCACATGGTTACAAATGCAGCATCAGAGTGGAAACTTGTGAGCCCCAACATAACAATATGGTCACAACAGACTATGCAAGGAACATTGTGAATGCTGAACATTGGCATTTCATTTTTCATCTGTACTGAAACCAAACCGTGACCCCCAAAACCGCAATACGTACCAAACCATGGGTTTGGTGAATCAAATCCAATCAAATGTATTTATATAGCCCTCCGTACATCAGCTGATATCTCAAAGTGCTGTACAGAAACCCAGCCTAAAACCCTAAACAGCAAGCAATGCAGGTGTAGAAGCACGGTGGCTAGGAAAAACTCCCTAGAAAGGCCAGAACCAAGGAAGAAACCTAGAGAGGAACCAGGCTATGAGGGGTGGCCAGTCCTCTTCTGGCTGTGCTGGGTGGAGATTATAACAGAACATGGCCAAGATGTTCAAATGTACATCAATGACCAGCATGGTCAAATAATAATAATCACAGGCAGAACAGTTGAAACTTGAGCAGCAGCACGGCCAGCACGGTGAAACATTACAACTCTAGCAGCCAATAATAATCAATTTCCTTATTCTATAATCATAGTTCTCTCTTAGTTAATAAGCATCGCAGGAGCCAGAGACAGTATTACAAAGACTGTGTGGTACCAGATACGCCAGATATGTCCTGTTGTTTATGTACTGCAGTGCAGTGCGGACTGGGGCAGGGGGGTGGTCAAGTGTGGTTGATCTCCATGTAAGATGAAGATGACCATGGAGAGATATAGCTAGGGTTGCAAAATTACCTATTTTTCCAGAAATCCCAGTTGGTATATTCCTAGAATCAGGAGGGAATAAGCATGAAATCCAAAATCCTCCAAAGAGGATTTCTGAAAACTAACCGCAATTGTTGACACTTACCGTCGACGCAGGCTGGCCTGGCCTTCGTGGTGCCAGCGATCTGGCCTCTCCTGCAGGCACAGCGGGCAGTCTGACGGGCGATGGTGCATCTGGGCACGCTGCTGTCCCTGTTGAGCATCACAATCTCACAGGTGCCCACAGCCAACTGGCCTGCAGAGACAACAAAGGAAGAGTCCATTACATGGTCTGTCTTCAATGGCATCCTATACTCCTTATGCAGGGCACTACTTTTGACCGTTGAATTGAATAAGATGCCATTTCAGACACCGTCTCTGTTACGTTACAGTCATTCAGCAGAAGCTCTCATCCAGACCTGCATTCAAATAGCATTTGTTTTATTTCAAAATACTTCAGATGCGCATGGTTGAGCTGCATGGCACAGTGGAATCAATGGAATATGCCCTTGCTCAAATTTTAGGTCATGGGTGCTTCTTTATGTCTTTGCCAGAAATGAAATATTAAGATGGTCAAGGTTGCTCCATGAAGGTTAACTTCAAGCTCTACTTCCTGGCTTGAGGCATTATTTCACCTCATCCCATAATGCAGTTCAAACAGGGGTAGTGGAGGTATGCGGTACCGGTAAAACGTTAATATTATTACTATACCAAAGATGGTTAATTTCGTTCATAAGAGAGCAAAGAGCAGAAAGCTCTGATGAAGGCCAAGAGGCCGAAACGTAAGCTTGAATAAAAAAGTGATACTAGCAAGAGCAGGTAAAAAAGAAATTTGACGTATATAAACTGTTACCATGCACCTGCAACAAGATAGCTCAGGTGTGCGAGTGTAATTTTTTTGTTGTTGAAATGTTGAACGTAAAACACACACCAACATAACATGTACAAAATATCATGTAAACAAAAAACACTTTTAAATTAGAAAATAAATCCACTTTGGTTTTAAAAAAGGACTTGACCAAAAATAAAGAAATAATAGTTACACATAAAAACGACTTACACCACCACAGAAGCTTCGCTATTCGCCATCTGCCAAGTTGTTTTGTTGTTTACTTGGAGATATAGCTTTCAAAACTCTCACCCCCTCTTCCAATGCATTGGAATGCAGTGTGCTGCATCCCCATATCTAATTGATCAGCTGTTGTCAAAGCCGAAATGATTATGACATCTGGGCATTTAAAGTGTTGCATCTCCGGGTAATGGAAGCGGGTTATTTTTAGTTGTTGTAAAGAGGAACTCGACAGTAAAAAGCATTAACATCACAAAGAGGTTTATTTCCAAGATGACAGTAGATACTACATAGCAGGTTCCAGGCCGAGTCCATCTGCACCCGCTCAAAGGAAACACAATTGAATACCTTGGCCAACAACCAATGAGGCCTGCCAATAAAACTATGCGCATCCAATCAGATATATATTTCCAATATAACGTACTGAACACGTGCATACCATTTTAACCAGGAGTGCATAATAACTTGCTGCTTATCTCTCAAACACTACATAAAGTAGACTTCATTTTCTAAATGTCACATTCTATTAAACTTCATTTTTTGCATACTAAAACGGCCTACTATTTAGGATGCAAGTATGAGTATTCGGACACATAATAGTCTCACCCCCCTCCACACACAAACATCCAGCAAGTCCCCCACTCCTGGAGGTTACGGCTGTGCCATTTGATATCAATGTTCTCCCCATGAGTCAACAGCAACCAGATGAATGGGACCACGTGTGATAAGCTTAGAGGAGAGAGGGAGGAGGGAGAGAGAGATGGAGGGAGAGATGGAGGGAGACAGTGCGGAGGATTACAGGCTTCTTAATGTGCCCTAAGCCACTGCAGCCCATTCCATCACGAGGAGCAGGAGGTAATTCATATGACAGGGGGTTTCTGTCACTCGGTGGCACGGAGAAGCTTGGTCTCGCCTCTATTTCAGATTATGAAATGCACTTACGGCGGGCCACAGAGTGAGGGATGGCAGGGGGAGGGGGGAGGGGGTCGCCCACGCTCTGGTTTCCATCACAGATGACATCTACAGGCGCTGGCACCCGCTACCGAGTAGAGTGACTAGCTCTTCCCGGGAAAATGACCTTATCACTGAGTCACACACAAACAAACGTACCCACTTACAGAGATGCATGGATACATATACACACACACACACACACATGCACACACACACAAACCTCAAAGCAAATTCACAGCGCAGTGTGATTTCAAATGTGCAAGATTTTTGTGTAAACTTATTGGATGACTTTTAAGTTTCAATAATTCAATATTCTGTAAATACTGTATACCCCAAGCAAAAGGTATGGGATCAAAAACATGTTTTAAATATGGCTTAAATTCTGATATTTTTATGAATGCATATTTTTTAGTTTTGCCCTGGCTGGCTACAGCTCAAACTAGCACTATGTAACTTAATCTGCATGTGTGACAATATCTTAGTCTCATTCCCATGTTGAAATCATGGGACTCAGCAATGTAGTTGCAGTGATGTTATTTGAGTGAGGCAATTGAAACCACACACCCACAACCAGAAGCATTTTCTGAGTTGATGAATACAGTAACTTAGACAATATACAGTGCCTTTCAGAAGTATTTAGACCCTTCTATGTTGTGTCTTGTTAATAAATACAAAATTCATAACTAAAATATAGTAATTGAGTAATTATTCAGCACCTTTTTTAGGCAAGCCTAAATTAGTTCATGAGTAATATGTGACTTAACAAATCACATAATAAATTACACGGACTCACTCTGTGAGAAAATATGATTTTTGAATGACTAAGCCTTCCTCTGTCCCCCATACATACAACATCTGTAAGATACCTCAGTTACGTATTGAATTTCAAGCACAGATTCAACTACAAACCTTTCCGAAAGCCTGATAAAGAAGGGCAGCACACATGAAGAAAATAACCTATATAATACTATAGAAGTATTACTATATTTAGATATTCTATTATTCACTGCAGTGGTTGTGCAGAACAAATATATACACTACCGGTCAAAAGGGTTTTTCTTTATTTGTAATATTTTCTACATTGTAGAATAATAGTGAAAACATCAAAACTATGAAATAACGCATATGTAATCATGTAGTAACCAAACAAGTGTTAAATAAACCAAAATATATTTTATATTTGAGATACTTCAAATAACCACCCTTTGGTTATTTGAAGTATCTCAAATATAAAATATATTTTGTTTTATTTAACACTTTTTTGGTTTCTACATGATTACATATGTGGTATGTAGAAAATAGTCAAAATAAAGGAGATTATTTGAGTAGGTGTTCTAAAACTTTTGACCGGTACTGTAGTGAATACTGTAGTATTTACTGTTGTATTTTTGTGGATATGACTGTATTATTTGCCAGACATTACTGCAGTATACGGTAGTGTTTACTGTAGTGTTTTTTTGGACATTACTGTAAAATACTTTAGTATTTACCAGGTGTGAAAGTAAGATGGTAAGGTCCAGTATGGTGTCCCGGCAAAATAAATAGTGGGGGTAAGCTGTACCGGTAAAACACGAGCCTATTAACAACAATCAAAACAAAATATCAAGAAAAGTGTAGGCTATTACACCATTATTTATCATTCCCACAGGTCAGAGGCATGGAAAACTGAGCAAATTAACTTGAAAACAGGTGGTATATTCTACGTTCCAAAATGCGACGTGGTTCGAGCAGAACAAAGAAATTTTGCCAAGGCAGAGACGAGTGACCGACACCGAGACGCACACAGACAGCAGTGAACACATACAGTGGCAAGAAAAAGTATGTGAACCCTCTGGAATTACCTGAATTTCTGCATCAATTGGTCATGAAATTTGATCTGATCTTCATCTAAGTCACAACAATAGACAAACACAGTGTGCTTATTAAACTAGTAACACACAAACAAGAATATGTCGTCATGTCTTTATTGAACATACCGTGTAAACATTCACAATGCAGGGTGGGAAAAGGTATGTGAACACTTGGATTTACTAACTGGTTGACCCTCCTTTGGCAGCAATAACCTCAACCGAACATGTTCTGTAGTTGCAGATCAGACCTGTACAACGGCTAGGAGGAATTTTGGACCAGTCCTCTTTACAAAACTGTTTCAGTTCAACAATATTCTTAGGATATCTGGTGTGAACTGCTATCAAGTTAGCCTTACATTATTAAGATAGCCTTACATTCTCCTGCAAAATGTCTTGATTAACTTTGGAATTCATTTTTCCGTCGATGATAGCAAGCTGTCCAGGCCCTGAGGCAGCAAAGCAGCTTTAAACCATGATGCTCCCTCCAACATACTTTACAGTTGGGATGAGGTTTTGATATTGGTGTGCTGTGCCTTTTTTTCTCCACGCATAGTGTTGTGTGTTCCTTCTAAACAACTCAACTGTAGTTTATCTGTCCACAGAATATTTTGCCAGAAGCGCTGTGGAATATCCAGGTGCTCTTTTGCGAACTTCAGATGTGCAGCAATGTTGTTGTTTTTTGGACAGCAGTGGCTTCTTCCATGGTGTCCTCCCATGAACACCATTCTTATTTAGTGTTTAACGTATCATAGACCCATCAACAGAGATGTTAGCATGTTCCAATAGATTTCTGTAAGTCTTTAGCTGACACTCTAGGATTCTTCGTAACCTCATTGAGCATTCTGCACTGTGCTCTTGCAGTCATCTTTGCAGGACGGCCACTCCTAGGGAGAGTAGCAACAGTGCTGAACTTTCTCCATTTATATGCAATTTGTCTTTCCATGGACTGATGAACATCAACGCTTTTAGAAACACTTTTTTAAAAACCCTTTTCAGCTTTATACAAGTCAACAAGTCTTAATCTTAGGTCTTCTGAGATCTCTTTTGTTCGAGGCGTGGTTCACATGAGGCAATGCTTCTTGTGTTTAGAAAACTCAAATCTTGTCTCATTGATTGGACTCCAGGTAAGCTGACCCAGTCATTAGCCTAGGGGTTCACATAATTTTTCCAACCTACACTGTGAATGTTTAAATGATGTATTCAATATAGACAAGAAAAATACAATCATTTGTGTGTTATTAGTGTAAGCACACTATGTTTGTCTTTTGTGACTTGAAGATCAGATCAAATGTGATGACCAATTTATGCAGAAATCCAGGTATTGCAAAGGGCTCACATACTTTTTCTTGCCATTGTACATTCTGCCCTAAGGACAATTGCCAAACGTCATTGCACCATGTGGTGTTTTGTGTAACAGATATTTCCATTCATCACTGTTTGGAGGCTGGTGGATGTGAGTGGATGAACGTGTGTGGGTAGGATGTTTTATATCAGATATAAAACATCACGACTCGTGTTTATAGCACAATAAAAGGTAATACATTTTAAAAGTAAAATGGCAAATCTTTACAACTATGCCCAAAGAGCTCCTATTGAACTAATAGGGATTCTACATGCAATTCTAGGAGTAGGCCAATAAAATGTTTTGGTGCACAATACATTACATTTACTTTCACCTTTGGTATTTAGTAATAGTCTTTTTTTAATAAATTAAAAAAATATATATTATTATCATTTTGTACTGAATTCAATTTTATGAATGAATGACATTTTGTTTTCGTGTCAAATCACCATTTGGTAACCCATCCCTTATGGGATTAATTGACACAAACAAACATTACAATTCACTATGGTTATTAAATGATCATTCTTCTTCCGGCTTTCTCTGCATTGCACATCACATAGAGTGAAAAAAAACAATCAATAGTAAATAATGTTTATCCAAACGATAATTACATCCCTAGAGCAGTAAAATAATATACACACATACACACTGTATACATACAGATACACTAACGTTCAAAAGTTTGGATTACATCCCTAGAGCAGTAAAATAATGTACCTACATATATACATACACACTGCATATATACACACTGTATACATACACACTGCATATATACACATACACTAACGCTCAAAAGTTTGGGGTCACTTAGAAATGTCCTTGTTTTTGAAAGAAAAGCACTTTTTTTTTGTCAATTAAAACAACATCAAATTGATCCGAATTACAGTGTTAATGTTTTAAATGACTATTGTCGCTGGAAACGGTTGATTTTTAATGGAATATCTACACAGGCATACAGAGGCCCATTATCAGCAACCATCACTCCTGTTTTCCAATGGCACCTTGCGTTAGCTAATCCACGTGTATCATTTTAAAAGGCTAATTGATCGTTAGAAAACCCTTTTGCAATCATGTTAGCACAGCTGAAAACTGTTGTGCTGATTAAAGGAGTGATAAAACTTGCCTTCTTTCGACTAGTGGAGTATCTAGAGTATCAGCATTTGTGGGTTTGATAACAGGCTCAAAATGGCCAGAAACAAAGGACTTCCTTCTGAAACTCATCAGTCTATTCTTGTTCTGAGAAAAGAAGGCTATTCCATGGGAGAAATTGCCAAGAAACTGAAGATCTGGTACAACGCTGTGTACTACTCCCTTCACAGAACAGCACAACTTGGCTCTAACCAGAATAGAAAGAGGAGTGGGAGGCCCCGGGTACACAACTGAGCAAGAGGACAAGTACATTTACTGCCTAGAAGGCCAGCATCCTGGAGTGGCCTCTTCACTGTTGCCGTTGAGACTGGTGTTTTGGTACTATTTAATGAAGCTGTCAGTTGAGGACTGGTGAGTCGTCTGTTTCTCAAACCAGACACAATGTACTTCCTCTTGCTCAGTTGTGCACCGGGGCCTCCCACTCTTTCTATTCTGGTTAGAACCTGTTTGCGCTGAGCAAGAGCCACATAATGCTAGGGTATATCTGGTGTGCTTTCTGGAATAAGAGCAAGCGTATATCATGGTAGAAAGGTCAATAGAGGATAAAATGCGTTTCATTCTCTATTTCTTTGAAAAACTGTACTAGCTATTCTGGCAGTTGGCATATCCAACAGTCTATTCCAACGTCTGCCATACACGCGTTCCACCTCAGCTCACAGGGTTCCCAGCCCGTGTCCACAGTTATTGCAAGAATAGGTGAAAACTTGTGGACACCGAACGAGTAACGTACTGCTCTGTTATGAACATGTTTGTTTTTAAAATACAGTACCTCTTAGCACCCCACACTCCTGCTGAATAGTCCAGAACAGGACACACGCATGTCTGATACAGTTTGGAATACGTAGCATAACCTATATCTTTGAGTGTTTTAGTTTGTCCTAAGAGCTCTACTTGCCGAGTTGGGAATTGTTTGGGCTTTGTCAGCGAGGAAACCTACTGGACAAATACCAAAAGCACAAATTGTCCTGTAAGTAGTTGGGACTGGGATCTGAACAGCTATGTTCAACACTACTGCTATTTTCTACAACATGAACACAAATATATGGCCTATACTTGGTATGTAGGTTTCTCACTCAAGGGTGGCAAAAATTGGGATATTGGGGAGTCACTGGATTTATTTTGGGGTGATTTGTGAATGAAAATAAGAGTATGTTCTCATAGCCTACAGGTAAATTCATTTGAAGTCAATCACTTTTTGACAGCATGTCATGCATAGGTGTAATAGGTGGCAGGGAAGTCAGGCGCAGGAGAGTCAAATGGAGTGTAAAATGGAGTCTTTTAATAAAGTCCACGGAGTATGCTCCATAACACTAAATGTACATAAACAAACAAACATGGGTACGAGGACCCGACGCGCACCTATACAACAATCACACTGCACTGACAATAAAACAATCTCTGACAAAGACATGAGGGGAAACAGAGGGTTAAATACACAACAGGTAATGAATGGGATTGAAAACAGGTGTGGGAAGACAAGACAAAACCAATGGAAAATGAAAAAAGGATCAATGATGGCTAGAAGACCGGTGACGTCGAACGCCGAGCACCGCCCGAACAAGGAGAGGCAACGACTTCGGCAGAAGTCGTGACAAAGCATCCCTTTAGTTTTAAACAAAACTTTCCATACGTGTTTACCCATAGAAGAAGTGGTCAGCTGTAACGTTCTGAGTGTAGTGGGTGAGAAGTCAGGCGCAGGAAGCAGAGAGTTCAGGGGAGTGCTACTTTAATGCACCAAAACGGCGAGCATAAGCCAACTCCACGAAAACACAGGGCGTATAACAAAACAAACGCCCCAAACAGGGGGACTTAAACTGTCCAGCAAAACCCACTAAATGGGAAAACACGTAACCCACAGACGTGCACACAAGTTACACAAAACAGAAGGTCACAATAATTAATCCCGCACAAGGAACCAGGCGGGCCGGCTGACTAATAAAGCCTCACTAATTATACCCAACTCAAAACAGGTGCACTCAATAAACACATAAGGAGGGGGAGGAAATAATCAGTGGCAGCTAGTAGGCCGGCGACGACAACCGCCGAGCGCCACCCGAACGGGAGGGGGAGCCACCTTCGGTAGGAGTCGTGACATCAGCAAGTGACTTTTTGGACCTGAATGCCAGAATATTAAGGAGATAAAGGTGCTCAAAGTTGACCATTTGCATACCCCACACTACCATGAGACATCCATGTCTTCATCACTGGAAAGTAAAACGGTTTAAATAAAATATCTCAGAAATGTTCCATTTGCACAAAAAGGTGATTTCTCTCAAATGTTATGAATACATTTGTTTACATCCCAGTTAGTGAGCATTTCTCTTTTGCCAAGATAATACATCCACCTGACAGGCATATCAAGAAGCGGATTAAATAGCATTATCATTACACAGATGCACCTTGTGCGGGGACAATAAAATGTGACGCTTAAATGTGCCGTTTTATCACACAACACAATGCCACAGAGGTTGTGTGGTCGAGCGGTTTGCTGATGTAAACATTGTGAACAGAGTGCCCCATGGTGGCGGTGGGGTTATGGTATGGGCAGTCATAAAAATAAATGTGTTTTCATATTCTCATGTGTTGTAGCATGTTCATCATCTGAGGTTTTTGTGTTTTGCCACCATCGGTTGAGACACAACATGTTGTTGAATGCAGTGTGTGTCATTTCAATCATAGAAATATAATTCATAGAATGGACCTATCCCTGCAATTTAGCTGGTACACCATTGAAATTGTAACTTCTAATTACTACCACAAAGATGGCCATCAGTCCATCCATTGATCAATGTCAACTTAAATGTTAATGATCTATATTTATATATGATCTATATTTCTGGGATTTCAACAGGTTTCCTATAGAGGATTGACAGTTTAAAACAACAGATATTCCCATTCAAGCCAACATTCTCTGATGTCTAGACCTCCAACCATCTTAGTCAAAAACATCAGATGAAATAGGATCAAGCTACAACATATGCAAATGTGAAAAACATCTGTTTATTTCAAGAAATTATAAGATAGTTTGACAACCCTGTTTGTAAGCTTTAAATAACACAAATCTCAACATTTATATTTTCCAGTGATGAAGACATGGATATCTCATGGTATTGAAGGGTATACAAAAGGGATCAACTTGGAATACTTTTATCTCTTGAATGTTTTGGCATTCAGATCCAAAAAGTAACTTTAAGTGCACTCCTACAATGGGCTAATATGTACGGAAGGTTTTGTTCAAATCAAAAGGAGTGTTGTCAAAACGTGATTAAATTCAAAGGGATTTACCCCTACTCATAACGCCCAAGAGCATGCTGGGGCCATTCATTCTCTTTGGTTTTTGGTCATCAATGCTTGTTTCTGAAAGGTATTCTAAGCCCACTACTTTTCTTAGGTAAGGAGCCATTTTTGTGATTAAGTCATTTAGGTAACTTAATCCTTTAAAATGCAGGAAGGAGCGCCTTTCGTGGAATAAAATTATTTAAAAAATACTATGGAAGGAAAAGACGAGGACAATTACTGATAATATTTACACTTTCCACCCACACTCTCCATAACATCAAGAATTTTAAACTCCAATGCACTCCACGTAGAAAATAACTACAAACTCAACCGCAAGGGAGACAAACAGTTGCTGCAAAATAGAATTCCTATTCAGGGAGCTGTAAAACATGGGCCTTGATTGATTTTGCTGTAAAAAACATGTTCATTTTTCCATAAACATCCCCGTAGGTATACGACATCAAAACAGGAGAAGTGGTTTACTTACACCAAAATCATCCTCACTGTGACTTGTCACCACTGAACTGAGCTGCCGGAGAAGACTGAAATCTCTCTATAAACTTTACAAAGCATTTTCCATTGAGCTGATAGCTTCAAATTGACTTAGTAGGCTGGACATAGTAGGCTACAACACACAGCTAAAGTGACAAACTTACCATTCCGTCATCACCACCTTACGATGCAGGATATAGTCAGAACAACAACTACCTCCACCTCATTAAATCAGAGAACATCTCTCTATCTCCACCCTGTCCTCGAACCCACGTCCAAAACAAAGGTGCTGAGGTTTAACGAAATGAAGAGAGGGGGAGCTGCTGGTCCACTGAACAACTGGAGGAATTGGCTCCGGTGGAGGGAAATACAGAAATTTCAGAATGTATCGTTGAATAAACTGGCTAGAGAGTAGAGAGAGGCTTGACAGGCAATCCATTAGTGTGGGGCTGGGGCCCAATCGTGTGAGCCGGACAGGCTACTGCACTTTGATTTCCTGTCGCTGCCACTGTGACGGATGGCGCCGTTATAGAGGGGAGGCGATGCAGCCAGTCGTGGGCAGGATTCATGACCGGCCCGGCACCCAAGACCAAATACCTCTCGTCGCGGAAATTCAGTACTGAGAGAGACTCGGTCTTGGTCCTTTCTTCAAACAATCATCTTTATTTAATATTGATTGATTATTGGCATAATGAGACCGTCAGCCCACTGACTGTTAGGCTGAGAGTCTAGCCTTTACAGACGATGCACAGATGTTATATAGCTGATACCAAGATTGTTTCGTCAGTGACTTCTAACCTTCCCATAAGCCACCTTGGTTCTCTACACAGGATGGCATTTTACTTAGTGTCCCAGATGCCAGGAAGATGAGACAATGAGGCATTGTTCTTAACTCTTCCAGGCTCTCTCTATCTTGTGTCACACACACCTCATCTTGTCTATAGAATGCTAGCTTTTAGGTTTTTATCACCAACACAAGTCAATTGTCAGCTTCAAGCTCTCTCTAGTAGAACCCATGTCCTCAACACACAGACTAGCTGCAGTGTGCTAGAGTGGAGACCATAAACAACAGCATTAGCAGGACAGAAATATCTTACTGTTCGTTAAGTAAATAATTGTTACATATCCAACAAATAAGGTGAATATACATTTTTTCCCTCACATTCTCTTTATTTGGCATCTAGGGGCTTCCAGGGGCCTCCGGGGGAGTTGGAGATGGGCCGTAGGAGGACTGAGTAGCTGTGTAAGTCAGGTGTGGTTGAGATACTGTATATAAAAAAGTATGTGGACACGCTTTCAAATGAGTGGATTCTGAAATTTCAGCCACACACATTGCTGACAGGTGTATAAAATCGAGCACACATCCATACAATCTCCATAGACAAACATTGGCAGTGGAATGGCCTTTCTGAAGGATGCCACCTTTCATAGGATGCCACCTGTCCAACAAGTCAGTTCGTCAAATTTCTGCCCTGCTGGAGCTGCCCGGTCTACCTTAAGTGTTGTTATTGTGAAGTTGTCTAGGAGCAACAACGGCTCAACTGCGAAGTGGTAGACCACACAAGCTCACAGAAAGGGACTGCCACGTGCTAAAGTGGGAGGCGAGTAATAATTTTCTGTCCTCGGTTGCAACACTAACTACCGGGTTCCAAACTGCCTTTGGAAGCAACGTCAGCACAAGAACTGTTCGTCGGGAGCTTCAAGAAATGGGTTTCGATGGCAGAGCAGCCGCACACGAGCCTAAGATCACCATGGGCAATGCCAAGCTTCAGCTGGAGTGGTGGAAAGCTCACCGCCATTGGACTCTGGAGCAGTGGAAATACGGTCTCCGGAGGGATGAATCACGCTTCACAATCTGGCAGTCCAACGGACTAATCTGGGTTTGGTGGATGCCAGGAAAACTCTACCTGCCCGAATGCATAGTGCCAACTGTAAAGTTTGGTGGAGGAGGAATAAAACATTTTTTTTCATGGTTCGGGCTAGGCCCCTTAGTTCCAGCAAAGGGAAATCTTAACGCTGCAGCACGACATTCTAGACGATTCTGTGCATCCAACTTTGTGGCAACAGTTTGGGGAAGGCCCTTTCCTGTTTCAGCATGACAATGCACAAAGGGAGGTCCATACAGAAATGGCTTGTCGAGATTGGTCTGGAAGAACTTGGCCTGCACAGAGCCCTGACCTCAACCTCATCAAACACCTTTGGGATGAATTGTAACACAGCTGCAGGCCAGGCCTAATTTCCCAACATCAGCTCTTGTGGCTGAATGGAAGCATGTCCCAGCAGCAATGTTTCAACATGTGGTGGAAAGTCTTCCCAAAAGGGTGGAGGCTGTTATAGCAGCAAAGGGGGGACCAACTCCATATTAATCCATATTAATGCTCATGATTTTGGAATGAGATGTTAACGAGCAGGTGTCCACATACTTTTGGTTATGTAGTGTTTGTGCACATTCTAACAATAGGGAAGTGGAGGTGAATTTATGTCCACACTATCTAAGAGGTATCTGACTTGAGTGATGGGAAAGTTCAGAAGACTTCAAATGCTGGAGGAGCGCCCTAATCCCAAATCAAATCAACTTCTAAACTAGCCTCTATGGACGTGTGATGATCTGAGAGGATTGGACATGGATAGAGTTCTAGTCAATCAAAGGGCAAGTTGGAGCTACTTAGAATGGCTGACTTCAAACTCTAAGTCTTCCTGACTTCAGAGTCCAGAAAGGCTCCTTGGTGTTGTTGGCATAATGCATCGATAATGAAGGGGGCTGGGCTTTTTTACTGATTGATTCTCCTCTATGTCTCTCTCATTCAAACAACCACATGGACAACCACACACAGCCCCCAAGCGCCTCCCCCTTCCAATACAACTGTTGGATGTACTAACAACGAGAGGTCTCAACTAGAGGTGGACCGATTATGAATTTTCAACGTCGATACCGATACCAAAAAAAGCCGATACGATATTAATCGGCCAATTTTTACATATATATTTGTAATAATGACAATTACAACAATACTGAATGAACAATGAACACTTATTTTAACTTAATATAATACATCAATAAAATCTATTTAGTCTCAAATAAATAATGAAACATGTTCAATTTGGTTTAAATAATGCAAAAACAAAGTGTTGGAGAAGAAATTAAAAGTGCAATATGTGCCATGTAAGAAAGCTAATGTTTAAGTTCCTTGCTCTGAACATGAGAACATACGAAAGCTGGTGGTTCCTTTTAACATCAGCTTTTTTAACACCTGGGAGTCTTCAATATTCCCAGGTAAGAAGTTTTAGGTTGTAGTCATTATAGGAATATTTCTCTCTATACCATTTGTATTTCATATACCTTTGACTATTGGATGTTCTAATAGGTACTTCAGTATTGCCAGCCTAATCTCGGAAGTTGATAGGCTTGAAGTCATAAACAGCGCAATGCTTGAAGCACAGCGAAGAGCTGCTGGCAAATGCACGAAAGTGCTGTTTGAGTGAATGCTTACGAGCCTGCTGCTTGTTAAATAACCCTGTTATTAGGCTGTGATTCAATGACAAATTAACAGGCACCGAATCCATTATATGCAACGCAGGAAAAGCTAGATAAACTAGTAATATCATCAACCATGTGTAGTTAACTAGTGATTATGTTAAGATTGATATAAAATATGTTTAATGCTAGCTAGCACCGTACCTTGGCTCCTTGCTGCACTTGCATAACAGGTAGTCAGCCTGCCACTCAGTCTCCTCGAGGAGTGCAATGTAATCGGCCATAATCGGTGTCCAAAAATGCTGATTATCGATTGTTATGAAAACTTGAAATCGACCCTAATTAATCGGCCATTCGGATTAATCGGTCGACCTCTAGTCTCAACCCTCAAACCATTTTTTTTGTGGGAATATTGCACCAACAAACGGACTCCTGTCCAGTGTGTCACGGCCCTCCCTCGCTGTGTACCACGTGAGCCAGGCTAGGAGCTACTACCATATCATATCTAATCCTTTCAGATCTCCACAAGTGCATAGGAGGTAGAGGCAAGTGGTCGACTTGGGATCAAAGGAAAGAGAAGTCAGTTGGCATAAAATGTTTGTCTACCTTTATTCTAAACAATGTTTCCAAAGATGTCCTCATCTTTGTGACGATGGATCCTTCTTGTTTGGTTGAGAATATAATTCTAGTAATTTATCCCAAAACTGAACTACTGTGGGCTATATAGAGAAAAGGTCAAATTGCAGGTTTGATCAGCATTGTAGGGCATAGTATTCCATAGTTGAGGGCTTTATAGAGTCTGAATAAAGTATATAGATTATTTGTGAAGGATCTATGTAGTGGTCTTGTGTGGTTTAGTTGGTAGAGCACGCTTGCAATGGCAAATGCTGTGTGTTCGACCACTGCTGGGGCCACCCATACGTAAAATGTATGCACGCATGACTGTAAGTTGCTTTGGATAAAAGCATCTGCTAAATGGCATATAGTATTATAATAGTTTATATGCAGACTTTATGTCGGCCTATCCTCTATAAAGTCTTTAGAGTGGGTTGTGAAAGAATAAACTCAATTGATCGGTTCGTTTCTACAGCCCGTAACAAGGAAATTAATGAACAATAGGATTGTAACAGACTCATACACAGCATCCTTTCGTCAATCGTTTCGGGTCAAAGAAATTATTATAGGGATAAAATATTGTTGGTTTGAGAGACGAGGAGCTGAGGAGGACATAGTATGCATTTGCCTTGAGAGAAGAGAGAAGAAAATGAACACAGTAGTAATAAGTGAATAACCAAGTTCCTAAGCGTTGGTGTCCTTCTCCGTTTAGACATGACTATGGAGTTCCAAATCGTTGTCGAGGTAACGGAGAGAAACATGGTTTTGCTTTCCATTCTGTGGACGAGTGAAGGTGTAATTGCACTAGCGCATACATAATTCAACACGGAAGGCTACTACTGTCATGGAATGGCAAGGAATGAGTACAAACCAGTATGAAATCACAAGGCACATGAGGAAGAATAATAGTGTAGGCCTAATAGCAAAATGAAAAGGTTACATCATAGCCAGGGATAGTCTAAAGCATACATGACAGTAGTAGTGCTTCCCATATTCATCTTTTGAGTAGCCTAACAACAATTATAAACTGGGTAGTTTGGGTCCTGGATGCTGATTTCGCTAAAAGCCATGGTATATCAGACAATATACCACAGGTATGATGCAAAATGACTTATTTACTGTTGTAATTGCGGTGGTAACCTGTTTAAAATAGCAATACGGCACCTCTAGGTTTATGATACACTCTTAGAAATAAGGGTTCCAAAAGGGTTCTTCGGCTGTCCCCATAGGAGAACCCTTTTTGGTTCAAGAGAAATCCCTTTTTGGTTCCACATAGAAACCTTTTGGGGTCCATGCAGAACCCTCTGTGGAAAGGGTCCTAGATGGAACCCAAAAAGATTCTACCTGGAACCAAAAAGGGTTCTTCAAAGGGTTCTACCTATGGGGACAGCCGAAGAACCCTTTTAGGTTCTAAATACCACTTTTTTTCAAAGAGTGAAGATGGCCAATATACCACGGCTAAGGGCTGAATCCAGACACTAGCGTTGGGTCTTGTGAAAGAACAGCCCTTAGCTGTGGTATATTGGCTATATACCACCTTCTCGGGTTTTACTGCTTAAATAATCCCTAACAAACCCATACAAATGGTCTACAATACCAACCCTAAGAGAGGGTAATTTTATGTAAAAGGCAATAAAACATAGCAAAACAACATTATTATGTAATTATAATTATACACTGAGATATCAGTATAGCAGTATCAAGACAATGATCCGTCTCCTTGCATGAATAAAAGCGTACAGTAAGTAGAGTAACCGTGGCATGCATCATGTAGGCTATGCACTTACCCTCTCTCAGGCGATGGGAGTGGATGACCCACAGGAGCAGCAGACAGCAGAGTGACGCTCCTCCACCTGCGGAGAGCTTCTTCATTCCCTTTCCCGACCGCAGCCCCGTCTCGACGTGTCCCCCTCTTTATTCCCACTTTTAAGGTGGCGTTCAAATGGGTGAATACTTATTCATGTGGTGTTCTGATAGCCCGTCGCTGGCATCCATCTTGCGCGGTAAATTAGTGGAGGAAAATCCAAAAGATTATGATTGACAGGATCCCTTATAACAAAATGCCCCTTTTATCTTGTCCTGTGACTGTCTGTCGATGAGTTGTCCGGAGTGGAACACCGATAGAAGCGTCATAGCCCAAAATTAAATCAAAATTAGATGTCAATTTGGCAAGTTTCTAAACACATTCAAATTCAGGAGAATGTTGTAATGAAACATCAGCGATATGAAATAGCCTACCATTCATTCCGGTGGAGGTTACAGGTTTATCCCATGTAGACCGTAAGGTTTATGCATCCACTGACTGCCGATGGAAAGACCTGCCTTCTGCAAGACGCGGAGGCGAACACCAAGATCTCCGCAAGAATCGTCAGCAACTTTGCGCTTGAACGTGAATAGCCGAAGACTACGGAACCTGTACCCACGGATTGTTCCTTCAGCCAAATAACAATAAAAATAAAAGTTAGGCTCGTGAAAATCAAAACAGGATATACATTTCTGCAAGCGACTGCAATTACAAGTCAACATATTAAGGCCGGTTATAAAATTGCTCTTTTGTTGGATTCGTTTTGTATTGTACACTTACAAAACGTATTGCATTGGTCAGTTATTGGAATTATTTGAACAAGATTGATCATTAAAGTAAGGCTATCGGTGTCTCCATCTCTATCAACTGGGCACAGACATCAGTTCAACTTCTAGTTTTTCTTTACATTTGGTTGAGTTGTCAACTAACATGAATTCAACGTGAAATCAACCAAAAAAATCAAGTTGATTACTTTCTGCAAATCCAATACATTTTCCAGGTTGATTCAATATCATCACATTTCAATAGAGTCAGAGGAGGAAGGGGGGGGGGGGACCATCCTCCTTAGGGAATAAAAATGCAACATTTAAAAAGTGATCCTTTTTAGATAAAACATTACTAAATATAATCACATCACCAAATAATTGATTAAAACACACTATTTTGCAAAGAAGGTTTACAGTAGCCTCAACAGCAGTATGTAGGGTAGCAGAGCCGGAGGACAGCTAGCTTCTGTCCTCTGAGTACTTCAATACAAAATCTAGGAGGCTCATCATTCTGACCCCTTCCATAGACTTACACAGTCATTTTGACAACTTCAGGAGGACGTCCTCTGACCTATCAGAGCTCTTGCAGCATGAACTGTCCACCCAATCAAAGTTCAGAGAATTAATGAATTAATTAATCTAGTACTGAAAGCATAATGTACAGCTAGTTAGCACTGCAGTGCATAAAGTGTGGTGAGTAGTTGACTCAAAGAGAGAGAAAGAAAATAGTTGAACAGTTTTGAACAAATTAATTTCTTCCTAAATGAAGGAGAAGAAAGAGAGAAATAGAGAGAGACAGATTTAATTTAGCTAGCAAATGCAGCTAGCTAGTTTAGCCTACTGAAACACCCTGCTCAAACAGGGGGATGCTATGTTAGCTAGCTGACTATGACTATCCAACACTGTAACTCTTCCAAGTCAAGGTAATCTTTTGGTTTTAGAAAAGTTTGTGGTCATACGCACATCCTTAAAAACATAGATGCTGGGCTGATAAAGAAAGTGGTTTAATTTCAAGTGTACTGTTAGCTAGCTAACGTTATGCGTATGATCTTATTCTTCGTATCTCAGACACATTTGCTTGACTAGTTATAGCCATAGAACCTGGTTCTAGTATTCTAGGTATTTACATTTGAAGTTAGTGTGCTGTTAGCTAGCTAGGTGATGATAGCTGGCTGGCTCGCTAACTAATGTTACATCATGCGTTGGGATTCATTGTTTACCTAGCTAACGTAAACCCACTCACTTTTGTACATCGCCTTGGTCCGTACAATTGACCTTATTTTTGCGCCCAAAAAACGTAATACTTCCAGATCAACTGTAATATCAATACCATTGTAAAGCACAATTTCTCGCCTTTCCAACAAAATTAATGACGAGACCTGATGCCCATCTCTGCATAATTCAAGAAGGCAATGAGCTTCGTGGGGTCTTTTTAAAAATGTTGGGTGGGGAGCGAAGTGTATATGGTTAAGCATGATTGTAATCTGCGAGAGAAGGGCTACCCCTGGTGGAAAGAGGCTGTACAGCACACAATGAGTTGCAAATGCGCGCTGTACGTTACGTAGTGACACAGAGGGGTTTGTTTTTCTCCAATACTGTTAGTCCTTTACCATGTCAATCAACGCTTGAATAGAAACGTAGTTCATACCCCGGATTGTGATGCCAACACAGTCACTACAGTCCCATTCGTTTTCATTGCAGCCTCGTTTGAATGTGCGGTTACGCACATTTGTACGGAATGGGGTCGGTTTACGTTAGCTATCTAGCTACATTTATTTTAACAAAGGACTATCGTCTTAGTGTGCCAGAGCGCATAATAACTGATGAATTTTTAAAAGCTCAACACCCGTTGAAAATGTTCGGTGTCAGTAAATGTCGGCAAACAAAGCGTTATTCAGTTGTTGCCAGCAGCACAGTTACAGTCAACACTCTGGATAACATGAAAAAAGCCTAACCAGCTCTGCTAGGGTGAGTAAAATGGTCAGAGTTCTCTCATTATGTGTCTGGAAGTAGCTAACCAATGTTAGCCAGTTAGCTTGGGTGCTTGACGGTAGCTGTGAGGTCAGAGCTTTCGGAACAATCCTACTTTTTGGCCAGAGCCTCCAGTGTGCGCTCTGAACGAGAAACCACAGATAGAGCAATAGGGAGAGTAATGTTCAGTGAGCTGTTCTCTCTCTTAGATATCTGGAAGTAGCTGGCAAGTTAGTACAGAACGGTTGGACCAACCCTTAAGGAGATGGGTGGGGCTAAGGCTTAAGATGCTAGCAAGAGTGTGCAAGGCGGTATTGAATGTCAATGTCTGTCCATGTGTCACTGTTTATCACATCAAATTTGTCTCTCGACCTGTGTGCACCTACTTTGTAAACTTTCATTCATAGGCTAGGTTGTAGCAACCTCATGCTGGGTATAGGGAAAGTTTGAGTGTGTAGTAGCCTAAACCTATCGCTGTTACATTTAGCTGGGTGAATGGAATATGAATGACAGTCATCCAATATGCTGTTAAAATAAGGCAAAGTTCATGAAAAAATCATCCTCCCTCATCTTAAAACAACACTGACTGCCACTGTCACATTTACATTTGTGTTTAAATAACGTGGAAACAACATTGATTCAACTGGTTTTTGCCCAATGGCTTGTCAGCTCTAGGCCTAGCCGATGAGTCGCTGTAACCTGGTCTCAGAGCATTTTGTATTATTCTGTACATAAAACCAAATCTCCATTGTTTATGATATGTTACTCTTTGTATGGTATGTATTAATTTGTGGGATGTCCATCAATTTTGGATGATATGTTAAGAATTACAATTCATATGATACGATGTTAGGTAGGCTATGGGTTAGGATTCAGGGTTAAAGGGTTAAGGAACAGGTGACAACTTTGAATTTTACTCCACTCGAAAGACAACAATGTACTTTTTACTCCATACAATTTCCCTGAGACCCAAAAGTACTCATTTTGAGTACTTAGCAGGACAGGGAAATCGTCAAATTCACACACTTATCAAGATAACATCCCTGGTCATCACTACTGCCTGTCACGGCATTCAAGAGAAGGCGGCGAGGACCAAGGTGCGGCGTGGTACGTGTTCATAATTAATTTATTAGCAACTGAACACTAAATACGAAAATGACAAAAAGAATAACCAAAACAGTTCTGTCTGGTACAGACATGTGGGCAAGAGCTACCTAAGTATGGTTCTCAATCAGAGACAACGACAGACAGCTGTCCCTGATTGAGAACCATACCCGGCCAAAAACAAAGAAATACAAAAACATAGAGAAAATAATATAGAATGCCCACCCTAGTCACACCCTGGCCTAACCAAAATAGAGAATATAAAGCCTCTCTGTGGCCAGGGCGTGACACTGCCTCTAATCTGGAGGACTCACTAAACACAAATGTTTTGTTTGTAAATTATGTCTCAGTGTTGTCTGCACCTGGCTATCCATAAAAAAATATATAAGATTGTCTGGTTTGCTTAATTTAAGGAAATGTAAATGATTTTTAAAAAAATGTAATTTTAGCAATTACATTTATTTTTGACACTTAAGTATATTTAAAAACAAGAGATGGAAAAATACAGAAGACGCAATGATTTGGGGGGGGGGGCACATTCAGAGGGTGAGGTTGCGAGAACAAGCGGTCCTTTGTTAGATAACAGGAGCCAGGTGCAAGATAACCGTATGGAGCATGAGAGCATGGATGTTCTTTACAGCAACAGTTACATCTATCAACAGAAGCACCAAGAGGCGGGGACCCGCCTGAGCGCCTGCAATAGGCTGAGCAAGTTTAAACCACGCCCAGTCTCTACTGTGATGGACAGTTCCAACCCGTCTGTTGGCCTATCACAGTATAAAGAATACTGTTTACATACATCTTGCCAGTTCCCTGTTCTGCCCTGCGTGGTATTACAGTGAGCCCGTATATATGAAAGTTGCATTTGCCATTTATTACTTAGCTAATAAAAAATACATAGTATAAAATCGGTGACTCATTGTTATATTTATCCTGATACCAGATTCGAATTTATGCAAACCCTAACACTAGCTAGCTAGCTTAGCTTTCTACTGCATCGATGGATAGCTTTCTATCTCAACAACTATGCCGATGTCCACGCGATGCCACTCCCAGGACAGGTCCCTGGATATAGTGTCCCGTGTACACTAGCATGCGGAGCCGCGAGGTGAAAAACCGCTTCCCATTAATTTTCAATGGAAAGAAAGCGATGAGAAGGGGAGAGGGCGGGGGGCCATTGGGCTGCGCGAATGTAACGTCGGAAGTTGTGAAAAAGTTCAACATTACCCAACTTGTGGTTTCCATGATGAATTTGACGCCATGCGACCCAAGGCTGGAGATTTTCTTCAGCAAAGATACAGTAGCTGACAAGAATACTAAGATGGATGCAAATGTAAGTAATTATAACGTCATAACAATTTTTGCAAAAAATGTACAGTTGAGAGGAATATGTTAGTGAATGTAGAGACAAACAATAATGCATATTGTTCTTGTCATGAAGTGAATACATTTAGCCACCTAGCTGACTAGCTAACATTAGCCAGGTAGCTGGCTAGCTTAATGGGTGTAGTGACATGCTTATGAAATTGTAATTCTGGTTGTTTAATGTTTTAGGGACTCTTGAAACAACCAGCAAACCAGGCTTTCAACACTGGATGTAAAGAATCTAGCTAGCTAAAGCACTTACTGCAAATTGAATGTACCATTTTGTAAGCTTGCCTTGCTGATATTTGCTATGCAATGCAGCTGAAGTAACATAGCTAACTAACTATTTGCTTGCTTATTGTGCAGTGGTGGATAAAAATACCTTTATGCCTATGGATGTGTAGCTAACTATGTAGCCAATCTGTGTATGAACCCTAAAACGATTCGGTATACAGTTGAAGTCAGAAGTTTACATACACTTAAGTTGGAGTCATTAAAACTTGTTTTTCAACCACTCCAACAAATTTCGTGTTAACAAACTATAGTTTTGTCAAGTCAGTTCGGACACCTACTTTGTGCATGACACAAGTCATTTTTCCAACAATTGTTTACAGATATAATTCACTGCAATACTATTCCAGTGGGTCAGAAGTGTATATACACTAAGTTGACTGTGGCTTAAAACAGCTTAGAAAATTCCAGAAAATGATGTCATGGCTTTAGAAGCTACTGATAGGCTAATTGACATAATTTGAGTCAATTGGAGGTGTACCTGTGGATACATTTTAAGGCTTACATTCAAACGCAGTGCCTCTATGCTTAACATCATGGGAAAATCAAAAGAAATCTGCCAAATGGACAATGACCCCAAGCATACTTCCAAACGGCTTAAGGACAACAAAGTCAAGGTATTGTAGTGGTCATCACAAAGCCCTGACCTCAATCCTATAGAACATTTGTGGACAGAACTGAAGAAATGTGTGCGAGCAAAGAGGCCTTACAAACCTAACTCAGTTACACCAGCTCTGTCAGGAGGAATGGGCCAAAATTCACCCAACTTATTGTGGGAAGCGTGTGGAAGGCTACCCGAAACGTTTGACCCAAGTTAAACAATTTAAAGGCAATGATACCAAATACTAACTGAGTGTATGTAAACTTCTTACCCACTGGGAATGTGATGAAAGAAATAAAAGCTGAAATAAATAATTCTCTCTTCTATTATTCTGACATTTCACATTCTTAGTATAAAGTAACTGACTATCTGACTAACTCACCTAAAACAGGGAATTTTTACTAGGATTAAATGTCAGGAATTTTGAAAAACTGAGTTCAACTTTTTATGGCTGGAGGGGCAGTATTTTTTATATATTTTTTAACCTTTATTTAACTAGGCAAGTCAGTTAAGAACAATTTCTTATTTTCAATGACAGCCTAGTTAACACACAGGCAGCCTGTTCAGGGGCAGAACGACAGATTTGTACCTTGATTTGTACCTTGGCAGCTCGGGGATTTGAACTTGCAACCTTTCAGTTATTAGTCCAACATTGGCTACCCTGCCGCCCCAGTATTGAGTAGCTTGGATGAAAAGGTGCCCATTGTAAACGGCCAGCTCCTCAGTCTCAGTTGCTTATATATGCATATTATTATTATTAGTATTGGATGGAAAACACTCTGAAGTTTCTAAAACTGTTTGAATTATGTCTGTGAGTATAACAGAACTCATATAGCAGGCAAAAACCTGAGAGATTCCACTTCCTTCCTGAGAGCTTGGTTGAAAATCTGCCACGTCCAGAAAAAAAATTCTGCATGTGGCAGATTTTCAACCAAGCTCTCATTGAAATTACAGCGAGATATGGATGAGTTTTCACTTCCCAAGCCTTCCACTAGATGTCAATAGAACTTTTTCTGATGACTCTAATGTGAAGGGGGGTCGAATGACACAGGAAATAGTCACCACTGCCATGAGTGGACCATGCTTTCACCAGGCGCGTTCACAGGGGTAGGACCTGCGTTTCACCAGTCATCTGAAGTAATTCTAATTCTCCGGTTGGAATGTTATTCAAGATATATGTAAACAACATTCTAAAGATTGATTCAGTACAACGTTTGACATGTTTCTACTGACTGTTACCGAACTTTTGGACATTTCGTCACATTATAGTGGACGCGCTTTGCGACTTTGGAATTGTTTACCAAACGTGTTAACCAAAGTAGCTAATTGGACATTTATAATGGACATTTTTGAACTAATCAAGCAGTTATTGTGGACCTGGGATTTCTAGGACTGCATTCTGATGAAGTTCATCAAAGGTAAGGAAACATTTATCATGTATTTTCTGGTTTCTGTTGACTCTAACATAGAGGCTAATTTGGCTACTGTTCTGAGCACCGTTTCAGATTATTGCATGTGTGTCACGTTCTGACCTTTATTTCCTTCATGTTGTCTTTATTCAGTATGGTCAGGGCGTGAGTTGTGGTGGGCAGTCTGTGTGTTTTTCTATGTTGGGGTTTTGAGTTCAGCCTAGTATGGTTCTCAATCAGAGGCAGGTGTCGTTAGTTGTCTCTGATTGAGAATCATACTTAGGTAGCCTGGGTTTCACTTCTGAGTTGTGGGTGTTTGTTTCCTTGTGAGTGTTTGTTGCCACACGGTACTGTTTCCGTTTTGTTCGTTTCACGTTTATTGTTTTGTAGTGTTCAGTTTATGTCTTTAAATAAACGTTATGGACACTTACCACGCTGCACATTGGTCCTCCCATCCTTCTCGCTTCTCCTCTTCCGACGAGGAGGAGGAATGCTGTTACAATGTGTTTCTTTTTCCATAAACCTTTTTGAAATCTAACACAGCGGTTGCATTAAGGAGAGGTATATCTATCATTCGATGTGTATAACTTGTATTATCATCTCCATTTATGATGAGTATTTCTGTTGAAACGATGTGGCTATGCAAAATCACTTGATGTTTTTGCAACTAGTGAATCTAATAAGCCAATGTAAACATGCATGTATTTTGTAACATGAAGTCCTATGAGTGTCATCTGATAATTCAAGGTTAGTGATTAATTTGATCTTTATTTCTGGTTTTTGTGAATGCTATATTTCACTGGAAAATTAATGTGCTTATTGTGGTTTGGTGGAGACCTAACATAATCGTTTGCAGTGCTTTCGCTGAAAAGCCTATTTGAAATCGGACACTTTGGTGGGATTAACAACAAGATTACCTTTAAAATTATATAAAACACATGTATGTTTTAGGAATTGTAATTATGAGATTTCTGTGGTTTGAATTTGGCGCCCTCTATTTTCACTGGTAGTTGTCACATCGATCCCGGTATTGGGATGGCAGCCATAACAAATTAAGTATATTTGGCTAAGGTGGAGGTAACCTTCCGACTTCAACTGTATTAGTTCAGCACCTAGCTATGAACCTCAGCTATCATAGCCAGTTGTATCCATCTGAATCTGAGACCACCCTCCCTGCCTCCTGCTTAGCGGATTCTGTTGGGGGGTTTGATCCGGCCTCAGGTACTGGAATGGGCTCACTCTTCCAGGCTTACCTGTCATCCCGGTATTCGTCGAACTCTGGCTTTCCTTCATCAACTCTTCTGGTGGCCCACCATGGTTCCTGACATCTCAGCCTTCATCGCCGCATACAGTGTGTGCGCGCAAAGCAAGACTCCACAGCAAGCTCCATCTGGCCTCCTACAGCCACTCCCTGTCCCTCATCGCCCCTGGTCCCATATTTCCCTGGATTTTGTCACTGGGCTTCCTCAGTCAGATGGCAACACCACCACCCTGATGGTGGTTGACAGATTCTCCAAGGCAGCCCATTTCATCCTTCTTCCGAAGTTACCTACGGCCAAGGAGACGGCCTTCAGCCAAGGAGACGGCCTTCAGCCAAGGAGACGGCCTTCAGCCAAGGAGACGGCCTTCAGCCAAGGAGACGGCCCAGCTTATGGTACAAGACGTCTTCCAAATCTATGGACTCCCAGTTGACATTGTCTCGGACCGGGGTCCTCAGTTCTCATCCCAATTCTGGAAGGCGTTCTGCACACTTATCGGGTCATCAGCTAGCCTGTCATTTGGGATTCATCATTCATTGATTTTTAAGTAATTAATTAGCATTTTATTGCATGGCATAAGTACTTGATACATCAGAAAAGCAGAACTTAATATTTGGTCATTTGTAATTCTGTAATTCTTGACCAGGTTTGCACACTGCAGCAGGGAATTTGGCCCACTCCTCTATACAGATCCTTCAGGTTTCGGGGCTGTCACTGGGCAATACGGACTTTCAGCTCCCTCCAAAGATGTTCTATTGGGTTCAGGTCTGGAAACTGGCTAGGCCACTCCAGGACGTTGAGATGCTTCTTACGGAGCCACTCCTTAGTTGTCCTGGCTGTGTGTTTCGGGTCGTTGTCATGCTGGAAGACCCAGCCACGACCCATCTTCAATTGCTCTTACTGAGGGAAGGAGGTTTTTGGCCAAGATTTCGCGATACATGGCTCCATCCATCCTCCCCTCAATACGGTGTCCCCTTTGCAGAAAAGCATCCCCGAAGAATGATGTTTCCACCTCCATGCTTCATGGTTGGGATGATGTTCTTGGGGTTGTACTCATCCTTTTTTCTCCAAACACACCAAATAGCTCTATTTTTGTCTCATCAGACCACATGACCTTCTCCCATTCCTCTGGATCATCCAGATGGTCACTAGCAAACTTCAGACGGACCTGGACATGCGCTGGCTTGAGCAGGGGGACCTTGCGTGCGCTGCAGGATTTTAATCCATGACGGCATAGTGTGTTACTAATGGTTCTTTGAGACTGTGGTCCCAGCTCTCTTCAGGTCATTGACCAGTTACTGCCGTGTAGTTCTGGGCTGATCCCCGACCTTCCTCGTGATCATTGATGCCCCACGAGGTGAGATATTGCATGGAGCCCCACACCGAGGGTGATTGACCGTCATCTTGAACTTCTTCCATTTTCTAATAATTGCACCAACAGTTGTTGCCTTCTCACCAAGCTGCTTGCCTATTATCCTGTAGCCCATCCCAGCCTTGTGCAGGTCTACAATTTTATCCCTGATGTCCTTACAAAGCTCTCTGGTCTTGGCCATTGTGGAGAGGTTGGAGTATGTTTGATTGAGTGTGTGGACAGGTGTCTTTTATACAGGTAACGAGTTAAAACAGGTGCAGTTAATACAGGTAATGAGTGGAGAACTGGAGGGCTTCTTAAAGAAAAACAAACAGGTTTGTGAGAGCCGGAATTATTACTGGTTGGTAGATGATCAAATACTTATGTCATGCAATAAAATGCACATGAATTACTTAAAAATCATACAATGTGATTTTCTGGATTTTTGTTTTAGATTCCGCCTCTCACAGTTGAAGTGTACCTATGATAAAAATTACAGACCTCTACATGCTTTGTAAGTAGGAAAACCTGCAAAATCGGCAGTGTATCAAATGCTTGTTCTCCCCACTGTATATGCCTGAGCCTGCATACTGCACAACACAATCCATCAATCAGTTTGATACATGAGTGTGTAGGTCTGGGTTATAGGGTGTATAATTGTTCAAAATGTATTCAATATGGGTGACTTAAAATATCCTGTTTTTTTACAGACATCACACCCTTACCTAAACAGCACCCTCACCTGAGAAGTAGAAATCAAAGGGAGAGAAACTAGGAATTTAATAACTCTAGTTGACATAGATAAGTAAATGGAAGAATACTCTTATGCAATGTTTTATTTTTATTTCACCTTTATTTAACCAGGTGGATGGCTCTCAAAAGAGCCAGTTGAACAGACAACACAGGTTGTAAACAATTAGCAAGTCAATAACACAGTAGAAAAAAAAATGGGTAGTCTTATGGTGTTGCAAAAGGCATGAGGAGGTAGGGAATAATACAACAGCACTGGAGTGATAAATGATCCATGTACAGGTAGAGATATTGGTGTGCAAAAGAGCAGAAAAGTAAAAACAGGAGGAATGAAGATCTACCTGCACACAGGGTTTCCTCTCTGATGTTTGCGTTGTTGAGATAAAAGTCCCCATCCGATTTTTGAAACATCCTCACAGGCAGCAGAGCAGCAAATGAGGTGTTCTTTAGGGATGATCTGAGATACACCTCTGGCTACGGATGGGTGTTGCCATCGGACCAGTGAACTGAGATAAGGCGGAGCTTTACCTAGCATGGACTTGTAGATGATGGAGCCTCTCGAATATGTAGTGAGGGCCTGGTCCTCGCAGTGGTGGGTGGTATAAGGTGCTTTCCATCCTCATGAAGTGTTGCAGGACACAGGTAGGTCTTCTCAGTTTTACTAGGGTCAACAAAACTCTATTCTCTATCTTGTTTGAGATGTTTGATGAGTCAGGAGTTGCAGTCTAGCCAGACACCTAGGTACTTATGGCCACACCTGATCTTCATGAGTGCATTTGTTTTTCCTTTCAAATGCTGGGTCTCGTTTTTTACTAGACTAAAATGAACAGCTTTGTATGAGTTAAAAACATCATGGCATGCGAGAATTGAACCCTCTGGCACCCTGAGTGACACAGTGGACTAAGTGTAGTCTATGGTGTTGCCAGGGAACAGCACCCTAGAAGAAGTAGGAGGTGAAGATCTCCTGCACAATAGTTGTTGGAATCCTGAAACATCCTGCAGAGCAGCAGATCATAGCTGCAGATCCTCTCCTGGTCCTCGTGCCATCCTCAAAGTTAAGGAAATGTGTTTGCATCTTGTTTGGTTAATGCCTAAATGGCCACAAATGAAGTGCTTGTTTCCCAAATGTGGTCTGTTTGCTAAAATCTGAGTTAAAACAAAAATGTAGTGGACTAATTCTATGGATAGAGAACAGAAGATCATAGTTTTGAATCTCACTGACGCTGTGCCACAAAAAAAGAAATGTGTTTGCATGGTTAATGCCTAAGGAAATGAAATTCCCATGTGTGCTATCTGTTACAAAAAAAATGTATATATATATATATATATATATATATATATATATATATATATTTCACCTTTATTTAACCAGGTAGGCTAGTTGAGAACAAGTTTTCATTTACAATTGCGACCTGGCCAAGATAAAGCATAGCAGTGTGACACAAACAACAACAGAATTACACATGGAATAAACAAACATATAGTCAATAACACAATAGAGAGAAAAGTCAATATACTGTGTGTGCACATGAGGTAAGATTAGGGAGGTAAGGCAATAAATAGCCATAGTGGCGAAATAATTACAATTTAGCTGTGCTTGGAGTTCAAAACAGTTAACCCAAACTAAGCTAGCAGTGTTATTAAAATTATTATCAGAAAGTGAATTAAACCTCCCAGGAAACCATAGTACGCTCCCAGAACAGGTAGGATTTTCACTTCTGTTCTCAGAACATTTTCAAAAACGGTCAGGAAACTTATGGCTTCTTTCCTAGAACCAATGGAAAACCAAAAATGTTCTTTCCAACAACTTCCAAGGAACCAAATGTGCTAGCTGGGAATAGACCACCAAGTTTCCCCTTGATTTTGCCAACGAGGAACATGAATTCACTGTTGTTGAGTAGCCTCAAAGTGTTTGTGTTTAATGGTCTCTACACATTCAATGATCAGCTTCTTTGGCAGTCGATAGTCCTTCACTTATTAATGGCCCAGAACTGATTACCAAGGAGAGAAGGGGTGACTTGATTTATTTAAAACCACAAATTAATTAAATCCACTTATAAAGGAAGGTGAGCATTTAAATTCTGAGCAAGTTTTCGTAATCAAAAATGGGTATGTGTAAGCATGGCTGCCTTCTTGGGACAGGTCTCTATTGTTAAAGGGATATTTACTTCAATGTGATTACCTGTATTTAATATAGTTTAGATAAGAGTACCACTGAATGTTTGGTTCGTAGTACAGAAATACTAACTTGCATGCCAGCCTGATTAATTTGCTTAACTCTCAGGCTGGTTACAAGGCTAAATTAAGAGTACAACCCCCAACTGTTAATTTGCTAATATTCTCCTATAATGTGTAATTGTTCTTTGTTTATGGTATCTAGTCTACATAAAGTATACAATATATAGATTATGTGAAATTCCTCTGTCTATATTCTGTCTGTATATTTAATCTATTCCTGGCTGCACCATTTCACCAAGTCAGATTATATGTAAATATAAATGAACTTGGAGAATAAAGGGGATTCTGGTTCTGACTCAATTCAAGATGATCTGTACTTTACAAGTGGCTGTGGTTAAAAAGTATATAGGTATAGGTCTGCAGAAGTAGCCAGACTGTTATTTGTTTATTTTACATGTAGTCAGATATACACGGACTATACCAAATATTATTAACAACTTCCTAATATTGAGTTGCACCCCCACCCCCCATTTTACCCTCAGAACAGCCTAAATTTGTCTGGGCATGCTGGCTCATGTTAACTCCAATGCTTTGGGTGGTAGACCATTCTTGATACTCACGGAAAACTGTTGACCGCGAAAAGCCCAGCAGCGTTGCAGTTCTTGACAGAAACCGGTGCACCTGGCAACTACTACCATATCCCGTTCAAAGGCACTTCAATATTTTCTCTTGCCCATTGACCCTCTGAATGACACACATACACAATCCTTGTCTCAATTGTCTCAAGGCTTAAAAATCCTTCTTTAACCTGTCTCCTTCCCTTCATCTCCACTGATGGAAGTGGATTTAACAAGTGACATCAATAAGGGATCACTTTCACCTGGATTGTCAGAGGAAGTCCATAAAAATTGTCAAAGACTCCAGCCATCCTAGTCATAGACTGTTCTCTTTGCTAACGCACTGCAAGCGGTACCTGGGCGCCAAGTCTAGGTCAAAGAGGCTTCTAAACAGCTTCTACCCCAAAGCCATAAGACTCCTGAACAGCTAATCAGTTGGCTACCCAAACTATTTGCTGCTACTCTCTGTTATTATCTATGCATAGCCACTTTAATAACCCTACCTGCATGTACATAATTACCTCAATTACCTCCACACCGGTGCCCCACACATTGACACATTGACTCTGAACCGGTATCCCCTGTATATAGCCCTGCTATTGTTATTTACTGCTGCCCTTAATTATTTCTTATTATTATCTCGTACTATTTTTGGGGGTATTTTCTCAAAACTGCATTGTTGGTTAAGGGCTTGTAAGTAAGTATTTCACGCTAAGGTCTACACCTGCTGTATTCGGCACATGTGACAAATACAATTGGATTTGATTTGATTCACCTGCTCAGTCTGTCATGGAAATATAAAATGAAATCAAAGTTTTGTCAAGACTGCCGAATACAACAGGTGTAGACCCTACAGTGAAATGCTTACTTACAGGCTCTAACCAATTGTGCAAAAAAAGGTATTAGGTGAACAATAGCTAAGTAAAGAAATAAAACAACAGTTAAAAGACAGGCTATATACAGTAGCGAGGCTATAAAAGTAGCGAGACTACATACAGACACCAGTTAGTCAGAATGATTGAGGTAGTATGTACATGTAGATATGGTTAAAGTGACTATGCATATATGATAAACAGAGAGTAGCAGTAGTGTAAAAAGAGGGGTTGGCGGGTGGTGGGACACAGTGCAGATAGCCCAGTTAGCCAATGTGCGGGAGCACTGGTTGGTCTGGCTAATTGAGGTAGTATGTACATGAATGTATAGTTATAGTGATTATGCATATATGATAAACAGAGAGTAGCAGCAGCGTAAAAGAGGAGTTGGGAGGAGGCACACAATGCAAATAGTCCGGGTAGATATTTGATTACCTGTTCAGGAGTCTTATGGCTTGGGGGTAAAAACTGTTGAGAAGCCTTTTTGTCCTAGACTTGGCACTTGGCCATGCTGTAGTAGAGAGAACAGTGGACTTTGCGTTTAGCCTTCAAAATAAAAGTATATAATTGACAATGATGCAAATGAATACAAATAGTAGAATTATGCCATAATTGAATAGATCGTGCTAAATGAGGTTGGAATGTTATATAAAATCAACAAAAGACATTAATTTGTTAATTTGACAAAGGTCTGTTGAAATCACACTTGATGTATTATACTTTAGAATTGCATTGGAATGAGTGACACCCAGAGAACATTACCATCGCAGATCTTATTGCGGGACTCTGAAACAACTGTGAATTGAGCCACATTTATTGTCAACCTATGTGCATTGAACACTATTCCAGAGGAAAAACAATACTGTGTGGATGTTTTGGAGTCTGATAACTCTGAGGAGGACGTTGGGAAAAAAGAGTTTGGATATTGAGTAGACTGATACCCACTTTCATTGTTCCCCAATCTGTAGGTAAAGCGATAGGCAATATGAATGTCAATACACACAATAGGCTGACTGGGGAGGTGATTTCACACAGTCACAGTCCCGCGATAAGAGCTACAACGCCACTTTTTGCGTAAACTCTTCACAGTTGTGTTCTGTGGGTGTCACCGAGTAGACTGATACCCTAGTTCATTGCTTCACATTCCAACCTTGTTTAACATCTAGTCTAAATATGGCATGATTCCAAAATTGTAACCTACTGCATCACTTTCAAATAGGTACTTTTATTTTGAAGGCAAACCACAAATTCCACTATTATGCCTAATTCTTATTGTGGCTAGCTTCACAACACATACCCCGGTCCAGGTTGGTTTCTTATAACATTAGCTTTGGGCAACAGGGTTAAGTAGCTGGCTAACTATCTATTTTCATGAACTGAAGTTCAATTTCAATAGGCAAACAACAAGTGGCAACCTAGCTAATACTTACTCACAAGGATTCCTAAATCATTGATAAGAATAATGAAAATGACTGCAGTTTCTACTCGTCATTGTTTTCAGGCTGGTTGTATTGGTGCTAGCTAGGTGCCAAGCTAAAGCTAGCTAGCTACCCCAGCAGTTGTGGTCAAACAATGAATGCTGTATTGTAAACACATCGTTCGTGGCCGGTGTTTGCTTGTTTGTACAGCTTTGACAGCGCTACTGATAGTAGTGGTGGCGCTTGGCTTACACATGCATATTCAGAACACACATTCTCTAATAGAATATATATATATATATATATATATATATATATATAGAACTGTGTTATTTGACGTGTCAAATTAAAAGCTTAATTAACGTGTCAAATAGTGTTATTTGACGTGTATCGTTTTTGACATGCAAAGACCCAAACGGTGTTCCTTATGGAAAGACCAGGTGTTCGTAATGTTTTGCTCAGTGTATGCTGAAATACTGCTTCACTAGAGCACAGCTTGCTGTCACCCCACGTCACCAACTACGAAAAGCAATACAACGATCCTGGGGAAAATTCTTCCCTGTACCACCCACACTTTTGAGAAGCGTGTTTGTTTAATTTCACTCAATGTAGGCTAATATAACAGTGCTCCTCTTGCGTTGTGTACAATCAATCATCGACACGATCTCCAGCACTGTACAAAATAAATGAACCCCCCCACCAGACACAGTAAGTTGCTAGCTAGAATTAGCTGGAATTCTCTGCAACAAATATAAACAAAAAGTGCTGCATCTTATGTGTGATGTTCTAATAACATTTACAAACAAATTGATACAAATTGTATATTCAAATCATCACTTGGGAGTATAAAATCACTTTTGATGTACAGTGCTTTTACAACCAACCACTTACCGCTGGTTTGGTGCTTGTTCACTGGGACGATTCTAACTGAAACATCCTCCCTTGTAAGCAAGCCACACAAACCAGCCAATAAGATGCCATGTTGAGTAGGTGAAGGCAAGACAAAACCAAAAACCCATTGGCTTAACAATGAAGTGGCAAGGGCAATCACCAATATAAACCTGTTACACTAACATGCTGAACAGACCGCACGTGCACCATCGCGCACGCATGTTGATTTTGTCTCCCCACACCAGATGCTATCAGGGCACGCAGGGTGAAATATCAAAACCAACTCTGAACCAACTATATTAATTTGGGGACAGGTCGAAACGCATTAAACATTTATGGCAATTTAGCTAGCTAGCTTGCTGTTGCTAGCTAATTTGACCTGGGATATAAACATTGGGTTGTTATTTCACCTGAAATCTACTCCGACAATTAATCCACAGATTAAAGTGAAAAGTTTGTTTCCAGTAAACTCTCTTCCTTCAGGCTTCTTGTTTTTTGGACTTTATATGGCGGTTGGCAATCAAATTTAAGGTGCATTACCACTGCCGTGTGGACTTCAGTTCATCTTTCAATCACCCGTGGGTATAACCGTGGGTATATGCTCCTAAAAACCAATGACTACAATGGGAGAGTCAGGACTTGCAGCGAGTTAAGCATCACGAATAGAACCAAGTACTATTTTAGCGCCTGGCTACGCAGACACTCGCGAGCAGTTTGGATGCAATCAATGCAATATAAATGTGTATATATATACTGTATATGTTATTCAATCATTGCATCATGTCACTACTTCCCCCGAAGTCGGTCCCTCTCCTTGTTCAGGCGGCGTTCAGCGTCACCGGCCTTCTAGCCACCGCCGATCCACTTTTCATTTTCCATTAGTTTTGTCTTTGTCTTACACACCTGGTTTCACTCAACCAATTACCTGTTTATTATTTAACCCTCCGTTCCCCATGTTTGTTATTTTTTGGGCACGCTATTTTGTTGGCTCGTATATTTGCCTTGTATTTTGAGTAAAGTACGGTGATTACTCATTTCTGCTGTCCTGCGCCTGACTCTCTACACCAGCTACACACAGGACCACATTACAGAATCACTCACCCGAAGAATGGAGTCAGCAGGAGCAGACGACCTCCCAGTTGCAGTGGAGGAGCGCGTTCAGCAACACGCGACCATATTGCAACGTCTGGGCACCGCCATGGATCGCGTGCTGCAGACTATGGATTGTTGGAAGAGAGGAGGAGGTTCTTCAGCGCCTCCACCAGCCCCACTACAACAGGCTGTCCACCCCTCCTTCACCTAGTCCCAGCGGGATTTGACTTGCGCTCCCGAGGGAGTATGATGGGACAGCTGGTGGGACTGTTGGGACTGGAGGATGGTACGGTGCTGGTGGAAAGCTACGGCTGGCAACAACACCTGACTCGTACTTTAGGCCGCTGCCACAGATCTAGCAGTACCAGCACTTCAGCTGAAAATGATTCAATTGCGTTGTACGACGTTCTTCTTCTTCTCTAAACCTGGGAGGTGAATTGAAGATTTGCAGGGTTGTAATGTAATGTCTTGTTGTCGTTATTCCCTGCTTTACAGCTTCGGTGGTCTGGAGCCTGGTGTTGTTGTCGCCAAGGAGCGTTCAAACTCAGTCGAGACCAGGTTTCAGCTGCTGCCCAACGCTGACATCCTTCCTCCCATAGATGGTCTGCCTGTACAAGCACCACCTGGACTGGACACAGCTAGACAAACTTATCTTTTTGAGAAGATAAGGGATTTTTGCGACGAAGAGGCTATGGACATCACATGCCCTGCACCAAAGTGAAGGACAGAAACAGGCTCTCTCCTAACACACACGTCATACGCTGCTGCTACAATTCTTTTTTGTCCTGCTGCTCAGCCACTTTACCCCTGATTGTATGCATATAACTACCTCGTCTATCACCGATATCGTTCTTGTACATACTGTATATTATTTTATTTATATTGACACTATCTATTCCTGATATTGCTAATATGGGAGTAACCATTCGGCTGTACTGTTTACACCTTCTGTCGAGACCCATCCACTTAGCAAGACTTAGCAGAATTTGATATATAAAATTAATACTGATATGTGTGGTCGTAACATGATTTTGTAACATACCACAACAATATAATTTGACCGTATCAAGTGTCCACCACATAAATATATGGCACATGCATCTGTTTATGTACCGTACATGTGCACCTCACTCAGGTTTCAAGTCAGATTGCATGACCTTTACTTATGTATGGTATACTACGTGATAAGTTTGTGTGTAACAGTATATAAACAGTATATAAAGGATCACCACAGATAACACTGCTACTCCTACTGCTCTCTCCTCGTCCGCCCACGTGTTCTCGCACACCCCGAGAGCTTCTGGTCAGCGGGGTGGTGGCACCGGGATCCTCGTCTCTCCCAAGTGGTCATTCTCTCTTTCTCCCCTTACCCATCTGTCTATCACCTCCTTTGAATTCCATGCTGTCACAGTTACCAGCCCTTTCAAGCTTAACATCCTTATCATTTATCGCCCTCCAGGTTCCCTCGGAGAGTTCATCAATGAGCTTGATGCCTTGATAAGCTCCTTTCCTGAGGACGGCTCACCTCTCACAGTTCTGGGCGACTTTAACCTCCCCACGTCTACCTTTGACTCATTCCTCTCTGCCTCCTTCTTTCCACTCCTCTCCTCTTTTGACCTCACCCTCTCACCTTCCCCCTACTCACAAGGCAGGCAATACGCTCGACCTCATCTTTACTAGATGCTGTTCTTCCACTAACCCCATTGCAACTCCCCTCCAAGTCTCCGACCACTACCTTGTATCCTTTCCCCTCTCGCTCTCATCCAACACTTCCCACACTGCCCCTACTCGGATGGTATCGCGCCGTCCCAACCTTCGCTCTCTCTCCCCCGCTACTCTCTCCTCTTCCATCCTATCATCTCTTCCCTCTGCTCAAACCTTCTCCAACCTATCTCCTGATTCTGCCTCCTCAACCCTCCTCTCCTCCCTTTCTGCATCCTTTGACTCTTTATCTCCCCTATCCTCCAGGCCGGCTCGGTCCTCCCCTCCCGCTCCGTGGCTCGACGACTCATTGCGAGCTCACAGAACAGGGCTCCGGGCAGCCGAGCGGAAATGGAGGAAAACTCGCCTCCCTGCGGACCTGGCATCCTTTCACTCCCCCTCTCTACATTTTCCTCCTCTGTCTCTGCTGCTAAAGCCACTTTCTACCACTCTAAATTCCAAGCATCTGCCTCTAACCCTAGGAAGCTCTTTGCCACCTTCTCCTCCCTCCTGAATCCTCATCCCCCTCCCCCTCCTCCCTCTCTGCAGATGACTTCGTCAACCATTTTGAAAAGAAGGTCGACGACATCCGATCCTCGTTTGCTAAGTCAAACGACACCGCTGGTTCTGCTCACACTGCCCTACCCTGTGCTCTGACCTCTTTCTCCCTCTCTCTCCAGATGAAATCTCGCGTCTTGTGACGGCCGGCCGCCCAACAACCTGCCCGCTTGACCCTATCCCCTCCTCTCTTCTCCAGACCATTTCCGGAGACCTTCTCCCTTACCTCACCTCGCTCATCAACTCATCCCTGACCGCTGGCTACGTCCCTTCCGTCCTCAAGAGAGCGAGAGTTGCACCCCTTCTGAAAAAACCTACACTCGATCCCTCCGATGTCAACAACTACAGACCAGTATCCCTTCTTTCTTTTCTCTCCAAAACTCTTGAACGTGCCGTCCTTGGCCAGCTCTACCGCTATCTCTCTCAGAATGACCTTCTTGATCCAAATCAGTCAGGTTTCAAGACTAGTCATTCAACTGAGACTGCTCTTCTCTGCATCACGGAGGCGCTCCGCACTGCTAAAGCTAACTCTCTCTCCTCTGCTCTCATCCTTCTAGACCTATCGGCTGCCTTCGATACTGTGAACCATCAGATCCTCCTCTCCACCCTCTCCGAGTTGGGCATCTCCGGCGCGGCCCACGCTTGGATTGCGTCCTACCTGACAGGTCGCTCCTACCAGGTGGCGTGGCGAGAATCTGTCTCCTCACCATGCGCTCTCACCACTGGTGTCCCCCAGGGCTCTGTTCTAGGCCCTCTCCTATTCTCGCTATACACCAAGTCACTTGGCTCTGTCATAACCTCACATGGTCTCTCCTATCATTGCTATGCAGACGACACACAATTAATCTTCTCCTTTCCCCCTTCTGATGACCAGGTGGCGAATCGCATCTCTGCATGTCTGGCAGACATATCAGCGTGGATGACGGATCACCACCTCAAGCTGAACCTCGGCAAGACGGAGCTGCTCTTCCTCCCGGGAAGGACTGCCCGTTCCATGATCTCGCCATCACGGTTGACAACTCCACTGTGTCCTCCTCCCAGAGCGCTAAGAACCTTGGCGTGATCCTGGACAACACCCTGTCGTTCTCAACTAACATCAAGGCGGTGGCCCGTTCCTGTAGGTTCATGCTCTACAACATCCGCAGAGTACGACCCTGCCTCACACAGGAAGCGGCGCAGGTCCTAATCCAGGCACTTGTCATCTCCCGTCTGGATTACTGCAACTCGCTGTTGGCTGGGCTCCCTGCCTGTGCCATTAAACCCCTACAACTCATCCAGAACGCCGCAGCCCGTCTAGTGTTCAACCTTCCCAAGTTCTCTCACGTCACCCCGCTCCTCCGCTCTCTCCACTGGCTTCCAGTTGAAGCTCGCATCCGCTACAAGACCATGGTGCTTGCCTACGGAGCTGTGAGGGGAACGGCACCTCAGTACCTCCAGGCTCTGATCAGGGCCCTACACCCAAACAAGGGCACTGCGTTCATCCACCTCTGGCCTGCTCGCCTCCCTACCACTGAGGAAGTACAGTTCCCGCTCAGCCCAGTCAAAACTGTTCGCTGCTCTGGCCCCCCAATGGTGGAACAAACTCCCTCACGACGCCAGGACAGCGGAGTCAATCACCACCTTCCGGAGACACCTGAAACCCCACCTCTTTAAGGAATACCTAGGATAGGATAAGTAATCCTTCTCACCCCCCATCCCCCCCCTAAAGATTTAGATGCACTATTGTAAAGTGGCTGTTCCACTGGATGTCATAAGGTGAATGCACCAATTTGTAAGTCGCTCTGGATAAGAGCGTCTGCTAAATGACTTAAATGTAAATGTAATGGTAATGTACTGGTGTGAAGGCATTTTGGCAGTGGTACTTCAGTAAAAATACTAAAGTGGGGGTATCAGTACATTACTTTAGCATTTATATTTTTGGCAACTTTTACTTCACCACATTCCGAAATAAAATAATTTTTTACTCCATACATTTTCCCTGACCCCAAAAGTACTCGTTACATTTTGACAGGAAAATTGTCCCATTCACACTTATCAAGAGAACATCCCTGGTGATCCCTACTGCATCTGATCTGGCAGACTCACTAAACTCAAATGCTTTGTTTGTAAATTATGTCTGAGTGTTGTCACATGGAATGACGCTGTAGAGAGGAAGCAGGTATGGGGAGTCAACCATTTATGTAATGAGACAAGAAGAGCGTCAGCAAACTAGTAATACAAACAAAAACAATTAATGCAGAAGCGGGGAACAGAGCTGGGGAACTGACAAATATAGGGGAGGTAATAACAGGTGATGAGTGAGTCCAATATCGCGGACGCACGTGACGAGGGGAGGCAGGTGTGCGTAACGGATGACAGGAGTGCGTGTTGCAGGGCAGCCTAGCGCCCTCAAGCGTTTCGGGGGGGGCAGACGTGACATGTTGGAGTGTGCCCCTTGCTATCCGTCAATAAAAATGAATAATAACAAATTGTGCCTTTCATATAAGGCATTTGAAATGATTTATACTTTAACTCAAGTATGACAATTGTGTACTTTTCCACCACTGGATGTGGCTGGAGGTTATTTCTTTCACATGACCCATCAATTTAATTTACCCAAGTGTGTCTGTGTAAGGGTCATCTAATATGTGACCCAATTCAGGAAACATTTGTTGCAGAAATGGCTTCTTGAACATATGAACTTATGTGTCTTAATAATAAACTTGTATGCCATCTGTAAATATGAATATAATTTTTAACTTGTTGGTTAAGCCACAGAAAAAGTTGGCAACCTTCCCACTATCCACGATTGGCTGAGATAATGAGTGGGCTAGACATGCCGAGAGAGGAGTTCAGATGGGTCTGCCATATTGAAGGCTTCTGTCTATTTGAGCTCGTCAGTCTGTGTTGGTAGTGGAGCTGCTTAAAGTGTTGCTCTCCACTTTTTTTAGGATCAAGTTTTGAAATCAGTGGAATTAGAGTATGAAAACTAAAGAGATGGAGAAAACACCTGTTTCCGGATTACATCTTCAAACTAAGGGCAACCGTGGTATGGCATTCCTGAAAGGTGAAAGGGAGATGCGTCTATCATGCATGATGATGTATACAAGTAAGATAGCTACTACATTGTCAGATACACGCTTCTAATTTTGACAAAAAGTGGTTTAATTTCAAGCTAAGGTGTACTATTAGCTAGCTAGCTAACATTATCTGACATTATTATTTGTTAACCAGAGCTGTTTGCTTTTCTAGTTAGAGCCTAATGTTAGCTAGCAAACATTGAACCTGGTTAGTTAGCTCCCAGCACTGTGGCATTGTTGACACTTGGTTCATTGTTGTTAAACTAGCTAACGTTACCTGGCTGGCTCGTTAGCTAACATTACGTGCACAACACCCATTGAATATGGCCAGTGTCGGTAAACGTCTGCAAAAAAAGCTAAATGAAATTGTTGCCAGCAGAGCTGGTTAGGCTGTTTTCCTGTTATCCAGAGGTAAATAAATCGTCCAGAGCGTCAAGTGTGCGCTCTGACAGCGAAACGAGATGGGTGGGGCTAAAGCTTAAGAGGGTGTGAACAATGCTGAATGGGTGTAGACAAAGAGGAGCTCTTCACTACATATCAAAACATTCAAAGGGGATTTTCTCTAAAGAGAGTTTACAAGTTGATCAACTTTCAAAGAAGAATTACTTTCCCATTGTTCCTCAAATGCAGTGTATGATATACCATTTTGTAGCTCTGTGTCTGCTTTTTCGTAAAAAACACATTTTCAAATTTTACAACGTAAGACCGAATCAAGGTGGTCGGTCACATTTCTGTATGGACTTAGTTTTGTGCACAGGGGCATTGTCATACTGAAACTGCAAAGGGCCTTGCCCAAACTGTTGGCAAAAAGTTGGAAGCACAGAATCGTCTAGAATGTCATTGTATGCTATAGCGTTCAGATTTCCCTTCCAGAACCATGAAAAACAGCCACAGACCATTATTACTTCTCCACCAAACTTTACAGTTGGCACTATGCATCGGGGCAGGTAGCGTTCTCCTGGCATCTGCCAAAGTCAGTTTGGAACTCGGTAGTGAGTGTTGCAAACAAGGACAGACAATTTTTACTTGCTACGCGCTTCAGCACTCGGAGGTCCCATTCTGTGAGCTTGTTTGGCCTACCACGTTGTGGCTGAGCCGATGTTGCTCCTGAATGTTTCCACTTCACAATAACAGCACTTACAGTTGACCGGGGTATCTCTAGCAGGGCAGACATTTGACAAACTGACTGTCATCCTATGACAGTGCAACGTTGAAAGTGACTGAGTTCTTCAGTAAATGCCATTTTATTGCCAATGTTTGTCTATGGAGATTGCATGGCTGTGTGTCATCGATTTTATACACCTGTCAGCAACAGGAGTGGCTGAAATAGCCGAATCCACTCATGTGGGTGTCCACATACTTTTGTATATTTAGTTTATCTCCATCAACTGACTTTGAGACCAAACACATCTCTTCATGTACTGTATCTATGGTAACAAATCACACTGAATCTCTAGATTGTAGGTTTCCATCCGTACGCATATGGTATACTCTATGGTATACAAAGTTATGACTTGATAGATTGAAACTGTTGACAGATTTTACACACACAGGTGCTCACATGCACACACACAAAAGCACTTGCGCACACACGCACACACATACGCACTCACGCACACACAGATAAAAAAGGAGCAAACCGCATAGGGGCTAAGGTCCGACTATATTGGAATGCAGGCTGAGATCCGTTTGAAAGAACTAGGGAGTCTCAATGCTATTAGCGCTTTCTAAGTCTCCATTACAAAGTGGTGCCATGCAATCCAATTAATCGTGCAGCTCTGGCCAGGAACCAGTGATGCCAATTTAGCAATTTTGTTTCTAGATTTAGCAACTTTTCAGACTACCCTGGCAACTTTCTTTTCAGACTGCACCTAGCAACAAATGCAGCTACTTTTAAAAATGTATTTGGAACTTTTAGCAACTTTTGAAAGGTGACTAAAACACTAAAATACATGTATTTTCCCTCTAAATGACACAAAAACATTGTTTTTCCGTCACACACTCAGTCACAATGCACGCATATAAAATGTGTTGTTTATATTACTTTTACAAATAAACATGTGATAAACAAATCTAAACTAACAAATGTCAAATCATATTTTTTGCCGAGATGGCCAGTCAATTTGAGTAATGTTATTGTGTATTCTACGTAATGACGCAGTTTTACATTATTACGCATTTTGAAAGCATATTGTGACTCAAACCCAATACTCTGAGTTGAGTGTTCAGTCAAAGGAAGATGTATATCCTCTGCTGTTTCCTTCCTTGTGTGAACGGTACCAATCTATTACCATCTCATTTCAGAGAAGGGAACCAAAGTACTATTTGTCAAAGCTGCAGGAAGAAGATGGTGCTCAGTTGTCAAACTATCAGCAGGTAAAGTGACTGTGAAGCCTGGTAGCAGCTTGCTTGTCTCTGAAACTTCAACCACCGCTGCCTCCCTGTCAGGTAACAACTCATCCGTATCCTTCCCAAACCACAGGTAGCAAACAACACAACATTAACATTTCATGGGGAGATATTTAGAGACCCTATTTTCCATGCCTCTCCAAAAACATATTTGATGTCGCCTGTTGATATAAAACTGTAACCTCTTTAGACTATGATGTCGCCTGTTGATATAAAACTGTAACCTCTTTAGACTATGATATCGCCTGCTGATATAAAACTGTAACCTCTCTTTAGGCTATGATATCGCCTGCTGATATAAAACTGTAACCTCTCTTTAGACTTTGAATGTTGGTAGATGGATAGTGATGTTTTATATTATCTCAAAACCGAACGTTTTCAGGAAATTGAAAACATGCCATGTTTTACCATTACACAAACACACAATTTCTAAACTTTAAAAGTTATTTAGAATACAATTGATTGGTTATAGAGCGTAGAGGGTGAAACAATCACGTTTCTGGATTTTGTCTGGATTCAAGACTAACAAAGCATACCTATTATACCCAAAAATCTAATGTATTTATATAGCCCTTCTTACATCAGCTGATATCTCAAAGTGCTGTACAGAAACCCAGCCTAAAACCCCAAACAGCAAGCAATGCAGGTGTAGAAGCACGGTGGCTAGGAAAAACTCCCATGAAAGGCCAAAACCTAGGAAGAAACCTAGAGAGAAACCAGGCTTTGAGGGGTGGCCAGTCCTCACTTTGGCCGCTCACTTTGGCCGCCCAGCTGTGCCCTGGACACCTTATGTGAATTGATTGCCCCCCATCTATCGTCAGGGTTCGTACTGTTAGGTGACCTAAACTGGGATATGCTTAACACCCCGGCCGTCCTACAATCTAAGATAGATGCCCTCAATCTCACACAAATTATCAAGGAACCTACCAGGTACAACCCCAAATCCATAAACATGGGCACCCTCATAGATATCATCCTGACCAACGAGCTCTCTAAATACACTGTTTTCAACCTGTTTTCACTGTTTTCAATCTCAGTGATCACTGCCTCATTGCCTGCATCAGTGGTCGAATGACCACCCCTCATCACTGTCAAACGCTCCCTAAAACACTTCTGCAAGCAGGCCTTTCTAATCGACCTGGCCCTGGTATCCTGGAAGGATATTGACCTCATCCCGTCAGTAGAGGATGCTTGGTTGTTCTTTAAATGTGCTTTCCTCACCATCTTAAATAAGCATGTACCTTTCAAAATATGTTGATCTAAGAACAGATATAGCCCTTGGTTCCCTCCAGAGTTGACTGCCCTTGACCAGCACAAAAACATCCTGTGGCGTGCTGCACTAGCTTCAAATAGTTCCCGCGATATGCAACTTTTCGCCAGTCAGTTAGGAAAGCAAGGGCTAGCTTTTTCAAACAGAAATTTGCATCCTTCAGCACTAATTCCAAAACGTTTTGGGACACTGTAAAGTCCATGGAGAATAAGAGCACCTCCTCCCAGCTGCCCACTGCACTGAGGCAAGGAACTAGAATTTCAATAAGCATTTCTCTACGGCTGGCCATGCTTTCCACCTGGCTACCCCAGCCCGACCAACAGCTCTGTACCCCCCGCAGCAACTGGCCCAAGCCCTGCTTCTCCTTCACCCAAATCCAGACAGCTGATTTTCTGATAGAGCTGCAAAATCTGGATCCCTACAAATCAGCTGGGCTCGACAATCTGGACCCTCTCGTTCACAAAATTATCCGCCGCCATTGTTGCAACCCCTATTACAAGTCTGTTCAACCTGTCTTTCGTATTGTCTGAGATTCCCAAAGATTGAAAAGAGGTCACGGTCGTCCCCCTCTTCAAAGGGGGAGACACTCTAGACCCAAACTGCTACAGACCTATATCTATCCTACCCTGCATCTCTAAAGTCTTCAAAAAACAAGTGAACAAACAGATTACAGACCATTTCGAATCCCACCGTACCTTCTCCGCTATGCAATCCGGTTTCCCAGCTGGTTACGTGTGCACCTCAGCCACACTCAAGGTCCTAAACAATACCATAACCACCATCGATAAGAGACAGTACTGTGCAGCCATCTTCATCGTCCTGACCAAGGCTGTCGACTCTGTCAATCACCGTATTCTTATCGGCAGACTCAACAGCATTGGTTTCTCTAATGACTGCCTCGCCTGGTTCACTAACTACTTCTCAGATAGAGTTCAGTGTCAAATCGGCTGGCCTGTTGTCTGGACCTCTGGCAGTCTTTATGGGGGTGCCACCAGGTTAAATTCTTTTCTCTGTGTATATATCAATGATCTCGCTCTTGCTGTTGGTGATTCTTTGATCCACCTCTATGCAGACAACACCATTCTGTATATATCTGGCCCTTCTTTGGACACTGTGATAACAAACCTCCAAACGAGCTTCAATGCCATACAACACTCCTTCCGTAGCCTCCAACTGCTCTTAAATGCTAGTAAAACCAAATGCATGCTCTTCAACCGATCGCTGCCCGCACCCACCCGCCCGACTAGCATCCATGCTCTGGACGGTTCTGACATGTGGACAACTATACATACCTAGGTGTCTGACTAGACTGTAAACTCTCCTTCCATACTCATATTAAGCATCTCCAATCCAGAATTAAATCTAGAAATGGCTTCCTATTTCGCAGCAAAGCCTCTTACACTCAAAACATACCCTCGTAAAACTGACTTTCCTACCTATCCTTGACTTCGGCGTCATTTACAAAATAGCCTCCAACACTCTACTCAGCAAATTGGATGTAGTCTTTCACAGTGCCATCCGTTTTGTCACCGAAGCCCCATATACTACCCAGCACTGCGACCTGTATGCTCTTGTTGGCTGGTCCTCCCTGCATATTCGTCGCCAAACCCCTGGCTCCAGGTCATTGCTAGATAAAGCTCCGCCTTATCTCAGCTCACTGGTCACCTTAGCAACACTCGCCCGTAGCACGCGCTCCAGCAGGTATATTTCACTGGTCATCCCCAAAGCCAACACCTCATTTGGTCGCCTTTCCTTCCAGTTCTCTGCTGCCAGTGACTGGAACAATCTGCAAAAATCACTGAAGTTGGAGACCTATGTCTCCCTCACTAACTTTAAGCATCAGCTGTCAGAGCAGGCTACCGATCACTGCAGCTGTACACAGCCCATCTGTAAATATCCCATCCCCAATATCCATTTTGTTTTTCTGCTCTTTTGCACACCAGTATCTCTACTTGCACATCCTCATATGCACATCTATCACTCCAGTGTAAATTGCTAAATTGTAATCACTTCGCCACTATGACCTATATACTTCATTTGCACGCACCGTATACAGATTTTTCCATTGTGTTATTGACTGTACGTTTGTTTATCCCATGTGTAACTCTGTGTTGTTGTTTCTGTCACACTGCTTTGCTCTATCTTGGCCAGGTCACAGTTGTAAATGAGAACGTGTTCTCCCTGGTTAAATAAAGGTGAAATATATATATATTTTTAAAGTTCAGTACAGTACTGAGCTATACTATACTAAACTACTCTACATTCCTGTATGTACTATACTCAAGTTTACTGTACTCTGGTTTCTTACAATTCACCGGGTCTTGTCTCTTACAATAAATATTTGTTGAGAATTAACAGCCTTGCTATTTTCAATGTTCCTGATAGGTCGATATTTCAGTGGGGCCGGGAGTATTTCTAATCAGACTATTTATAGTGTATTTTTTGTGTGTTTAAATGCTTTGAGAGGATTTAACCGGCACAGATAATTGTGTCTAGTTCATACCCTGTAACCTCACTCTGCAAGCAGGTGGTGAGCTCTCAAACTAGTCAAGGCCTGTATTAGTGTGTCTCAGATTAGGAATGCTGATCTAGGATCAGTTATGCTTTAGATTATCATGAATGGACAGGGGACAACTGGTCCTAACTCAGCACATTTACTCTGAGACGCATTGTGTCAATTGTAAACTTGGTGACAACCAAATACCCACAAGGAAGAACCAGCAGATCAGTTGACCTCCCATTGTTACTGTGTCAAAGGATTTAGATACCAGACAACTGTGTCTAGGTTCTCTACTCCAGAAGGCTTCTGGCTCTATTGTGGGGAGGGTGATGCTGAGGGGAATTCTGGGTGATTGAGCACTCAGTCTTTACCAGACAACAATCAAACATGGCTCCACGATGCTCTCTAACAGAGACAGACTGCCATTTGCTTTGAAATCTACAGAAACAAGTCATACGACAGGTTAGTGAGTGTACAGTTTGGACTGAGATAGAATGGAATCAGCATGTTACGCTTGTATGTATGTATATGTGTTTGTATCTTAAATAATAGCCGTAATATCTATTAATGTGAAAGAATGGAATGAGCCACTATTAAACATTATTTACATGTTCGTGTATTGGTGTATTGGTGTGTCTGTGTGTATCCTACAGCCAGAATATTGGTGAGCCGACCAGGAGGCAGCAGTGTTTCCTCTGTGGCTGTAAATAGTTGTGCAGGGGTGTGCTGTTGTGCTGTACAGTGATCATTGGGGCAAGCAGGTTATTGTGGGACCAGCAGCAACAGCATTATTGAGTAATTCTCATCATGCTCCCATGATGTCTTCCAATAGAGGGGTGTCACTGCTGGGTGCCTGTGGCTGTGTAGTGAAATATGTTGGCCGTAATGTATGGCTGTGAGAGAAGCCCAATTTGAACATTTTATCACCCTAACTTAATTTGTGGTCAGGGAAATCAAATCACTTGTCAGAATGGTGTGTGTAGCTGGTGTATGCAGTCAGGCGCAGGAGAGCAGAGAACTGGGAGCAACGTACATTTACTCAGAATAATGAATTGTGCAAGGTAAAACACTACACTTTCCCAAACAAACACTCAAAGACAAAACAAATGGAAAATGAAAAGTGGATCGGCGATGGCTAGTAGACCGGCGACGCCGACCGCCGAGCGCCGCCCGAACATGGGGAGGAACCGACTTCGGGCCGAAGTCGTGACATCACTTATTTTGGCTGCAGTGCTGACAATGAATACATCAACCAAGCAGACTTTGGTTGACAGTTGAGGTGTTTCCTCTGACACATTGGTGCGGCTGGCTTCCAGGTGACTCAACCTTCGCCTCTCTCGAGCCCGTTGGGGAGTTGCAGCAATGAGACAAGATCATAACTACCAATTGGATATCATGAAAAGGGGGTAAAATGACAAAACATGTAATAGAAAAGACACGTCTAGACGCACAAAATTGCTTTGTGGTCTGATTGTGTTCAGATCTGGCTGACCAATTGAGGAGGTGGTCAGCGATGCATTGTGTGTGGATTTCCCCTCAGTTTGGATGAAAATCAGGCTACCAAAAGTGCATACAGTGGGCGACATCATCAGCACTCCTCCCACAAGTCTCCAGAAAACTTGTGTTTTGGGCCCGAGAGGCACCTTTTATTATAACGTTGGAGGAAATATGTTCCTAGTCTGTCAGGAATGTGTTTTCTGGACTCATAAATGCTCGTCAGCTAGATAATATTTAGGAAAATTATTTTTAGTTTGGCTAGAGTTATGCTAACCCATTTGCAATCCCTTTAGCATTGCTTGCTAACTTGCTGGTGAGCTACAGAGGTTAGCTGGCTAGTTAGCTACTGCCATCAGATGTTATCATATTTAGCCTATTCCACCGTTTGTAGATGCATACTGGCATTTGAATATAGCGTGCAAAAGGGAATCCGGACACACTATGGACATTTAAACGCATGACTCGTTGAATGAACTGTGAATGAAATGCTGAATGAACTGTGAAGTCTACTGTATACACTACCGTTATGTATATTGTGTTTTGAAAGATAGTGTATTTCTTGGGGTGGTGAGTACAAAATGGTTGAGACAATTGTTGAGTTAAAACGTGGCTTTAGAGCTTCTGTGACAATGATATCTAAAGGGCACGGTATCATAAAGATACAGAATTCTCATATTTAATCACGGAGTTATACACAATCAGTCACACTGTGAAATCTAGTCAATGATCAACCAATTATTTCAATTGTGAAAGTGTCTGACATTCAAATGATGGCCATGCAAACACACGCTTCACACTCTCAAACACACACACACACACACACACACACACACACACACACACACACACACACACACACTTGCATATGCACAGCTTTGAAAGGCAGTACCTCTTTGCAAAGAATCTCTTTGCTTTGGGGCAAGTGCAGTGCTGCCAAGCACAAAATATAGATAGGAGCTGAGGCACACGACCGAGCTTAGGTAATGGAGAAACAAACACATTAACACCCATAACCACATTTCTTTGAACAGAAGTGCTGATTGTCACAAACAACACGTACAGAAGAAAATTAATCGTGATCATCATTACTGAAGGACTGATGCAGATCACACAGGCACAGCTCCAGTATGTACGTGTAGTGGAGGTGATTTGGAATCATGCTGTTCTGATGAGGTAACCGTGCAATGAAGTCCTCGACCAAAGAGGACATTAGGTGTAATGGTTAAGACTTCCAAGAGGGAGACCAGAGTTCACAACCCACCAGAAACACCGACATAATGTGACAGCATTCTGCTACTTCATTCTGCATTAACAAACCATTAAGAGTCTTTGGTGTCACACTGTGAAAGCCACCTTACCAAACACACACCTCTGTCTCTCACTACTTGTACCACAACAGACAGCTACCATCATGCCACTTTTTTGCTGTCTCTTTCCCCCTCTATGCAGTGCAGTGTGTTTTCAGATCCTTACGGGAACACAAGCCTCTATAAATAACCTTGTTTACCCCTCTGTGCTGTTTTGTGTTTGTCTGTGTCCTGCTGTGACTTACTGTGCCAACCTCACTGTTTTGCTTTGGTGGAGTGTCACACTCTATAAGAGCACGCCAAGAAACGGAGGAAAGCAAGTTGAGAAAGAGAGGCTACAGAAGACGAAGAGGAGAAGAATGGCAAAAAGATGGAGAGGGTCGGAGAATGGAGGTGAGGTGAATCGAAGGGACTGCTGCTCGTGTGAGAGTGGCTGACCTGCATGGTCGTGTCATCCCACTCAGTGGCCTGTTAATGACACAGATGAAGTCACTGTATTACCATGGACTAACCTGGCCCGTGTCTTTGTCTGTGCTGCTCCTTCTCTCACCTCTCTACGGTTCGTAACTCACTGACCAATTGATCCTTTTGTCTCCCTGCCTGGATAGATGAACAATGAGGCAAAGGAACAGATAGAAAAAGACTAGAAATTAGAATGTCTGTGAGCCTGGATAATGTGGTAACTGTATGGCAGCAGGGCTATACTGGTTTCACAACCCTATTGTCCAGGACAAAAGTCAACTTTTAGAATGTAGTTTTGCTTGCGCGCCTGGCGTTATATCAAGGCCTAGAATTCTCATATTTAATCACGGAGTTATACACAATCAGTCACACTGTGAAATCTAGTCAATGATCAACCAATTATTTCAATTGTGAAAGTGTCTGACATTCAAATGATGGCCATGCAAACACACGCTTCACACTCTCAAACACACATAGACACACACACTTCACACACACACACATATGTAGTCTACACACAGACACACACACTTGCATATGCACAGCTTTGAAAGGCAGTACCTAAACAGTCCATATCCACTCGTCGTACTAAACTGAGGGCATACAGCTGAGGTAGTAACCCATCAGGCAGAACCTCAAACATCACAGATAACCTCTATACTCTAGTGACTGGCATCTCCTCTACAACAACATGAATTCATCTGGCTGCCTTTTTCCTGACCACATTCACAATTGACCCTGAGGACAAAAAGAGAGGAGAACGACAAGAGAAAAAAGACTTCCGTACTGAAAAAAGCTGAAAAATGGAGAGAAGCTTTGAATAAGAGAGAAGGATGAGAGCCTACAAAATATACAGTTAATATACAGAACCAGTCAAAAGTTTGGACTCACCTACTCACTCAAGGTTTTTTCTTTAATTTTAGTATTTTATACATTGTAGAATAATAGTGAAGAAATCAAAACTATGGAATAACACATACAGAACAATGTAGTAACCAACAAAGTGTTAAACAAATCAAAATATATGTTACATTTGAGATTCTTCAAAGTAGCCACTCGTTGCCTTGACAGCTTTGCACACTCTTGGCATTATCTCAACCAGCTTCACCTGGAATGCTTTTCCAACAGTCTATGATTTCATGTGTTATTTCATAGTTTGGATGTCTTCTCTATTATTCTACAATGTAGAAAATAGTAAAACATTTATAAAAACTGTTGAATGAGTAGATGTGTCCAAACTGTTGAATGAGTAGACGTGTCCAAACTGTTGACCGGTACTGTATGTGGTGTAACCATGTAACAAAAAACAATGATAGCAGATGATAGAGCGAGTGTCATGTCTCCCAACACCTCTGTCATTGCAGAACACAGTTATGCTATGAGACGCAGGCAGGGGTCAGTGCACAAGCGTGGGTATTAGAATATATCACTACACCAGGGCTATGATAAGAATAGAGCTCTGGCTCAGATCTGACTGTACTGTACTGAGCTCTTCAACTCCAGTCCTAGGGGGCCGAAACACAGCTTTTTTCTTTCTTTCTACCTGCTATCCGTCTCTAAAACCTGCTAGGTAACTGCACTCACCTGGTGTCCCAGGTCTGAATCTGTCTCTAATTAGAAGGAGATTATTAAAAAAACTGAAATGTTCTAGCCCTCCAGGACTGGAGTTGAAGAGCTCTGCTTGTTGTTTGAATGGATAGGGCATCTCATAGATGAGTAGCTAGAGCAACAAAAAACCATCAAAGCATGATTCAGACTCTTCACAGTTGAATTATTGAGCCATTGGTTGAGTCACACTAATTCAACATTGGCTTCCTTCCTTGTCTCCTTGGCTCCTGTCCTTAGTGGCCATGGAGGTATAGTAGCTAAGTGGTGCAGTTAGTTGGCAAAAGGGAGAGAGAGGGAGTTAAAATGACTAAAACAAGTAGTCCTGTAGCTAACATAGTTATATCAAGCACTGTAAAGGCCATCCAATCATTTGATCGCAGATTGTTGCATTGCATGGCAATACCTATTTTGTTATACTGTAGTAACCACTTATTCTCAAAACAATACTTTTGAGGAATACAAAGACACAAAATCACTATTGTAGCTGTAGTGCCACTCTCGAAAACTTTAAGGCTGAATTACTTCAACAGCATTCTCTCACAATCTTTTTTCCCCCATCCTTCTCTCACAGCATCCACCATCAGACCACTCTCCTTCGCCCAGTTCCCCCACTCCTTCCGTCCTCTGCCTCGCACAACCTCATTTTTGAGATGTAGAAAAATATATTCCCACTGGAGAAGCTGCTGTTTTCACCACTGTATCTGACTGATGACATGGAGACACCATCTCACACCCCCGATGTCTTTTATAGGCCCCACGGTTAATCGCCGTTCAGCTGATTTTGATGGCAAATAATAACAGGAGATGTAATGGCTGAGACAGCGGTGGTCTGGTCAATGGAGACAAATTGAGGACGGCTGAGAGTCAATGGGTTAGGTCCACCTCAGGTTCACACAGTCATTTACTGGATGTAGAAAGAAAACAAAACTGAAATCTGCCCTCATCTTGCTCTAGATCACTTAGTGCCAACTTATAACGTACCAAACTATTCAAAGACCAAGGCAATGGCCAGAAATATAGAAGTAGCTAGGACAAAGGAAATGAGAACTCCCCTCACGTCTTACTTCCCTCCAACTCCCATTAGCAACCAGGGTAAAGGGAGCAACACCAGACTAACCTCCTTAGGGAGCAGCTCTCCACATGGCTAAATTGCTGTCAAGTTAACCGATACAGGTTTCTACACCAGTGCACAAAGACAGGCTGCTACTGTCTACTGGCCCTGCTTTAAACACTCCATTCCATGGCCAGATACTGAACTCTCCAATGTGCCAAGACGAACACTCTGTCTTCACAGTTAACCACTTGAAAGCGGCAAGTAGAAGGGATAGGAGCCCGAAAGACAGCAACTGTGAAGTGAGAGTTGTTAACAGAAGAGAACAGTAAGGAGGAGATCATTGGACTATGACCAGATTAGCCAGCCCACTTTTTTGATTTAACCAGCATACAAGTGCAGGGATGAATCTACATTTTATTTCCTTGATTACGCTTGTCCTCTGGCTTCCATGGTCAGGCACTTCACCTTCCATCGTTTAGGAGGCATTGTCTCCCGATGACTATCATTCGTCATCATTGACTGACTAGATGCTTGGCCATCTCCACACACAGTAAACAGCCAAATCTCCCCGATCGATGGAGCCCATTCAATTTCAGCTATTGACTCACGACCGCTCAACAGACAGAGATGCTGAAAAAATACAAAACACTTAAATGGAGATGCGGCCTGAAAACTCTGCCTCTCACTAACAATCTTTGCAGAGAGAAAACCCACTGGGCACAAACTGGTTGAATCAACATGGTTTCAACGTCATTTGTCAACAACATATTGTGGCATGGAATCAAAGTGGAATTTGAAAAAAGTAATTTACTGTTGTTTTGAGGGTGGAATTTCGATAACATGAGTATGTTGTCATTGTAATCAATTGTCAACATAGACAAACCTTTTGTTAAGCATGTTGATTTGTACCTTTGACACAACGACAGATCTTCAACATTATATCCACTATCAGAAAAAAACTATAGGCTGGGCCGCACCTCCTACTGGAGAGTTGCTCTTTCTACAGCTATTTCTTTGGTCTCAACTTACAGGGTTTTAAACATATTCGTCACTGACTACTACCAATGTGTTATCGGGATAATGATTATTGAGAGAGCTCTGAATTAAATAAATATTCCGTAAAATTAGGAATTAGAATATTAGAATGGACATGAACCTGTTATGATGAGATAAATGTCAGCCATTTTGGTCAGGGAGTTGGTGAACCATTATTGCCAGTGCTGTAATAAGATTTTGTGTAAAATAATTCATTTAAATAAATTATCTGCACTGAGGGTTTGTTAGCTAGATAGCCAGACAGTTTTAGAGGAATTGATTCCATAAAGTATTCAAATTATCTGCCAATATGCCAACATTCCATTGAAACAATGCAGTCAATCCACAACCAAACACTGGCTGAAATCAGTTGACGATAAGACAAGTTGTAAATGCAACAAGTACTGATGTTGTATCTTATAATAGCAGTCACACAGTTTTCCAAGAAAAATTCAATTGAGACATGATTTGGTCTGTTTCCAGGCTATTATTACAGAAAATTGGTATACAACCCATATAAACCATATTTATAATTATATAATATTTTAGGATGACAATCTTAACATTTTGGATATATCACATGCCTTAATTTTATTGTCCTTCATAAGTAAAATTAGGATTATGACTCTACTGCAATTAATTCCAATTAGACTGGTTTGGATTGGCTGTCATTTTCACCGCATTCCGGAACGTTTAGGGTTTATGACATAGCCCCTCTAAGTGACTTTAAAGCTTGATTTGATTTGAGTCCTATTGTGTTTGAGTCCTATTCTTTAACCTTGATTTTTGTTTGCAATGGAGACGTGACTCCAACATATCAACTATTAAGTTGTGGACAAACTGGATATTGAATTGTGTTTGGTTGTCAACGCAACCAAGAAAAGTTAAAGAATAGGATCAAATCAAACGAGTGTTTATGACATAGCCCCGCGAAGTGAATTTAAAGTTAGATTTGATTTAGTCCTCAGCTTTAACTTTGATTATTGGTGGAGATGGAGACGTGAATCCAACATATCAATTATTAATTTGTAGTCAAACTATAATTACCACCAGACTAAGTCAGTAGCACAAAAGTTACATCTCTTTCAAATGTTGATATTTGGTTGCGTTGACAACCAAACACAATTCAAAATCACTTTTCCAAGTAAACAGCTTATTAACAAGTTAACACATAATATGTTAGATCCACGTCTCCAACTCAACCAAAAAGACAACTTAAATAATAGGATTAAGCCAGTGGCTCAGAAGAAAATATCCAAGCATTAGATACACTTTAAATGTTGATATTTGGTTGCATTGTCAAGATCTTCACAATTTCTATAATAATCTGTTTAGAATATTGAAACGCATTGATCACTTGCACTAAGTACTTTTAATGTAACCTCAACTGCAATCCAGGTCATTGGGTTGTGCTATTAGATGAAGCACAGTGATAACACATTAAAAAGTTGTAGTATAAATACAAAACACCTGACATTGTATTCCCATTTGAACTTTGTTTTTAAATGGTTGAAAGTGCAGTGAGGACACATTTAGAGGACAAGTAAAAGCAAACATCTGACATTGTTTTTCCATTGGAATTTGGTTGTGCTTTTCGATGGTTGAAAGCAGTGATAACACATTGGGAATTCAACAAACGTTTGGCTGTTTTTTTGGAGTCGGTGAATAAGGGTTGACATTTAACTCGGCATTGATCAACCTCTCAAACAAATGTTACCCAAATGTCCACTTTGAAATGACGTGGTGTGCCCAATGGGAAGGAGAGAGAAAACACAGAAGAGGAATCAAACAACGCAAGCAGATAATCTAGGGCTCTGCCCCAATGTGTAAATGGGTGACATTACAAGGGTGGGTACTTGTTCTGTAATGCATAACTATATATAAGTAGTCAACCTTCAGAGGAGAACCAGGGAATGAATGAATAAAACAGAAAGAGAGAAACGCCACACCTGATCTTCATGAGTGCTTGTTTCCTTTCAAATGTGGTCTGTTTGACTAGACGAAAATGAACAGCTTTGTATGAGTTAAAAACACATGGCATTCTAGCTCTACCCTGGTGACGCAGTGGACTAATTCTATGGATAGAGAACAGAAGATCATAGTTTTGAATCTCACTGACGCTGTGCCACAAAAAAAAGTGTTTGCATGGTTAATGCCTAAGGAAATTACATTTCCAAGTGTCCTATCCGCGTTTGGAGTTCAAAACAGTTAACCCAAACTAAGCTAGCAGTGTTCTTAAAATTATTCTCAGAAAGTGAATTAAACCTCCCAGGAAAACTTTCAGGAAACCATAGTAAAACGTTCTCAATCCCTGCAACCTAAAAATGAACGCTCCCAGAACAGGCAGAATTTTCACTTCCGTTCTCAGAACAGTAAAATGTCACTTTTTTTTTTAAATGGTCAGGAAACGTATGACTTCGTTCCCAGATCCAATGGGAAACCAAAAACGTACATTACCACAACTTCTAAGGAACCAACTGTGCTAGTTGGGATAAGCTAGTCTACATAGGGCAAAATGTTGTTGTGGGTTCATAGAGTTGAAATGATCAATCAGCTATGAGCCAACACATCTGTTTTCAGTGTAACTTGCATACCTATTCATTTTAGAGTCCCTCCTCACGTCAGCTCAAAAAATGCTATACATGTGAGGTGCTCCTCACATGGACAGAGCTGGAGGGACCTCTGTAGGTAGGATTGCTTCACTGTTCTCCTGATGATTCTGCACATGCATAGTAGAACATAATTCAACGGCAATGACCGTCTAAGTCTACAAACATGAATAGCAATATATATTCAGACAATGTTACAGAGCACAAGACACTTACCAATAGATCTTTTCACAATATATAAGCACAGAAAAATGCTTACATTACCATCACGATCTTAAATCAAATACCCCCATTCCTAATATATCAGGGGACACCCGTCAATAATGTTTAAGTCAGTAAAAGGCATGGAGTATGTTATTCATATAATATTCATACAGTCACATTAACACACCATAATACAATGGACTAGTGAGATCTATGAAGCACATTCCCCAGTTTTAACTTAGAATGCATTAGCATTATGGCAATGACATAACAAAATAATGGGCAACACTTCCTCTTACAGCCAGTGCCTTGAGCAAAAAGCACCAGCAAATAACCAGGCTGTTACCTTTACATGGTAAAACGTTCTGGGATTTAATGCTTAATGAGTCATTACTGAGAACTAAAGATTTGGCGCTAATTTCCTTATCGGAGGCTTCTTCTTTACCTTTTTTTGTTTTAAATCAACGCTTCTGAGTTCAGTTGCTCAATCTTTGAATATACACATATCAGTGAACCAAATTAGAAGCACTTAGCTAAGTCAATGTAAAATGCTTGACATTAACGTCAGCATGGCATCATTTGATAAAGCGCTTTGGACATTAAATTCCTCCGCCACTTATCAGTCATGGACCATCTCGCATGACTTCACCATTTAAATACATGCAGGAGTTAAAAATCAAATCAAATTTATTTGTCACATACACATGGTTAGCAGATGTTAATGCGAGTGTAGCGAAATTCTTGTGCTTCTAGTTCCGACAATGCAGTAATAACCAACGAGTAATCTAACTAACAATTCCAAAACTACTACCTTATACACACAAGTGTAAGGGATAAAGAATATGTACATAATGATATATGAATGAGTGATGGTACAGAGCGGCATAGGCAAGATGCAGTAGATGGTATCGAGTACAGTATATACATATGAGATGAGTATGTAAACAAAGTGGCATAGTTTAAAGTGGCTAGTGATACATGTATTACATAAAGATAAAAAAAAATCTAAATCAAATTTAATTATATAGCCCTTCTTACATCAGCTGATATCTCAAAGTGCTGTACAGAAACCCAGCCTAAAACCCCAAACAGCAAGCAATGCAGGTGTAGAAGCATGGTGGCTCGGAAAAACTCCCTAGAAATGCCAAAACCTAGGAGGAAACCTAGAGAGGAACCAGGCTATGTGGGGTGGCCAGTCCTCTTCTGGCTGTGCCGGGTGGAGATTATAACAGAACATGGCCAAGATGTTCAAATGTTCATAAATGACCTGTAACGGCGTTCTTCGTTTGTCGAAAGAAAGTCGGACCGAAATGCAGCGTGGTGGTTACTCATGACTTTAATGAAAAAAGCGATACATGAAATAACTATACAAATACAAAAACGGAACGTGAAATCTAATTACAGCCTATCTGGTGAACACTACACAGAGACAGGAACAATAACCCACGAAATATAAAGTGAAACCCAGGCTACCTAAATACGGTTCCCCATCAGAGACAACAAGAATCACCTGACTCTGATTGAGAACCGCCTCAGGCAGCCAAGCCTATACAAGACACACCCCTAATCAACCACAATCCCAATGCCTACCAAAACCCCAATACGACAATACAATAACCCCATGTCACACCCTGGCCTGAACAAATAATTAAAGAAACCACAAAATACGAAGACCAAGGCGTGACATGACCAGCATGGTCGAATAATAATAAGGGAGAACAGTTGAAACTGGAGCAGCAGCACGACCAGGTGGACTGGGGACAGCAAGGAGTCATCATGTCAGGTAGTCCTGGGGCATGGTCCTAGGGCTCAGGTCCTCCGAGAGAGAGAAAGAAAGAGAGAAGGAGAGAATTAGAGAACGCACACTTAGATTCACACAGGACACCGAATAGGACAGGAGAAGTACTCCAGATATAACAAACTGACCCAAGCCCCCGACAAATAAACTGCTGCAGCATAAATACTGGAGGCTGAGACAGGAGGGGTCAGGAGACACTGTGGCCCCCGGACAGGGCCAAACAGGAAGGATATAACCCCACCCTCTTTGCCAAATCACAGCCCCCACACCACTAGAGGGATATCTTCAACCACCAACTTACCATCCTGAGACAAGGCTGAGTATAGCCCTCAAAGATCTCCGCCATGACACAACCCAAGGGGGGGCGCCAACCCAGACAGGATGACCACATCAGTGAATCAACCCACTCAGGTGATGCACCCTCTCCAGGGACAGCATGAGAGAGCCCCAGTAAGTCAGTGACTCAGCCCCTGTAATAGGGTTAGAGGCAGAGAATCCCAGTGGAAAGAGGGGAACCGGCCAGCAAGGGCGGTTCGTTGCTCCAGAGCCTTTCCATTCACCTTCCCACTCCTGGGCCAGACTATACTCAATCATATGACCAACTGAAGAGATGAGTCTTCAGTAAAGACTTAAAGGTTGAGACAGAGTTTGCGTCTCTGACATGGGTAGGCAGACTGTTCCATAAAAATGGAGCTCTATAGGAGAAAGCCCTGCATCCAGCTGTTTGCTTAGAAATTCTAGGGACAATTAGGAGGCCTGCGTCTTGTGACCGTAGCGTACGTGTAGGTATGTACGGCAGGACCAAATCAGAGAGATAGGTAGGAGCAAGCCCATGTAATGCTTTGTAGGTTAGCAGTAAAACCTTGAAATCAGCAATGCTTTGACAGGAAGCCAGTGTGGAGAGGCTAGCTAGCACTGGAGTAATATGATCAAATTTTTTGGTTCTTGTCAGGATTCTAGCAGCCGTATTTAGCACTAACTGAAGTTTATTTGGTGCTTTATCCGAGTAGCCGGAAAGTAGAGCATTGCAGTATTCTAACCTAGAAGTGACAAAAGCATGGATTAATTTTTCTGCATCATTTTTGGAAAGAAAGTTTCTGATTTTTGCAATGTTACGTAGATGGAAAAAAGCTGTCCTTGAAATGGTCTTGATATGTTCTTCAAAAGAGAGATCGGGGTCCAGAGTAACGCCGAGGTCCTTCACAGTTTTATTTGAGACGACTGTACAACCATTAAGATTAATTGTCAGATTCAACAGAAGATCTCTTTGTTTCTTGGGACCTAGAACAAGGATCTCTGTTTTGTCCGAGTTTAGATGCAAAGATGCAGTAGATGATATAGACTGCAGTATATACGTATACATATGAGATGAATAATGTAGGGTATGTAAACATTATATTAAGTAGCATTGTTTAAAGTGGCTAGTGATGTATTTTACATCAATTCCCATCAATTCCCATTATTAAAGTGGCTGGAGTTGAGTCAGTGTGTTGGCAGCAGCCACTCAATGTTAGTGGTGGCTGTTTAACAGTCTGATGGCCTTGAGATAGAAGCTGTTTTTCAGTCTCAACTTTGATGCACCTGTACTGACCTCACCTTCTGGATGATAGGGGGGTGAACAGGCAGTGGCTCGGGTGGTTGTTGTCCTTGATTATCTTTATGGCCTTCCTGTGACATCAGGTGGTGTAGGTGTCCTGGAGGGCAGGTAGTTTGCCCCCGGTGATGCGTTGTGCAGACCTCACTACCCTCTGGAGAGCCTTACGGTTGTGGGCGGAGCAGTTGCCATACCAGGTGGTGATACAGCCCGACAGGATGCTCTCGATTGTGCATCTGTAGAAGTTTGTGAGTGCGATTCTACTTTGTCTCTATACTGACGCTTACCTTGTTTGATTGCCTTGCGGGGGGAATAGCTACACTGTTTGTATTCGGTCATGTTTCCGGTCACCTTGCCCTGATTAAAAGCAGTGGTTCGTGCTTTCAGTTTTACACGAATGCTGCCATCAATCCACGGTTTCTGGTTTGGGAATGTTTTAATCGTTGCTATGGGAACGTCATCTTCAACGCACGTTGTAATGAACTCGCTCACCGAATCAGCCTATTCGTCAATGTTGTTGTTTGACGCAATACGAAACATATCCCAGTCGACGTGATGGAAGCACTCTTGGAGTGTGGAATCAGATTGGTCGGACCAGCATTGAACAGACCTCAGAGCGGGAGCTTCTTGTTTTAGCTTCTGTCTGTAGGCAGGGAGCAACAAAATGGAATCGTTACTTAGTAAGTTCATGGTTACTCGATAAAAACAGGCTGTGTAAAAGGAAGTGTGGCCACAAGTTGGATCGCCATTGTAGATCCTCCACCAAAATGGACACCTGGGGATAGAAAAATATTATAAGCTCAGTGGCCATTGTTTAAAACTTTCCCAACATAACCCCCCTAAAGTTTTCCCAACTAAAAGACTGGTTTGTAGCCTGGGTCCCCGTCTGATCCTGCTTAAGGCAACTTGTAGTTGTCTTGCCAAACAGCAAGGCAGTGCCTAAGCCTTGTTGAATGCAGAATTGGCCAGGCTAATCTAATTGATGCTAACGGTAAATTATCATAATATAGGCTAGTGGCAAGGCCCCCAAAATGTTGAGATACCCCTATAACAAACACAACCATGTTTTTCCATATCTCTGTCTCCCATATATGAAATGCATGGTTGTGTAAAAATATATTACTTGAAAAAGTGGTTAAATGTATAGATATTGTGACACACCCCCTTAACTCAAACAGTTCAGAAGAATGCCTGGCTCGAAGGGGGGTGCACAACATAAGCTTGTGTAACCCAATAATGAAAGCTCTGATATTGCAAAAATGTGAAATACAAGTAGTCAATTGTCTGCCCTACATAGAGAAACAAGCAACATTAGGATATCTTAAGCATAGTATAGACCTGTAAATAAACCGATACAATAGGCCGAAATGGAGCACTGCTCTTTTTATTTTATTAATTTATTTCACCTTTATTTAACCAGGTAGGCAAGTTGAGAACAAGTTCACATTTACAATTGCGACCTGGCCAAGATAAAGCAAAGCAGTTCGACAGATACAACGACACAGTTACACATGGAGTAAAACAAACATACAGTCAATAATACAGTATAAACAAGTCTATATATGATGTGAGCAAATGAGGTGAGAAGGGAGGTAAAGGCAAAAAAGGCCATGGTGGCAAAGTAAATACAATATAGCAAGTAAAACACTGGAATGGTAGTTTTGCAATGGAAGAATGTGCAAAGTAGAAATAAAAATAAAAAATTAAATACAGTAGGGAAAGAGGTAGTTGTTTGGGCTAAATTATAGGTGGGCTATGTACAGGTGCAGTAATCTGTGAGCTGCTCTGACAGTTGGTGCTTAAAGCTAGTGAGGGAGATAAGTGTTTCCAGTTTCAGAGATTTTTGTAGTTCGTTCCAGTCATTGGCAGCAGAGAACTGGAAGGAGAGGCGGCCAAAGAAAGAAATAGTTTTGGGGGTGACTAGAGAGATATACCTGCTGGAGCGTGTGCTACAGGTGGGAGATGCTATGGTGACCAGCGAGCTGAGATAAGGGGGGACTTTACCTAGCAGGATCTTGTAGATGACATGGAGCCAGTGGGTTTGGCGACGCGTATGAAGCGAGGGCCAGCCAACGAGAGCGTACAGGTCGCAATGGTGGGTAGTATATGGGGCTTTGGTGACAAAACGGATTGCACTGTGATAGACTGCATCCAATTTGTTGAGTGGGGTATTGGAGGCCATTTTGTAAATGACATCGCCAAAGTCGAGGATTGGTAGGATGGTCAGTTTTACAAGGGTATGTTTGGCAGCATGAGTGAAGGATGCTTTGTTGCGAAATAGGAAGCCAATTCTAGATTTAACCTTGGATTGGAGATGTTTGATATGGGTCTGGAAGGAGAGTTTACAGTCTAACCAGACACCTAAGTATTTGTAGTTGTCCACGTATTCTAAGTCAGAGCCGTCCAGAGTAGTGATGTTGGACAGGCGGGTAGGTGCAGGTAGCGATCGGTTGAAGAGCATGCATTTAGTTTTACTTGTATTTAAGAGCAATTGGAGGCCACGGAAGGAGAGTTGTATGTCATTGAAGCTTGCCTGGAGGGTTGTTAACACAGTGTCCAAAGAAGGGCCAGAAGTATGGTGTCGTCTGCGTAGAGGTGGATCAGAGACTCACCAGCAGCAAGAGCGACCTCATTGATGTATACAGAGAAGAGAGTCGGTCCAAGAATTGAACCCTGTGGCACCCCCATAGAGACTGCCACTCTCATGCAGTGGTCTATGATCCTGCCTGACAAACATGCATGGATTTTTTGATTTTGTGGCTATTGTAATCGTTTCTCAGACATCGAAATTAAAAATGTTGGGGGTCCATGGTTCCTTAAAGGATTTTGTATCTTTAGCCTCGAGTCTTGCAATTAAGTAACGGGGCCTCAAATCCAATATGCTTGCCATTACAACATTCAATGTTATGAATGAAACACAACCAAACAATTAAGAGCACTGATGGTATAGGTGAGCTGAAGAAGTGATATTCTAACATCAGGTGTGCTATTTATTTCTTTATGTAGTACTGTAGGTTCACCAGCGGACATCTATCAAGACACCCTTGTTGACCGGATTCCCACAGTGAAGATGAGAAATGCTTAAGCAGCATCAGTATCTACTTCTACTTTGTCCTTTTCCACGAAAGGAGACATCCCTCAATTACTGTGGCCATATTAGCATATAAATCTTGGTGGTGCAAACTCACCCAAATCTTTTTTTTTTTAGCAAGAAAAGCCACTACACAACACATTACTTTCACTATAACGGTGACAAATGGTGCCCACAAAATGTTAGGGCCTACATAAAACTGTCCCAACAACGGATGAGGAACAGCGTCTGGACATAAACATGATAAACAATGCTACTACAGGGAACAACACAGAGGAGGAGACATACAGTTGAAGTCGGAAGTTTACATACACCTTAGCCAAATACATTTAAACCCAGTTTTTCACAAATCCTGGCATTTAATCCTAGTAAAAAGTCCATGTTTTACGTCAGTTAGGATCACCACTCTATTTTAAGAATGTTGAATGTCAGAATAATAGTAGAGAGAATGTTAACTTTCATATTTTATTTCTTTCATCACATTCCCAGCGGGTCAGAAGTTTACATACACTCAAATAGTGTTTGGTAGCATTGTCTTTAAACTGTTTAACTTGGGTCAAACGTTTCGGGTAGCCTTCCACAAGCTTCCCACAATAAGTTGGGTGAATTTTGGCCCATTCCTCCTGACAGAGCTGGTGTAACTGAGTCAGGTTCGTAGGCTTCCTTGCTCGCACACGCTTTTTCAGTTCTGCCCACAAATTTTCTATATAATTGAGGTCAAGGTTTTGTGATGGCCACTCCAATACCTTGACTTTGTTGTCCTTAAGCCATTTTGCCTCAACTTTGGAAGTATGCTTGGGGTCATTGTCCATTTGGAAGACCCATTTGCGACTAAGCTTTAACTTCCTGACTGATGTCTTGAGATGTTGCTTCAATATATCCACATAATATTCTTTCCTTAAGATGCCATCTATTTTGTGAAGTGCACCAGTCCCTCCTGCAGAAATCCACCCCACTACATGATGCTATCACCCCCGTGCTTTACAGTTGGAATGGTGTTCTTCAGCTCGCAAGCATCCCCCGCAGAGACTAAACTAAAATGCTGAATTGTTTCAATGAGCACTTTGTATCTGGTAGGCTGTTTGATTCAGTGTCCTCTGTCTCTGTACAACCCTGTGTGGATGAACCAGTGAGAGCTGGTCAAACGTTTAGCTTTTTGCCATTCTCAGTGCAGGTGGTACATAAAGCCCTGAAGTCCTTAGATCAGAGAAAGCCTGCAGGTCCTGATGTTTTGGATCCCTGCTTTTTAAATCTGGCAGCTGATTTCATAGCTGAACAACTCACATATCTGTTCAATCTAACCCTGGAATGTAATGAAATTCCCGAAAATCTGGAAATCAGCATTTGTCCTAACACTTTTAAAAGGGGGAGATCCAAATATTTGAAATAATTATAGGCCAATCTTAAAGCTGTCACCCCTGGTGAAAATATTTGAAACCCTTGTGAGTGAACAGCTAAAATAGTTTTTATTCACTAACTCTATTTTATCAATGTACCAATCGGGCTTCAGAAAGAAGCATAGCACAATTACAGCAGCCATGCATGTTTTAAATGATATCACTGAAGCCATTGACAAAAAACAGCACTGTGTCTCACTTTTTATTGATCTCTAAGGCTTTTGATACAGTTGGTCAGGCAGAGATTGTCGAGTGTCGGTCTTTCAGAGCATGTAGTTGTATGGTATGCTAACTATCTGTCTGATAGAACTGCTGCTGATAGAACAATTTGATGGGCTTATGTCTGTTAAATTGTCTGTCTTTAATGGTGTGCCCCAAGGCTCTGTACTTGGTCCTCTCTCATTCACTATTCATATAAATGATTTAGACAAAAATGTCCAAAATGCGCGACTTCATTTTTATGCTGATGATACTGTTATTTACTGTTGTGCCTCGTCTCTTACAAAATCTTTCCAGAACTTGCAAACTGCTTTTAATACTGTTCAACATACCTTGTGTCAATTGAAGCTTATCCTCAATACGGACAAAACTAAACTAATGGTGTTTTCTAAAGCAAGAAATAGACCTCTGAACCTTTCCCCTATTACTGCCTGTCAGGGCAAGGAGATTGAGGTTGTAGCCTAATATAAATATCTTGGAATTTGAATTGATGTTGGACTCTCTTTTAAATTACATATTCAACAATCCTGAAATTGGGATTTTATTTTAGGAATAAGGCCTACAGCTACATTTATGCCTTTACTAGACTATGGAGATATTTCATATATGAATGCTTCCGCTCAGTGTTTGAGATCAATTGACGGTCTTTACCATGGCACTTTGACATTTAATTTAAACTGCAAAACCCTTACGCACCACTGCACTTTGTATACCAGGGTTCGCTGGCCTTCTCTAGTCACTCGTAGGCTCAGGCACTGGTATACTTTTATTTAAAGTCATTTTGGGTTTACTACCTTTTTATTTGGGCTTTTTTATTGTTCAGAAATGTGGTGGGTACTCTCTTCATTCGCTGGACTTTATCCTGCTAACTGTTCCAAATGTCTGAACTGAATTTGGCAAAAGGGCTTTTTTGTACTCTGCGCCATCGTCTTGGAACACCTTACAAAATTATTTTAAACTAGAAGAACTCATCCCGATTGGTATTTTTAAATCACTGATGAATGATCTTGAGACTGATTCCCTGACATGTCAATGTTTTTAATTAGCTGTTTTTGATTTTGTTATAGTCTTGTGAATTCTATGGTTTTTACTAGATTACCTGTACTTTTCAAGTTGTTTGTCTGTAATTTTTGTAATGACTTGGTACTGCTTATCTTTGCCAGGACGCTCTTGAAAAATAGATTTTAAATCTCAATGAGCCCTTCCTCGTTAAATAAAGGTTCAATAAAAAATAAAATATCTCTGTCCTCAGTTTTTCTTGCTTGGGACTGGAACTGGAGAATGTTTTCATAATGTCCCACAAAGTTACTTCTCCTATCCAGAGTAGACTACTATCCCTTATCTGACAGCTGGAAGTGCGAGCTAATCCTTTCACCCTCTTCCATGGCTGTTACCTAGTTAGCTAGTTGTAGGTAGCTAGCTAATATGAACTTAGCTAGCGGGTGATATTTAATTCAGTTTACAGTATGTCAAGTTAGCCAACTAGCGAAGTTTATGTTAGAAGCTCATTTGAGTTAGCATGCACACTAAGTTTATGTAGCAAGCTTTCAACATATATTTACTTATTTGAATAGATTCTCCCGCCGCCTCTGTTTTCTGGGTCCTTAGAAAAACTAAATAATGGGCAATCTTCCAGAAGTTTCCAATGGGAGCAAAAAGCAGCCAGCCAGGTGGACAATCAGGGGACTTTCAACCGACTGAGTTTCTTCCAACATGGCGCTTGGTGCAGTTGCTAGGTGATTTGACGTCTTATCTGGTCACAACTTGTGGACTTGTTTACGTGCTGCTGTGCTGTTTGTTACTAACATTTCTTTGCTACCTGCCAATTTTACAGTTTTTACTTTTTAAATACCGTTTTATATATCTTTTTTTTTCTTCTTCCCTTGCTCAACTTTTTTCAGTCAACTTTTTCACCCCGTACACTTTATCTGGACATGGTTCTACAGGACCTCCACCAGCCGAAGCTAAGTAGTAACATTATGCCTTCTAATTGCAGTCGCTGTGCTCATAATATACAGGAGAACAATTGCCTTATGGCGAGGATAGCCATTCTGCATACCCAGCTTCAGACGCAATCATTAGGCAAGGGTAATTTAAGTGTAGGAAAGGATGAAACAGCGTCTGCGCTACCAGTAAGTACAAATAGTAGTATAAATCCCCTCGCACGGTCCCCGCAGCCGGACAATTTTCTCATGGCTTCTCGAAGGAAATGCTGCTGGAATGCTCAACCGGTGTCACTCATTCAGCCAACAGAAACTTTCAACCGGTTCTCCCCATTAAGCAACGAGTTGAAGTCAGAGTCTGAGTGTTCTCTGTTCTCTTCTCCACCCATTACGGGGTCTGAGACGTCGAAGCCTCCCACCATTAGCTCTGACAAATTGAAAACCCTAGTCATTGGTGACTCCATTACCTACAGTATTAAAAATAATCATCCAGTGATCATACACTCTTTACCAGAGAGAAAGGCTACCGACATTAAGGCTAATCTGAAGATAGTGCTGGCTAAGGCTAAAACTGGCAAGTGTAGAGAGTATATGGATATTGTTATCCACGTCGGCACCAATGATGTTAGGATGAAACAGTCAGAGGTCACCAAGCGTAGCATAGCTTCAGCGTGTAAATCAGCTAGAAAGATTGGTCAGCATCGATTAATTGTCTCTGGCCCCCTCCCAGTTATGGGGAGTGATGAGCTCTACAACAAAGTCTCACAACTCAATTGCTGGTTGAAAACAGTTTTCATCCCATCCCAAAAGATAGAGTGTGTAGATTATTGGCCATGTTTCTGGGACTCCATCCTAGCTGGAGGGGTGCTCTCATCTTATCTATGAACATAGACAGTGCTCTAACTCCTCTAGCTCCACAATGAGATAGGGTGCAGGCCAGGCAGCAGACTGTTTGCCACCCTGCCAACTTAGTGGAGTCTGCCACTAGCACAGTCAGTGTAGTCAACTCAGCTATCCCCATTGAGACCGTGTCTGTGCCTCGATCTAGGATGGACAAAACTAAACATGGCGGTGTTCGCCGTAGCAATCTCACTGGAATAAAGACCTACATTCCTGTCATTATTGAAAGAGGTTGTGATATTTCACATGTCAAAATATGGCTATTTAATTTTATATCCCTCACTTCCGAGGCAGTTATAGTCAATGAACTAATCACTGACGTTAATCTTAATTGACCTGACTGAAACATGGCTTAAGCTTGATGAATTTACTGTGTTATATGAGGCCTCTCCTCCTGGTTATACTAGTGACCATATCCCCTGCACATCCGGCAAAGGCAGAGGTGTTGATAACATACGATAGCAAATTTCAATTTACAAAAAAAAAGACTGCGTTTTCGTCTTTTGAACTTCTTGTCATGAAATCTATGCAACCTACTCAATCACTTTTTATAGCTACTGTTTACAGGCCTCCTGGGCCGCATACAGCGTTCCTCACTGAATTCCTATCGGATCTTGTAGTCATAGCAGATAATATTCTAATTTTTGGTGACTTTAAATGTTCACATGGAGAAGTCCACAGACCCACTCCAAAAGACTTTTGGAGCCATCATGGACTCAGTGGGTTTTGTCCAACATGTCTCCGGACCTACTCACTGCCACAGTCATGCTCTGGACCTAGTTTTGTCTCGTGGAATAAATATTGTGGATCTTAATGTTTTTCCTCATAATCCTGGACTATCGGACCACTATTTTATTATGTTTGCAGTTGAAACAAATAATCTGCTCAGACTCCAACCAAGGATCATCAAAAGTTGGTGCTATAAATTCTCGGACAACCCAAAGATTTCTAGATGCCCTTCCAGACACCCTCCACCTACCCAAGGACGTCAGAGTACAAAAATCGGTTAACCACCTAACTGAGGAACTAAATTTAAGATGGACAATTACAGACTGCGCTTTAAATCTGCACATTTCTCCAACACTCAGTTGTCCTGAGTCTGCACAACACTACCAGGACCTAGGATCAAAGGAGACAGTCAAGTTTCTTTAATACTATATCTCTTGACACATTGATGAAAATAGTCCTGGCCTTTAAAAGCTGCATATTGGACCCAATTCCAACTAAGCTACTGAAAGAGCTGCTTCCTGTGCTTGGCGCGCCTATGTTGAACGTAATAAACAGCTCCCTATCCACTGGATGTGTACCAAACTCACTAAAAGTGGCAGTAATAAGGCCTCTCTTGAAAAAGCCAAACCCTGACCTAGAATATATTAATAACTATCGGCCTATATTGAATCTCCCATTCCTCTCAAAAAAAACATTTTTTAGAAGCTGTTGCGTGGCAACTCACTGCCTTCCTGAAGACAAACAATGTATACGAAACACTTCAGTCTGGTTTTAGACCCCAACATAGCACTGAAACTGCACTCGTGAAGGTGGTAAATTACCTTTCAATAGCATCAGACCGAGGCTCTGCATCTGTTCTCATGCTCCTAGACCTTAGTGCTGCTTTTGATACCATCGATCACCACATTCTTTTGGAGAGATTGCTGTCTCTAATTCTGAATAATTGGCTATGAAAAGCCAACTGACATTTACTCCTGAGGTGCTGACCTGTTGCACCCTCTACAACCACTGTGATTATTATTATCTGACAAAGTGGTCATCTATGAACATTTGAACATCTTGGCCATGTTCTGTTATAATCTCCACCCGGTACAGCCAGAAGAGGACTGGCCACCACTCATAGCCTGGTTCCTCTAGGTTTCTTGCTAGGTTCCGGCCTTTCTAGGGAGTTTTTCCTATCCACCGTGCTTCTACACCTGCCTTGCTTGCTCTTTGGGGTTTCAGGCTGGGTTTCTGTACAGCACTTTGTGACATCAGCTGATGTAAAAATGGCGTTATAATTACATTTGATTGGTTGATTTATTTGTGACGCAAGTCTTCTATACATTTGAAGATGGACAGTAAAAGGGTTGCAGAGGAGGTTGAGCAGATCAAGCATGGTGTACAAAGACCACTATCTCACAGTCAATCCATAGCCACCATAAACAATCATATACAGTGTAGTTTACCGTCCTAAGGTGCATCTTGTTTGCCATAGAAAGCACATGTCCTTATAGGGATGTTGGGATTACTGTACAGTTTTCCAGAACAATGCATGAGTCTCCCCAATACGAAAGCTCATCCTGTACATGCGAGTCCAGTTCAGGTATCACATGGGCTGGCCAGCCATGGGTGGTAGCAAAATAGGTACATATGACGGCAATACACACCATCAATTTCCAGACGGCATTTTGGCTGTTGAATGGCCTGACATCTGGCAGTCCAGTTCCACAGTGTCTCTGCCTGAGGGGAGGACTGATGGTGGAGCTTATTAAGGACAGTTCTGGGAGATTCAGGATGGCATTGACATTGGAGAGGTGGTCCTATGACATGTGAAGGCCCACTAAGTTGATGACATTTCTTGTCAATGACTGTCAAGTTGTGTTGGTTCATTATAGTGAACACCTGCCTTATGCGCTTGTCATTTGTGGTTGCATCCTCCCCATGCACCATAACTGTCAACCATGTACGGCAACTCCAGGGAAGATAGCCAGCATGGTGGACATGATTGTCTGGAAGAAGCAATGTGCCGGCCCAACCCAAATAGGACATGAGTGCACCAGAACATCCCAATGTGCATGACAAATGCAGTGAGCCAGCAGAAGGTCATGTTGGATTCAGGCAGACATATTAGACTAACAATGAATCAAAGCTCACTTCTAAATGATAAGGAGATGACTTAAATGACTTAAATGAAATCAAATTGTATTTGTCGCTTGCTTTGTAAACAACAGGTGTAAACTAACAGTGAAATGTTTACTTATGGGCCCTCCCCAACAAAAATAACAAGGAATAAATACACAATGAGTAACGATAACTTGGCTATATACACAGGGTACCAGTACCGAGTTGATGTGCAGGCGTATGAGGTAATTGACGTAGATGCCGTACGTACACGACATGACCAAAAGTATGTGGACACCTGCTCATTGAACATCTCATTCCAAAATTATGGGCATTAATATGGAGTTAGTCTCCGCTTTGCTGCTTCAACAGCCTCCTCTCTTCTGGGAAGGCTTTCCACTAGATGTTAGAACATTGCCGCTATAACAGCCTCCACTCTTCTGGGAAGGCTTTCCACTAGACATTGGAACATTGCTGCTATAACAGCCTCCACTCTTCTGGGAAGGCTTTCCACTAGATGTTGGAACATTGCTGCTATAACAGCCTCCACTCTTCTGGGAAGGCTTTCCACTAGATGTTGGAACATTGCTGCTATAACAGCCTCCACTCTTCTGGGAAGGCTTTCCACTAGATGTTGGAACATTGCTGCTATAACAGCCTCCACTCTTCTGGGAAGGCTTTCCACTAGATGTTGGAACATTGCTGCTATAACAGCCTCCACTCTTCTGGGAAGGCTTTCCACTAGATGTTGGAACATTGCTGCTACAACAGCCTCCACTCTTCTGGGAAGGCTTTCCACTAGATGTTGGAACATTGCTACGGGGACCATTCAGCCACAAGACCATTAGTGAGGTGGGGCACTGATGTTGGGCGATTATGCTTGGCTCGCAGTTGCCACAAAGTTGAAAGGGACCTAGACGGAACGCTGAAAAACATCCCCAGACAATTATTCCTCCTCCACTAAACTTTACGGTGTGCACTACGCATTGGAGCAGGTAGCGTTCTCCTGGTATCCGCAAAACACAGATTTGTCCGTTGGATGGTGAAGCATGATGCTCACTCCAGACAATGTGTTTACACTGCTCCAGATTCCAATGGCGACAAGCATTACACCACTCCAGCCGACGTTTAGCATTGAGCCTGGTGATCTTAGGCTAGTGTGCAGCTGCTCGCCATGGAAACCAATTTCTTCAAACTCCCAAAGAACAATTATTCTGCTGACGTTTCTTCCAGAGGCAGTTTGGAACTTGGTAGTGAGTGTTGCAACCGAGGACAGACGATTGTTAAGTGCTACGGGCTTCAGCACTCAGCGGTCATGTTCTGTGAGCTTGTGTGGCCTACCACTTCACGGCTGAGCTGTTGTTGCTCCTAGACGTTTCCACTTCACAACAACAGCACTTACAGTTGACTGGGGCAGCTCTAGCAGGGCAGACATTTGATGAACTGACTTGTTGGAAAGGTGCTATCCAATGACGGTGCCACGTTGAAAGTCACTGAGCTCTTCAGTAAGGCCATTCTACTGCCAATTTTTGTCTATGGAGAGTGGCTAGGTATGGCTAGGTGCTTTATTTTATACATCTGTTAGCAACGGTGTGGCAGAAATATCCAAACCCACTCATTTGAAGGGGTGTCCACATACTGTATATATATGTAGACTATATATACAAAAGTATATACAGTGAGGCAAAAAAGTGTTTAGTCAGGCACCAATTGTGCAAGTTCTCCCACTTAAAAATATGAGAGAGGCCTGTCATCTTCATCATAGGTACACTTCAACTATGACAGACAAAATGAGAAGAAAAAAATCCAATTTTTCAGTTTTTGATTTGTTAAAAAAGTTTGAAATATCCAATAAATGTCATTCCACTTCATGATTGTGTCCCACTTGTTGTTAATTCTTCACAAAAAAATACAGTTTTATATCTTTATGTTTGAAGCCTGAAATGTGGCTAAAGGTCGCAAAGTTCAAGGGGGCCGAATACTTTCGCAAGGCACTGTAAATCATTCTCTCTACTATTATTCTGACATTTCACATTCTTCAAATATAGTGGTGATTCTAACTGACCTGAGACAGGGAATTATTTCTAGGATTAAATGTTAGGAATTGTGAAAAACTGAGTTTAAATGTATTTGGCTAAGGTGTATGTAAACTTCTGAAATCAACTGTATACGTTCAGTCACTCTGGGGATGACGTATTCGATGCACTTATTAATGAAGCTGGTGAGTGACTAACATCAGGCTGACTGACTAACAGAAACAGATCATGCTGACCTACCAATATAACACTGGCACAGATTCTCGTGTGACGTCTCCTGTTGGATGAGGAGCGCCAATTGGGTTCCACACTTCCAGAGTCTTGTTCTGTGAGAAATCTCACCCTGATGAGGAAACAAATATTAGTCAATTAATTGTGAGCGTACCAAGTAATTAGGCGTCACTCTAAAGCGGGAAGGTGGAGTAAACGAGTCAGGAGTAGGTTTTTCTGATTGAACACGGTTCTCTATTGAGGGTATTTTGTCAACAAAAACATTCTAACATAATCAATGAAAAATCTTCCAAGGAAAAACACACATCTTCTTCTCCAGATGAAACAAGAACACAATAGGATTATCTTTAAACTACAACAAACATAAATCACGGGTTTGTCACCGTCTTAGTGGTTCTTTCAGCACAGCTTCTCTCTCGGTGGCCATCTTCCAGAGATAGTTTCCCCCCTCTCTGCTGGTTCCATTCTCTCTTTTATAGGGGAAGGAGAGTATGTCATTAGTACCGTCAGCTGTGCTTAATTGACTCTGGTTACCTTGTCTCCCATGCTTTGTTGGGCTACTATCCATGAGCCCAGTGGTCCTTCCACATAATGCAAATATACTAGCACCCTCAAATTCAACTTTTTTATTGTACCCCTCTAATCAGTAGCCCATTTAGACCTGGGACACCAAGTGTATGCAATTAATGACCAGATAGAACAGAAAACCAGCAGGCTCCGAACCTTGTAGGGTAAGAGTTGAATTCCCCTGTACTAGCGTATCCTAGTATATGACAGCATATGATAGCATTTATAACTACATGTGTAGTGAAAGACTTACCAGTCAGTTTGTCTTGTACTCTGTTGACAATCCGGATCGCCTTTTTGTTCAGGGCCTCAGGCTACACAGAAACACAGAGTGATGACTTAGTGTCAACATTGAGGCAACATTTGGGCCAACAACAAGGAAAGATAGTACTTCCACATACTAATATCCTCCACAACTCTTGGTTGAGGAAAGAGAAAGCTATACAGTAGAAGCTCCAACTTATGTCACTTAGCTTGTTAAAAAACTTCTCTTAACAAACAAAAGTACCATAGAAACTACTAAGAATGTTAGCATTAACTAATGCATTTTTACAGTTTTGGCTTGAGCCAAAGACTCATGGATTCAGGCATGTGGTTCCTGGTTTGTATTGTGTGGCCAATGTCCATCCAGTGATTTTGCAGTGGACAACAAACGCGGAACAGAAAGATACATTTCGTCGGATACAGTCAAAAGGTTGTTCGTGGCACAAAATGGCCATCTTGTTTCACCGCCTGATTGTCCAGCAGAGACCGTTCTGGTCCTGGATCGTTTGTTTCAGTTAGTGTTAGCTGTGGATCACAAAAGAGAGCGGATTCAAATGGTAGCTGGGTCATCGTCCACTTTTTGTTTGAATGTTTTTTGGCTGAAATGTAGATGTATGGGAGTGTCATGACTACACTTGAGAAACCAGTGACTCAGATCAGCTTGGCACTAGTTGACAAATTACCAGTCCCTCTCTTACCCACTGAAGAGTGGAGGTGGGTGCTGTGCCTCTCTTTGACTCCTCCACACACTAGTGGTATATTTTATGCAGCAGAGGACTCTCTGGCTCTCTAGTATTGAAATCGGAATGTCAATATCCCCAGAAGACTTTCGCCAGCCCACAACTTTAACGTCCAAAAATCAAACTTTGGAACAATATTTCTAACATCCGAATGTGGGAAATGCTCAATGAGGTATACAACTAATGTCGTATTGCTTTTCATTTTGTGATTAAAAACGGTATAAATCAAATACTATAACTTAGGAAGGTTCCTCCTGTTATCTGTCAAATTCCCATCCAATACGTTGTCTATGTGATATGAAATTGGATAACTCATTTTGTTAAGGTAGGAATGTAATTTTAGTTTTCTAACGAGATCATCGTTTTTGATGATGCTTTGCACCAGTAAGTAGCCATGCCTGTGGGAGCTCAGAGAGCGTATCAGCATGACTTGCAGCTTGTGGATGAGGCGGCCCACAAGAGCGCGGGGATTGTCATTGTGGGCAATCAGCTGGTGGATCACCTATGGGCGAGGGGGCAAGAGGGAGACATAACATAGTTATCCCCCCCCGTGGAAACGCAATGTCCTATTCTGTTACTGTCCTATAAGACTTTGTTGAATAACTGTTATGGATGATTCATGGCCCAAGACCAACCTTGCCCATGGGAAGAATTCAGTTTCAAGTACTTTTATCACAACGGACATAACAATAAAAGCAAATCGAAAATGAGCATGTGAGATCCAGGTGTCCATCTGAATGGTTTTGATGCCCTCCACCAGTGCCCTGTTGACTTCAGGCCAGTGCCCATAGTCAAACCAGAGGGTCAGCACCCTGGAGAAAGTAAACAGAAGCATCAAGTATTGTGTCCATTGCATATTTATTGATAGGTTCACACACAACAACAAAAAAGTTTCCCTGAAAAGCTGAATTTCAACACACATTCAATCCAAAACAAATCGACATCAAGTCCATGAAGCAACGCAAATGATTCTCTCTGCCACCAGAGGGCTCCCTCTCAACATATTTCAATTCAGGGTCTATCAATGTAGGAGAGTAGGAGTAGGAGTGCTGATCTAGGTTCAGGTCTCCCCCATCCTTATAATATTATTCATTTTGATCTAAAAGAGAAGAATGATCCTAGATCAGCACTCCTACTCTATGACCTTTTGTGACTACTGGCCCTGGCCCCGTGTGGAGACTTACCTGAGGGTGTAAGGGATTAATTCATAGACAGAAGACCTAAATTGGTCCATTTGAAATGAATAGATTTGTCTGAATTATTTTACCACAAACAAACAACCAATTTGTTGTCAACAGAGCAGAGGGAAAACTTAATCTACTGCTTGCACAATAGGTTTTTTCTTTCACTCTTTTGCCACCTCTTTTTTGGTGTGGTATGAAGTTGTCACACCAGCCTCACTTGTCCTTCAACTCAGATTCTCTCCTTGTCTCTCATTGACATCAACATGAGATTTAGGCAACGTTTCAAGTTACACAGAGGTCTGTCAAATTAGTTCAGATTGGTTCCATAGTGAAGATTGAAAGGGCAGGTTAGTGTTTGTGGATGGAAGAGGAAGAAGGGTTCAAGATGGCTGCCGCCCTTGCCTTGTTGGCCTTCTTCTGTGCAGTCAATCCCTGGTTCTGGTTCTGTGTACACTGCCCATGAGTGCCAGGCCTGAAAAAAAAATACACCAGGTGAGCAATGTTTTAATTTTATTAGGGGTTATAGAATGTTAGGTGTACATGTTTAAACATACGTTTGAACTCATGTTATCACATCAACTTCTAGTGTGTTAGCCAATATGAAAGATATGTGAGATGTCCCAGATGAGTAGGGCCTCTGGGAAATGTTTTGGGTCTAAACAGATCATGTTTTTGAGTTGTTATGTTGTTATGTAATGGAGCTATTGAGAGATAGAGGATGGCACTCAAGGGATGAAAAAAGTGGCATTTCTTGTCTGCAGTGTGGGCATGGGCACTCCAAGAGTGTCCTTGGTTCCTTTCAATCAACTCAACTTTCAATCAACTCAACTTTCAATCAACTCATAACAACATACAAACCGTATGTTTAGTACAGTGGTTCCTCCTTTACAAGTTCAATCTGTACTTCAATGCACATATGGTTTGCATTATAAAAAGAGGAAGAAAGGTGGGGAGAGAGGTATGGAAGACAAAAGGAAAGAGGTAAGAACAGAGGAGCAGGGAAGACAGCATAAGATGAATGAATTCCAATGCTACCTATAATACTTTCTCAGTTCATCACAATTATAGTGTCTCTTGTGGTGTCTCTTAGCCAGGCTCCTAGTCGGCCTGAAGGTTATCTTAAGAGCGGGTGAGGTGGCGTTAAGGGGACTGGCACCGTCTCTCACATCAAAACATAACCTGCAGACGAGTGACAGATGGATAGAGATATAATAGAAAAACAAAGCTTAATCGTGTTAACACGTCAGTCATCATAACCATCAGGAGGTGAAATGCAAAACTGACCTTGGATCATTAACTCTGGGACTACTACACCTCTATCTGTATTTCAATGTAAAGCATCTCTTTAATAATAATTCCTGTATAATATAAACTGACCTTGGATCATTAACTCTGGGAGTACTACAACTCTATCTGTATTTCAATGTAAAGCATCTCTTTAATAATAATTCCTGTATAATATAAACTGACCTTGGATCATTAACTCTGGGAGTACTACAACTCTATCTGTATTTCAATGTAAGGCATCTCTTTAATAATACTTCCTGTATAATATCCCTTATAACACATCGTGCTAACATTGGATGGATAGATACATGTGACAAGAGCAGGATAATATCAAAGATAGCGTCACAAATGAATACATAAATACCACTTGAAGCTTGACGATGAGTCCATCCTTTGAATCAGCTTTGCAGTGCTGAGGCAAAAACAAAAATGTGCACCTCTGAGTCCCCAGGACTGAGAACCGCTGCTCTTCATTGGGAACTCTTCATCTGCAGACAGGCTTTCACAGCTCTCTATATCTGAGGACAGAAAACCTCACAAGAAGTAGACTACACAAAAGTACCTGCTCTATCCAGAATAGTCTACTCTCTCACTTTGACAGCTGGGCCTGCTATCCTTCACCCTCCTCCAAAAAATACAACTGTTTGCAATTATCATGAGTGGCACTGGGGCTAAAACAATGTCCTACATAGTGTGGCAGGACTGCACCTAAAAAGGCTGGATACTCATAACTAATCGAATAGCATGCATGTATATGTCCTGACCAAAAGATGAGGAGTCAGTGGTAGGGTTCACTTGACGTTGCAGCACAGCAAGATTCCCAGTAGACAGGGAGCATGGGACGTCAGGAACAGTGACCCCATTGTCAGTGTTTCCAGATACCAGATTATCCTCCTGAGAAAGCAGGTCCTCCACCTGCTGAATCTGGAACGCTCAAAAGAAACACATCTGTAAGAGTGACAATAAATTTGGCAGCAACAGGGGCTTGACAGTCCAGTGAAAATGGTTGAGTGTTAATGTGGTGTAAATCTGAATATTAGCAGCTGACATCTTACGGGTTGTTTAATTAATGCTTGTGAGACAGGTTCCATGTACAACAAGACAGGCAGAGAGGAAGAGAGAAAAACAACACAGGACAGTTTAATTACCTCTGGTTATGGACACTTTTGCCAGCAATAAAGCTTCCACGGCCTGTTCCTCGGACAGTGAACATACATCTGAAATGAAAGAAAATTGCTTATTTTGTGTAGATATGAAAATAATAACTGAGATATGACCTTTCAATCTAAAGCTGCAGATGTCATTTTCAGGATGCGACAATAGAGCACAGAAAGCTTTAACACCAGACTGGTGTTGTGGTTGTTCATTAGGTGATGGGACATATGCAATACGTATACAAAATAATATACTCACCTTCCTTGAAAATCCATCTATACCACCAATTGAGACAATGTTGTATCTTGAAAAAAAAAACACATTGGAATTAAAAGTGAAATGTTTAACCTATTAACCTGATTCATTATTTATCTATTACCAGTTTAACATCTCCAATTTCATACATCATTGAAAATGTGTCTAGGAATAAGTAAGATTAAAAAATATTTAAAAAACTTCTTAGATTTGATGGAGACATTATACACCTTAGTACCTTACAAGTTATGACTTGTATCAATGTGGACAAGAGACGGGGGTGCAGGAACTGAGGATTTTTCCCGAGCAATGCCATGAAGCTGGATCATTCTGGCAATGATACCTGCACCATCTACACGCTGCAAAGACTCCCTAACTATTCACCATTGTACACGATGGCCCACTGCTCTGAGACTTCCTTTGACCATTCTAAAGCCTGCATGGGGCATCTTGCCTTAATGTCCCTGACTTTCTGGTCTTTCTGCTCTTCATCTGACATATCAGAATAGCATTCCCTGACAGACATATTGTGTTCTTTCATCACTCTGTAAAAAAAGCTTATATATGATTATATATCGACTATGAAGCAAATACGACATGGCCTGCTTATGAGTTGCCAAGAAAGAAAGTTAGATGAATTCAACTGAAAATGGCGAGAACAGGAATTTGTAGCTAAATATTTTTAGTTAGCTTGAGAATAAAAATTGCATGATTTATCATTCTACTATATTACATACATACATACAGTGGGGCAAAAAAGTATTTAGTCAACCACCAATTGTGCAAGTTCTCCCACTTCAAAAGATGAGAGAGGCCTGTAATGTTCATCATAGGTACACTTCAACTATGACAGACAAAAGGAGAAAAATAATCCAGAAAATCACATTGTAGGATTTTTAATGATTTTTTTTGGAAATTATGGTGGAAAATAAGTATTTTATCACCTACAAACAAACAACATTTCTGGCTCTCACAGACCTGTAACTTCCTCTTTAAGAGACTCCCCTGTCCTCCACTCGTAATCTGTATTAATGGCACCTGTTTGAACTTGTTATCAGTATAAAAGACACTTGTCCAGTGTACCTATGATGAAAATTACAGGCCTCTCTCATCTTTTTAAGTGGGAGAACTTGCACAATTGGTGGCTGACTAAATCCTTTTTTGCCCCACTGTATGTATGTATGTAATATAGTAGAATGTTATGAACCGACACTGAATCGTAGGAGCTAACTACTAGCTATGTAATGTTAGAAGTTGGACGGAAGAGCGTCCAGTGCTGCTTACCTGAGATGCCGTACAGTCCTTCTACGTAGGTGTCCGCTATGACTTCCTTTTTTTGTTTTCAAATGCATTTTTTGTTCTCTAAATCTTCTTGGGGAATAAAAAGCATAACGTTTTGCGCTGTATTACAAAATATTTGATTGCAAAAAAATGTTTAACTTTGAAGCCTCGTTTTTGCCTTCAGAACAATTATTTTTGATTGAAAATAAAAAAAAAAGTTGCTTTCAGAAAAAATATTTTGGATTGAAAATAAAAACGTTTTGCTCTCAACAAAAATAAATCCATTTGTTTCAAGTTGGGGAGGGGGGCTAATAGCTGAACAATAGACTATTCAACCTTTAGTAAAGAATAGTCTAATAGCCGAGCTAGGTGTGAAACCCCCTCGCCCTATCACCGACCAGATTTGCCCTGACGACCAAGGGGGAGTTGATTATTATTATTATTTTTGATCCCAATGCTCTACTGTGTCTCTAACTGACTATGAATGGGCAGTATAAACCAAAGAATAAACTGATTATTGTGCACGAATGAAACAGGGAGCAGGTTTCAAACCCTCAACCTTCTTGCCTGAAGGCCAGCGCATTATCGACAGTGCACAAAAGCATGCTCAAGCCCCAGAGTCGATATAGAGTGTGCCCTTGCAGTAGCTTGCTACTCAATGTAATAAAGTAATGACTTTTCAAATACGTTACCTTACACGTTATGTTGGCTGACAACTTGTTAGCTACGCTGTCCTTACAAACCACATAGCATATCATTACAGCAGTATGTTAGCTAGCTACCTAACGTTAGTAGTTATACATCAAACTTGACAGTATATTAACTATAGGCTATCTAACTAACTACTCAATATTTATTGACTTGATTATTCCCGTCATTTGTAGCTTAGCTAAATGCTAGTCATTCTGCGTTCTCAATAGACATTCAGGTGCTTTCGTAAGTTTTTTTGACACACCTAATTATTCCAGGATTTTTCTATATTTTTACTATTTTCTACATTGTAGAATAAATAACACATATGGAATCAGTTAAGAACTCATTCTTATTACAAGGACAGCCTACCCCTTCCTCCCGGTCGGGGGATTGAACTCTGGTCTCCTGCTTGCCTGCAATATGAAAGACTATCAAATGCTTCTCAAAGGTGCCCTCTGGTGGTCAAACTAGCAATAACTTGCATTAACAGAAAGAAATGGCCAAAAAATGGCCCAATTAAATGACGTGCCACAGAATTCAGCCCACAAGGTGTGCCACAACTGTTTAAGGAGGAACCACTGTAAATGGAGGACTCAACATGAATGCCTGAAGGGAGTGACAGGGGTTAGAGGTGAAAGGTGAGGGAGGTGACTGGCCTGGTATCAGTTGCGGTCGTGCTTCGTGGAGTGGCTGTAGTACTGCAGCTCTTTGGGGATGGTGCTATCGTTGAAGCCCTGCAGACTGAGCTGCCACTCACCTAGCTACAGGAAGCACTTAGAGAGGGAAGGAAGGATGGAGGGAGAGAGAGAGTCTTGGTCACAAGATGGATCGTCAGCCGAATACGGCCTACGCTCTAGGGCTTGTTTTCACAAAGTCTCTCAGAGTAGGAGTGCTGATCTAGGATCAAGTCCCCATCTCATTCATAAATATCTCGAAGCCAAATAATTCTAGATCAACACTCATACTGTGATACATTTCAGGAATACGGGCTGAGGGTTGCTTCAAGGTCCGATCAATCTGAAGAGCCTTGGCAAGCTTGTGTCAACAGCTAAGGGCTGGTATGTGATATGAAGCTCTTACAGTAAGTCAGGCCATTTAAACTTGTTTGTTAGCATGATGAATGCTTTCCACGTGGTGTTTCCTGGCAGCCAACCTACAGAGAAGTTGCCACAGAGGAGGCACGTCCACACACCCCTCTCTACCCCTTATTGCCTTGTTTGCCCACTGACATGGCCTTAGGCCCAGATCTGTGCTAAACTCGGGAGTAAAATTGAATTCACTGAATCCGCTTTTTACTTGACTATGAGAAAAGTCTGTTCGGTTGTTACAACTTCTTAAATATGTTGGTATAAAGTTATAATTTATACACTGTGCTCATTGTCACCACAATTTGTCTGGGGGAGTTGGCAATGGATGTCCAACACAGTACAAGTGCAGTCCATTAATTAAAGTGAAGAAGAATGATGGGAAGAGTTGTAATTAAAAATCACAAATGATTCTAAGACCTTTCTGTAGCTAAAGTAATGTGCCGTTGCTTTTGGTAATGATGCCTAAGTTTGATAAATGTCTTTGCGCGACATCAATCTCCCTTTCTCTTTTTAATATTGCCACGCGTGTGATTGGTTTATAACACATCTCACCAGGAACTCACGAGTGCTGCACAGCGATCCACCCCTCAGCTCCTAACTGTGTGGAGCACTATTTCCAGAGAGAACTTCTAATAAATTATCCATCAGCATTACCTAATCCTGCTGAGTACTTTTCCATGTGAAAATACACAACCGGTTCAGTTTGTCTCTGACAAACCTCTTCTCCTTAAGAAAAACACAGAAAAACTAGTGCCAGTAGTGCCTCTGTGTTACCACGAGAACTCAGAAGATTCCAAGGTTGCAGGTCTTATCATGGTAATTGCCTTGTAACGTGTCCAGTTTTCAAATAAATAGCTCTAAAATTACAACAATTTATTTTGGGGAGATGGAGTGTGTGTGTGTGTGCACGGACCAGGTGTGCACCTTTCCACAGTGCCGACCTGTTTTCGGGAAAGTGTGTCAGCGCGTCTGGAAGAAAATGGTGCTACCCAAGTTACACAGGTGTTTTCCCGAAACAACATTCCACAGACAATGAGAATCCCTGTCAGGAAGTGCAATGGCAGGGATGAAACATTCCTTTCCTGGTGTCATGTTCGCTTGTTGCCTCAATAGAATTATGAGGTGTGTTTTTAGAGTGGCTAGTGAAAGACGGCATGCCCCTTAAAAGGTGAAGACTGTGCAATGCCTTAAAATGTAATCTCATCCTACATACATTTGAAGTTGGAGGTTTACATATACCTTAGCCAAATACATTTAAACTCAGTTTTTCACAATTCCTGACATTTAATCCTAGTAAAAATTCCCTGTCTTAGGTCAGTTAGGATCACCACTTTATTTTAAGAATGTGACATTTCAGAATAATAGATAATTATTTATTTCAGCCTAACACGAAACATTTGTAAACCGGTTGCGTCGTGATTTCCTTCCCATTCAAATGTGGACGAAGCGTTCGTGGTAATTACACACACGCACAACTAAAGTTTATCCAGTCATGGTTGGTTTCATTGCAATCCTCTGGTTGTTACTAACACAACCATACATGATGGTTCTTTTCCCGGGACGTATTGACCGAAACAAACCGATTTTAAGACACCAATCAATGACCTCATTGCGCACCAATGGTAGGACCGGTCTATCGTTGATTGACTGTATTTTGGCCCAATGACCACTGATCATCTTGAAATCTAGCTTGGAAGATAGCCAATGAGCTGAGGTAAACTGCAATATGTAATGGTTATACGTTCGAAGACAAGCCTTTGTCGTAAACTCTGCCGTAAAAGAGGTTCCTTCGCCATTGACGAAGCCACGAGTGTTACGCATAGCAGTACACATTCAATAGCATTTTCACCAAGTTTATATATTTAAATTATGGCGAATCAATCAGGAAAAGCTAAAACAAAGTCTAGGTATACAGATTTAACCCAAATTATAGAGGAAATTGATCGAGACAGCGAGACAGAGTTTCTTCAGGAAGATGAATCTTTCAGCGAAGCTAGTTTTGACTCCCAGGCGGAATAAATGTTTCTGCACGGCGAGGATGCCATGCTGGATTGGTAAATTCTAATGCTAATGTCATTGTTTGAAATTAGTCGCTCTGGATAAGAGCGTCTGCTAAATGACTTAAATGTAAATGTAAATGTTAATACGAAATATTATTCATTTGAGATTATTATTTTTTTTCTTATTTTATTTGCAATATATAAAAATATCATCTGTAATGAAATGCATAAAGTACACATTGGCAATACTGTGTGTGTGTGATATATTATTTGACATAAACATGGAATGGAACAGCACTTCACCATAGTGATTATGTTCCCTGTACTCTATATATATCTGTTTATTTTCCCCGCTGATACAGGGCTCATACATGAAAGTATTGTTACTGATTTTTTTAAAAATCTTTCACAGTGGCAATGATTCTGATTATGAGCCGCCAATGTCTAGGTGTCCATCTCCCTCTGAAGCTGGTTCATCCAGCCAGACCCCCACTGTCTCCAGGTCCACACCTACCTGGCCATCTAGAGATGTGACAAAGAAGCTGAGGTGGGGAAGAGAGAACCCTACAGACGGAGGGCCAGAGGGTCATTGGCACTCTGTGTTAGAAGATGATGTGGAACCAAATCCACCAGTTTTTAGACCCAAAAGGCAGCCAGGACCTCAACTAGACATGACTGCAAAGTACAGCCCCCTTCACCTTTTTCAACTGTTTTTCACCTCGTCAGTTGTTGATTCCCTGGTGGCGAACACCAATAAGTACGGGGCTGAGAAGCAGGCAGGAAAGAAAGAGGCATGGAAGACCATTTCCATGTCAGATGTTTTCTGCTACTTTTCAATGGTCATTTACATGGGGCTGGTGAAGTTGAAAACTCTAAGGGACAACTGGAAAACGTCAGCTCTCTATCAACTGCCTTCCCCCGTGACTGTCATGTCTTGTAAACGGTTTCTGACTATCTCACGGGCACTTCACATCAGTGACCCAGAAGTTGATGGGGAGAATGACAAGAAGAGAGGCACGCCAAGGTTTGATAGGCTCTGTAAAATAAAACCTCTCTACCCCAGCATCGTTAATGCCTGCAAGACTTATTTTCAGCCCGCCCAGAACATGTCCATCAATGGTAGCCTCAGAGGCCAGAATCAGCCTCAAACAATACATGTGTAACAAACCAACCAAATGGGGCTACAATCTGTTTGTTTTGGCTGATTCTGCGTGTACACTTGCAATTGTTTTGTTTATGAGGGGAAAACCAGTTTTGCTACCGGTAATGGGCTGAGTTATGATTCCGTTATGGAGTTATTGGATTTTCAACTGCTGGGGAAGAGCTACAAAATGTTTGTGGACAACTTCTATACAAGCCCTACCCTGTTTACAGAGCTGAGGAAGGGATACAAACTGTTTCTGGACAACTTCTATACAACCCCTACCCTGTTTACAGAGCTGAGGAAGGGATACAAAGTGTTTCTGGACAACTTCTATACAAGCCCTACCCTGTTTACAGAGCTCAGGAAGGGCTACAAACTGTTTCTGGACAACTTCTATACAAACCCTACCCTGTTTACAGAGCTCAGGAAGGGCTACAAACTGTTTGTGGACAACTTCTATACAAGCCCTACCCTGTTTACAGAGCTCAGGAAGGGCTACAAACTGTTTGTGGACAACTTCTATACAAGCCCTACCCTGTTTACAGAGCTGAGGAAGGGCTACAAACTGTTTGTGGACAACTTCTACACAAGCCCTACCCTGTTTACAGAGCTGAGGAAGGGCTACAAACTGTTTCTAGACAACTTCTATACAAGCCCTACCCTGTTTACAGAGCTGAGGAAGGGCTACAAACTGTTTGTGGACAACTTCTATACAAGCCCTACCCTGTTTACAGAGCTGAGGAAGGGCTACAAACTGTTTCTAGACAACTTCTATACAAGCCCTACCCTGTTTACAGAGCCGAGGAAGGGCTACAAACTGTTTCTAGACAACTTCTATACAAGCCCTACCCTGTTTACAGAGCTGAGGAAGGGCTACAAACTGTTTGTGGACAACTTCTACACAAGCCCTACCCTGTTTACAGAGCTGAGGAAGGGCTACAAACTGTTTGTGGGCAACTTCTACACAAGCCCTACCCTGTTTACAGAGCTGAGGAAGCGGGAGGTGTGGGGTTGTGGCACCATTCGTACCAACAGGGTGGGATTTCCAAAGGTGAACGACATGCCTAAGCGGGTTGAGCGGGGTACCATGCGATGGAGCCGTGAAGATGGCCTGCTGTTTGTGAAGTGGATGGGTACCAGAGAGGTGGTCATGTGCTCCAGTATCCACAAGTCCTTCAGTGGAGATCACGTCGTCAGGCGTGTGAAGGACGGTGCCGGGGCATGGACCACAAAAAACTGTCCCCATTCCAGCTGCTGTGAAGGACTACAACAAGAGCATGGAAGGTGTGGACCTCTCAGATGTGCTGATAGGCTATTACAATGTTCTACACAAGACCATGAAATGGTACAAAACATGTTTCTATCATTTCATTGACATTGCTGTGGTGAATTCCTTCATCCTCCAGAAGGAAATGGCCAAGAGCTGTGGACAGCTTACCCATCTCACACCTAGCCTTCAGGTAGCTGCTCAACCAGGAGCTTGCTAGCTACAGCAAGTCCACTGCAGCACCTTCTGCTCCAACCAGTGGTGTTTACCTGCCCGGATTCATCTCTGCAGGCATGAATGTGCCACAGGGCAAAAAGGGCACAGTTAGGCAGAAGTCGTTGTGCCCTTTGTCACAGGAAATGCCCCATCCCCTGCACCACCTGTTCAGTAAGCCTCTGCTTTACAGCAGAAAGAGACTGCTATGGGCCATGGTACCAGCAGAACAATATTGTGTAAAGGACCGAGGGTCTTCACAATATTGTAAAAAGAAAATATGTAAATAGTTACCATTGTTAATTGTTTTTTTTTTATTGGGGGGGGGGGGGTGTTAGAATAGCATTTATGTATTTTGTATATAGTTCTTTCCTTCCAAATGTATCACTGTACCAATTCAGACACTTGGGTACATTTGGGTACATTTGTGTGGGACACCTGGGTGACTTCATGCTCAATGTCATGTAGCTCGCTCATTTTTGAAGTTATCTGTGTAAAACTTTGCTCAGCTATTGTTGCCATCGTATGTTCTTCATTCAAATTATCCACAGCATCCCATCTGTATGTTCGGCTGAAAGATGATGCAGCAACAATAAAAAACAGAAAACACATGTTTATTTCCTTGTATTTTATTCTACCACATCTATTGTGTTATATTCTCCTACATTCAATTCACATTTCCACAAAATTCAGAGAGTTTCCTTTCAAATGATACCAAGAATATGCATATCCTTGCCTCTGGGCCTGAGCTACAGGCAGTTAGATTAGGGTATGTCTTTAGGTGGAAATTGAGAAGAAGGGGGGGTGTACCCCAAAGAGGTTAAATAAATCAAAATATATTTTAGATTTTAGATTCTTCAAAGTAGCCACCCTTTGCCTTGATAACAGCTTTGCACACTCTTGTAGACAGTGTAGACATTGTTAATGTTGTAAATGACTATTGTAGCTGGAAAAGGCAGATTTTTTAATGGAGTATATACATAGGCGTACAGAGGCCGATTATCAGCAACCATCACTCCTGTGTTCCAATGGCACTTTGTGTTATCTAATCCATGTTTAGAATTTTAAAAGGCTCATTTATCATTAGAAAACCCTTTTGCAATATTGTTAGCACAGCTGAAAACTGTTGTCCTGTTAAAGAAGCAATAAGACTGGCCTTCTTTAGACAAGTTGAGTATCTGGAGAATCAGCATTTGTGGGTTCAATTACAGGCTCAAAATAGCCAGAAACGAAGACCTTTCTTCTGAAACTCAGTCTATTCTTGTTCTGAGAAATGAAGGCTATTCCATGGGAGAAATTGCCAAGAAACTGAAGATCGCTACTCCCTTCACAGAACAGCGCAAACTGGCTCTAACCAGAATAGAAAGAAGGTTGGGAGGCCCCGGTGCACAACTGAGCAAGAGGACAAGTACATTAGTGTGTCTAGTTTGAGAAACAGACGCCTCACAAGTCCTCAACTGGCAGCTTCATTAAAGAGTACCCACAAAACACCAGTATCAACGTCAAGAAAAAGCCATATCTCAGACTGGCCAAGAAAAATAAAAGATTAAGATGGGCAAAATAACACAGCCAATGGACAGAGGAACTCTGACTAGAAGGTCAGCATCCTGGAGTCTCCTCTCCACTGTTGATGTTGAGACTGGTGTTTTGCAGGTACTATTTAATGAAACTGCCAGTTGGAGACTGTATAATCAGTCATCCTCAGCCAGCAGGTATCCAGCTACTTATCTCCAACCAAATGTGGCATGGTACCAAGGGTATTATGAGGCATGTCTTATGTTGCTTCAAAGTAGCCAAGCTAAAATCCAACTAAACATGCAGGCAATTATTTTATAAACCAGAAGTATTTTTCTCTCATGTTCTATTTATTTTTAAAATCAATGTTCTTTCATTGTCCAGTAGCCAAAGGCACAATCCTAGTGATATTGGCAACACATACTAGATTTTTTGATGTCTGTTACATGAAACCACTCATAATGGTGTTCTCTCACTAATTGCATTATGGAACAAATGTTTGCGTGTAACCTAGCCTACTGCCATGTGCGCATTGCTGCGCTTATAATTGGATCTAGCCTAGGCCTACTGGTTGTATGAATTTGGGATCTACCATCCTACAACTGTCCCAGAGTCTGTTTACACAGAATGAAACGAGAGAGAAATTGGCTGGGGTTGCAGGACGTAGAAGAGTAACAGCACCGGGGTCGGGTCACGGTCCTGGAGAAAGAGTAGAACGCTCTGTACGTGACCCTTTAGATGAGGGAGAACATGTGGGCTGAGAAAACGTTTGTGTGTTTTTAAAGCTCACACTGCAATAACAAATAGAGTGCGACTGATTTGTTTTTCTCCTAAAGTAGTTGCGGTAGGAGTCCTGGCCATGAGCTTGTAGAGCTCCTGCTGGTGCTGCTGGTCTTCAGCGGCATGCTGGGCCTGTTGCTGCATCCCCTGGACAAAGTGTTGTGTGTGCTGGAAGGCTTCAATCTGATGGGGGACAGAAGAACAACAGACACACACGGTGGGGGGGGGTCAAATAGGAATTCTCATTCAAAACAGGGATTCAACACAACTCTCCTGACATACTCAAAATGGCTCCAGGCTCTCTACACTATTCCCCCACACCATATGATAAGAGTGATGTTCAACAGTATTTTGTCTTTATCTTTAAATTAGTTTCAAAACGTTTCCCCCTTCAGAGTGGGGATGGACGGCTCCTCTCTGGCAGGGACCGGGGTGCATGTGTCATTAAGATTCCTGCCTTGTGAGCTGTGAGTGGCTCCTGCAGCTGGCCCTACTATAGCTCTGTGGCGGGCAGCAGGCTGGTGGGCGCAACATCGCCTCTTCAACCTCAGGAGGCTGAAAAAATGTGACTTGTCACCAAAAACCCTCACTAACTTTTACAGGTGCACAACTGAGCGCATCCTGTCGGGCTGTATCACTGGTACGGCAACTGCACCACCCTCAACCGCAAGGCTCTCCAGAGGGTAGGGAGGTCTGCACAACGCATCACCGGGGGCAAACTACCTGCCCTACAGGACACCTACACCACCCGATGTCACAGGAAGGCCAAAAACATAATCAAGGACAACAACCACCCGAGGCACTGCCTGTTCACCCCTGTTCATCCAGAAGGTGAGGTCAGTACAGGTGCATCAAAGCAGGGACAGAGAGACTGAAAAACAGCTTCTATCTCAATGCCATCAGTCACCTCTAGCCGGCTAGCACCCGGTACTCTACCCTGCACCTTAGAGAATGCTGCCCTATATACATAGAGTCACTGAACACTGGTCACTCATCCTATATAACCACTACTATACATACCATCCATCATTTCTATATACACCATTCAATGAACTGCATTTTAGTTACACTGTTCATACACACTGCATATTTATTTATAAACTGTATTCGGGGCGGCAGGTAGGCTAGTGTTTAGATCGTTGGGCCAGTAACCAAAAGGTTGCTCAATCAAATCCCCGAGCTGACAAGGTAAAAATCTGTCGCTCTGCCCCTGATTGCATTTGGACGTCTGTTACAGTATTTAGGTTGTTCATTGGATTCCTTCAGACATTTCTTGATTTCTTGTTCTTTCTGGGTTTAAAAAAAAGTGTTTTATTATTATTTGAGCATCTGTTTGACATTTTACTGCATTATTAGGAACTAGTAACAGAAGCATTTAGCTGAACCTGCTAGAACATCTGCTAAACTGTATGGACCAATTCACTTTGTTTTGATGTTATGACATCATACCTCAACGTAATGAAATGATTTTATGTTGAGAGTGGAAAACAGGTTCGGCTGCCTGCAAGCCAATACAATCACTTACAATAAAAGTGCAGTGGGGGAGGAAAAATTATAACAATGTTATTAAACAGGTTTGAGGTACGGTTTCTAAACCGTGTGATTTCCGAGAGGCGCGCTACATTTTGAAATCGTTCCAATGAGAGATTCAGATTCACACCAAAGCAAACAGACTGTTGGACTTTCCTGGCAGTATCCAAATCCAGGGGAATATATTTCCCCTTGAATTGACAGGAAATCTTCAAAGTATTGTTTTAAGCAAATTTGTCACATTCTGGTTGTGTTGAAGTCAAGTGGCAATAAATGACGTATTTTGAACCTGATACAGCAACTTAAGTCTGTATCCAGATGAAAGGTTTTTAAATACAATCTGATTGCCAAATACTGGGTTTTATAGCCATTTATGACAGAGATATCTGTGCCCACTGTTTTATGGAGTCCAACGTTTTGTCCAGAAGGTCTTTGTCAGGCCTGGTCAAAACGTTACACTCGATAAAACGATGTGAGCTGGACAACGTAGTGCATTTAATCATGATTTTATACAAAAACATTTTGGGAAAGGATAACTGGTTAACGGTGCAGGCTAACCGGTTGCAAAAAGAACCCTTACTGGCATCCCTATTTTGAAACATTTGGCCCTTGACCCTTCACAGCTGTCCTGTCAGCTAGTAGTCCTTCACAGCTGTCCTGTGCTAGTGAACTCACCGGACGTGCACTCTTGCCACAGAGGCTGGCGTACTTGAGCCAGGTCCTCATGTCGTCGTGGAGGTTGATGACCGGCGAGCAAACCATCAGGGTCCTCTTCCAGTCCTCTACGATCCGCTGGTAAACCTAGAGAAAGAGGAACAAAGAGCAATCTATCAATTTAATGTATTTTATAAAGCCCTTTTTTAGGGTGTCTTCAGGAAGTATTAAAACCCCTTGATTTATTCCACAGTTTATTTTACTACAGCCTGAATTCAAAACGGATTAGATAGGGTTTTATTCCGGCCCAGCTACATACAATAAATACCCCATAATGACAAACTGAAAAAACAATTGTTCAACATTTCTTTTTCATTTATTGAAAATTACGTACAGAAAATTTCAAATTGACATAAACATTCAGACCCCTTAGTCAATACATTTTAGAATCACCTTTGGCAGGTTTGAGTCTTTCTGGGTAAGTCTAAGAGCTTTGCACACCTGGATTGTACAATATTTGCACATTGTAATTGTTTTATTTCTTCAAACTATGTCAAGTTGGTTGTTGATCACCGTAGTAGTAGTTGTAGATGTGTTGAGCGATTCGTGCTTTTCGAGGTCGGTTCGATTATGAACAAATAATCTCAGTTATTGATTTCAGTTTTAATTATTTGTTTTGACATTAAATGCACTATGCATTATGTGGTTTGAATGTTGTAACAAAACAGAATAAAACAAATACAAGTTTTTTTTAAACTATTAACTCCCTACTATGTCACAGTTCAAGCTTATTTATGTCTACAAAAACTGTGCATTGACCTCACAGAAAGAAAAAATGGAATTCAAATAATTGAACTGACATTTTGGTTAATCGCTCACTACTAATTGCTAAACATCAATTTAAGTCTTGCCATAGATTCTCAAGACAATTTTAGGTCAAAACTGTAACTTGGCCACTCATGAACTTTTAATGTCACCTTGGTAAGCAACTCCAGTGTATATTTGGCCTTGTGTTTTAGGTTATTGTCTTGCTGAAAAGTACATTTGTCCCCCAATTGTCTGTTGGAAAGCAGACAACCAGGTTTTCTTCTAAGATTTTGTCTGTGCTTAGTTTCTTTTTATACAAAAACATCCCTGGTCCTTGCAGATGACAAGCATACCAATATCGTAATGCAGCCACCACTACTTGAAAATAAGAAGAGTGGTACTCAGTGATATGTTGTGTTGGATTTTCCCCCAAACATAACACTTTGTATTCAGTGAATTCCTTTGCCACATTACTTGCAGTATTACTTTAGTGCCTTGTTGCAAACAGGATGCATGTTTTGGAATATTTTATTCTGTACAGGCTTCCTTCTTTTCACTCTGTCATTTAGGTTAGTATTGTGCAGTAATGTTGTTTATCCATCCTCAGTTTTCATCTATCACAGCCATTCATCTCTAACTGTTGGCCTCATGGTGAGATCCCTGAGTGGTTTCCTTCCTCTCCGGCAACTGAGTTAGGAATGATTGTCTGTGTCTTTGTAGTGACTGGGTGTATTGATACACCATCCAAAGTGTAATTAATAACGTCACCTTGCTCAAAGGGATATGTTTATTTGAGTTTTTACCCCTCTACCAATAAGAGCCCTTCTTTGCTAGGCATTGGAAAACATCCCTGGTCCTTGTAGTTGAATCTGTGTTTGAAATGCACTGCTTGACTGAGGGACCTTACAGATAATTGTATGTGTGGGGTACAGAGAGGAGGTAGTCATTCAACAATCACATTAAACACTATTATTGCACACAGAGTGAGTCCATGCAACTTATTGTGTGAGTTGTTAAGCACATTTTTACTTCTGAACATATTTAGGTTTGCCATAACAAATAGGTTGAACACTTATTGACTCAAGACATTTCAGCTTTTCATTTTTATTCATTTGTAAAAACATAATTGCACATAATAATTCCACTCATTATGGGGTTTTGTGTGTAGCCCAGTGATAGTGTGTAGGCCAAATGTAATCATTTAAATTCAGGCTGTAACGATGCACTGGAATAGCACACACGTAGGTACACACCACAGGGGTTGGTGGCACCTTAATTGGGGAGGACGGGCTTGTGGTAATGACTGGAGTGGAATGGTATCAAATACATCAGACACGTTGGTTTCAAGGTGTATGATGCCAGCTCATTTGCTCTGTCCCAGACATTATTTAGAGCCGTTCTCACCTCGGCAGCTTCCGCTGGAACACACACACACACACACACACACACACACACACACACACACACACACACACACACACACACACACACACACACACACACACACACACACACACACACACACACACACACAAAAAGGACATTTTGGTTATCAACTGGGCAATGGAAAGTGTAGAGCTTTATATATTGGCATTGTAAATGATCGTTCTAAACAACACTGTTATGTCTATGAGAATGATGTAGTAACATACCAATCACTTCAGCTGATTTACCAGATAGACGTATGACTTCTCAGGCAGATAGATGCATGCTCTCAACCTCCCAGTACACAAGTCTCTCTTACCCCAAAGAAAGGTGCAGAGTACAACGGTCCGGAATCGAAAGATTACCAAGCATATCCGGAAGACACAACAGAGTTCATGTTGACATCTGGGCTTTTACCCTTTCCCCCATCATTCAGCCTCATTCAATGAGAATAGGCTGATCTTCCAATAGTCACCGTTCTCCCTATCAGCGGAGGGAAACCTATATGCCACACCTTGAGTTAATCTAAGAATTAGAGAAGGGACAAAGGATCGGAGGGGGCACGCAGGGTGCATGTCTCTGGGGGTTAGGGTTATAGAGTGACGGGCGGGATGGTTTGACAGGGCCCAGAGGAACAGTTTGGTGTCAGTGGTCGATCCAGACCATGTCAGACACCTCCCTGGCATTTGGCCTGGACGGCTCCACATCGAGAGACCATGAGCTCATCTCGGACTCCATCGCTCGTCCCAGAATGAAACACAGCTTATGGGACAGACCTTGTTGATACCTCACTCACTTAGTTTGCTCCAGGGTGAAAGTTACATTTATGAGTGGGAGTTACATAATGTTTCCACACCAAGGAAGTGCCACATTGTAAAATAAAAAGCTGTTGGATGTTTTATCCCTTTTATGAAAGGAAGAATTGAACAAATGGGAATCTTGTAAGGTCATCGATACAGTACATGTATTTTCAACAGGAAAATACTATAAAATGATTAGCAATGTTAAAGTTCTAAAAGGAAATAAACAGATCATCCTTTTCACACCTCGCTATGAAATCTCAGGACAGTATCCTTTAAGACAACGTAAAACCTACAGAAAAAACGTCTACTCTTGGGTTAGCATATGTCAAGTATGTTTCCCTTACCGTAACCTTTGTTACCCACACCTAAACAATCGTGTCTCTACTGATTTCAATGGAATATATTGGTGTTTGAATCACTTTCATGTCACTTCGGGGGCCTTTGCACCACGCCAAGGAAAACCATTTAGAGAAAACAATGGATGCTGATGTCTCTCCCCTGCTGAGCCAATGAGGTCCTGATGTAGAGCCAGCACGACCCTGTAGAAGGCTCCAACACACTGTGTTGGGCTTACGGATCAGGTTCTAATGTAATGAAGCCATAGGCCACCTGGAATTGATAAGCAGTAAGTGTGGTCTTGCACATTATGATCTCTGTGGCCGACGTCAGTAAGAAATTTAAGCCTATTAACCCTTGCAAGGCTGCCGGCCCAGATGGCATCGCAAGCCGCTTCCTCAGAGCACGTTCAGACGAGCTGACTGGAGTGTTAAAGGACATGTTCAATATTTCCCTATCCCAGTCTGTTGTTCCCACTTGCTTCAAGCTGTCCACCAGTGTTCCTGTACCCAAGAAAGCGAAGGTAATTGAACTAAATGACTATCGCCCAGTAGCATTCACTTCTGTCATCATAAAGCTCTTTGAAAGGCTAGTTAAGGATCATATCACCTCCACCTTACCCGACACCATAGACCCACCACAATTTGCATACCACCCCAATAGATCCACAGACGATGAACTGCACACTGTCCTATCCCACCTGGACAAGATGAATACCTATGTAAGAATGCAGTCCATTGACTACAGCTCAGCCTTCAACACCATTGTACTCTCCAAGCTCATCCCCTCCAAGCTCTTCCCCAAGCTCAGGGACCTGGGTCTGAACTCCTCATTGTGCAACTGGGTTCTAGACTTCCTGACGAGCCAACCCCAGGTAGTGAAGGTAGGGAACAACACATCAGCCACGCTGATCCTCAACACAGAGCCCCACAGGGGTGCGTGCTCAGCCCACTGCTGTACTTGCTGTTCACCCATGACAGCGTGGCCACACAAGTCTCCAACTCAATCATCAAGTTTGCAGACGACACAACAGTGGTAGACTTGATTACCAACAACGACGAGACATCCTACAGGGAGGATGTGAGAGCCCTGGCGGAGTGGTGCCAGGAAAATAACCTCTCCCACAACGTCAACAAAACAAAGGAGCGGATCGTGGACTACAGGAGACAGAAGAGAGGGGCACGCCCACATCCAGAACTACAGGGCCGCAGTGGAGAGGCTCCCTAAGCTTAAAGTTCATCGGCGTACTCATCACACATCACTTACGACCTTAAATGCGTGATGACAAAGGTGCAATAGCGCCTCTTTAACCACATGAGGCTGCAGAAATTTGGCTTGGCCCATAAGACCCTCACGAACTTCTAGAGATTCACAATCGAGAGCATCCTGTTGGGCTGTATTACATATAGATTTATATACCGTACTCTGGTCCAGAAGCTAATTTCCTGCAATTCTATACATTTTGCCATGGGGTTTTGTACTGTGTATTTAAATACCAATATGTTAACACTTTACTTGACACCCAGCGTCATAACGTGTTATAGTCATTCATAATCATGTCATAACAGCTGATATAACCTGTTAAAATATGGTCATAACACTATCATATTTAGACCTGTTGTGACATATATTGTGTTATTTTATGGCTGGTTATGACACCTACATAAGAGTGTAGAAACCCACCAAACCTACCACGGTAGATATTTTATGGCTGGTTATGACACCTACATAAGAGTGTAGAAACCCACAAAACCTACCACGGTAGATATTTTATGGCTGGTTATGACACCTACATAAGAGTGTAGAAACCCACAAAACTTATCATGGTAGATATTTTATGGCGGGTTATGACACCTACATAAGAGTGTAGAAACCCACAAAACCTACCACGGTAGATATTTTATGGCTGGTTATGACACCTACATAAGAGTGTAGAAACCCACAAAACCTACTACGGTAGATATTTTATTACTGGTTATGACACCTACATAAGAGTTTCAAAACCCACTAAACCTACCACGGTAGATATTTTATGGCTGGTCATGACACCTACATAAGAGTATAGAAACCCACTAAACTTACCACACAAGGCAAAACATTCCATTACACCATAAACATACTGTTCACACGCAGGCTATGTTCACATTTTTTTCTTGACCATAAATTATAACTGTAATTGCACACTCACTGATGTCAGACATGTACCTACCCCAATGCTCGGTTACTGAAAACTGGGATGAATGCAGGAGCAGATTTCAGGAGCAGGACAAGACACCCTCTTTTTGACTGATGACTGATATAAGGGCATGTACGTGACAGGCCTATCTATGATATGATTATGACGGTCATAATGCTTCTTGACAGTGTCATAAAGTGTATGTAATACAAATGATTTAATACGATGAAAAAAACATTCATTAAAATAACAACAAAAAAATTAAGAAACAAACTTAAAAATAAAGGAAACTTCCCAGCAAGGAAAAAAATAATTTGAATGAATGTTAGTATTGACACTCTTATGTAGGTGTCATAACCAGCCATAAAACACCACAATATACAGTACCAGTCAAACGTTTGGACACACCTACACATTCAAGTTTTTATTTTTATATATATATATATATATATAATTTTTTTTTGTCACCGTCTCGTCAGGCTCTCATGCCTCAGCCAGCTCGCCAGGCTCCCTTGCCTCAGCCCGTCTGTCAGGTTCCCGCGCATCAGCAGAGGTGACCGGTCCGCTCCTGATCCCCGGAATTGTCATTTTGTCTTGCATCCTGCAGATGGAGCTGTGTGTAGGGGGGGAGGGGGTACGGTCATGTGTGCTCCCTCTCCGGCCTCTAGGTCACCAGGCTGTTCATTATCACCATCATTACGCGCACCTGTGCGTCATCAGACTTACCTGGACTCCCATCACTTCCCTGATTCCCATCCCTATATATGTCACTCCCTTTGGTTCCTTACGTTAATGACTATGTTTCAGTTTCCTGTCTGTGCGTTGTTCGTGTTTCTTGTTTTGTATTATGTTTAATTTATTGAATTATTCACTCCCTGAACTTGCTTCCTGACTCCCAACGCACACGTTATAGATGGTGTATTGCTGCAGAACGCATTAAGCAGGAAAGATATTCCACAAATTAACTTTTAACAAAGCACACCTGTTCATTGAAATGCATTCCAAGTGACTACATCATGAAGCTGGTTGAGAGAATGCAAAGACTGTGCAAAGCTGTCATCAAGGCAAAGGGTGGCTACTTTGAAGAATCTCAAATATAAAATATATGTTGATTTGTTTTAACACTTTTTTGACGACTACATGATTATATGTGTGTTTTTTCATAGTTTTGATATCTTCACTACTTTTTAACAATGTAGAAAAAAAAGAAAAAGAAAGTAAAACCCTAGAATGAATAAGTGTCCAAACCTTTGACTGGTACTGTATTTCACAACAGGTGTAAATATATGGGTGATGACAGTGCTATGACCATAATATGACAGGTTACGAAAAGTTATGTCAGCTGTTACGATATATTATGACATGGTTATGACAGTGTCATAACGTGTTATGACACTACGTGTCAAGTAAAGTGTTGCCATATATCTACTACTGTACATATTATATTTTGCGCAAATCTGGTATATATACAGTTGAAGTTGGACGTTTACATACAATTCGGTTGGAGGATAAAAAAACCTTTATGCCTAAGGTTGTGTAGCCAATCTGTGTATGGACCCTAAAACGTTTTGGTATCCAGTTGACGTCAGAAGTTTACATACACTTAATTTGGAGTCATTAAAACTAGTTTTTCAACCACTCCACAAATTTCTCGTTATCAACCTATAGTTTGTTAGGACATAATTTTTCCAACAATTGTTTACAGACAGATTATTTCACTTATAATTAATTCACTGTATCACAATTCCAGTGGGTCAGAAGCTGACACTCATAGGACTTCATGTTACACAATACATGTATGTTTTGTTCGGTAAAGTTCATATTTATATCCAAAAATCTCATTTTACATTGGTGTGTTATGTTCAGTAGTTCCAAAACATGCAGTAATATTGCAGAGAGCCACATGAATTCACAGAAATACTCTTTATAAATGTTGATGAAAATTCAAGTGTTATGCATGGAACTTTAGATACTCTACTCCTTAATTCAACCGCTGTGTCAGATTTCAACATTTTTTACGGACAAAGCATAATCTGAGAACGGGCGCTCAGAGCCTAAACCAGCCAGAGAAATATCTGCCATGTTGGGTAGTCAACATTAGTCATAAATAGCATTCTAAATATTCACTTACCTTTGATGACCTTCATCAGAATGCATTCCCAGGAATCGCAGTTCCACAATAAATGCTTGTTTTGTTCGATAATGTCCATCATTTATGTCCATTTATGTCCAAATAGCTTCTTTTGTTAGGGCGTTTGGTAAACAATTCCAAAAGCGCTTTCTGGTCCACTCGGACGAAAAGTTCAAAAAGTTATATTACAGGTCGAAGAAACTTGTCAAACTAAGTATAGAATCAATCTTTAGGATGTTTTTATCATAAATGTTCAATAATGTTCCAACCGGAGAATTCCATTGTCTGTAGAAACGCAATGGAAAGAGAGCTACCTCTCATGTGAAATGCGCGTGACTGAGAACAGCTCTCATCCGGCCCCCCTTCACAGGAGTAGACTGAAACAATGTTCTAAAGATGGTTGACATCTAGTGGAAGCCTTAGGAAGTGCTAAATAACCCATATCCCACTGTGTATTCGATAGGGGTGAGTTAAAAAACTAAAAACCTCATATTTCTCCGGTTTTTGCCTGCCATATGAGTTCTGTTATACTCACAGACATCATTCAAACATATTTAGAAACTTCAGAGTGTTTTCTATCCAATACTAATAATAATATGCATATATTAGCATCTGGGACTGAGTAGAAGGCAGATTACTCTGGGCACGCTATTCATCCAAAGTGAAAATTCTGTCCCCTATCCCAAAGAAGTTTTAAGAAACGTTCCCCAACAGAATTGGAGGAATGAATACGCACGCCCCTGATCACACACAAACACAGTTCACTTTCTATAGCAGCAGTGCTTAATTTGAGCCCGATCGTCACCTCTCCATTTTTTGGCCGGATCTGGTACCTTTTCATGGCATGAAAAATAATGATCACTTTTTGCAATGTAAAAATGTAAATAAACGCAATCAAAGTCCATTCGAGTTGCCTCTTCCTTATTTCTCCTGCCCCCCTGCATCTGTCACAGAACTAGAATGAGATTCACTTTCTGTGATCTCTCTCCCTCTGCTCTGATAGACATGAGCTTGCAACTCTCGTGGCACTTCATAATTGATTTCCTTATAGAACAATAGCCACGTGAAGGGTTCTGCAGCATGCATTAGAAATTGAAAGAAATTTGTCTGTTGAATTTTTTTTTAGCAGAATAGCCTACTACACCATTAGCAAGCCTAAACTGTTCCTGGCACCACTCCGCCAGGGCTCTCACATCCTCCCTGTAGGATGTAGAATTGCATGAAATGCGTTTATAAAAGGCCAAACATTTCATGTAGATCTTCATTGCAAAAAAGTGTGTTTTAATCAATTATTTGGTGACTATATGTAGTATAGGTTTTATATGAAAAGGATACATTTAATGTATCATTATTTATATTTATCTGATATTCACTGAGGAGGATGGTCCTCCCCTTCCTCCTCTGAGGAGCCTCCACTGACATATGTAGATTGCATTTTGATTACTGTTACACTGGTATTTCAGTTGTTAATTGACACATGTGGATTGCATTTTGATTACTGTTACACTGTTATTTCAGTTGTTAATTTTATGCGTTGTGACATTTCTTGATCTCACGTTGTTTTCTTTTTTAAATTATTATTTGTGTACTCATTTGACACTATACTGCATTGTTAGGAGCTATTAACATAACCACCCACTAACATCTGCTAAACTAAACTGTGTACGCGATCAATAAACGTTTATTTGATTTTGATTTGCTATGGATACATACATACAGGTGAATGCCAACTCCCATCTAGACGGTCGAGCTGTGGGTGTTATCATCACTGTTTGGCTTCAGTTCCAGCCAGTCAGAGAAAATGGAAGCCCACTTACTGTTTAGTGCTCCCAGAGGAGCTCTGTGGCAGAGGTGTGGCAAACAACACTGCAGCCTTTATGAAATGTGTCGACTGTTCCGCTGTATCAACTGGTTTTTAGATGTATAGGCTAGCTGTATTGAATAGATGCAATGTAATACATTTTACATCAATTTGTAAAATGAGTCTGTATGAAATAGTTTACCCTGTTCAATCCACTTTTAAATAGTTATGTAATAGGCAAGTTACTGCAGTTACAAAGTAGAAACATAGTGACACTATTGTAATGTTATTGCCAGAGTAATATTTGGGTGATGATGCAGGGATGAGTGAGAGCTCATAGCTAGGCCATCTTGGCCTGCATATCCTCAGTGACCAGAGTCCACTCCACACAACACTGCTTGTGCAACTGGAGCCTGTGCAATGAAAAAAAAACTTTTTTAAAGAAGAAAATGACATAAACTCGATGCTACATATTTTTGTGTTTGGACCAATTACATTTTTTGCGACTTAACCCTGACACACACACGTCTGCTTCAGGAAAAGTCAAGCGACACAAAGCCTGTATTACTGCTTTTAGTGCTTGTACCGAGACAAACTGACTGCAACTCATTTCCCCCCGTATGGTCTCCATAAAAAGACAAGCACATTTAAACAGGCACTGCCATCGTTCACTAAAGACATGACTCAGATACAGTCCCTTCAAGGAAGTATTCACACCCCTTGACTTTTTCCACATTGCTGTGTTACAGACATAAGCTCAGGAGTAAAATGTTCCTTAGCAGGTCATATAAAAAGTTGAATCGGCTCACTCTGTGTGCAACAATAGTCATTAAATTAAAACCCCGAATTTCCTGCTGACTGGTGTGCCCAAAGTAAACTGCCTGTTACTCAGGCCCAGAAGCAAGGATATGCATATAATTGGTAGCATTGGATAGAAAACACTCTTAAGTTTCTAAAACTGTTAACTTTTTAGGGATAGGGGGCAGCATTTTCATTTTGGATGAATTGCGTGCCAATAGTGAACTGCTTCCTACTCTGTCCCAGATGCTAATATGTGCATATTAATAGTACTATTGGGTAATCACCCTGTCATCTCAGATTTTGAAAATATGCTTTACAGCCAAAGCAAGATAAGCATTTGTGTAAGTATATCGATAGCCTAGCATAGCATTATGTCCAGCTAGCAGTAGGCAACTTGGTCACGAAAATCAGAAAAGCAATCAAATTAAATCGTTTACCTTTGATGAGCTTCGGATGTTTTCACTCACGAGACTCCCAGTAAGATAGCAAACCTTATCTATGTACACCACACATACTATTATCTTTAATGTCCCTCAGTCAAGCAGTGAATTTCAAACACAGAAACAACCACAAAGTCCGGGGAGATTTTCCAGTGCCTCGCAAAGAATGGCACCTAATGGTAGATGGGTAAAAAAAACATTAAAATATCCCTTTGAGCACGGTGAAGTTATTAATTACTTTGGATGGTGTATCAATACACACATTCATTACAAAGATATAGGTGTCCATCATAAATACAAATTGTTATGTTTAAGACAAATCCAATACAACACATTACTGAGTACCACTCTCCATGTTTTCAAGCATAGTGGTGGCTGCATCAAGGTGGACTGCAAAGTTTTTTAAGAATTAAAAAGAAACAGAACGGAGCACAGGCAAAATCCTAGTGGAAGACCTTGTTCCATTTGCTTTCCACCAGACACTGGAAGATGAATACACCTTTCAGCATGACAATAACCCAAACACAAGGCCAAATCTACACTGGAGTTGCTTACCAAAAAGACAGTGAATGTTCCTGAGTGGCGGAATTAAAGTTTTTAGCGTAAATTGAAATATGGCAAGACATGAAAATGGTTGTCTAGCAATGATCAACAACCAATTGACAGAGCTTGAAGAATCTAGAAATGATAATTGGCAAATGTTGTACAATCCAGATGTGGAAAGCTCTTACAGACTTACCCAGAAGGACTCACAACTATTACGGACTACAAAGGGAAGCACAGCAGTCAGCTAGCTGCCCAGTGACAAAAGCCTACCAGATGAGCGAAATAACTTCTATGCTCGCTTCGAGGCAAGCCACACTGAAACATGCATGAGAGCATCCGTTGTTCAGGATGACAGGTCAACATTCACAAGGCCACAGGGCCAGATGGATTACCAGGATGTGTACTACATGTGTACATGTACGAGCATGCGCTGACCAACTGGCAAGTGTCTTCACTGACATTTTCAACCTGTCCCTGACTAAGTCTGTAATACCAAGAACACTGTGAACCCAAGAACACTAAGGTAACCTACCTAAATGATTATCGACCGGTAACACTCACGTTTGTAGCCATGAAGTGCTTTGAAAGGCTGTTCATGGCTCAAATCAACACCATTATCCCAGAAACCCACTCCAATTTGCATACCGCCCCAACAGATCCACAGATGATGCAATCTCTATTGCACTCCACAATGCCCTTTCCTACCTGGACAAAAGGAACACCTATGTGGGAATGCTATTCGTTGACTACAGCTCAGCGTTCAACACCATAGTGCCCTCAAAGCACATCACTAAGCTAAGGACCCTGGGACTAAGAACCTCCCTCCGCAGGGGTGTGTGCTCAGTCCCTCTCTGTACTCCCTGTTCACTCATGACTGCATGGACAGGCACGACTCCAACACCGCCTGATCACCGACAATGACAAGACAGCCTATAAGGAGGAGGTCAGAGACCTGGCAGTGTGGTGTCAGGATAACAACCTCTCCCTCAACGTAATCAAGACAAAGGAGATGATTGTGGACTACAGGAAAAGGAGGACCGACCATGCCCCCATTTTCATCGACGGGTCTATAATGGAGCAGATTGAGTGCTTCCAGTTCCTTGGCGTCCACATCACCAACAAACTAACATGGTCCAAGATTTGGCATGGGTCCTCAGATCCTCAAAAGGTTCTACAGCTACACCATCAAACTGACAGGTTGCATCACTGCGTGGTATGGCAGCTGCTCGGCGTCTGACCGCAAGGCACTACAGAGGGTGGTGCGTACTGACCAATACATCACTGGGGCCAAGCTTCCTGCCATCCAGGACCTCTGTACCAGGCGGTGTCAGAGGAGACTCCAGCCACCCTAGTCATAGACTGTTCACTCTGCTACCACACGGCAAGTGGTACCGCAGTGCCAAGTCTAGGTCCAAGAGGCTTCTAAAACAGCTTCTACCCCCAAGCCATATAAGACTACTGAACATCTAATCAAATGGCTACCCAGACTATTTGCATTGCCCCCTCCCCCCTTTTACACTGCTGCTAATCTCTGTTATTATCTATGCATAATCACTTCAATAACTCTAGCTATATGTACATATTTCCTCAATTACCTCGACTAACCGGTGCCCCCGCACATGGACTCTGCACCGGTACCCTCTGTATATAGCCTCGCTATTGTTATTTTACTGCTGCTCTTAATTATTGGTTACTTTTATTTATTTATTTTTTGTATTTTTCTTAAAACGGCATTGTTGGTTAAGGGCTTGTCAGAAAGCAACAGGTGAAACCTGTTGTATTTGGAGCATGTGACAAATATTATAATTTTTTAATTTCCTAAAATGGATTAAATAAAAATAAACTCAATCTACATCACAATATCCCATAATGACAAAGTGAAAACAGGTTTTTAGACATTTTTGCAAATGTATTAAAAATAAAATAATGTTATTATTTATTTAAATACCTTTGCTATGAGACTCGAAATTGAGCTCAGGTGCATCCTGTTTCCACGGGTCATCCTTGAGATGTGTCTACAACTTGGAGTCCACCTGTGGTAAATTCAATTGATTGGACATGATTTGGAAAGGCAGACATCTGTCTATATAAGGTCCCACAGTTGACAGTTCAGATCAGAGTAAAAACCAAGCCATGAGGTCGAAGGAATTGTTCATGCAGTGGCTTCAGAACAAATATCAATGTCCTTCAGTGTCCCAGCCAGAGACCGGACTTGAGTGTGCAAAGCTGTCAACAAGGCTATTTGAAAAATATTTGATATTTGATTTGTTTAATACTTTTTTAGGTTACTATATGATTCCATGTGTGTTATTTCATTGTATTTATGTCTTCACTATTATTCTACAATGTAGAAAATAGTAAAAAATAAAGAAAAACCCTTGAATGAGTACTTGTTCTAAAACTTTTGACAGGTAGTGTATATAATTTATATCTACAAAGAATTATGCAGAAAATGACATTGATGGAAGCCACAATCTATCTGCAATATTAAAGCAGATCTGCCTTTCTGGAGTGTGTGTGTGTGTGTGTGTGTGTGTGTGTGTGTGTGTGTGTGTGTGTGTGTGTGTGTGTGTGTGTGTGTGTGAGGAATAACAGAAGGGAGTTATACATATCCCAGTTAAAATAAGAGAGGAGCTTCTGAAAATCGGTAACAAAGAGAAATAGACCTTGGCCAAGAAATAACAAAATAGTTCATGTTGATATGAACACCTACACCCCTAATGTGAAAAAGTGCCAATTTGCAGGCATTCCACTTGGCATGTGAAGCAATCCCACAGGAACATGAGAAAATAGCGTGTATATTACACATACGGTGAGGGATTTTGGTGTGGTTTTTGGTATGCATTTTATCATTTTGAGAAAAGAGAAATTGTAGAAATAATATTATCAGTTATGTGACTTTAAAAACATGTACGTTTTCCCATATACCACAGGAGAAAATACCAATATATCTACCCATGCATACACACATAAACTACAGGAGAAAATACCAATATATCTACCCATGCATACATACATAAACTACAGGAGAAAATACCAATATATCTACCCATGCATACACACATAAACTACAGGAGAAAATACCAATATATCTACCCATGCATACATACATAAACTACAGGAGAAAATACCAATATATCTACCCATGCATACACACATAAACTACAGGAGAAAATACCAATATATCTACCCATGCATACATACATAAACTACAGGAGAAAATACCAATATATCTACCCATGCATACAGAGCACGCCACGAGTTGGAGAGTGAGCACAGGAAATTCCCCTGGACCATGTTTCAAATGGTGCTCATCCTGTTGTTAAGGGATGCTTTTCAAGGTAGGAGATAAGGAGACACTTTCTAGGGACAATTTAAAGTGTATGTACAATAGAGATGGATGGAGAACAAGTCAGTGAAGTCTCTTACCAGTTCACCAAAGTGCTTCATGGCATACTCCAGGACTCCAGATGCTGCCTCTGGCTGCTGCAGTTTGTTATTGATGCTGGAACAAGACAGACAGAAGCAAAGAGACAGCATTTAGGCGATATCCCTACCCAATCTGGAAACCGACTCTCATGAGCTCTCCTGAGTCGTCTTAAGCATTCTCTGGGTGATGGATAGAGTCTGAGGTCCCACACAAATAGATATATACAAAAATCTGAAGTTATGAAATGGAAGGAATTGGAGCCAGGCAACGCTGTCACTGTATGACTGATGGCACTGATCAACCCTGTTTGAGAGGGATGTTTGGAGAGTGGGTCTAATTTATGAATCATTAGAAGAGAAGTACATCCAATTTGTTTTCTGCAAAGTAGTCCAACTATGTGTGCTTATGTTTGATCAAATGGGTACAATCCATTTGTAAGTCATCACACACAGAGCAGCTGAAGAATTCAGATTTGTGTCATCAGGCAACCAATGACCTCCTATGAACACGAAAGGCTGGAAAAAACTAACCAATAAAAACGCCTCTGGTGAGTGACAAAGCAGGGGTCCTGTTGACACACAGTTGTCATAAAGTCACCCTTCAATCTGAGAGTAGCCCCCTGGACTCCTTTTACCTGCAAACCATACAAGTAATGGTCATTGCTCATTTCTAATTAACTATCATGAACAAGCCAATTGCCGACTGGAGTGTTCACTCACTGGCTTTTGTGTGTTAAACATGTTTTTTTTTCACCCAAAAAAGGTGTATATTGTGAAAGGTAAATGTGCTTTCCCGGCCCATCGGCATGAGTCACATTTAGGAGATAAATTACGTGTCATCCGCTTTTCGGTCTTGACAATGATCCCCCAGCTGTCTAATGTGTGTTTAAGAACCCCATACATCTGGAAGCACTCATCTGAAACACAATTCTGTAGTATTTCCTCAACTATGGAAAGCAACGCGTGCAGTGCCAATACATCTGTTAAACTGTAGCATTTGAAGGAAGGGGTTCCTGAGAACAGCAGGCGAGACAGTTGAAAGACATCGGAGCCTATATGTCAGGAATCCCAGAGTGCCCTGGGCCAGACTATTGTGTTGGCTGGACCCAGGGAAGTGGTCATCTGAACACAAACACTGCTGTTGCTAACCATATGTATTTTTATAATACAAAATTGGACATATCAAACATTAAATATGCGGTAGGAAATAAGTAAAACAGAGTCCACATTTTCTAGAACCACAGGTAAGCACTATTTTATTTAGCTAGGCAAGTCAGTGAAGAACAAATTCGTATTTACAATGACGGCGTACACAGCCTGGATTCGAACCAGGGTGTCTGTAGTGACACTAAGCACAGGCTTTATTTATCTTCAAATGTTTATACACAGTAGCCATGTTTGAAATCTGCATTGCCTACTACTTACTTAATCTGCATACTGTGTACTTATCATACTACATACTATTTAGCACGTACTGTTTAGTAAAAGGTATGCAGTACCCCATGAATACATAGTTTGTGCGTTCAAGACCACTGGGAATTCGGAAACAAAACAAGCTCAGACTGGGAAGAATCGTGACGTCGGTAATGTTAAGGTCGGAGAAGTCAGAGCTCTAGGATGATGACGAGTTTCTGACTTGTAATACAGAGTTGCATCAAATCAAATTTATTTATATAGCCCTTCGTACATCAGCTGATATCTCAAAGTGCTGTACAGAAACCCAGCCTAAAACCCCAAACAGCAAGCAATGCAGGTGTAGAAGCACGGTGGCTAGGAAAAACTCCCTAGAAAGGCCAAAACCTAGGAAGAAACCTAGAGAGGAACCAGGCTATGTGGGGTGGCCAGTCCTCTTCTGGCTGTGCCGGGTGGAGATTATAACAGAACATGGCCAAGATGTTCAAATGTTCATAAATGACCAGCATGGTCGAATAATAATAAGGCAGAACAGTTGAAACTGGAGCAGCAGCACGGCCAGGTGGACTGGGGATAGCAAGGAGTCATCATGTCAGGTAGTCCTGGGGCATGGTCCTAGGGCTCAGGTCCTCCTCCGAGAGAGAAAGAAAGAAGGAGGGAATTAGAGAGAGCACACTTAGATTCACACAGGACACCGAATAGGACAGGAGAAGTACTCCAGATATAACAAACTGACCCTAGCCCCCCGACAGATAAAAACTACTGCAGCATAAATACTGGAGGCTGAGACAGGAGGGGTGATGACTGAGTTCCCTGTTGTCTTGTTGCAACCAGTTACGGCTTCATATGAACTGTAAAATAACATTTCTAGCCCCACCCAGTGACCTTTCGAGTTGTTTTGGGCTGACGACATACACTACATTACCAAAAGTATGTGGACACCTGCTCGTTGAACATCTCATTCCAAAATCAAGGGCATTAATATGGAGTGGAGGCTGCTATAACAGCCTCCACTCTTCTGGGAAGGCTTTCCACTAGATATTGGAACACTGCTGCAGGGACTTGCATTCAGCCATAAGAGAAATAGTGAGTTCGGCACTGATGTTGGGCTCTGTGCATGCCAGTCAAGTTCGACCACACCGATCTCGACAAACCATTCCTCACTTTGTGCATGGGGGCATTGACATGCTGAAACAAGAAGGGCCTTCCCCAAACTGTTGCTACAAAGTTGGAAGCACAGAATTGTCTAGAATGTCATTGTATGCTGAAGAGTTAAGATTTCCGTTCACTTGAACTAAGGGGCCTAGGCTGAACCATGAAAAACAGCCCTAGACCATTATTCCTCCTCCACCAAACTTAACAGTTGGCACTATGCATTGGGGCAGGCAGCGTTCACCTGGCATCCACCAAACCCAGATTCGGTCATCGGATTGCCAGATGGTGAAGCGTGATTCATCACTCCAGATAACGAGTATCCACTGCTCCAGCGTCCAATGTCGTCAAACTTTACACAGTCGATGCTTGGCATTGCGCATGGTGATCTTAGGCTTGTTTACCACTGCTCGGCCATGGAACCCCATTTCATGAAGCTCCCGACAAACAATTATTTTGCTGACATTGCTTCCAGAGGCAGTTTTGAACCCGGTAGTGAGTGTTGCAACTGAGGACAGGCGATTTTTACGCTTTTCAGCACTCGGCAGTCCCACTCTGTGAGCTTGTGTGGCCTACCTCTTCACAATAACAGCACTTACAGTTGAGCAGGGCAGAAATTTGACGAACTAACATCGGTGACATGTTGAAAGTAACTGAGCTCTTCAGTAAGGCCATTCTACTGCCAATGTTTGCCTATAGAGATTGCATGGCTGTGGCACGGTTTTATACACCTGTCAGCAATGGGTGTGGCTGAACTAGCCGAATCCACTAATTTGAAGGGTTGTCCACATACCTTTGTAAATATAGTTTATTTGGCTTAAACGTGTACCGCAGGCCTACATGTGTCCCTCTCCATCTTTTTAGAATGCATGCACTGAGACTTGGCCTATATTAGTTGACATAGCTAACAATAGCTAGGCTACTCACGATGTTTTGCCTATTCCTTTTTTGCTTTTGATGTGCTTTGATATGATTCATTATTTATTTACACCAACAGTAGATGTATCATTACAATGGGTGTGGCTGATACTGCATTTTTTGTGGTATTTCTTCTACCGCGTTTGCCAATGCCTGGTATTGTCATATGATCCTGTATACAGTTTGAAAACAAGCCCTGGTATTTACAACAAGTAGCTAGCTAGCTAACTAGGCTAATCTTAAATATTAAGGTGTCGCTCAACAGCAAGCAAGTAATCCTGTAGCTAATGTTACTGTTCAAACAGGTATAATTTATAGTCCTACTAAAGCACATAGCTAGCTAGCTAAAGGCATGACAGGCAGCAGGCTGCAGATCTGTTTTAAAAGATGTACCGTTACAATGACATCGTCGTGATCATTTTAAGGAGAACAAAAATGACTTAGATTTGAACATCACTGCAAAAGCTTCGCTATTCACCTTCTCCCAAGTTGTGTTCTTGTTTACTTCAAGAGATCTAGCTATCAAAACACCCCCCTTCCAATGCATAGTGGCTGTGAAATTCCTGAAAAATTTGCAGTGAATTCTACTAAATTAGTAAACAATCCGGGCATTTAAAGTATACCCAATTTTCGAAATGTTACATACTATTAAACACAATTTTTTTCGCATACACAAATGACTTACTATATAGGATGCAAGTAGTCAGACAAGGCCAGTATCAAACGCACCACTTGTGTCACCACAAAACTCTATAAAAAAAAATATTGGAAAATTAAGTCATCAAAAATGTCATGTTCGTGAATAAGAAGGGTTTCATACTTTTGTGGTTTAATTTCCCTTTTGTGAAGGACCTTATTATGCAAGAGGAGGAAACGTCAGCCATATGTGATGGACAATAACTCACGCATCAAAGAGGCTCATCTCACTTGCCGCTCGACAGTGTGGTGTTGTGATAGATCCCTGTGGCACTCCATCTATCCATCTATATCGGGACTAATGTATATTCCATACCATCATTTCCAAATGCCAAGTTTATTCAGGAGCATGAATACCTTTCATAGGGCAGTGGAGTGCTTTACCTACAGTATGTGGCTGGTATGACAGGATATTGGGATGAAATTATTAGTACACAAAATATACCGTAGCAGCGTACGGTCATGGCTGATATGGTCTGCCTGTATTCATTGCAAGGCTGTATCGTACCTCAACCCCCACACTTCTCTTTATCAGATATAATATAACCTTCCTAATTGAGGTGTAGAACAGGTAGGCAAACAGGTGAACACAGGGAAAGTGGACCACATTTTTATAGTGGGATTTCAAGATTTATAGTGGGTTGGATATCCTTTTCTTCACTAAACCTACCGAGGCCATCTAATTTGACCACACATTTCCATATAGTCCCAAATGACAGAGCTCAGCCATTTATTATGTAATATTTGTGTTGTGGAGAAATGACCAGGCAGGAGACGGGAGTACAGTTTGTTTTCGTTTAGTCAAAACCCCTCGTGCTCTACAGTTCCCGGCACAATAGTAGTGCGCATATGCATTTCCTATTAGGTTTAGTAACGTAACACTGCCGTAATACATTACTGCTAAGTAACTGATATATTATTATTATATTATATTATATTATTATATATTATTATTATATTTATATTATATTATGATATAAACAGATGTAGATCACACATATTACAAAAAACAGTCTCTTTGGTCTTATTGTCGTTTATCATGTCAGAAAATAACAAATACTACAGTTCAATTAAACCCAATCGACCACCGTTGGCGGGCAACCATTCAATATTTCTAGTCACGGTAAAAGTATTCAGTTACCTGGGCTAATCAGAAACATTGACTAAGTGTTGCCTCTTGGCTCTCATGATTATTATAACTGAGGTAGAACCCCTGTAATTGAACACGGGAGGGGAATCACTCTACACTAGAGGAAGTTTTAAAGAGTGGCACGAACAGCTTATCATGTTACAGAAATCATGGTTGAAAATAGAGGTGAATCATCTTGAGGATCAGTCTATATTGTGTGATAAAACAAATAGGTATAAATTACAGTTGATTTGATCCATTGCTTTACCAATTTAAAAGGGTATTATACATACAAGTATTGAGAGACTTAACAAAAGCAAGACATGCTGAACTCTCTGGTCGATTAAAGCATCCACATAGAGAAACAAAACACACTATTCGCACACAATCGTCCTGTTTTTTCTAGAACATTGAGTAGATTGGCTTGTGGTTTTAAATTAGACAGAATATAATCCTCAAGAAAAATGATGTCAATTCTGCCACAGACCATAACGTATGTGTGAAGGAGAGAAAGACAGAATTACTGAACCTAATCTGCAGTAATCAGGAAAGTATCATTTTAGGATTAATAGTGGCAAAAGTTTGACAGAAAAAACCTGTAAAAAAATTACACAACATTGTGCTTTTGTCAGAGTTATATTAAAAATCAGTTTTGGGAAATTAGGGATCAGGTTCCATTGAATTGAGGTTTTTCAGATTGAGTATTGTGCACATATTTTTCAGATTGAGTATTTCTTCAATGTGTTTTACATAATCATGGTGGAAACTGTACACACACACACAGTGGACGCTTTTCAGTTCAACACTCAAAATAGGTTTATCGACAAAGAAGTGCCCTGGAGCTCTTTCAGCTTGAGGAGTCTCTGGAACCTCCCATCCTGATGATACGACCTCTTCAAAGCCCCATTCAAATTGATCATGCTGTTTTGCTCATCTGCAGCCTGGCTTGGTTTTCCGGCAGTATCGGCTTCACCTTGTCTGTAATGTATCGGCTTCACCTTCAATAATGACCCCTGACAAGAAAACTGGAAAGTCACAGCGCATTCTACGCTAGTGGCCGATTTTGTCTAGACTTTTCACCAAGGTTCAGGGCGTGAGCCAAGAATTGCACGTGTAGGCCACGTCTGAATCAGGAGGAGCAGCATGTGAGGGGAGGAAAAGTTATTTGAAGTGGTCTTTAAAGAGACTTCAAGCAATGGGCAGTGTCGGCTTCCCTGATGGGGGAGGAGGCGACCTGATCCATCTGCCAAACAAATCCCCCACAATGCACAATGAAATGATACGGTAACAGATATGTTCTGTTGAAGAAAGTTGTTTGAGTCCAACGACACTGTGCCCTTTTGCCCCTCTGAAATTGCAGTGTTATTGGGGGAAGCTACGGCAAGCACTGGTTCATGGCTATATGGCAGGGCTGGAGTCAGATAAGGCAACTAACATTGGGTTTCTTAATATAATGGTTGCCTTTTGGTGTTCGACTCCTTGACTCTGTTAACCCTATCAGTCCCAGGACTTTTCATTTATCTTATTTCTATCTGCATGTCCAGCATTTATATTTAGCCTCACAATGATGTGTTTTACCATCTTCTTTTCAGGACAACCAGGGTTACAAGTAGAAATCAAAACTATTTGATATAAACAGTTGCATTCATGAGTTTTATTGATAAATGTCAATGAAAAAAAGATCTGCCAAAGCAAAAAACTGATAAAAATGTATTTATATGAATGCTGTTAGTACAGAAATGACTTGTTCAGTGGAAATTAATATGCAACTAGTCAGTGGCAACTGTTTGGAGTTTGTGACATTAACTATGTGAGCTTATTACAGTATTACAGACACTGTCCTTGGATTTCCTATTATCCTCTATGTAGAAGAGCCCCTTGCTTTCTAACGACTCTTGTATAGCTTGTGAGCGTCATAGAGCAAAACATGTTCCATGTGTGCGTTTGTGTGAGTCTCAGCTTTTCAATGATAGTAATTTCATAAGCCATTCGGACTCTACAGATACGTTTGCAAAAAGACCTGGCCTCGGGCCCTTTCGGGGGCCGCCTTTGGCTCACACACAGCACTACTCAGCCCCACTAATCGCAGAAGAAACAGACGAATCCAATGGTACAACCCAGAATTCTGTAGCTCAAACACACGTTTAAAAGAGGTTAGAAGTGCAAATCGGTGAGACTCATTGGGATAAGGCTTTGATAATGTGTAAAAGTGACAGCTGTTTGACATGTCTCTGGCCATGGTGCATATTCATATTCATTTCTGGTTAGATCAGAATATCCATCATAAGTATTGGCCTCTACAGAGAATTAAGTCAAAACTACAAGTCCAAATTCCCATCTCCATCGATGGCTTACAAAAGGGCAGATTTAGCCAGATAGCTACAGCAGGACATCACCACAAGCAGACAACGTGCATGTTTTTTTGAAAATGACGTTTTGCAAAGGAAGTGATTTGATTGGTCTGAAGACAAATCTAAACTGGCCTCTCTTGGGGGGCATTTTGCTGCACTAGGACAACCCACAGTTGAGCTCAGCTCAACACTGATTGGCTAATTATTTTACAATTGTTTTATCAAGGGAGGCCAAATGCTTGCTGGCAGTGGTCTACTTGGTGTGTGAACTGCTGACAACTTATAGATAGTTGTTGATACATCGACCAGGATCAAGTGGCAGGGAAATTTGTGACTTGTTTTGGTAATCAGTGACTGTATTGGAGTGGGAGTGGTTTCATCTCTTTTCTGAATGTTTACAGTTTGTTTATGATCTGTGTATTAATATTATTCATATCAGAAATCCATTCGCATTGCTAGTTATAGCCTAATGTTAGCTAGCTAGCTAACATTGAACCTAGTTGGTTAGCTTTAGCTACCTGCAGATTCATACAACAGCTATGACAATCAGTTTGTATTGGTAATAGTATGTGTGGGATTATGCTGGTTCAATGTTTAACTAGCTGGCTTGCTACATGTCTAAACTAAAGACTCCACTTCGCCAGATGATTACATGACCCATCAAGGTAGCCAGGTGTGTCTGGGGATGATTATTGTATTTCATCAGTGGTGTAAAGTACTTAAGTAAAAATACTTTTATGTACTACTTTAAGGAGTTGTTTTGGGTATCTGTACTTTACTTTTTATTTCACTTCATTCCCAAAGAAAATAAATGTACTATTTGCTTGTAGGCTACTACTTTAAACCACTTTTAGTCTTGAAATCTTTGTTTTTTTACTATACCTCCGTACTCCCTCTGTTTAGCACATGACCTCACATGTGAATCCTTAAAGAGATGGGTGGGGCTAAGGCCTAAGAGGGAGAGAACGATGCTGAATGGGTGGAGACAAAGGAGAGCTCTCCAATAGGTGTACCAAAAAATTGCTCAAACCTTTATCAACTTTCATAGCAGAATTATTTCCCCATTGTTTGTCAACTGCAATGTATGATATACCATTTTGTAGCTCTGAGTCTCTACCTATATCCAATGTAAAAAACAGAATAAAAGATTTTGCTACATGAGATCGAATGGAGCCGGTCGGTCACATATGTGTGTTGTTGACTGTGATAAAGGCACGGGATCACAGGCAATGAGTGAGTTTCAAGTTAGTGGAAAATAATTTGCTGTATAAGAATGCACCTTTTATAATAAAGCTTTCCATGCATCATCGCATTTGCATACATGTAAGAGCTGTTCATTGCATGGCTGAGTGCATATAGCATAGAGTAGTCCTAGGCTAAACCACAGCCATTGTGTTTCTTTCTTTGCATGGGAAAAAATTTGTATTTTTATCAACACATTTCATGTAGTTCTTACAAAACTTTATATGACTGGAGGAATTAGCAGAATATTTGTTTTATATATATTTTTTTAAATGTAACCTTTATTTATCTAGGGTAAGAACAAATTCTTATTTACAAAGACGGCCAACTCCAGCCAAACCCGAATGACACTGGGCCAATTGTGCGCCACCTAATGGGACTCCGAATCACGGCCCGGTTGTGATACAGCCTGGAATCGAACCAGGGTCTGTAATAATGCCTCTTGCAATGTCAGAGTGGCATAGACTAAGATACAGGAGAATAGAAAACCGGTCAAAAGTTTTAGAACACCTACTCATTCAAGGGTTTTGCTTTATTTTTACTATTTTATACATTATAGAATAATAGTGAAGACATCAAAAAATATGAAATAACCCATATGGAATCATGTAGTAAGCAAAAATGTGTTAAAAAAATCTAAATATATTTTATATTATAGATTCTTCAAATAGCCACCCTTTGCCTTAATGACAGCTTCCCACACCCTTGGCATTCTCTCAACCAGCTTCATGAGGTAGTCACCTAGAATGCATTTCAATTAACAGGTGTGCCTTGTTAAAAGTTCATTCCTGTCAAACACCTGGTACAGCAAATGCACCGCCCACAACTGCAAACTCTTCAGAGGGTGGTGTGATCTGACAAACGCATTACCTGGGGAAAACTTCCCGCCCTCCTGAACACCTACAGCACCCGATGCCATAGGAATGCCAAAAAGATCATCAAATACATCCACAGGTACACCTCCAATTGACTCAAAGGATGTCAATTGGCCTAACAGAAGCTTCTAAAGCCATGACATAATTTTCTGGAATTTTACAAGCTGTTTAAAGGCACAGTCAACTTAGTGGGTGTAAACTGCAAACAAGTTTGTTAACAAGAAATAATTTTGATGTGGTTGAAAAAGGAGTTTTAATGACTCCAACCTAAGTGTATGTAAACTTCCGACTTCAACAGTATTTATTTATTTTATTCTTGGGGGGGGGTCTTGGATGTTTGAGGGACAGCTTTTGGGGAACTGTGGGGGGACCTTGGAGGGTTCTGGTTCACTTTTATCTTGCAATGTGCCCTTGAGCAGGGCATTGACCCTGGATACTTCTGTGTGTCGCTCTGAATGGGAATCTGCTGGATGACTGGTGTGGTGTCATTGTTGAGTGGCTTCACTCCAAGTATATTGTACGTTTCGGATATTCAATTAAAAAAAAAATTCATTTTATACAACTCACCTTGCGTTCCTTATTGCCGTAAAGACGATTTGTCTTATCCTTGTGAGATCATCCTTGATTTTGTGGGAGTGTTGGAGAAGAAAAAATACCTCAATAGAGAATGTAACAAAACCTGCTCCTGACGTGTTTATTCCACCTTTCCTTCCCAACCATTGCTGGCAGCAGTGCAGCTGCATTGTGAATTCACGTGGAATTTCATGAACATTTCATATTGATGGCATTTACAGTCACAAATACCCACTGGACATCTGTTTCTGTTCAAATGATTCCACTTCTGATGATATTCTGGTACATTTTTGCCTTTGTTCTCATTTACCAACTTATGTTATTATTTAAGTTCCCTCTTAAACAATGGAACACATTTTGTGTACGGATTCCTTGTTTCCAAAACAAATGAATTACATTGGTTTAGACTCATAGAATGGCAACACTGGTATAAGGTATATGTGTATTTTTGCCTTTCTGTATGCTAACCTATTGGTCACACTTTTTCATTTTGATTTTGAGCAAGTTAAACAAAAAAGTGTACTCAGACATTCTATACTTAGGTCAACCAAAACACAAATGGGATTGGAGTAAAGAGTATGATTTAAGAAGACATTTAAGCAGAGCCTTTTTGCAAATGCACCCACATCGACTACAATTTAGTTCAGAGAGATCCGGGAGAACCCACAACTATGGAACCAGGTTTAACTGTAATTTACCAGAAGTCACAGAAGTCGGGATGACTTCTTTCCCCGGCACATTGTCACGCACCATGTCTTTGAAGAAAAGCCGTAGAGCACCGCTCGTTGAGATAAGAAAACAGGGGGCTCAGACGAGGAGAATAATATCTTTTTTTCTTCTCCCTGTACCCTCTGTTCTGAGGCGTCTACTGTTCTAAAACTGGGTGGTGACTTGGCGGTAAGTACCTGGCTCCTGTCCACCATGCTCTAATCCACACCACCTGGAAGCCATGGCAGTGTGAGGCACCAGACCCGCCATTCGCATGCAAGGCCTTGAGCTCTTCCGCTCAGACACCAGGCGCATATTGAGGCACTCATTGTAGCTGAATATGGAACCATGTATTGCACTGCAAGGCAATTTTGGCTATCTAGATTTTAGTGGGTCAGGCCACGTTATTCACATTTAACAAAACAAATGTGCAGAATATTGAACAGCATCCTCACATGGGGCATTCTGTACATCCTGTTCCTTCTGCTTCATTTGAATAAATGATAAAACTGTAAGCACCAGTAAAGAATACAAATAGCCCTCGGAGAAAAAAAAAGAGCCCAGTCTATTTGAAAAGCACAAGTATAGGATATTATATATTAATACACTTCCAAATGTATCAATACATTTATAAAGTATATCCCTACACTTTCAGTTCATCAATAGATTTCTACACTGGCTCCACTACCTCCTGGCCGTCAGGTTGATATTGATCTGGAGGAGAGAATAAACAGTAACTACACACTCCCTGCTTGCAATTTAAATAAATAGCTACCCCTATTTATTTTAGCTAACGATGTTATCCAAGTTTCTAGAAATCTGTCATCCATATAGCTACAGTATGGACCACATATCTGCTTGGCATTGGCTCAGTACAAACCAAAAAAGAATTAGAGATTCATTCACATCACCACCAAATTGATGGAAATCATAGCAAAGGCAGAAGGTAAGGGACAGGTCATGTAATATTTATTTTATACTGAACAAAAATATAAATGCAACATGCAACAATTTCTTGGATTCTACTGAGTTACAGTTCATATGAGGGAAATCGGTCAATTTAAATAAACGAATTAGGTCCTAATCTAAGGATTTCACATGACAGGAATACAGATATGCATCTACTGGTCACAGATACTTTACAAAATGGACCTCACAATGGGCCTCAGAGTCTCGTCAAGGTATTTTTGTGCATTCAAATTGCCATTGATAAAATGCAATTGTGTTCCTTGTCAGTACAGGACTAAAAATGTGCTTTATATTATTCACATCATAAAGTGAAGAAGCCGGATGTGGAGGTCATGGTGATGGAGTGGTTACACGTGGTCTGCGGTTGTGAGGCCAGTTGGTCATACTGCCAAATTCTCTAAAAGGATGTTCCGAAGGCACTGTAAATATAGTAGGCCTAGCCTGTAGAAAGCTGATGGGATCCTCCTATTTCAGTAGAGGCCATCATTCTGTTTTCTCAATTGCATAGCCTACAGAAATGTTGCACAACATCAGCTCATGGGTTTTCGTGACGTGTTTAATTTAGATTTCCGATTACATTGATGTCAGAGTGATTAGAGGAACAGTAGAGTGCTGAGTACCAGGCAGTTAACACGTTTGATAGGCTACTAAAATGACCAGCAGCATCACAGCTTAAATACCGTGACTAAATGGTCACGTGGAATTTGAATGCCGTCATGACTGGTGACAGCCGGTGTGACGGTAATACGGTCACCGTAACAGCCATAGGTATAGATACCGAGGGAGGGTGCAGGCTGACTGCAGGAATGTCCGACAGAGCTGTTGCAAGATAATAGAATTTTTCTACCAACGTCATTTTAGAGAATTAGGCGGTATGACCAACTGGCTTCAAACGCAGACCAAGTGTAACCACGCCAGCCCCGGAACTCCACATCCGGCTTCTTCACTTATAACGTGACTTATTAAGCACATTTTTACTCCTGAACTGATTTAGGCTCGCCATAACAGGGTTGACTACTTATTGACGAGACATTTAAGCGTTTCGTGTTGTAATAATTTGTAAAAATGTCAAAAAACATAATTCCACTCTGACGTTATGGGGTACTGTGTGTAGGTCAGTGCCACATCTCAATTGAGATGTTGTGTCACTGATTTAGGCTGTAACACAACAAAATGTGAAAAAATCAAGGGTTGTGAATACGTTCTGAAGGCACTATATTTTCATGAAATAAACACACAATGATTTAGACACCAACCCATTCACAAAAATGGATCGCTCCTACAGACAGTGAGTCACGCCAGATCCAGTATCTCAGAAACGGCTGCCACTCCTATGCTTTCAAGAGAATAGTGCGACAAACAAAAAAAACACCAGCGGCAGTCCTGTGGGAGAAAACAGCTCGTTGCTGAGAGAGGTCGAAGGAGAATGGCAAGAGTCGTGCAAGCTAACAGGCAAGCTAACCGGCGGCAATGTGGGGTCCGACCCGGTAATAGATGGGTATACCTAATAAACTGAGCAGTGAGTGATGATTTAAAAATGTAAAAGACTGCATGGGGGTTTTAACCAATCCCTTCGGCATGTAAAGAGGCTGCTGTTATTGATGAAACTTCCCCCCCGAGGGTGCTACACAACTATCATTAACAAGGACGGGCACCGTCATGTGTGAAGGCCAAACCGAAGATAAATTGTACACATACTCCTACTTTAAGCAGTTAAATCTAAGCTTGACGAAAGTGTCAAAATGCATCAGCGAGGTGTGCCTCTGGGAATGAAAGGCTGTTGAATACAAAGCCAGGGAATGTGAAATTGAGCTTACCACATGTGAAGTGTGAGCTCTTTCAGACAGGAGCCTTTGTCCTTCGCTCTTCCAGACAGAGCGAAAGAACTGTGTCCCTCTGAAACTTGCAACACATGACAAAGAAACAAGGCACAGGGCAGAACCAACAAGAGTGAGCAAAAGTGTGTGTGTGTCTGAGTGAGTGAGTGAGTGAGTGAGTGAGTGAGTGAGTGAGTGAGTGAGTGAGTGAGTGATTGAGTGAGGTGTGTGTGTGTGGGGGGGGCAGTGGTGGGAAAGGCCCTTCCACACAGAGGGTTGGAGGTTGAAGGCGGGTCAGTAACTGTGAGCACAACCAAAAAAGGGGAGGGCACACATGTATAGATATTTAAGATCCCCCAGCCACAGCTTTACAGAGGGAGCAAAGAGCATGAGAAAGCAATTGGCTAAAGGAAGCTTCACTTCAACCAGTCAGATTCCTAACTCAACTAATCCAATCCTGTTCTCTCAGTTTCTTCAAGACCTCTGACACCGCTAAAGAATCAGACTGGACCAGGACAGCTTGCATTCAACCAGAGCAAGACAAGAAAACTCATTTTAAAATTGCGAAAATTGTAAAGATGTCTTTGCGGACGGTGGCTCTGAGCGTTACCCTCCTGCTGCTGGTGCTGACAGAAGTGTGGGCGCAAAACCCAAGGAAGAGGCTGGCGCCACCCAAGCCTCCAAAGGCGCAGTGCTGTGATGAAGTGCGCTCCCTGAAGGTGCAGGTGGCCAACCTGACCAGCCTACTGGAGGAGCTGGGCCGCAAGCAGGAGACAGACTTGATGAACGTAGTAAGGCAGATGATCGAGCTGGACAAGCAGAACCGACAGCAGGAGTCCCGCGTCACTGAGGCCGAGAGCAAGTACTCTGAGATCAATAACCGGGTGGAGATCATGCAGCTGCAAGCCGCCCAGTCCGTCACTCAGACCACATCAGGTAAGAACCGATATTTTAACATTTCTACAAACTTCAAAGTGTTTCCTCTCCAATGGTACCAATTATATGCATATCCTGGCTTCAGGGCCTGAGCTCCAAGCAGTTAGATTTGGACACATAATTCAGACAGAATTTGAGGAAAAAAGGGGCCTATCCCTAAGAAGTTTAAACCCCTTTGATTTGTTCATTGCTCCTCAGCAACAAAGTAACAGAGGAACAAAACACTACTTTAGTGTGAATAAAACATTTAGTGTTGTTTCATTTATTTGCATTGTGAAAGTTTCAACATCTAACCTTTTTTTAAATTGACTAATTAGGCTAGAAGGGGTAAAACACATGTTTTTTGTGTGAAAATAACAGCCTATGAGTAGTAGAATGCAGTAGTACAGTACAGTAGTGATTGTGACAAATCTGGCCAGCTCCACATGACAAACCCAGTTCAGTTTAGACCGAGACAATACTTCTCTCTCCCTTTCTGTCGATTGTTCAGCATCTGCTTCCAGACACTCTCCACAAGTGTAAAAAAATCTTATCACTAGCTGCCATACATAAAACACTGCCATAAATACTCATAGCACACACCTGCCACTTTATATAATGTTTACATACCCTACATTACTCATCTCATATGTATATACTGTACTCTATACCATCTACTGCATCTTGCCTATGCCATTCGGCCATCTCTTATTCATATATTTTTATGTACATATTGTACATATGTACATATGTACTTATTCATTCCTTTACACTAGTGTGTATAAGGTAGTTGTGAAATTGTTAGGTTAGATTACTTGTTAGATATGACTGCATGGTCTGCTAACCATGTGTATGTGACCAATAAAATTTGATTTGATTTAATGTCAGACACACAAGAAATGTGGTTGGTAAAAAAATGATCCTCTTTATGATCACATCAGTCAGTCTGCAGTCAGAAAACAGAAAATCTACTTTAAAAAACCCCTCACAGAAATATTAGCCTACAGTTTCAGACGACTATTATTAAACAGACAACCAAAAAGTTTTAACTTTTATTTGTATGGAGGCCATTGTTCTTTGTTTAAAAAATGCACTATAAATATTACAGGTCATCTGATTAATCAGGGCCGATTTCAAGTTGTCGTAACAATCGGAAATCCGTATTTTTGGAAACCGATTTGGCCGGTATCCACGCGTTTTGCCAGCAGCTCTTTGCTGTGCTTCAAGCATTGCGCTGTTTATGACTTCATGCCTATCAACTCCCGAGATGAGGCTGGTGTAACCCATGTGAAATGGTTAGCTAGTTAGCGGGGTGCGCGCTAATAGCGTTTCAAACGTCACTCGCTCTGAGATTTGGAGTAGTTATTCCCCTTGCTCCGCAAGGGTAACGCTGCTTCGAGGGTGGCTGTTGTCGATGTGTTCCTGGTTCTAGCCCAGGTAGGGGCGAGGAGAGAGGGACGGAAGCTATACTGTTACACTGGCAAAACTAGTTCCTATAAGAACATCCAATAGTCAAAGGTATATGAAATACAAATGGTATAGAGAGAATTAGTCCTATAATTCCTATAATAACTACAACCTAAAACTTCTTACCTGGGAATATTGAAGACTCATATTAAAAGGAACCACCAGCTTTCATATGTTCTCATGTTCAGAGCAAGGAACTTAAACGTTAGCTTTCTTACATGGCACATATTGCACGTTTACCTTCTTCTCCAACACATTATTTTTGCATTATTTAAACCAAATTGAACATGTTTCAATTTCTACTTGAGGCTAAATTGATTTTATTGGTGTGTTATATTAAGTTAAAATAAGTGTTAATTCAGTATTGTTGTAATTGTCATTATTACAAATACATGTTTTTTTTTTGGTCCTCCAATAAATCGGTATCGGTGTTGAAAAATCATAATCGTTCGACCTGTAATAATTATCAGTGGGCATTCTGAATCTTCGGCATTAGACAGCTGCCATCAAATGGAGACTGTAGTGTGCAAACTTGTCTGGGTGTCTCGTGATAGCCATCATTTAACCAGGCAGTGGGGAGATTTAACCAAGCAGTGGGGAGATTTAACCAGGCAGTGGGGAGATTTAACCAGGCAGTGGGGAGATTTAACCAGGCAGTGGGGAGATTTAACCAGGCAGTGGGGAGATTTAACCAGGCAGTGGGGAGATTTAACCAGGCATGTCGCAGTGTATATTTTAATACCCTATTAGCAGTAGTACATTTATGATGCTGCAACAGTGAACAGAGAAGTGATTTATAATGACTCTTCAAATTATACAGACACTGTGCAGACAGGTAAAGCAGAGCACGAAGAAAAAGCAAAGACTAGAGTGGCGTTTCCACTCCAGCCTCTAGCCATGAAAACACTTGATACCTTTTTGATGCGTTGGATCCATTACTCCCCAGTGATCTCAAAGCACCACAAATGGCATCACCATACCATCACAGAAACAATAGAGAGAACTATGCAAAGAAATGTAACCATGCTGTGTATAATATCCTTCTATCCAAAAATTATTTGACTTCTCTGGCAGACATCTATTCCCATGATACCGTTTGTCAATTTGCATTTTTAAAACCCGCCATGAAACAGCATCTGGTTTGGCCGTCTCTAATGACATAACCTTTTCTTTTCTAGATGCCATCTACGACTGTGCATCCCTGTACACCAAGAACTACAAGATCTCTGGGGAGTACAAACTGCCTGCAGATGACTTCCTGGGGACCCCTGAGATTGACGTAAGTGATAACCCTGGAACTACAAAAAAATAGTTTTACATTCACAGATCCCTGCAACATTGTAGTCTTTGTATAATGGCAGGTCTTCTGTGACATGGAGAGCAATGGTGGTGGCTGGACGCTCATCCAGAGACGCAAGGTGGGCCTGACCTCCTTCAACCGCGACTGGAAGCAGTACAAAAATGGCTTTGGCACCATCCGCGGGGACTTCTGGCTGGGCAATGAAAACATCTTCCGTCTGACAAGGCAGCCCAGCATACTAAGGATAGAGATGGAGGTACAGAGGACCAGTCCCCAGATACTGAGAGCAGTAAATAGATAACGGCACACCCCACTCCTGAGGTAACTGAGGTTGTGGTGGGAGGTTTTATCCAGAGCCAGGAGACTAAAGATACACCACCCAAAACACAGTAAAAACAAAACTCATGGTCAAGTGGTAAACCTCTTGCTCCACCAAAAGTTATAACATTAGTTCAATATTCTAAGTTGCATAGGTTTACCACAAGATGTGCAGCAAACAACTAAATAATGTTCTGTTTCTGTTTTTCTGTTCTCCAGGACTGGGAAGGCCAGACCCGCTATGCAGAGTACAGTTACTTCACATTGAAAAACGAGTTGAACAGCTACAAACTCTTCATCGCCAACTACAGTGGAAATGCTGGGGACTCTCTGCGCTACCACAACAACACCAATTTCAGCACCAAGGGCAAAGACAACGACAAATGTGTGGACGACTGCGCTTCACTACGCAAAGGTACAAGAGAGACAAAATAATTAACTCTGGTTTAACTCACAGAATTAACACCTTCGAAATTTCTTTCCACTGACTGCATTTTCACCTTTTTTTCCCTACAGGTGGTTACTGGTACAACTGTTGCACTGACTCCAACCTGAACGGCGTGTTCTATCGTTATGGCGACCACAGCAAGAGCACGGATGGAATCAATTGGTATGGCTGGCACGGGCCCAACTACTCCCTGAAGAGAGTGGAGATGAAGATCCGGCCACAGAATTTCCAACCATAAACTCTTCTAACTTCAAACTCTGGATGATGCACATGCTTCAGATTTAACCGAACCTGAGCAACCAAATTGTCTTTCCCCTTTGTTATAGTCTGGAATGTTTCTATGGGTTGAATGTGTTTAAACATGTTTGATTGTACATTGTAGTTCATTTTGTATATATCACTGAAATATTTTCTTTTCATAAAAGCCTTTAGCGAAGCCTCTTTACCAATGTTCTGTAAGGGTAACTGAATGTTGCTTCCCTCCATCTTGTCTCATAGCAAGAGGTTTTATTTATCGGTCATAACTCAAGCTGTGGTTAGGTTGATTACACGTAGCGGGCAGGTATGACAATGGAAAAATATATACACACACAGAGACCCAGCAAGTGTGTTGCAATGTACCTTTGTGAGCTACTGGAACGGGAACAACCACCCAAAGTACTTCCATCAGAAGTACCTGACAGATTTTATTGTAAGAAAGCAAACACTTATTTTGGAATTGTGTCCTTTGTAAAAATGTGTACAGCTCTATAGTATGTTGTTTTGTGGGATAGGAAATAAACATGTATTTTTAAGAAAAGGTGTGCTGCTGATGGTAGTCAATGTGCTTTATTTGTCGAGCTGTCTGTCTTAGTTCAATATCATCAAATTATCCATGTACTCATCACAAGACATCAATGGTTAGTAGGTTTGAGAAGCTGCCAGTTGATCACCCTCGTGTCTCTGATCAACCAATAACCATGCCTTTGCCTTCAGCCACCGCTGAGCTCTGACTCACAGGTCACACTGGCATTCATGCCACTGGGCAAAGGTCACATTGCCAAACTCCAGGGAGCAAGACCACACACACACACGCTTCCCAATCATCATGTCAATGGCTTCTACAGCCACTCTGACAGGTCTTGACCACATTCAAAAACAATGACTTTGCAACTAGAAGTGAGGCAGTGTGCTCAAAATGTGCTTATGGCAAACCTTAAGCAGGGTGCACTGTCAGTGAATGTCCTTTTAAACAGGTGCCAAGGCCAGGAGAGGAGATTCCAAATAAGAAATAGTGGGTGCTTCCATTCGTGGCAGATGAGCAACATTCTTAAAAGTAAGTCCTTGGGAGCTTAGGGACGGTGATCAATGCTGAGAATAATTTAGGATAGATGACAAATTACAGAGCCATTCTGTTGTATCTGCGGAGCTTGTGGCTCCACCTGTCCAAAAAGGTTTCCACGGGAAGCTGCGGGTCCAAAGGAGAATGTGAGGTCCCAGTCGGAGCCCTCATTAGTCTAGGAACCCTGTGGCCTGGTGTAACCTCTCGGATGTGTATTTGGACCCTGTGCTAATGGCTGACACGCTTCATTTCTTACAGCCATTCACTGCGAGGTCTGCCGGGGACATTTCAGAGTTCATTTACAGGGTAGCCTACTTTCTCAAAGTGTTCTGCCAAAGCCTCAGCTATTTACAGGATATCAAGATATCGTGAAGTACTGAAGGAGAATTTGTTTTAGTGCCTTTTTTCAGCGCCAGCAAAGGGATATGCACAAATTGACTGAGACTGTTGCTAGGTCTCGTGTGGTTCAGTTGGTAGAGCACGGTGCTTGTAACGCCAGGGTTGTGGGTTTGATTCCCACGGGGGACCAGTATGGATATCTATGCACTCACTACTACAAGTCTGTATAGGAGTGTCAGCTAAATGACTAAAATGTCAACGTATCTTAAAAGTCAAATTAAGGAAATTACTAAATCGATATGCAGTCAAATACATTTTTTGGACTCTCAGATGCAGCTTAGCAGAAACTAGGCCTATGTATTCATAAAGTGTAAAAAAAAAAAGAATATACAGTATAAGGCCGGAAAGCATAAGTGCTTTTACTGTCAACACAACATTTCAGAGTGTAGGCATATTGCATATGGATGACGTCAAGCATTGCACTCCGCTAGCATTTACTGGCAATAAGTAATGCATAGGGCAGCAAGAGCTTATTTACATGGCAAATCAACAAAAGACTTAACAGGATAGCATGTGCAGTCATTTCATCAAGTGCTAAGGGATAGATACATCAAACCTGCATCAGTATCGGTTGTAAAGCATTTAGTGTTGAACCAACACACCAGTATCTCCACCATTGGTTCTATGTTGATATGCTTCATTCGGAGATAAAACAGTGTTGGTGGGTAATCGTATAACTTGTTGCAGTACCAAGAAAACCTTTAAATTCAACAAGTAAATGTTATAAAATCATCTGGAATGTGAGATCCCAATGACCTCAACTGACTTCCATCAAAATAAAATTGCTTTAATCCTCGAAAAGTATTTATTTATTGAGTGGAGTAATCAGCTACCAGACAGCAAAGGCGACAAGGAAAAAGACGTGGGCTTTTGAAAAGGGTAAGAAGAAAGGAAGGGCTCATTTTTAAGTATTTGAGCAGGGCCTTAGGCTTACCTAATGGTAAGTAATGGTCTAGACTAGTAGATTAACCCCAGATCGAGGCGCCTAAATAATTTTTGCCGACTCAAAATCCCTCGTGTCTTAAACCCCCCCACATACGATTTTAGCAGTTTTATGCCGTCCCGGACAAAAGTTTGCAGAATGTGACAGAACTGTAGGAAATGGTACAATCTGGCCAGGTTGACATCAAGATTTGAATTGGGTAACACCGAACAGTGTGATGTAACGATCGCAAAAGACTGAATCCGACGTACAGTCTGGAAAATACTTAATAGTGTATAGCCCCCGCATCTGGGCGGCTGTGGAGCATCAAAGTCGCCTTTAATTCCTAGGACAACGTGGGTAATCATTTCTGTGTCGGTACATACCTTCCACATATTTGCAATGCCTTAATGCTAAATAAATGAAGACCCATATGGTCTGACTAGACAACTTTTTGAGGTGACTTTTTGGCTTACAAATGTCACAATTAAGGTTTCATTGATAGGCCCACCAGCAACTGAGTTACTGAATTTAAAAAGAAATAGGTGACAAGAAATGGGAAAATATCTTCACAATTTCCTGACTTAAGTGTATAATGCAATGGCCCCAGAAATATACTACTTCTACACCAAAGTGATGGAATAGAACAGGCTACGTGTTGCACAGGAGTCATTTTAAGGGAAATCTTGGAGAGGTGAGAACCAGATGGAGAGATTGAAAACACTGAGCTGCTGGCTCCCGTCATTCATCATCATCAAGGCAGGGAGAAATTGAAAACAGGCCACTGAGAGAACGCTATTCCAGACCCCTCGATGGATGAAAGGGGGCAAACGCATAAATAAATGGCTGGAAAACAATGGCTGGAAATACAACACTAGCGTAAAAGACAAGGGCGAGAGGAGGGATGGAAAAGATGACAGGAGTCAACCATTATTTGATTGGTGTAATGACTCTCATAAAGGGGTCGTTAAACATCGTCAGTGGTCAGCCGTGTCTTTAGTGAGGCTTTTAGGGTTCTCAAATACACCAAAAAGAAAAACAAAATAATAGGTAATGGAAGAACTACAACCATAGTGTAATATATGAATTTGCATTGAGGTGGACACCTGTTCTGTGTTATAACTCAAAACAGACTCCAATTTGGGAAAGGTGAAGTCTGCCAATGCTCCAGTGACTAGGCCTAAGCAAGAAGCATTCACTATGGCCGGTCGTTCCATTCATTGCACATTCATTGTGTGTGAGGTACCAGACAAACATTTGTTACCCTTTTCAGGAAACGAGGTGCATGTCGCAAGTCACAACTTCAGAGGAGCCATTTGTGTTTTTTGCCAGAAATACCTTCTGGAACATGTGAACTTTTATGTGACTTAATAACAAACTTGTATGCCATCTGTAATTACGAATAAAATAGTTATATTACAAGCCTTGTTGGTTAAGCCACACAAAGCAAGCAACCTTCCCATTAGCCATGATTGGCTGAGATAATGAGTGGGCTGGACATGCCGAGAGAGGAGTTCAGATTGGTCTGCCATATAGAGAACTTCTGTCTATTTGAACTGGTCAGTCTGTTGGTAATCCTGTCGAACGCAGCTTTAAAAAAAAAATGTGTGTAGTGGGGCTGCATAAATGTTGCTCTCCACTTTCTGGAGGATCGAGTTTTGAAATCAATGGAATTAGAGAATGATAGTTAAAGAGATGGAGAAAACACCTGTCTCTGGATTACATCTTCAAACTATGGGCAATGGCATTCCTGACAGGGAGATGCGTCCATCATGCATGATGATGTATACAGGTAAGATAGCTAGCTACATTTTCAGATATTACACATTTCTAATTTTGACAGAAAGGGGTTTCATTTCAAGCTATAGTGTACTGTTAGCTAGCTAGCTAACTAACGTTGGCTGGCTGGCTCCCTAGCTGATGCTATTATTTGTTTCCCAGAGCTGTTTGCTATTCTAGTTACAGCCTAATGTTAGCTAGCTAACATTGAACCTGGTTGGTTAGCTCCCAGCAGATTCATGCAGGTTAGTAATGACATGATTTGGCACCATGTTCATTGTTGTTTAACTAGTTATTGTTACCTGGGCGGCAGGTAAATTTATGTTAAGTTAAGTTAAGTGTGTGATCTTACACATTGTTTACCTAGCTAGGTTCAATGTTACCTAGCTACCTAGCTACATGTCTTAAGCTAACACCCGTTGAATATGGCCGGTGTCAGTAAACATTGGCAAAAAAGCGTATTGAAATTGTTGCCAGCAGAGCTGGTTAGGCTGTTTTCGTGTTTTCCATCGGCTAGTGTGTCAAGTGTGCACTCTGAACGCTCTGAGAGCGAAACGAGATGGGTGGGGCTAAAGCTTAAGAGGGTGTGAACAATGCTGAATGGGTGTAGACAAAGAGGAGCTCTTCACTACATATCAAAACATTCAAAGGGGATTTTCTCTAAAGAGAGTTTACAAGTTGATCAACTTTCAAAGCAGAATTACTTGTTTCCTCAAATGCAGTGTTTGATATACCGTTTTGTAACCTCTGAGTCTCTACTTGCTACATCCAATGTAAAAAACTACATTTTGCTACATAAGACCAAATCCAGGTGGTGAGTCACATTTCATATCAAACGGAGGTATTCTTATTTCAGGGGAATGTACATCTCTTCTCCCCAACCATGTGCCATCACACGCATTCCACCAATACTGACACGGGGAAGCCAAAGAAAATGGCCATTAAAAGCACCACATCATCCATTCTATCAATTTCATGGTTCGGCTTCACAAAGTAAAAGTGCAGTATGACCCAACAAAAGCAAGAGTTCTATAACCCAAGGGGAATTTGAAACCTTCCAGCCATACAGTAGCCGCACTGCCTCAGTAGCTACCCATAGAATGTCTCAACAATTGATGTTGGCTATAGCCAAGTCTGGGAAGCACAGGAAATGTACAGCATGGAGCTGCCAAACACTCCCCTATTCACTCAAAATGGATTCTGCTGATCATTGTGTTCTCTTATTGAGGATCCTACCTGATGAGGGACTCTAGAATGAGATGAGAGGCACCCTTCTGGAAAACCAGCTCTTTTCAGTGGAGGGCCTTGGCATATGCATGGCATTTGGCAGCCCTTTCGCCAAGCAGAACAATGCCACTGTCTCTCAGAGGAAGAGGAACCTGAAAAAACACAGGACATTCCTTAGATGGGTGGATTAATGATGTAGCATTGCTCTAAAGCAGGGTTCTCCAACTACGGGGGCAAGCCACGGGTGTGCAGGCCTTTATTCCAGCTTATCACCACACCTGATTCAGTTAATAAGGGCCCAGATTGAGGATAGTGATGAGTTTATTATTTTAATTAGGTGTGTTACAGCAGGGCAATAACGAAAGCGTGCACACCAAGTAGCTCTATCCAGGACTGGAGCTTAAGACCCATTATATAGGGCCCTGCTCTGAATGTGAACCCACCTTATCGCTGTGCTCCATGAACATGGCCCGATTGAGCAGGGTGAACTCGACGATGTCCCGGGAGTTGAGGGCCACCTCGATGTTGCGGATCAACTCATCCTGCTGGTCCTCACTCAGCTCCAACCAGCACGACAGGGAGGCTGTAATCAACAGATCACTAACGATGGATGGGAGAATAAACATCCATTAGATCAGATCACAATCAGTATGATGGATTCTGGGGGTGAATGTTTCATCGTAATAGTGATAGTTTCATTCATTAAGCATTTTTGGGGCTCAAATCACTGTTACAGAAATAATGTGTTTTCTAATTGGATGCTTTGTGTATTTCGGTTAGATAGTTATGAATAAAGAATATACAAAAATGTCAAGCAATGGTGTTGTTTATGCACCTTTAGTCAATTGTAAGTCACAGTGTTTTGCAAGTATCTTTGAATTGTAAATCTGCTGAATGGCCACATCATATTGGCTAGGCTTCAGAAAAATAAAAACAGCCTGTGGATGCAACACCAGTCAAGATATGTCAGCAAAAATAAATATTATTTGGTTTAAGAGTGGAAATGAGGACCTCTGTTGGAAAATGGGTGACTGCTTGGTGCTCGGAAGGGTGGTGGAGGGAGGGAATAGCTATACCTGGCCAGGGGAATGTAGATTTGGGCCAGCGACTATCACGAGTGCAGGACCACGCTCAGGCGCCTCAGCCACAAAAATCACATTAATGCGCTTCACATGGCGTCAGTTGGGTGAGGGAAGAAATCAGCAGATCTGACAGGTCAGTCTCTCGCACTGTTTTGAAATGATTAGACGTGCTGTAACAAAGGCACTTCAAAATCATTGTGCATTGGTGTCTTATGGAGAGGGAAATTTGGATGTAAACTGAGCAGACTGTCAAATATTTGTTTTATATATCCACCACAAACCGACTATTTGAAAAAGTACTTATCAACTCTGATCATGAAGTGATTTGATAATCAGCCTCTAAAACCAAAAGCACTACCTGTTTGAGGACAAAAAAATAATAATTAGTTGAAACGGAAGCATAATACAAGACACAGTTCAGGAATGGAAATGACATGTTATTCCTCCTGAGGGCCGTGGTGCTGACGTGGAGCTTCTTCATTGGCCCCGCCTCTGCTGTATCGCTCAGGTTCCTGCGCAGCTGGCAGATTAGAGGGTCCTCTTCCTGCTCTGCCAAAGTGTACCCCTGAGACACGGTTACCATGATGATGCGCACACACACACACTCAGTGAGCCCAGGGCTTCGAAACATCTGTTCTGCCCACAAGTTTCATTTCATTCCTGCAGAGAAACACACTAAGCAAGGTGCCTCAATTAATTCTGTTCTATTACACTGTCTGATTGGAATTATAATTGTTCAAACTTGCCTCGTGCGTTTCTCACAGATTGCCTCCTCGCTAATCTCAACACATTTCACACCACGTGCTGTCCAAAAACGTGAGACCAAAAACTGACCTTGACAATCCGACAGATGAGCACATCATAGCGCTGGTGTTTGATCCTTCAACATCACGTTGTTCACCACGGGGATAAAGATCTGGTACTAAAGCAGTGAAGGAGAGGAAAAGAGGAGCGATAAGAGAAACCCATGACAGACTGGCAAATCTTTTGATGGTTTGATCAAAAGCTGCTGCGGGCCCAGACTTCCCTGCATGTGGCGGGGTTGGATTTCTAAGGGGGGGGTGACATCATCGACTCTTAAAGAGTAACCCTCCCTACTGCCGCTGTGGCACTTTGTGATGGCACAGGAGTCGATTGAAGGGGTGTGCGTGAATGACTATGGGTGAATGATGTGCAAGCCGAGGATCCCAGTAACTCTGAAACATGGATAAACAACACCCCAAACACAGTTCAGCTACCAAAGTGCACTGGGAGAGTGTTGACAAGCTGAGAGGAACATCGAAATGGGAGCACTTCTGCCCTAAGCCCACCCATCAAGAGGTTCCTGTGCTTGGCCCTAATATGTTGAACATCATAAATGGCTCTGCATCTGTCCTCATGCTCCTAGACCTTAGTGTTGCTTTTGACACCATCAATCATGACATTCTTTTGGAGAGGACAAGTTTTGGCCTGGTCTAGATCTTATCTGTCGGAAAGATATCAGTTTGTCTCTGTGGATGATTACAAATCAACTGAAAATGTTGATGTTCCTCAAGGTTCCATTTTAGGACCATTGTTGTTTTCACTATATATTTGACCTCTTGGTGATGTCTTTCGGGAAACAAAAATGTTAACTTTCACTGCTATGCAGACAATACAAAGCTGTACATTTCGGTGAAACATGGTGAAGCCCCAAAATTGCCCTCCCTGGAAGCCTATGTTTCAGACATAAGGAAGTGGAAGGCGGCAAATGTTTTCGTTTTAAACTCGGACAAAACCTGAGTCACTGCCTTACTGGTGCTCTTCCATGCCGTCCCTAGGAGGGGTGCGTCATTTGAGTTGGTTGAGTCACTGACGGGATCATCCTGTCCAGGTTTGGCGCCCCCCTCTGGTTCGTGCCGTGGGGGGGTGATCTTCATGGGCTATACTCAGCCTTGTCTCAGGGTAGAAAGTTGGTGGTTTGAAGATATCTGGTGGTGTGGGGGCTGTGCTTTGGCAAAGTGTGTGGGGTCATATCCTGCCTGGTTGGCCCTCTCCAGGGGTATCATCGGATGGGGCCACAGTGTCTCCTGACCCCTCGTCTCAGCCTCCAGTATTTATGCTGCAGTAGTTTATGTGTCGGGGGGCTAGGGTCAGTCTGTTATGTCTGGAGTATTTATCCTGTCTTATCCAGTGTCCTGTATGAATTTGAGTATGCTCCCTCTAATTCTCTCTCTCCCTCGCCCTCCCCTCCCGGACCTGAGCCCTAGGACCATGCCTCAGGACTACCTGGCCTGATGACTCCTTGCTGTCCACAGTCCACCTGGCTGTGCTGCTGCTCTAGTTTCAACTATTCTGCCTGCGACTATGGAACCCTGACCTGTTCACCGAACGTGCTCCTGTCCCAGACCTACTGTTTTCAACTCTCTCTATCGCACCTGCTGTCTCTAACACTGAATGCTCGGCTATGAAAAGCCAACTGACATTTACTCCTGAGGTGCTGACCTGTTACACCCTCTACAACCACTATGATTTTTATTTGACCCTCCTGATCATCTATGAACGTTTGAACATTTTGGCCATGTACTCTTATAATCTCAACCCGGTACAGCCAGAAGAGGACTAGCAACCCCTCAGATCCTGGTTCCTCGCTAGGTTTCTTCCTAGGTTCCTGTCTTTCTAGGGAGTTTTTCCTAGCCACCGTGCTTCTACACCTGCATTGCTTGCTGTTTGGGGTTTTAGGCTGGTTTTCTGTATTGCACTTTTGACATCGGCTGATGTAAAAAGGGCTTTATAAATACATTTGATTGATTGATTATGAACACATTTCCTCCATCCAGCCCAGATGGTTAATAAACAGAGTGTGACAACAAAACCTAAGACCCTGGCACTTTGTATCTACGAGAGCAGGCCCCATTTCTTCGGTACAGTAAATTCTATAGTACAAATAGGTAAGAGGGTGGGAAAGAAAATTTAACATGGAATGAAAATACTCATGTGAATCAGAGCTGTACTAAAAATGTACTTTTTGGGAGGCAGCAACATGTGGAGCTAGTCGTCCAGGTTGGCACCTAACAGAGGAGCTGAAGACACAATAGAGCCAGTAGAGTTACAAAGGGCAATCTTAGTACCAGATACAGAGCTCATGGTACACCTAGTGGGAGCGACTGGTATAGGTAGCACACTATGCATCCTTATACTGGTATGATGGTCAAAAAATATAACAGGGCATGTGGTACGAAATAACTTGTTTTGCATCAGCAATGTCAATTGGACGTTTGTATTTGTAAAGCATACGGATGCAACCTGTACAGTATTGTTTGTGAGAAGTGATTGCCAATGCCAACATTTTCATCTTCCAAAAGGGATTCTTCTTCTTCGTGGGTAGTAGACCTTTTCTGTGGAACTAACTGATTTTCCTGTACACGATTTCTCAATGGGATGGGGCGGACAGCTCCCACGAATGATGGAGTTCTGTTTCCCTTTCTCTACTTGGACTAGGAAAGTAAACCGATTCATTCTGGCTCTGCCATGACCCTCTAGTGATAAGTATTGAGGTTAGACTCGCATCCCAAATGGCACCCAATTCCCTTTATAGTGTACTACTTTTGACCAGAGCCCCCTTATTGGCTCTGGGGAAAAGTATGGCACTGAATGGGAAATCAGGTGCCATTTGGGACTTAACCCAGAATTCAGGTTCGAAAGACCATACCCAGACATAGTGTAAGGGGTTGAAACTATCATGCTTCTGGTTAGCTGATATTCAACGCTTCCTTAGAGAAACAAGACAAGCGCGACAAAGGAGAGTTGAATAACTGTGATGGGTTAGAGTGCGATGTGGTCTATTTTCACCGCCGAGATTTGCCGTTTGAGGAAAACCTGTATTGTTGTCATTACTAAAAATCGGTGAAATAGGAGAGTGCCAGCTATGCTTCATTGGCTTAGGTTGTTGTAACGATGGTGCTTTGGCTAGAGTCAAAGAGTCATGGGGTGAGTTTTGATGGCAACCACAAACAAATGGTAACTGGAAGAACAGGAAGTAAACTGGTCTGTGATGGAGAGCCGTTGTTGCAGTAGATACATCATTTATCAGTTTTGTAAAATCATTACATTTTATGTAATGTTTCCTCAAATCCTCAGACTGTATATTTCACTAACCATGACTACCACTGTACAATTACAATGCGTGTTGATGTAGTCATCATTGGTTACAGGAAACAGAAGTTTTCAGAAGAAATATTAACGAGCGCACCGGCACATTACCTCTGTGGTGCTGAGAGAATAAAGCAATAAAGCACACGACATAGTTCAAAGTGATGAGACTCCCACACTCACATTACCTCTATGTGGTGCTGAGAGAATAAAGCACACAACATAGTCCAAAGTGATGAGACTCCCACACTCACATTACCTCTATGTGGTGCTGAGAGAATAAAGCACACAACATAGTCCAAAGTGATGAGACTCCCACACTCACATTACCTCTATGTGGTGCTGAGAGAATAAAGCACACAACATAGTTCAAAGTGATGAGACTCCCACACTCACATTACCTCTATGTGGTGCTGAGAGAATAAAGCACACAACATAGTCCAAAGTGATGAGACTCCCACACTCACATTACCTCTATGTGGTGCTGAGAGAATAAAGCACACAACATAGTCCAAAGTGATGAGACTCCCACACTCACATTACCTCTATGTGGTGCTGAGAGAATAAAGCACACAACATAGTCCAAAGTGATGAGACTCCCACACTCACATTACCTCTATGTGGTGCTGAGAGAATAAAGCACACAACATAGTCCAAAGTGATGAGACTCCCACACTCACATTACCTCTATGTGGTGCTGAGAGAATAAAGCACACAACATAGTCCAAAGTGATGAGACTCCCAACAATGGCTGACACGTTGCCATAAAATTCTGCAGCACCCCGCAAGCTGTGCTGCAGTGCACCACAACTTTTAAAGGAAGACCCACTGTAAGTTTGTTTTCAGGACAAGACGTCAATTGCTTTGCCAAAATGATTGCAGTATATTGCCTTGTTGCAAACAGGATGTATGTTTTGGAATATTTTTTATTCTGTACAATCTTCCTTCTTTTCACTTGTCAGTTAGGTTAGTTAGTAGTGGAGTAACTACAATGTTGTTTTCTCCCATCACAGCCTTTAAAATGTCACTGTTTTAAAGTCACCATTGGCCTCATAGTGAAATCGCTCAACTGTTCCCTTCCTCTCCGGCAACTGAATTACAAAGGATGCCTGTATCTTTGTCGTGACTGAATGTATTGATTCACCATCCAAAGAAATTAATAACTTCACCATGTTCAAAGGAATATCTGCTTTATTTGTACCCATTGACCAATAGGTGCTCTTCTTTGCGGGGAATTGGAAAACCTCCCTGGTCTTTTTGGTTGAATATGTGTTTGAAATTCACTGCTCCACTGAGGGACCTTACAGATAATTGTATGTGTGCGATACAGACATGAGGTAGTTATTCAAAACTCACGTTTAACACTATTATTGCACACAGAGTGAGTCCATGCAACTTATGTGACTTGTTAAGCAAATGTTTACTCCTGAACTTATTTAGGCTTGTCATGACAAAAGGGGTTGAATACTTGACATTTAAAACATTCAGATTATCTTTTCAATTTGTAACAATTTCGAAAAACATTCCACTTTGACATTATGGGGTATGTGTAGGCCAGTTCCACAGGGAACGGACATATTGGGATTTGACAGCGAACAGTAAAGTTAACCGAACTATACATTTTGGCATGTCTTTCATGCCAACAAGACAAAGCACATTGACACCACAACTTATATATCCTTTAGAGTAGTCTTTATTTCAGCCATTCATATTCACAAAATTGTAATAGTCTCTTTCAATTTGAAAACAGGGAAATACGATAAGTATGTATTCGGAATTTATAGTTTAAAGAAATGCAAATCATAGTGCTGTGATGTTGATTATAGTATAAGCATCAGTATTAACTAAATGTATCTTTACATCTTGCCATCTGAAGGCATTGATAATCAATAGAATGGATTTTAACGGTAGAAGAGTAACACAGCTGCTTCAGTAATCTCCTTTGATGAACTCCATTCTGTGTTGGTACCATAGCCATTCCAGTCAAAGCCTGGGAAGTCACCACACTGACGAGGGGCCTGCTCAGGGAAGTGTCCACCACCACCAATACAGTAATGTTCAGTGTCGCAGTGAGTGTTTGGTTTTGGTTTGACCCCAGAGCAGATAGCCATGGCTGCACGTTCATTATTTATTGGTCTGAAAGTAATGAAGCCAGGCTCAAACTGGTTTCTTATGTTGGGCCCGTAAAAATTTCTGGTGGTCTCTATGTTCCCAAAGTCATACACGATTGGAATGGCAGGTCCTGTGTTGCCACATGCCCCAGCATTATATCTCACCGGGTAGAGCTTAAAGAGTTGTTGCAGGTTTCCCCCATAAATGGTGAGAAAGCGTCTCTCTGTGTGGTAGCGGAGGATGGCGGCTATGTTCCAGTGTTCCATAGGGGAGTTGTTGGGAACGTGCCACACCGACATGTCTTCTGCCACAATGTCATAATAACCAGGATTTTTGAAGTCATCTGAGGTGGCACCATCTGTGGTTCCAAAAGTAACCATGTTGGCCCAATTTCCATCTCCGTCTGGACAGTTAGGGTTGCTGCCTTGCTGGCTGGACCAACGGTCACCCACTGTGCACTTCCCATACATGTTGTTCTCGTGCACACTTGCCACAAGTGTCCAGCCACCGCCAGCAGTAGTCATGTCGCAGAAGGTCTGGTAGACCACCCCGTTGGCTGTGGTGAGGTAGTACAGCCCATCTTCTTTTTGGTCATATCTGTCTCTTATTTCCTTACAGCTTTTGGCAATGAAACTGGCCCTGTTTCTCAGCCTCTCCAAACCGTTCAAGACTGTTGTGGCTACTAGAGCCTCTGCATGCCCATTTTCTTGTAATGCTATTACAAATAGAGGCAGTTGAACCATCAGTAGATGGATCATCATCAGGAGACAACAATGCTTCATTTATCCTCAGTAAAGTATCTGTTCAGTATCGTGCTCTAGTCTCTTTGACAGACTGGGCAAAGACCAGTTCAACATCCAAATGGAGTTAATATTTGATTTAATTGTCAATAGGGTTGCTAAATTCCGGTTTCTTTCTCAATCTGGAGGTTTTCCAAAAACCCTGGTTGGAAGATTCTTAGAAATCAGGATGGAATAAGCAGGAAGTCCAGAATCCTCCAAAGGATTTCTGGAATTTTAACCCTTTACACTTGTGGGAAGAGGTCTATATGGATAGGGCTAAATTGAAATGTTTCTTAGAGAAGAAATGTGGAAAGCATATGCATAACCATGGTAGAAAATAAAAGGGAACAGTTGAGATTATTAGACTAAAAGGTGAGGAAAACAACAGTTCACCTGAGAAGACAACCATTTTTTCATTTTTCTAATTCAGCAGACGCTCTTATCCAGAGCGACTTAAAGTAGTTAGTGGATACATTTTTCGTACTGGTCCCCCGTGGGAATCAAACCCACAGCGCTAGAGTTGCAAGCGCAATACTCAACCAACGGAGCCACACAGAACCAAACATTGAATCCAAATACTATTTGATTATATACTGTTGATTTCACATTTACTGTACTTTTTGCTGCATTTGTTGACAAGGAAATCTGAAACCACTGCGGATATATTCAGTAACATTATTAATTCATTATTTTCTGTAAAGATTTGGGGTAGGTGCAACATAAGACCAAAAATGGACAAGGTTTCAGTGAGAGGTCTGCTGGTGTGCACAGTTCTCTTTGGGAAAGGGGGCAGTATTTTCACGTCCGGATGAAAAGCATGCCCAAAAGCTAGGATATGAGTAGATTTGGATAGAAAACTCTAAAGTTTCTAAAACTGTTAAAATTCTGTCTGTGAGAATAACATAACGTATTTGGCAGGCGAAACCCTAAGGGCAAACCATCCAGGGAAAAAAATCATTGAGGTGACTTTTCTATGGGGAACTAGATTTAAGAGCCACCTGGTTGCAGTTCCTATAGCTTCCACTAGATGTGAGTCTTTAGAAATTGGTTGATGTTTTACCTTTGAGAAATGAAGTGGCCCTTTCCTTTGAGTGTCAAGCCAAGTGTACTCTTTTGTTTGTTGGCCGCACCAGGTCATGCGTTCCACGTTGATTTTATCCGCTATTGAACACAATATATGCAGTCTTAAATTTGATTGATTATTTAGGTTTAGGATACCTAAAGTTGAATTACGAAAGTTGTTTGAAATGTTTGGAACAAGTTTACAGCTAAGTTATTAGATAATTTGTAGTCATGTTGGGCGAGTTGGAACCAGTGTATTTCTGAATGAAACGCACCAAATAAAATGGAAATTTTGGGGATATAAAGATGGAGTTTATTTTAAAAAAAGGACCATTTGTGATGTTTCTGGGACATATTGGAGTGCCAACAGAAGAAGATCTTCAAAGGTAAGGCATGAATTATATAGTTATTTCTGACTTTCGTGATGCACCTGCGTGGTTGAAATATGATTTCATGTGTATGTATGATGGGGTGCTGTCCTCAGCTGTCCTTTTAAGGTGCATTACAGCCACAAATGGGATGCCGCCGTGGAATGAGGCATTATCGAGTGCTTGTCAATATGTGAATTAGAGCCTATTAGAGCGTGTACAGCCTGCGCAAAATGTATGCCTTTCCAACTTTTTTCAAATCATTATTATAGTCTCATCATGCAGTCTTACAATGTATTACAAATCAAAACATGCAGCCTGAAGTTTTTAAAACTACTAAAGTTACATTGATAGCTAAACATAGGAGTTCCTATTTATTTGTTAACCACTCAACACAGAATAGTCGCATGTGCACACTCCCTAAAATAATTTGGAGAAAACATTTATTTTTATTCAGCTTTATTCAATTGTATTCTTCATACTATAAAATACTGCCACAGAATAAGCAAATCTTGTCTGCTAAATGAACTAGTGTAGCCCACAGGACCTATTCTCTTCATCTGGAATAGTCTACATTTTCTTCATATCATGCTTCTTTAGGCCTTACAGTGGTTCTTCCTATAAAAGATGGAGCTTGAACCGCAAGACTTCGCACCAAATCACCTCTAGGAGACAGAACTCGTCTCCTTCCTGAGCGGTATGATGGCTGCGTGGTCCCATGGTGTTTATACTTGCCTACTATTGTTTGTACAGATTAACTTGATACCTTCAGGTGTTTGGAAATTGCTCCCAAGGTTGAACCAGACTTGTGTGGGTATACATTTTTTTTCTCCAAGATCTTGGCTGATTTCTTTTGATTTTCCCATCCCTTGAAATGCATCCATAGGTACAACTCCAATTGACTGAAATTATGTCAATTAGCCTATAAGAAGCTTCTAAAGCCATGACATCCTTTTATGGAATTTACCAAGCTGTTTTAAAAGCACAGTCAACTTCGTGTATGTAAACTTCTGACCCACTGGAATTGTGATACAGCTGTAAGCAATTGTTGGAAAAATTACTTGTGTCATGCACAAGGTAGATGTCCTAACAGACATGTCAAATCTATAGTTTGTTAACAAGAAATGTGGTTGAAAAACGAGTACATGACTCCAATCTAAGTGTATGTAAACATCCGACTTCCACTGTACATGTATATGTAGATATTACCATGCATGAGATCCCCACATTGTAGCCTATACATTTAATATATTCACTGATCATGTACTCTACCTTGATAAATAAAGGTGTGGTTCAGGTATGAATTAGATTATTTTTCAGTCATATCCAATACCAGGTGTATCAAACTCCATTCTTTGAATGATGCTGTGTCTGCATGTAGGTATTACAATTATACACTTCAACAGTGGTTACCACTCCTGCTCCTGGGACCAATGATAACACATTATTACATAGTTACAGACTACAAAACATGATTTAAGTAAAGGCTGATTTGTAATTCACACAGAAAAAAAACCTACGCATAGCTGACTCCCTTCATCTGCATTAATCTGAGGACACAGGATAGTTTTTCAATGAGATACTTCATTTCAACCAGCGGAGAACGTGAAACGCTTGATTGAAAGAAGTTCATTGTCCAGATGTTTTAAATACATAAATGCATTATAGTTCTGATAATTGTAATATTATAGAAACTTCATTGCACATACGGTGTATATTATAAAAACGAGGAAGAAAGGTTGGGAGAGTGGTGATTAGACTGAAAGGGAAAGAGATAAGAACAGCGCCAGACAGCATATGATTAATGAATTACAGTGCTACCCTAATTATCTCTCAGTTTATAACAAATGTGGTGTCTCCTAACCAGACGAGAGACATATAGAGAGAGCATTTTTTTTGTTTGTTATTCTAACAAGGTCAGTCATCATAATCATCAGGAGGTGAAATGCAAAACCGACCTTGGATCATTTATGCTGGGACGACAACATTATCTGAATTTCAATGTAAAGCATCTCTCTAATAATACTTCCTGTTGACCCGACCAAGTGACCTGTCAGCCAGTTCAGATGAGGGAGGGGTTCACCAAAACAGCTGATATAACCTAGAGGATTTAGGGAGAAGGATGAAGTGAAGAGATTATGTGTGTGTGTGTGTGTGTGTGTGCATGTGGTCTCACCTGGTGTCCACACTAAGTGGCAAGAGTACTTTATGCTTGAAAAACAGACACGAGGACAAACAATAGAAGATAATGTCAATAGACCATATTGTATGTGACGCAGACACCTATCGGAATGTACCTGAAACATTTAAATAGAGGGCTATTAGTCTCACCACATGGTTATGGCAAGGCTAACCCCGCAGGGAAATCATGACTTGGCAGCAACAGATAAACACAGCTATTTTCACTGGACTATGTGGTGTAAAATCTGAAAATTGGCAGCTGCCATTTTTTTTTTATTTAATACATGCGAGACAGGTTCCATGTACAACAAGACCAGGACGAGATGGAGAGAAAAAGAACATAGAACAGTTTAATTACTTCTGGTCGTGGACAATTGCCAGCAATAACGCTTCACGGCCTGGTCCCCAGACAGTGAACATCTGGCAAAATCTACATTTTCAACCCCTTGATCAGCTCGCTCTCTGAAAGTAAAGAAAATAGCTTATTTTTTGTAGATATGAAAACAATAACTGAGATACGACCGTTTCATCTAAAGCAGCAGATGTCATTTTCAGGATACGTCAATACAGCCCAGAACGATTAACACCAGACTGGTACTGTGGTTGTTCATCAGGTGATGGGAAATATGCAATGATACCGGCACCATCTACATGCTGCAAAGACTCCCTAACTGTAAACAAAGCTAACCATTACACTGTCATGAAATATGATTATATATTGACTATGAAACAAATGACATGGCCTGCTTAGGAGTTGCCATGAAAGAAAGTTAGATGAATTGAACTGAAGATGGTGAGAACAGGCGTTTGCAGCTAAATGCTCTTGAGAATAATAATTGCATGATTTATCATTCTGCGGTATGCATGTACTGTATGTAATAGAATGATATGAACTGACACTGAATCGTAGGAGCTAACTCGGAGGAGCTAAATCCAACCAGGCTGTGGGAAATCTGAGGCTTGTAGTTTTTTTTTTTTACTTATCCCCTATCGTAGATAGTGGGATATTGGTTATGTTGCACTTCCTAAGGCTTCCACTAGATGTCAACCGTCTTCTTTAGAAACTTGTTTGAGGATTCTACTATAAAGGAGGGGCTCATGAGAGCTATTTGAGTCAGTGGTCTGGCAGAGTGCCTTGGGCTCATGACTCGCGGTTAGCTCTCGTTCCATTACTTTTCTACAGACAATGGAATTCTCCGGTTGGAACATTATTGAAGATTTGTTAAAAACATCCTAAAGATTGATTCTATACTTAGTTTGGCATGTTTATACAACCTGTAATAACTTTTTGAACTTTGTCCGACTGGACCTGAACGCGTGTTTGGATATGTTTACCAAACACGCTAACAAAAGAGGCTATTTGGTCATAAATTATGGACATTATCGAACATTTATGGTGGAACTGGGATTCCTGGGAGTGCATTCTGATGAAGATCAAAAGGTAAGTTAGTATTTATAATGCCATTTCTGACAAATGTTGACTACCCAATATGGCAGATCTCTTTTTGGCTGCTTTGTCGTCTGAACGCTATACTTAGATTATTACATGGTTTGCTTTTTCCGTAAAGTAAAGAAAATCTGACACAGCGGTTACATTAAGGAGAAGTATCTCTAATTCCATGTAACACTTGAATTTTCATCAACATTTATGATGAGTATTTTTGTAATTTGATGTGGCTCTCTACAAAATCAATGCATGTTTTAGAAATACTGAACGTAACGCGCCAATGTAAACAGATTTTTTATATAAATATGAACTTTATCAAACAAAACATACATGTATTGTGTAACATGAAGTCCTATGGAGTGTCATCTGATGAAGATCAAAGGATAGTGATTCATTTTCTCTATTTTTGCTGGTTGAGAAAATGCCAAGAGCGTGCAAAGTTGGCCTCCCGAGAGGAGCAGCGGTCTAAGGCACTGCATTGCAGTGGTTAAGGCATCATTACAGACCCGTCATTCGAACGCAGGTTGCGTTACAGGCGGTCCGATAGACCCCTGAGGTAGCGCACAATTGGCCCAGCGTCGCTCGGGTTAGGGGAGGGATTGACGGGCAGGGATTTCCTTGTCCCATTAGGCTCTAGCAACTAATTGTGGCGGGCCGGGCGCCTGCAAGCTAATCCCGGTCGCCAGCAAGCTAATCCCGGTCGCCAGCTAGTCAGTGTTTCCGCCGACACATTGGTGTGGCTGGCTTCTGCGTTATATCGAGCAGTGTGTCAAGAAGCAGTGCAGTTTGGAAGGGTCGTGTTTCGGTGACGCATGGCTCTCGACCGTCGCCTCTCGAGTCCGTAGGCGAGTTGTAGCGAGGGGACGAGACTAACCACCAATTGAGGAGAAAAAGCAGTAAAATGTACAAAGAAAAGGGTCATAAAAAAATGTAATAAGTGTGCAAAGCTGTCAAGGCAAAGGGTGGCTACTTTGAAGAATCTAAAATATATTTTGATTTGTTTAACACGTTTTTGGTTACTACATGATTCCATATGTGTTTCATATTTGATGTCTTTACTATTATTCTACAATGTAGAATAGTAAAAATAAAGAAACTGAACATTAGTCGGTGTCAAACTTTTGACTGGTACTGTATAGCATGTTCTTGTACTGCATTCCAATGTAGGCCATTTTCAATTCATACACGGGAACAAGTGTAAAGGGTTAGGAAAGTTAATGTTTCAACACGGGTCATCTACAAACGTGAAATAAACCGTGAAACCTTATTTTATTATATTTTGCCTAATCATACAGGTAACTTACTCCCTGCCCTGGGCGACTAAAGTGAAATGATTTTATAATACCTTATTTCTTTCAGCATTGAAACGGAGAACTTTCTTGTTTTTAGCTTATCATTCATATAGGGCCCATCTGCTGGGCTGCTTAGATACCTTTTCAAATTCTACAAGTAATTGCTCATGTAGAACCAACATTTAATACTTCTTGATTTGATGAGCTAATATAAGGGGCATGATAGAATGCATTCTGAAAACATTCCAACCCCTTGACTTTTTCCACATTGTTACGATACATCTTTATTCTAATAAAGCTTAAATAAAAACAAATTCTCAAAAGCGAAAACCGGTTTAGAAATGTTTGTAAGAATTCAGACCGTTCGCTATGACACTCAAATTGTGCTCAGGTGCATCCTATTTCCATTGATCATCCTTGGGATGTGTCTTCATGTTGGAGTCCACCTGTGGTAAATTCAATTGATTGGACATGATTTGGAAATGCAGAAACCTATCTATATAAAAGGTCCCACACTTGACAGTGTATGTCAGAGCAAAAACCAAGCCGTGAGGTCGAAGGAATCGTCCGCAAAGCTCCAAGACAGGCTTGTGTCGAGGCACAGATCTGGAGAAGGGTACCAAAACATTTCTGCAGCATTGAAGGTTCCCAACATAGTGACCTACATTGTTAAATGGAATAAGTTTGGAACCACCAAGCCTCTTCCTAGAGCTGGCTGCCTGTCCAAAGTGAGCAATCGGGGGAGAAAGGCCTTGGTCTGGGAGGTGATCAAGACCTCTGTGGCACTGATGGAGCTCCAGAGTTGCTCTGTGGAGATGGGAGAAACTTCCAGAAGGACAACCATCTCTGCAGTACTCCACCAATCACGCCTTTATGCTAGAGTGGCCAGACGGAAGCCAATCCTCAGTAAAAGGCACATGACAGCCAAAAGTCACCAAAAGACTCAGACCATGAGAAACAATATTCTCTGGTCTGATGAAACCAAGATTGAGCTCTTTGGCCTGAATGCCAAGTGTCACATCTGGAGGAAACCTGGCACGGTGAAGCATGGTGGCGGCAGCATCATGCTGTGGGGATGTTTTTCAGTGGCAGGGACTGGGAGACTAGTCAGGAGGGGGAAAGCTGAACACAGCAAAAGTACAGAGACATCCTTGATGAAGACCTGCTCCAAAGCACTCATAACCTCAGACTGGGGCACAGGTTCACCTTCAAACAGGACAACAACCCTAAGCACACAGCCAAGACAACACAGGAGTGGCTTCGGGCAAATCTCTGAATGTCTTTGAGTGGCCCAGCCAGAGCCCGGAATTGATCATCTCTGGCAAGACCTAAAAATAGCTTTGCTCCCCATACAACCTGACGGAGCTTGAGGATTTGCAGTGAATAATGGAAGAAACTCCCCAAATACAGGTGTGCCAAGCTTGTAGCATCATACCCAAGAATAGTAGAGGCTGTAGTCGCTGCCAAGGGTGCAACAACAAAGTACTGAGTAAAGGGTCTGAAAACGTATGTAAATTCTGTTTTTATAGATTTGCAAAGAGGTCTAAACCGGCTATTGTTTGTCGATTGAGGCAAAATAAAAACATTGATTACATTTTAGTGCAGTGCTGTGTCGCAGCCAGCCACACCGGGTGACCCATGAGGTGGCGCACAATTGGCCCAGCGTCATCCGGTTCAGGGGAGGGTTTGGCCGGCTGGGATGTCCTTGTCCCATCAGGCTCTAGCAACTCCTTGTGACGGTCCAGGCACATGAACACTGACTTTGGTCGCCAGGTGCACAGTGTTTCCTCTGAAAAATTGGTGTGGCTGGCTTCCGGGTTAAGCGAGCAGTGTTTCAAGAAGCAGTGCGGCTTGGCGGGGTCGTGTTTCGTGACGCATGGCTCAACTGTCACCTCTCCCGAGTCCGTACAGGAGTTGCAGCGATGGGACAAGACTAACTGCCTATTGGATATCATAAATTGGGAGAAAAAGGGCTAAAAAGAATGTGTATGTAACCAAATGTGGAAAAAGTCAAGGGGTTTGAATACTTTCCGAAAGCACTGCATCTCTTTAATTCAACTAATAAGTAGACAAAAAGGTGGAAATATATGTTTGATTATGATTTTTTTTTTAAAGAACACGTCCCAAGCAAAAACCCTTTGCTTCACAGTCACAATACCCTAGGTGATCAAGCACAGCCCTGTCTGCTGCAGTGAGCAGGGTTTGGTTTTACAGGCGAGTCGAAGAAACAGATGTCTGATATTAAACGTTTAATTGCCCAGTGAAGGGGTTTAGTTTCAACCCCTAACGCAAGTCCCAGTCTTTATAAATGGCCCCTCCCTTTACGCTCTGGTTTAGAAGCCAAACGCAATAGATGGGCACTTGGGCAGAGCGCCCGTGTTCCTTTGGACAGGCAAGTTTTTCTATTGCCTTGTCTTACTTTAGCTAAGCAAAATCAGTTAAGAACAAATCCTTATTTTACAATGACAGCCTACCCTGGCCTAACCCAGACAATGGGTCAATTGTGCACCGCCCTATGGGACTCCCAATCAATGCCGGTTGTGATACAGGCCAGGATCGAACCAGGGTCTGTAGTGACACCTCTAGTACTGAGATGCAGTGCTTTAGACCGCTGCACCAGTCGGGAGCAGTATATGGGCCCTTTACTAGGCCCTACACAATGTGGAGATTAATGGAGACGCAAACAACATCAGGATCTAGGCCATGGTGGAGAAGACGGCCAAAGACCACTTTTACTGCTGCCCTATGTACCAGCCAGAGCAATGTGGATGAGTGAGTGTTGCTAGGTGACAAAATTACATAGTGGTGTCTTGTCTGTAAATTCTCTCAGATTACCGCTGCGCTGCACAGTACAACTGTGGATAGCAGCTGGTCAAAGTCATGATGTCTCCTTCATGCTGTGGTATAAAGTACTTACAGTACATTTTTTGGGGGGGGGGATCTGTACTTAATTTTTTTACATTTACTTCACTACATTTGTAAAGATAATAATGTACTTATCTACATACATTTTCCTTGGTATCCAAAAGCAGGACAGGAAAATTGTGAAATTCACACTAAAAGAAAACATCCCTGGTCATCCCTATTTCCTTTGATCTGCCGGACTCACTAAACAAATGGTTTGGTTGTAAATTGTGTCAGTGTTCACCTGGCTATAAGTGTATTTTTTTATTATTTAAATGGTCCCGTCTGGGTCGCTTAATATAAAGGAATTTGAAATCATTTATACTAAGTTTTGAAACTTACGTTTATTTTCCGCAATTACATTTACTTTTGACATTTAAAACCAAACACCTTTACTCAAGTAGTATTTTACAGAGTGACTTAATTTTACTTGAGTCATTTTCTATTAAGGTATCTTTACTTTGACAATTAGGTATGACCATTTCTTCACCAATGTCTTCATGGGACCTGAAGTGTTGTCAACCCCCCCGAACACATATCTAGGTTGGTGTGAGGTACATGGCGTCAGAGCGTGCAGAGTACTGTTGGAACTGGGGCATTTTATCAGATCTCTGAGCTGTAACATCATACCATATTCATTCTTGAGGCCTTGGTGTCCAACTCTTGGCCTGGATATTGTATTCACTGGGGTGGTGGTTCAGGTTAAGTGCTGCACCTAGCCCAGGACTTCCTACCACAAGGGAGCAGCTATGGAGCCACAAGTTGAAGACCCCTAACATAGCCAATTGCTTTCCAGCACTGTAGCAGGACCTGCAGTATCCCCAGTGCACAGCAGCAGCCAACTTCCATAGACTATAGCTGCTCCAGACACTGACCTTGATGTAACCATATCCTCCATTGGAGAGCCTCAATTCCAAACTAAGCCCTTTTAGCAGGCCTGCTAAAACTATTACTGTCCACAGAGCCCAAAGTCACAGCGCATCTGTGTGTTAGTGACGAACACATTAGTTCAAAAGTTTGGGGTCACTTAATTTGCTTTCCTTTCAAGAACAAGGACATGTTTCTCCATTAAAATAACATAAAATTGATTAGAAATACAGTGTAGACATTGTTAATGTTGTAACTGACTAACTGACTATTATAGCTGGAAACTGCAGATTTTTGTGGAATATCTACATAGACATGCAAAGGCCCATTATCAGCAACCATCACTCCTGTGTTCCAATGGCATGTTGTGTTAGATAATCCAAGCATATCATTTTCAAAGGCTAATTGATCATTAGAAAACCCTTTTGCAATTATGTTAGCACAGCTGAAAACTGATGTCCTGATTAAAGCAGCAATAAAACGGGCCATCTTTAAACTAGTTGAGTATCTGGAGCGTCAGCATTTGTAGATTCAATTACAGGCTCAAATTGGCCAGAAACAAAATATATTTCTTCTGAAACTCAGTCTATTCTTGTTCTGAGAAATGAAGGCTATTCCATACGAGACGTTGCCAAGAAACTAAATATCTCATACAACGTTGTGTTCTACTCACAGCACAGCGCAAACTGGCCCTAACCAGAATAGAAAGAGTGGGAAGCCCCGGTGCACAACTAAGCAAGAGGACAAGTACATTTGGGTGTCTAGTTTGAGAAACAGACCTCACAAGTCCTCAACTGGCAGCTTCATTAAATAGTACCGGCAAAACACCAGTCTCAACGTCAACTGTGAAGAGGATGGGATGCTGGCCTTCTAGGCAGAGTTGCAAAGAAAAAGCCATATCACAGACTGGCCAAAAAAAGTAAAGATTAAGATGGGCACAAACACAGACACTGGAAGTCTGCCTAGAAGGCCAACATCCCGGAGTCGCATCTTCACTGTTTATGTTGAGACTGGTGTTTTGCCGGCACCATTTAATGAAGCTACCAGTTGAGGACTTGTGAGGTATCCGTTTCTCAAACTAGACACTCAAATGTACTTGTCCTCTTGCTCAGTTGTGCACCGGGGCCACCCACTCACTCTATTCTGGTTAAAGCCTGTTTGCGCTGTTCTGTGAAGGGAGAAGTACACAGCATTGTAAGAGATAGTTTCTCGCATTGAATAGCGTTCATTTCTCAGAACAAGAATAGACAGTTTCAGACGAAAGGTATTTTGTTTCTGGCCATTTTGAGCCTGTAATCAAACCAACAAATGCTGATGCTCCAGATATTCAACTAGTCTAAAAGCCAGTTTTATTCCTTCTGTAATTAGCACAACAGTTTTCAGCTGTGCTAAAATAATTCCAAAAAGGTTTTCTAATAATCAGTTAGCCTTTTAAAGTGAAACTTGAATGAGCTAACAAAGTGCCATTAGAACACAGGAGTGATTTTTGCTGATAAATGGGCCTCTGTACGCCTATGTAGATATTCCATTAAAAATATCAGCCGTTTCCAGCTACAAAAGTAATTTACAACAATGTCTACACTGGATTTCTGATCAATTTGATATTTTAAAATTGACAAAAAAAGTGCAAAAAAAACAAGGACATTTCTAAGTCACCCCAAACGTTTGAACAGTAGTGTAGGTCCCGATTGACATTTTCCAAGCAATGCTCCCGGCATTGACAAAACATTTGTCACATATGACAAAACATAAGTTGCAGATTGAAAAAAAAGCTTGTCATTTTTGCAAGCCGTTTCATCTCTGGACTGAGTAAAAAGATGGCGCCACAGAAGGCTGCATATGTTATTATCTTGGGAGGACTGAATTCACCTCGGGGGATCAGTCCAACACACAGAATAGAGTACTACCTCCATGAGAAAGATGAGTGATTTACGGTGTGGGTATAATGCATAAATGTAATATATACATGAATATGAGTAAAACATTCACTCTCAATCTACAATGGACAGTGTAGCCTAATCCTGTGACCCAAATGACGTCAAGGCGTTGGTCTCAACAGTGCATGGGCCATTAGGAATTTTATATGACCTATAAAATCATTACAAAGCCGTATACATCAGGATTTAATGGTTAAAAACTCCAAGCCTCGGGACCAAATATGTGGGTCACTTCACTTTGTCTGAACGGAGGTCAGCCTCCCCGTGTTGGATCTTTTGGTTCGCAATCAGACAAAGTGTGCAGACGTACAAAGACACTTGGGCTCCGACAGGTTGTAAAGCCAAGCCATAAATTCTGTTGACATTGCTAGGCCTCAGCGGTGCCCTACATGCAGCAGATTCCAGTGATAATAAAGTCAATCAGTGGATCTGGCCATTTGTTAGCCCAGCTCATAGCTGCAATTGGGTACTCGTGGCAGCTAGAACCGGGACCTTTGGTAACGCAAATAGCTTTTCTCTAGTGTAAAGTTAATACCACAGAAATATATATATATATATATAAAAGAAAAAAAAGAGGTGATCTCTACCTACCAACAAAGCTAATGTGCATATATGTGTGTACGCGCGCGTGTGAGAAATAGAAGAGGTGTTAAAGACAGCAGCCGGAGCTCACCGGTGTCCTGGCTGGACTTGGAATCCGGGAGGCTGACGGCCGAGGCGTCTTGTGACTGGTCGATGTTCACCTTCTGCTTGTGGTGGTCCAGGGCTCCAAGCAAGCCCAGCAGACGAAAAGCCTGATGGACAGAGACACAATATTAGACCATATGACATCTCTATCGACAGAACATTAGATCAGTGGTGTAGTGGCATGTGAAATGGTAAAACAGAGCATTTTCCACCTCATTCTTAACTAGGAGTGTAATTCAAAGATGTTACCACACCTAGGGCTATATTAGTGCTGTGAATCTTGACAGCTGCATCTGGCGTCATACAAGACATTTTGTGCTTTCGCTTTGAGTTTAACCATCGCTTCTATGAAACTGTGGGTGAAGCCCAAATGGAGCCACAATGGAGAATGAAGAGTACCCCTCTCCTTATTCCCTGCTTTTGCTCCATCTTGAGGAAGTTGAGCAGCAACTCCAGAAGAGAGGGGTATTTGTTTTAGGGCTCCACCACGTATCCCGTGCTGGCAACCTGTTTGACTGAAGTCCACAGTGCCACCTGGTGGAAAGGAAAAAGTGTTACCACACTGACAATGTCATCAAATCACAAATGCATCTGAAGCCATAATAGTACCATAAAATGCCTGCTAACAGTACTGTGTGGAATAGACAATAAAATAGCATCCTTTTGAAAGCAGGTAAATATAATAACAGCAGATATTACAAGAGATGGTTGGGGGAAAGGCTTGCAATTGAAGATAATGTGAGATAAAAATATTAACTTATGCCTATACAATTGCACATACGTACACTTCTCTTGGCTAGGGAAGGGGATTCCCAGAGCATGTTCATGATGATGGGGAACAGCTCATCCATCCACTTCCTCATCTCCAACCCGTTCACCTGGAGGGCCTTGTGTCAACAACCAAATCAGAGCTTGCCTCTGGTGCAAAGAGGCCATCTATCCTTGCATAGCTAATTTACAGTAAGCCTACATTGCACCTCACCTATCAGATATGCAACTTACTGTATTCAGTCTGTCATTTCGCTTCACTCGGCCTGTGTGGTTCAAAATTCACAAATCCGTGATTGCCAATGCCTTACATAATACAGTGCATAAACAGTACTCTGTTTATAATTGTCGTAGCCTAGGATGTGTCGAGTAGGGAGAAAACATATTGGAGAGTGACAATCAAAAGAAATCAATTGTGAAAATACAAGGTTGATTCCCGCAGGGGATCCCAAAGTTGGCCACCATTGGCAGACAGTTAAATAATATAGAACACACTATACACTGAACATGAATTTTTTTTTTTTTTACTGAATGTCACTAGTGTTTGCTGGTAGGGCCAGAGGTTGGCAACATTTCATACCTGAGCCAGCTCTCCAATGGTAGCCAGGACACTGATGACTACCCCAGGATTGGGGTATGGATGTTTCAGCTTTAGAATAAGAGCCTGAAATGAAGAGTAAATGACCTTAGAGCCAACGTCACTTGTATAAGTTGAATGATTTAAACATGTCCAACTTAAAAAGTAACAACAGCAGTAACTTATATGTTATGGTGGACTAACAATCTTTCAGTGAGTAAAACATTCAGAGGATTTTATAGGGTAGTTAAACATATGGGCCAGAACTGATGGCGGTACCTTTAAGATTACATTTATCCTATATATAGTATGTTACTTTCATTGAGTAAAACATAGGGGACAGTGCTGATGACGGTACAGTATGTACCTTTTAGAATGGGCTCCATGTAGGGGCGTTGGAGACCAGGTGACGGAGAATGGGAGCGCTCTGCTCCTTGTTCCTGTCCACGCCACTGTGCTCCAGCTCAGTCGGGATCTGGAACAGGCAGAAGCACACACCATCGTTTAGCAGCCATTCTGATCAACGCTTTTATTTTTAATTTAGCTAATATATCAAGGTTTTAATTGTGAGCGAAGAGTCACTCCTATTCCCGTCAAAACGTAGAATCCCAAAGCATAGTTTAGAATAGTTCAACAGTCTGATACTTGTAATTCAAGCCACATTGTGAAACATTAACTTGGCCATCTGCTGGTGTGTTATTGAAGTGGCTGGTCCAGCACTGACACTCAGGAAGCAAAAGCATCTTGGGTACTACACACAGAACTACACCTAAAATAGATCAAAACCTGTTGGTTTCTTCTGAATAATCTTTTTGATACATCTTTCACAGAAATACACAAAATACCTACAGATAAGTTGTTTTTTTGTCAATTAAAATGGGTTCTCAGTCAACTAACCTGGTGAATGGGATCAATTACTCAAATAAAACAAGACAAGTTTACATTACCTGGATGAGCATCTTGCGCAGGAAGAGTGTGACAAAGGTGGCGTCCGATGGTGCAGATGGCCAGCTCAAGGATCTCAAAAGACCTCATCATTCAGCATCAAGAACAGCGCCTGTAGGTGGACATCGAAGTGCTCATCCAGAGGCCAGTAGTGGATGTCTGGGTCTGAGACAGAAGGAGAGTTAGAAAAGGTTGACATTATCTACACGGTGGTTGATATCATCAGTAATCGCTAGTGGGATTCTGCCATACAATAAAATGTCATAATGTTCACTAACAAAGACACTTCCAAAACAGAAGCTAACCCAGGAGTGCCTACTCATGTTGGATATTTGACCCTAACATGATCATCATTATTCTCAGAATTAACACAGCCTCCCTTACTACCTGGGTTGGTTTGACTGGACAATTAAGTTGTTGTACTCTAGGGATGTTCACAGTTATTTGAATATTAGAATAGCCAACGTTAATATTTTAATACATGTGTGAGTATATACAGTAGGCCTACTTGAATACTGAAAATGTTTTTTTCATTGTTACATACAAGGACATACCATGACATTTCAAATGACTTATTTAATAAAACTAACTTTTGCAGTGCACCCCATAGAAAGACCGGCAGCCTGCAGCCTTCATGTGTGTAGCTTGTTGTTTATGTAGGCCAATCGAAGCAACAAATAGGCTAAATGTGTAGCAAGTGCAGTGAGAGTTTACTAATGCAATGCAAGATGGAATAAAATTACAGAATTTAAAAAAGTTAACGAAATGAGAAGGAGTAGGCTAAAACAGACAACTAACAGTTAGGCTGTTCTATCTGAATGGGGTTGGGGAGAAAGTGTAGCATGTGGTCTCAATTACCCTAGCTAGCTATAACTGGCTAGCTTATCTATGTTACTCCAGTCAAGACAGGCAGTCATATGGGATGACAAATAACATTGTGACTGCTGCAAGGAAGATGGGTACTCCAAAATTTTAGTTCACCTCCATTTTCACTCAGCTGCCGGCAGCTCTGTTCTGTAAGCTCACAACTAGTCACTCAGCCACTGAGCAGGAAGGGGAGGGCCAAGCCGGCTGGGAGGAAAGGGGACAGTGCGAGTCATAGGATGCGGAAACGGAGGAGAATATGGTTGAAGAGACAGAATCAGGAGACAAGAGGGAAAAGGATTTAGCAGAAGAGAGATATGATAAGATGAGAGTAGTGGGAGAGAGCGAGCGAAGATTGTGACGGCGCATTAACACCTGGGTAGGGGCTGAGTGGTTGGGGTTGGAGGAAGACAGAAAAGGAAAACAAAGTAGTGATCAGAGACCTGGAAGGGGGTGCAGTGAGATTAGTATGTGCGCAGCCTCTAGTAAATATCAGGTCAAGTGTATGAGCCTTGTGAGTCGGAGGGGATTGGGAAAGTGTGATGTCAAAAGAGGCAAGAGAGTTGGGAAGGCAGATGTCAGGAAGTTAAGTCACGAAGTACAAAGAGCGGTGTGCCATCATCAGGAAATAAGGTTATCAAGGTGTCAAGCTCATTGGGGAACACTCCAAGGGCACCTGGTGGGCAATAGATAATGTTAAGCTCGAGTGGACAAGTGACAGCATGGAATTCAAATGAGGAGATGGACAGTGTCACCACCGAGACGACCAGATGCTGTCAGACTATGAGAGAAAACAGTCGGATGAAAGAGCAGCTGGAGTAGCAGTGTTCCCTGGGGTGATCCGTCTCCATCAGGGCAAAACACTCAAGGGACTGAAGGGCAGCACAGGCTGAGATGAAAGCTGCGTTCTTGACCGCAGATCGGCAATTCCAAATGCTGCCAGAGACACGGAATTGGGCACGCAGGTTACACAAAATTAGATGGGTTGCAGGCAAGGGGTGGGGAGCGTCTGTAAAGCCTACAGGGAGAGGAGCGAACTGAGATAGAAAACACACACACAGTTGACAAGAGAGCAAAATGAGATAGATCTAAAATAACTAGTTAAGATACTCAAGTGAGAGTGTGGTGTGGACCTTTCCTCTCTTTCCTTCCTTAAAACAGCTCCCCAGAACCATCTTAGTTCTCTGACAAAACTGCCATTGACACAACCGCCCAGGGGAGACTGAAGAACTAACACTAATTGATAATTGCAGAGCAGGAAAGCACAAGTCCCTGTACTAATAGCTGATTGCCTAAGAGAGGTGAAACAACTCCCATTGCAATACAACCACTGATTACCAAAACAAGTCACACATGTCCCTGCCTCTTGATCCTGGTTGATGTGTCAACAACCATCTGTAAGGTATGAGCAGTCAGCAGTTCACACAACAAGTAGGTCACTGCCAGCAAGCATTTGGCCTCCCTTGATAACACAATAAAATAATTAGCCAATCAGCATTGAGCTGAGCTCAACTGTGGGTTGTCCTGGTGCAGCAAAACGCCCCCCAAGAGAGGCCAGTTTGGTCTGAAGCCAAATCACTTCCTTAACTTCATTTTCAGAAAAACGTGTCTGTTTCTGGTCTGCTTGTGTTGATATCCTGTACTAGCTAGCTTGCTAAATTGGCCCTTTCCTAAGCCATAGATGGAGATGGGGATTTAAACTTCTCTGTATAATTCTGAGGAAAGGCCCATGATCTAACAATAAATTAATATATTGTGCCACTGGCCTGAGAGGTTTGAAGTTCAATGTAGCCGAGTAGGTTCACATTAACTAGCTAGCTAACTTAGCTGGTTCATTGTTGCCCATGAATGGAAGTTAGGCTAGTAGGTTCACATTAACTAGCTAGCTCTCTAACTTAGCTGGTTCATTGTTGCCCATGAATGGAAGTTAGGCTAGTAGGTTCACATTAACTAGCTAGCTCTCTAACTTAGCTGGATCATTGTTGTCCATGAATGGAAGTTAGGCTAGCGAGCATTTTTGCTAAGTAGCCTATGACAACAAAAACTTAAACTGTACTGTATAAAAGAGCCATAGACCATTTGCTAACTTGAAAAAGAGGTTGGCATTGGTGTTCAACTAGTCTACAAGCAGGGTGAGTCAACATTTACAGTGGGGCAAGTATTTAGTCAGCCACCAATTGTGCAAGTTCTCCCACTTAAAAAGATGAGAGAGGCCTGTAACTTTCATCATAGGTACACTTCAACTATGACAGACAAAATGAGGGGACTCAAATACTGCAGTGCCAGACGTGTCCCCCTGCTTAAGCCAGTACATGTCCAGGCCCGTCTGACATTTGCTAGAGAGCATTTGGATGATCCAGAAGAAGATTGGGAGAATGTCATATGGTCAGATGAAAACAAAATATAACTTTTTGGTAAAAACTCAACTCGTCATGTTTGGAGGACAAAGAATGCTGAGTTGCATCCAAAGAACACCAAAGAACACCATACCTACTGTGAAGCATGGGGGGGGGGGACATCATGCTTTGGGGCTGTTTTTCTGCAAAGGGACCAGGACGACTAATCCGTGTGAAGGAAAGAAGGAATGGGGCCATTTATCGTGAGATTTTGAGTGAAAACCTCCTTCCATCAGCAAGGGCATTGAAGATGAAACGTGGCTGGGTCTTTCAGCATGACAATGATCCCAAACACACCGCCCGGGCAAAAAAGGAGTAGCTTCGTAAGAAGCATTTCAAGGTCCTGGGGTGGCCTAGCCAGTCTCCAGATCGCAACCCCATAGAAAATCTTTGGAGGGAGTTGAAAGTCTGTGTTGCCAAGCAACAGCCCCAAAACATCATTGCTCTAGAGGAGATCTGCATGGAGGAATGGGCAAAAATACCAGCAACAGTGTTTGAAAACCTTGAGAAGACTTACAGAAAACGTTTGACCTCTGTCATTGCCAACAAAGGGTGTATAACAAAGTATTGAGATAAACTTTTGTTATTGACCAAATACTTATTTTCCACTACAATTTGCAAATAAATTCATTAAAAAATCCTACAATGTGATTTTCTGGATATTTTTCCCTCATTTTGTCTGTCATAGTTGAAGTACCTATGATGAAAATTACAGGCCTCTCTCATCTTTTTAAGTGGGAGAACTTGCACAATTGGTGGCTGACTAAATACTTTTTTGCCCCACTGTATGTATTGACAGGGGTTGTGTTTTACATTGAAAGTCAACTGTGTTTTTTTTGGTTGAATAGCGTGATCAGGGACGTGCAACTAGTTTTTCTTCACAGAAAATACATCAGTGCAACACATTTGGCAGAAAATAGCTTTGTTTTCATCAAATGACAACAGAAGTGCAATGCTATTTGGTTGGCAGCCACAGTAAATGAGATCACAAAAGCACTGTATTTATTGCAAAATAACAATGCATGGCCATAATGTTTATCATAGACAGAATGTAGTCAGCTTCATTTCCTAATCTTTTGCTTAAAGTTAATCTTGAATTTTACCAACGAATAGTAGGCTGGCTGCCTACACAGACAAAAAAGTACTGGAGAAAAAAAGCTACACAGGAGTCAAAGCACTGTCTGCTGATAGAATGGCCCGTTTGTGAATTCTCATCTGAGTGGAGAAGTGCAAATGAAGCACAAAGTTTGATACTGCACAGAAATTACAATAAGAAGCCTTTTTGATCTGCGTTTACAAAACGCAGCAAGAGATTTCTTAGGCATTTCATATTTTTTTCTGCATGAAAATGTAATAATTCTGCGTTAACACTTGCTAAGTTTAACATGCTAGTTATCTAATTAAGTTGTAGTAACTACAATGTTGTGGATCCATCTGCAGTTTTCTCCTATCACAGCCATTAAACTCTGTAACTATTTTAAAGTCACTCATGGTGAAATCCCTGAGAGGTTTCCTTCCTCTCCGGCAACTGAGTTAGGAATAAAGCCTGTATCTTTGTTTTTACTGGGTGTATTGATACACCATTCAAAGTGTAATTAATAACTTCAACATGCTCAAAGGGATTTTCAATGTCTGCTATTTTTTGTTTACCCATCTACCAATAGGTAGATTTGCGAGCCTCCCTGATCTTTGTGGTTGCTTGACTGAGGGACCTCACAGATAATTGTATGTGTGGGGTATAGAGGTGCGATAGTAATCATGTTAAACACTATTATTGCAAACAGAGTGACAGTCCATGAAGCGTATTATGTAACTTGTTATGCAAATGTTTACTACTGATCTTATTTAGGCTTGCCAAAACAAAGGGGTTGATTACGTATTGGCTCAAGACATTTCCTCTTTTCATTGACAAAAAAAAAATGCAGGCGGTAACACCACCAAAAAGTCAAGAATACTTTCTGAAGGCACTGTAACTTTAGTGCCTCTCTGTCATTCACCACAATGCATACAGATGGCGTCTGTTTGCCTGTTGGTTGACTGTATTGACAGACTACAGGAAACACTGCACCTCTGCTCAAACAGTAGATAAGAGTGTGTCTCTCTTTTCTCTCTGTCTCCCTCTCTCTCCCCCTCTTTCTCTCTGGAATGCAGCATCCCCCCACCCCCTTTTCCATCCGTCTGTCCAACTCCCTCCAAGACGGGAGAGACAGGACACAAACTTCTCCAACTCTGGGAAACATGTTGGATAAAATATCGAACCTTACCTACAATTTCCTTTACTACAATCATTTGTAGCCTATACAAAGTGCTGCCTTGCAGCCTTTAGTCATGATAAACATTCTGGTGTGTTCAACATGAGATTAGGATAACGTTCCTCTAACATCTGGTGAACACTATGAGACGTGTTTCCGGGACATCGTGGTTCAGGACCAGCATGTATTCTCACCCCGGAACCACAACAAAAACCCAATTTTCTATAATCAGTTTGTTGTTTGATCTAGGGTGGGATACAAGATTTAATCGTGTTTGCTTGGCCAATTGGGTTTCCTGCTCCTTTCATTCAGAGCAGTTGAAACCAGGCTCCCTGGACTTCCTCTTATTTGATAGCAGCTCTTGAATAAGTGAAGGACGGGTTCAGTGTGAGAGGTTGAAGGGAAGAGTTCAGTCCACCTCCTCACTCTCATGTTGTGTTTTAAATGGGCTGCCTTGTCGTCAACAATGAGTCGCGCACACTTACAGTATACACACACCGATGTATTTGCACACAGCATGCACACACATTTGCATACCTGAGGCAAACACATACCCATAACGTGCAGAAATGCACACACACACACATAACGACATACACACCGACACAAAAAACATATCTCCTCTGTTTCTAAAGTAAATAATAAGTGCCCCTGAGAGTCATGCTCAATTGAGATAAAGAGGCACAGTAACAGAGAGCCAGTGGCTAGGGTTTGCTGGGCAGGCTGGGACACTGGACACTAAGTGTCAAGATGCAAAGCAGGCGAGGTTTGCTATTATGTTCCCAAGCAGATACCTGATAAAGGAAATTTACACTGTCCCCTGTAAAAAAAAAAACTTTTTATAACGCAGTACTGTCTACTGCAGTGTGTGTATGTGTGTCAGGTGACATTGGTGATGTGTGTCTACATAAGAATGGGGGGTTGTGGGTGGCTGTGTGAGTGTTTACATATCTGCGTGTGTGTTTCCATCATATCAGGGACACTCAGAAAACAAACAGAGGTTGGGTCATTTAAGTCCTGTTATCTGTCTTTGTGAGTGTGAGCGAAAACAGGTTTTTCAGACCCTTTGCTATGAGACTCGAAATTGAGCTCAGGTGCATCCTGTCTCCATGATTTGGAAAGGCACATATCTTTCTATGTAAGGTTAGCAGTGCATGTCAGAGCAAAAACCAAACCATTAGGTTGAAGCAATTGTCCGTAGAGCTCCGAGACAGGATTGTGTCGAGGCACAGATCTGGGGAAGGGTACCAAAAAATGTCTGCAGCATTGAAGGTTCCCAAGAACACAGCGGCCTCCATCATTCTCAAATGGAAGAAGTTTGGAACCACCCAGACTCTTACTAGAGCTGGCTGCACAGCCAAACTGAGCAAATGGGGGAGAAGGTCCTTGGTCAGGGAAATGACCAAGAACCCGATGGTCACTCTGACAGAGCTCCAGAGTTCCTCTGTGGAGATGGGAGAACCTTCCAGAAGGACAACCAGCTCTGCAGCACTCCACCAATCAGGTCTTTATGGTAGAGTGGCCAGACGGATGTCACTCCTCAGTAAAAGGCACAGGAAAGCCCGCTTGGAGTTTGCCAAAAGGCACCTAAAGGACTCTCAGACCATGAAAAACAAGATTCTCTGGTGTGATGAAACCAATTTGAACTCTTTGGCCTGAATGTCAAGCGTCACATCTGGAGGAAAACTGGCACCATCCCTACGGTGAAGCATGGTGGTGGCAGCATCATGCTGTGGGGGATGTTTTTCAGCGGCAGGAACTGGGAGACTAGTCAGGATCGAGGGAAATATGAGTAGCAAAGTACAGATCCTTGAAAATCTGCTCCAAACCACTCAGGACCTCAGACTTGGATGAAGGTTCACCTTCCAACAGGACAACGACCCTAAGCACACAGCCAAGACAACGCAGGGGAGTGCCTTCGGGACAAGTCTCTGAATGTCCTTTGAGTGGCCCAGTCAGAGCCCGGACTTGGACCCAATCGAACATTTCTGGAGAGACCTGAAAATAAATGTGCAGCAATGCTCCCCATCCAACCTGACAGAGCTTGAGAGGATCTGCAGAGAATATTGGGAGAAACTCCCCAAATACAGGTGTGCCATGCTTGTAGCATCATACCCAAGAAGACTGGAGGCTGTAATCGCTGCCAAAGGTGCTTCAACAAAGTACTGAGTAAATGGTCTGAATACTTATGTAAATGTAATATTTCAGTTGTTTATTTTGGTTATTGTGTGTATAAAAAAAATTAAATGTATTCCATTTAGAATAAGGCTGTAATGTAACAAGATGTGGAAAAAGTAAAGGGGTCTGAATACTTTCCAAATACACCATATAACCACGGTGACATTGTGCATCATTGAGTGAGCTGCACAGTGAGGATATCACTTACATGTATGTAGAGCACCAAGCAAATGGACTTTTCACCACTCATATACCGTCAACATTTCTGTCAGGTATACTCCCTCTCCGACCTCTCGGTCATCAGGCTGCTGATTATCTCGCACACCTGTCACCATCGTCTCGCACACCAGCGCCTCATGACACTCACCTGGACTCCATCACCTCCTTGATTATCTTCCCTATATCTGCCACTCCCCTTGGTTCTTTCCTCAGGTGTTATTGACTCTGTCTCATGACACTCACCTGGACTCCATCACCTTCGTGATTATCATCTCTATATCTGCCACTCCCCTTGGTTCTTTCCTCAGGTGTTATTGACTCTGTCTCATGACACTCACCTGGACTCCATCACCTTCGTGATTATCATCTCTATATCTGCCACTCCCCTTGGTTCTTTCCTCAGGTGTTATTGACTCTGTTTCATGTTGGTGCGTTGTTTGTGTTTCGTGTTCATTGTTTTGTTTATTTATTAAAACACTCACTCCGTGTACTTTCTTCCCAACTCTCAGCGCACTCGTTACAATTTCACTGAATGGCAATATGGTGATGACATATAGGAATATACCAAAATCACAACCTGTTAAATAAATAACGGCTGAGATATATAGGCCTTTGCATACCGTTCGTCGGTTCATATCACATCTCAGGTCTTTGTTTCCAGAAGTCCCATAGTCGATTCGGTTCAAACTTCTCCGGCTGCACAATCCTTCCTCATGTGTGAAGTCATCACTCACAAGATGTTTCAAATGGAGAAATAATAATATACACTGTCAGATGTACGTGTTGTTTTATTCCAAAGGTATTACCAAAGAACAATTGGAACAACACGTCATTCATATCACACCACTGCTTTGCAATGTGCCAATTCACTACGTTTTCACTTTGTATTCCGCCAATGCTGAGTGCAGTCCGGCTACAACGAAACACACTCATTCAAATTGACGTGGGAGCTAAGAGAGACCAGCTTACAAAGGGGGGCTGTGAAAATGTATTCCCTGGGTTGACTGCTTGTTAAAGCCTATTTACTTTCTGGGGTGTTTGTGTTGAAATATTTGTGGGACAAAGGGTGCTGTCAAAAGACAATTGGTGGTGGAGAGAACATGATTTTTCAAGTGATTTGGAAAAAGTTCTCAGGCTAAATGGATCTCAGCCTAATAAATTCCTTGTTTGGCTACAGACATTCCTGCTGACAGTGTAGGTCACTGTAGTATCTTATGTTATGGAGGGCTGTAGTTTTCCTTTTGTTTGGTCTTTTTTTTACAATATAAAACATACATATACAAAAGGCAACATACAGATGCACACAAACATCCACAACATCACCTCTGCCTCACATCTCCAGGGCCCGCATCTCTTTACGCCACATAGCCTCAAACTGCACCATTTACTTTCTCTCCGTCGCCCACGCACATTCCGATAATAAAGCATTTGACCTTTCCATTGTGTTAACGATGGGGGATTGGTTGATTTCCAGCTAAGTATACATTTTTTCAATATGATTGATGAGAAAAAAGTATCCACCCCATCGGGTATCTCACTGCACCCTCATATGTCCCGTCTTGAAATATGCAGACAGACGGATTAAAAGGAAATGTACATTGTCACACTTCTAACAGCCAACTTTCCGACTCCGCCCATAACATTCGGACATGAGTTTTCCCATTGTGCTGTTAGTGTTAGAAAACATAAGGGCAAAAAGGTTTTCCTAACCATGTGACCTGACCAGGAAAAACCCTGGCTGTAGCTATAACTATCAGACTTTCTTCAGAGGTTATTCAGGAACATTGTCCTCTGCTGTCTACCTTCTATATTGCAAATGTGAAAATAAAAAAAAAGCACTATAAAGATGACAACATCAATTCAATTCCATTTGTTATCTTTTCATCTATGTGCAGGCTGCCACCTCCTGGCATACAGTACTATTTGATCATACGTGTGCAATTCAGGTCACACGCATGGCTGCAGCTGGTGATAATTACCTGTGCTCAGATTTTCATCTATCAGATAGGATCAGTGTTGCCAACTTAGTGACTTTTTCGCTATATTTAGCGAGTATTCAGACCCCTCTAGCAACACATTTTCAAAAAAATCGACTAGCGACAGATCTAGTGACTTTTTCTGGTGTTATTGGAGCCTTTGTCAACTCTGACGTGAAAGCACGTATCGTTCTTACTCTTCTCAACGAGCAGCGGGTGCTGCCGTGGGCCCCAACCCGTCCCAAAGCACTCACAGGCGGCCCAGTCCTCGTGCAGCAGTCCCTCCCAGCTGCAGTCAGAGCAGGAGATGTTCACACCTCCGAGTCCAGACTGCAAATGAATCGTGCATGCGTGAAGCCGCTGCTGGCTGATCCCGCCCTGGCGTACATTCCAGACGGGATGCAAATGTAAAATGTTCTTTGTCTAAAATAAATCACTGCACAAAAATAAATCACTGCATTTGACTCACACAGCCTCAGTCACTTACCTTGTCCACTGTGTGTGTGCCTCTCTGTGACATAAGCTAGACATCTAGCTGGCTAGATGTAGATCTAGACTCATCATGTCTCAGTCTAAACTGTACACTCAAAAATACGGAAAGGAGTGGGAATCAAACCTTGAATTCAGAGGCTGGTTGAAGCCGTTTATTGGAGATGATACACGGGCATACTGCCTGTATTGTAAGGCTGATTTCTACGCCAAACTTAGTGATGTAAAAAAACACATGACAACTCAAAAACATACTCAAAAAGCAAAGCCTAAAAACAGTTCCACCCAAAACAAGCTGCCGTTTATGGTTAAAAAATTGACTCTGCAAAAAAGGCTGAGGCCACCCATGTCATTAGCTATCGCTGAGCACTGTTCCATGCTGGCATGTGATCACATTGGAGAAGCATGTAGAGCTGCTTTCTCAGACTCCACTGCTGCTACCCACTTCTAAATGCACAGGACAAAGTGCACAGAAATGATTAACGGTGTTCGAGCACCATACTTTCTGAAAATGTTGGTCGCAGACGTGGGTGACCAGCATTTCAGGCTCCTTCTCAATGAGTCCACTGAGGTAAGTGTTTCTAAGTACCTGGGGGTTGCGATAAGGTACTTTAGTGACACCAAGCAGACAGTTGTATCAACATTTCTGGGGCTTGTTGAGTTGGAGGGAGGAGATGCCAATCTATAGCCCATGCTGTTGTGGCTTTCCTCGAGAAGTGTTGTCTTAAAAAAGAGAAACTCCTGGGGATAGGGACTGACAATGCCTCTTATGACGGGGATTAACAATGGGGTCCATAAAGTGCTGAAGGAGGAGGAGTATGGCCTCAAATATCTGGTTCTTATTCGCTGTGTGTGCCACTCTCTGCAGCTTGCTCATTTGTAGTTCTAAACATATTTAGGGCGTTTTTTTACTGACTTTTTGTCTCTCCCACAACATTATTCCTCTCTCCTACAGCATCCATCACAATTACATGCACATGGCCAATTATGCAAATTTGGTGATTACGTCATTTAGAGACTTCTAGAGACTTTTAGGGCATGCCTTACTGACGAGTTGGCAACACTGGATAGGATAACATGCATGCAAATGAAATTAATACAACCGGAGCCCCAGTCAAGTCAATAATTTGCCCATTCTAATCATTCTATTTCTATGCATTTAATCCTATCAAATAGCCAAAATCCGAATAGATACATTTTGAAAAAGTGAGCGCTGAAGTTCAACGTCGGGAAGTTCAATAGCCCCGGGACCTGTTTGTCCTCTGACAATTCTGAAAAACAGACTTTTTGTGTTGAAATAGTTCTATGCTGTTGAGTCTACTTAATCCGTTGTTAATCCCATTGTCTTTGGACCTGCGGCAGGTTGCCTAGCAGTTAAAAGAGTTGGGCCAGTAACTGAAAGGTCGATGGTTCAAATCCCTGAGCTGGCAAAGTGGAAAATCTGCCGTTCTGCCCAACAAATGCTTCCAGGATGTAGATTAAGGCGTGCAAATGGAAAGTAGTCTTATCTAGCTGCAAAAGGAGTCACTTTGCCAACATGAGAACAAACTAAAAAGGGAGTTCTTGGTTTTATCCATTGACTTCCAGCAAAGTTAATTGGGTGCAGAATTGGGATGTGCACATTGTTATAGATATTTAATGAAATAAAACAGCAAACACTGCTTGCACTCACTTTTCAGAATGTGTCCTTGGATTGGGAGAGATAATAGGCATTCATAAAAGCCAGCAACGGGTAGGCCCAATGGTTTATTAAGGTGCTAAATTAGTCGGCCTCGTGCAAAATTGTGTTTTGTTATGGCAAAGAAGGGTACAATCAAACTATCGGCCTGTCATGCTGCGTTCTGTTCGTTCCTGATGTTGACATTTTAATTGTGAATAGGCTAGGCCTACTATTTACACAAAACGGGGAAGGGCTCCAGAAATACGAGGTAAACCACCAACAAATCTCGCAACGTAAACACAACCCATTCCGTACAAATGTGCGCAACCGCAACATTCAAACGAGGCTAAAAAGAAAACTAAAGGGACTTTAGCGACTGTGTTGACGTCAAAATTGGGGGTGTGAACTAGGTTTCTATTCAAGCGTTGGTCGACATGGTAATGGCTCTATAGTATTGGAGGTTAAAAGTTGAAAAAACTGACTCTCCGTTACATCTTGACATGTCATGTCGTAACTTACCGCACGCATAAAGCAACTATTTCTGTCTTACAATCTCTCTCCACCAGGTGTAGCACTTTATCATCCTTTAAAAACAAGAAATGGACAGTGAATGGGTAAGGGGGGCTACCTAGTCATTTCTCATCATCATTGCATGCGATCGTCATTCTCAAAGCCGCTGTTTACTTCTCAGATCACGTTAGCACCGACCTAAAAAAACAGATTCAAATTCGACAAACCTTCAAATAGGTTTGTAATGACACATTATATAAACTCTTTATTTACATTTTAGAGGCGATAAGGTGATAAGTTGGACAGATCAAGTGAAAAAAAAAACACATTTGGCACAACATCTCTCCTTCTCACTATCATGCATTAGTTTCGTAACCCACCAGTTATTTTTAAAAGACCCGAAGGGCTCATTGCCTGCTTGAATTATGGAGAAACGGGCACCGTTTAGGTCATGTAATTGATTCTGTTGGAAAGGGGGAAAAAAATGGTGCTTTACAATGGTATTGATATTACAGTTGATCTGGAAGTATTACGTTTTGGGGGCGCTAAAATACGGACCAATGCGATGTAAGTTACAAATATCCTGTTTTCGAGAGCGCACCGTAAACCCGACATTTTGCTCGTATAGATTGACGGGCAGGCTATTTCATTCATTTGTGAAGCGTGAAAATGTACGCAGTGGCCCATTCCCAACAAAAGGGACATAATGGTAGCAGGTACAGATGTTAATAATGGGAAATCTTAACAAAGATCCATAATATGATTGCTTAGGAAAGGTGTACTTTATTTCCAGTTCTGGACTGTTTGTAAATGGTTATTTTATAGTTTAGATTAGGCTATAACTAAAGAATATAGGCATAGACTACTTCATTGTCACAGTGCAATCCCTTTTTGGTTCTACACTTGTTCTATTGGACGCGTCCTTTCTCCGAAGGGTGGCGTTTTACACCACTTTCGGCAGCGTTCCTGAAAACGAAGGTCCCCTTCACCAGTCGTGTCAACAATTCAGACTGCATGCAAATCAGAAGGGGTGACTGCGAAAGAATCGAGAGGCTGAAGTGTAGCGCATTCCTCGAGAGAGAACCCGTTTCTCTCCCTGCCGGCTCCCAGTCAGGCAGCTTGGCCCCGACGCAGTAGATGCATGAGTTCTGGCTGAAACTGGGAGATTCGTGGTCAGTAGGGAAATCAGAAGCATTTGCTCTAACCGAAATATCGAGTATTGCTGCAACATCAATTTCTAGGCTACTTTGCGTCGCAGAGATTTAATTTCGTCCGCAACTTTTTGTTCTCCGTTTTTTTGACCATGGGTTCAGAACAAACTCACTTGTACGGGTGGGCATTGATGATAGTCGCGGTTTTCTGTCAACGGGGTCATGAAAGTTGCCCGGAGGAAGATTTGGAGAAAAGGGAAGAGGAGGCGAACGTGGTTCTGACTGGCACCGTTGAAGAAATCATGAACATGGACCCAGTGCACAATACCTACTCATGCAAGGTACGTCTGAGTGAGTTGATAGAGTTCTGTTGATGCTCAATCTCCGTCTTGAACACAGTCGCGTTGAAAACGTTACAACGTATCACATGTTTAAGTAGGGTAGGATTACATGTAACGCCAAGGGGGCACCTGTCAAATACCAGCCCACTTTTCATTTGGAATATTTTGTTCATTTGTGTTCATTCGAATCAGTGCAAAAGTTGAACAAATAAGTAACAATATCGCCCCTTTCAACAAACTACTTTTATTACGCATTTTAGGATAATAAACCCTTTTATACATACATAGGGAACACAAAGATTTGTATTCAAAGGGAAGGTCAATTGAGCTCTAATGATTTAAACGCTTGAATTAGCTATACCGCGTTACATTTGCGGTTCTTCAGACTTTCTTTATTTATAGACATGAGGTAGTATTTGACAATTACCTTGTCACGGAGCACAACACTAAAGATCCATATCTTACGTGTTCATTAAAGTTTTTACCATCAATTATCAACCATCAATCAACCATCAACCATCAATTATATAGCTACTGGACGTACTGCCACTTAATCATCTCAAACATGTTGTGAACCACCTGCCAGTGCCCTTGACCGACCTGCAAACTGCATCCGTTTGTATCGTCAGTGGTCCATTTCGTGGTATGTTGAAAACGGTATGCATCTCTCTGGAAGCAATAACCTACACTTTTTTTTTGCAAACATGACAAACCATTATACTAATAGGATAAAGATTATAAAAATACATAAAGATAAATATACAGAATGAATATTTTGCGATCTTGTGTTATCCCTAACTCTGCAGACACAACAGACTAGAGGCTGGAAGCAGCATGGGGTCAGTCACAAAGCCCTGCAGCAGGTTATGGGTTAAAGGGCCTTGCTCTAGGGCACACTGGCAGTAGGTTGCACCTGAGATTCTGATGCCTTGGTTGCAAAATCATGTAGTAACGTGCACTGTTAACAGATGGATAAATACATATTCAAATTGGTGCGTGAAAAGCTTCTTGTGCTGCATTAAGATTAAAAGGGCTGCAAACAAGTTATTCCAATGACAGAAGCCAATCCTGCAATTAACAGTCCGCCACAAACCCCTCCGCATTGTCTATCATTGAGAAATTCCTTTGGTCATTCATTGTAAATTTAAAAAAAGCAGTGGCAGTCGGTGCTCTTCCAGATCTGCAACCTGTTGGTTGGTATATGGTTCCTTGGCTCATGATTTGGGATGTAGATAAGTTGTTCCATTTTGGGATCTGGACCACCAAATGACACCAGCCCATAAAGTGAAATGAAAACCTACCAATGAATATGCAAAGTCTTCTGTTGGAAATAAGATTATGGTTTAGGAGATGTTGTCCAGGAAAGTAAAGTCATTATTCAACCCTGTTACTCTGTGATGTATACAATTTGGCCCTTTTTACATTTGTATTACAGTAAGTGCTTTGGAGAATAAGTCCATGCAATACTTTAGATTAGTCCTGGAGTCCTGGCTGAAATATATTTGTTTGACTAAAATTATTGCAAAATACTTTTGCTATTAAATGTTTGCTTTAAGTTAGACTGCAAAATGACATCATAAACCATATGACAACGTTCCTCTTGCAGACATCATATCCTGTTAATGATGTCATCTTGTTCAGTCTACCGTTAAAGCCTCAATACAGAGCTAAACCCCCCCCCCACTGTCTTTCTCCATGGCCTTGGTAAAGGTGAGGGTATGGCGGTACCTGAAAGGAAAGACCATGGTCAATGGCGAGGTTCTTTTGGACGGTGAAAACAAGGTGATGATTGGTGGCTTTGGGGACCCTGAGGTCTGCGACAACCAGGTTGCCACTGGCGACACGCGCATTTTCTTTGTCAACCTGGCTCCGGAGTTCATGTGGCCAACGCACAAGAATGAGCTGATGCTCAACTCCAGCCTGATGAGGATTACCCTGCGTAACCTGGAGGAGGTGGAGCACTGTGTGGACGGTAAGCCGCTATTTTGTTGTCTCAACAGGACTGTATGGAATAGACACCCCCTCTCAAAGTGTCCCATCTAATTTGGCTACAAGTGCCAGCCAGGTGAACTGAATGTGTTGTTGCTAAACCTTCACACATTAGCCCAAGAGGAGTCAATTTCATGGAAATTGCTACCTGCAATTGCTATTGCCACCTGCTAGTTAATGTGATTATTTTAAGGTTATTCTGACAGTTGTATTGGGCAGTCACATTGTAAAGCTAGGCATCACAATCCCTGCTCATCACAAGTAGGTGGTGTCTGAAATCTCATAGCTGTAGGGTTACACCCATAACTCTGTTTCCCAGTACTCAGACAAATTGGGACACCTGAGTGTCTAAGCATGTTGGTTGTCATGGTGAATGTGGTGCGGCCCTTCAATGATCTGTCAGCCCTCAAGGAGGTAGACAGTGTCCCCTTTGATGAACACCTTCAGAGACAGTAAATGACCTCCCTGAGGCTTGAACTCTAACCTTTGACCCTTGTCAGTGGGACGTTTTATGTAGTCAGGGGAGCTCCTTAAGTCTTTTTACATATAACCCTGGGCTTTGAGTTATTTACTGGGGATGACATTTCTCACACACTTTTAGCAGTTGAACGTTATGTTCACATCACTGTTAGTGGCAAAGCCTTGGTGCCTTTCTCATTTTATCTAAACAGAGGCAGAGTCGGTAGCAGGTGGAAACTGAAGTGGAGAACGAATGAATAGATGAGACTTGTCTGAAATTGAGAACAGTTTTCGAGGAGCTTCCTGAGTTTGGGAGAAAATAGGACACAAATAATACATTTTAGCCAGCCGTAGCCGTAGATACCGAAAACGTCCCCACGGCAGTAAGAGTTAATTGAAAAGGTTTGCCTCTTGGTATTTTTTGTAGAGAACCCATTTGTCAGCCACTGTAAGAAGACCCATACCCGTGACTAATGAGTCTGTGACTATGCCCCTATCTGACCTCTGCCATCAAGCATTGCTTGTTGCTGTTCAGCTAGTGCGTGACAATGTTGGTCAAAGTAAGACTTCATAAGAAGGCCTCAAATACCAGGGAAAACAGTCGGTGCATGACAGCAGGTGATTCCAATGGTCACAGTTTGCTTATAGAGTTTGGTTGAGTTTGGCACGCAAAAATGAATTTGCTTGTCTGTCTAAGCAAGAAACTGCTAACCTGCTAACCTTTTTTGTACCTTTTTTACGTGTTTTTATTTTTATTTATTTATTTTTGTTGCGAAGAGGGGAGTTTCTTCGCTCTATAGCAACTACTAAATAGATCTAGAATGTGTCCTTTTTTGTTGTGGGTGCCTTGTGTTTGAAGAGGTTCTTAGCATGGCCAGAGTAGCCCAATATTTCACATAACCAGCAAGGGGGCCTAGTGTTATTCATGCTACTGCAAAAAAATAAAATAATGTGTGGACTAGTGAAGATAGAACATATGCTTTCGTGTCCCGTTTCAATGAAACCTTATGAAACTCGCAATGTATTTGAAATTGTAACATATTGCATTAGATACAAATCCAGATTTGTTTTTTTCCCGGGACCCATTTCAGCCAGGCGATTGATTGGCATTCCTCTGAAGAATGAGCTCTGAGGCTTCAAAGTTGCAAAGTCTTTAATTAAGATAGTCAATTTGGATCCCATCCTCTGTGAGCAGCCAACCACCCATCGAGAAGACTGGGGATGTTAGGACAGTCGGACAAGGCTCTACCTGCCTCTGCGCTCAGTGTATCCTCTTTCTTCCCATTCTTGACATTTCCACAGCTAGGAGAGGCCCAGGGATGCCTAGCGGAGCTAGGTGGGGAGGAAAGAGTCTTTGTGTAACATGCATGGGGAGAGAGAGGATAAGTGCGAATGAAGTGGAAAGAGCGAGGAAGAGATAGTGAGGAAATGTTCACTTGGAATGCTGAGGATATATGTTTTGCTTGGCAGTAAGTCGCTTTGGATAAAAGCGTCAGCTAAATGGCATATATTATTATTATTATTATCTCACGGTCGGGAAGTGCTCCTAAAGCTCCACGGTGTAGCTAGATGCCTGGAGGCATCATGTTTCGCACTCGCTCCACAGCACTTCAGTGCCGCAGTACGGGCCACTCCAAAACCTTGCACGGGATCACGCAAGAAATGCTTTTATCTCACTAACAGCAGCCCCCCCCCCCCAAAGGAGTGTTTACAAGTCCTCTGTAAACACCCGCCGCTATTACAAGCACAGCTCCATATTTGACCCACTCCCAACGTTTTATCTCTGTTTACTGGGCCCTCAAAGGCAATTTAGAGTCTGAATTAAGAGAAAAGGGCAGAATGTACACTACCGTTCAAAAGTTTGGGGTCACTTAGAAATATCCTTGACTGTGAAAGAAAAACACGTTTTGTCCTTAAAAATAACATCAAATTGATCAGAAATACAGTGTAGACATTGTTAATCTTGTAAATGACTATTGTATTTGGAAACTGCAGAATTTGAATGGAATATCGACAGTGGGGAGAACAAGTATTTGATACACTGCCGATTTTGCAGGTTTTCCTACTTACAAAGCATGTAGAGGTCTGTAATTTTTATCATTGGTACACTTCAACTGTGAGAGACGGAATCTAAAACAAAAATCCAGAAAATCACATTGTATGATCTTTAAGTAATTAATGTGCATTTTATTGCATGACATAAGTATTTGATACATCGGAAAAGCAGAACTTAATATTTGGTACAGAAACCTTTGTTTGCAATTACAAAGATCATACGTTTCCTGTAGTTCTTGACCAGGTTTGCACACACTACAGCAGGGATTTTGGCCCACTCCTCCATACAGACCTTCTCCAGATCCTTCAGGTTTCGGGGCTGTTGCTGGGCAATACGTGGGAGGTTCTTCAGGAAGCATGGTGTAGAAGCATGGGGTAAAATCTCTTCAGATTACCTCAACAAATAGACAAATAGAATGCCAAAGGTCTGCAAGGTTGTAATTGCTGCAAATGGAGGATTCTTTGACGAAAGCAGTTTTAAAGACACAATTATTATTTAGATTAAAATTAATTATTTAACCTTGTCAACGTCTTGACTATATTTCATTTTTCAACTAATTTCATGTATGTTTTCATGGAAAACAAGAATTTCTCAGTGACCTCAAACTGTTGAACAGTCATGTATGTATGTACAGTTGAAGTCGGATGTTTACATACACATTTAAAAATTGGGCGTGCAAACTTATTCAGCCCCCTTAAGTTAATACTTTGTAGCGCCACCTTTTGCTGCGATTACAGCTGTAAGTCGCTTGGGGTATGTCTATCAGTTTTGCACATCGAGAGACTGAATTTTTTTCCCATTCCTCCTTGCAAAACAGCTCGAGCTCAGTGAGGTTGGATGGAGAGCATTTGTGAACAGCAGTTTTCAGTTCTTTCCACAGATTCTCGATTGGATTCAGGTCTGGACTTTGACTTGGCCATTCTAACACCTGGATATGTTTATTTTTGAACCATTCCATTGTAGATTTTGCTTTATGTTTTGGATCATTGTCTTGTTGGAAGACAAATCTCCGTCCCAGTCTCAGGTCTTTTGCAGACTCCATCAGGTTCTTCCAGAATGGTCCTGTATTTGGCTCCATCCATCTTCCCATCAATTTTAACCATCCTCCCTGTCCCTGCTGAAGAAAAGCATGCCCAAACCATGATGCTGCCACCACCATGTTTGACAGTGGGGATGGTGTGTTCAGGGTGATGAGCTGTGTTGCTTTTACGCCAAACATAACGTTTTGCATTGTTGCCAAAAAGTTCAATTTTGGTTTCATCTGACCAGAGCACCTTCTTCCACATGTTTGGTGTGTTTCCCAGGTGGCTTGTGGCAAACTTTAAACAACATTTTTTATGGATATCTTTAAGAAATGGCTTTCTTCTTGCCACTCTTCCATAAAGGCCAGATTTGTGCAATATACGACTGATTGTTGTCCTATGGACAGAGTCTCCCACCTCAGCTGTAGATCTCTGCAGTTCATCCAGAGTGATCATGGGCCTCTTGGCTGCATCTCTGATCAGTCTTCTCCTTGTATGAGCTGAAAGTTTAGAGGGACGGCCAGGTCTTGGTAGATTTGCAGTGGTCTGATACTCCTTCCATTTCAATATTATCGCTTGCACAGTGCTGCTTGGGAAATCTTTTTGTATCCAAATCCGGCTTTAAACTTCTTCACAACAGTATCTCGGACCTGCCTGGTGTGTTCCTTGTTCTTCATGATGCTCCCTGCGCTTTTAATGGACCTCTGAGACTATCACAGTGCAGGTGCATTTATACGGAGACTTGATTACACACAGGTGGATTGCATTTATCATCATTAGTCATTTAGGTCAACATTGGATCATTCAGAGATCCTCACTGAACTTCTGGAGAGAGTTTGCTGCACTGAAAGTAAAGGGGCTGAATAATTTTGCACGCCCAATTTTTCAGTTTTTGATTTGTTAAAACAGCTTGAAATATCCAATAAATGTCGTTCCACTTCATGATTGTGTCCCACTTGTTGTTGATTCTTCACAAAAAAATACAGTTTTATATCTTTATGTTTGAAGCCTGAAATGTGGCAAAAGGTCGCAAAGTTCAAGGGGGCCGAATACTTTCGCAAGGCACTGTATATCCAGAAATCTCATTTTACATTGGTGTGTTATGTTCAGTAGTTCAAAAACATGCTGTGGTTTTGCAGAGAACCACATGAAGCAGCCAAAAAGATATCCGCCATATTGGGTCGTCAACATGAGTCAGAAATAGCATTATGAATATTCACTTACCTTTGATGATCTTCATCAGTATGCACTCCCAGGAATCGCAGTTCCACAATAAATATTTGTTTTGTTCGATAATGTCCATTTATGTCCAAATAGTTTATTTTGTTAGGGCGGTTCGTAAACAAATCCAAACGCGCGTTCAGGTCCAGCCGAACGTCGGACGAAAAGTTCAAAAAGTTATATTACAGGTCGAAGAATCTTGTCAAACTAAGTATAGAAACAATCTTTAGGATGTTTTTATCATAAATGTTCAATAATGTTCCAACCGGAGAATTCCATTGTCTGTAGAAAAGCAATGGAACAAGAGATACCTCTCATGTGAATGCGCGTGACTGAGAACGAGGCTGCTGCCAGACTCCTTAGTCAAACAGCTCTCATTCGCTCCCACCTCACAGTAGAAGCCTGAAACAAGGTTGTAAAGATGGTTGACATCTAGTGGAAGCCTTGGGAAGTGCTAAATAACCCGTATCTCGACGCGTATTCGATAGGGTCTGAGTTCAAAAACTACAAAACTCAGATTTCCCACTTCCTGTTTGGATTCATTCTCAGGTTTTAGCCTGCCATATGAGTTCTGTTATACTCACAGACATCATTCAAACAGATTTAGAAACTTCAGAGTGTTTTATATCCAATACTAATAATAATATGTATATATTAGCATCTGGGACAGAGTAGGAGGCAGCTCACTCTGGGCACGCTATTCATCCAAAAGTGAAAATGCTGCCCTTGACAAGATGACTCATGACGTGTATAGGTCACACCCCATCGAGCAAGACTTCGATCGTAAATTGCGATGGAGCTGCCCTCGAGAGTGTGTGTGTTGGCCAAGCACACATGTGCATGTCACACTGTGCAGCGATATAATTTCTTAATAGGGAGTGTGATGACAAGGCCCTGAGATGGCACCCATCTACAGCGTTACAGCAGCTTTCTCTGAGGCCTCAGGAATGTTCCTCCTTACATATTTTTCTCTCTCTCGCTTTCTCTGTCCCTCTTTATCGTGTGTGTGTGTGTGTGTGTGTGTGTGCGCCCACCCACCGGCCCCCCTGAGCCAAGAGATTTGGCTCGCTGCAGTAGTTGCCGATCCTGTTGTTTTTAGCCAATAATGGCAAGGAAGTGATGGCTTTCAGAGGAAAACAGAGATATCTGACTTACGGCGTCTCAGTGACAAACACACACACACACTGGTTCTCTTTTAACACACTATATTTTCATCTCTAAAATATGTCATAGCATAGGCTGTAGTTCTTAGGAAGTAAAGCACAGCCCATTGAAGGTGAATGCGAACATAGTCACTTGTAGCACACAGTGCATTGATCACTTGAAGATGGAGCAGCAGGCTTCTGTTTGCAGTCAACATGGTTCCATCAGTCACACAGACTGTCCACTGATGCACAGCACTTGACAGAGAGAGGAGAGAGTGAGGGTAGGTGCGACAGAGGGAGAGAGGGTGACATAAAACAAAATGAGAGGTGGAGTAGAACGTACAGAGAAGTGTGGGGGAAAGAAGGAGAAACAGAGGGTTATATGAAAAGAAGAGTGGGGAAAACATGAGGCGGTTTGAAAATTAGGGGGAACAAGAGTGAGCGAGGGGTGCAGCGGGGAGAAATTTGAAAGAAATGGAGAGAAAGAGAGGGGTGCAATTAAAAAACGAGAGAGGGAAATGGCAGTGTATATGAAGGGGGAATTGAGCAAGAGAAAATCAGGTGCAGCAGCGAGAATTGAGAGAGGGAAAGGGAGTGCGAGTGAGAAACTGAGGGGTGCTGTAGGGAGAATTTGAGAGTGAATCAGGCCAGCAGCTCCCCTGCTTCGTGTTGGGCCCTTTATTATCCACACTGAGATGAAGTCTTTCCAAGACCAGCCAGCGAGACGCTCCACTGCTCCTCCCGGGGTTACCAACTCTCCAGTGGCTCTCTCCCAGTGTTCCCCTGTGTAGTGGGTTTCTGTAAAAAATCGAGTGTTATCTGTTCTTGGTTTCCAAAAAGTGATTAAAAAAGCAGACAGAAGACATCTTAATGTGGTACGTGATCATGTTGAACTGTGGACCTCATTCTCATCTTGTTGCTTTAGTTTCACTCCAGGAGTGTGGGAAGCCCAGCCAAACAACGACTGATTGAGTTCCACACCTGCAACAAGGCTCCTGGCATTTCTGTGGGAAAGTAGAATCTCTGAAAATGTTCGCCAAAAGGAAGGACTCATCATAGACTAGCCTACTGCCGGCGGTGTACCCAAACCCACCCTTCATATCGATGCACTCCTCCTCACTCACCATTCGCTAACTCCAAACCTGTCTCACTCCGGAGAACCTCGCCATAGACATTACTATATGGCAATGTCAGCCATTTGGGGGTTGACACCATTTTACAGTTTCTACGGCACGTTCAACGTCTCTACCCGCTTTCTGCATGCTCTTTTGTCCCCTTGGACTAATTGGATAGAAGCCTGTGCTTTGGCTGCCTGCAAATATTAGCACTGTTTTCCTGTCTGATGAACAAGGCCTGTCATTTGCATACTAGAAGGTCAAACATACTGCACTACAATTCTAAACAACGCGGCCATATGTAAGAACATTACAAACAGTTAAAATGTGAACAATTTCCGCCGTCTCAAAATCCACATCAGCTAATTAAAGTCATCAATCTACTTGCACATGATATAACGCCAAATTGTAGCTGGTCCCATTAGATAGTGTGCTCATTGTCATAGTGACGACTGGTGTTGCACGGTATAAAAACATGAAAAACAATGTGGTTTTTGAATTTTTGTTACTTTCAATACTTCTGTCGAATGTCTCTCAAGGATCAACTCTTATCATTGCAGCCGATGTCCCATTTGTAGTGCAAAGCACCATACCTGCTCCACTTCGCCTGCACTGGAAGTCTGGGCAGCATCATGTTAGCTCCCCACTTAGCCTGCACTGGAAGTCTGGGCAGCATCATGTTAGCTCCCCACTTAGCCTGCACTGGAAGTCTGGGCAGCATCATGTTAGCTCCCCACTTAGCCGCACTGGAAGACTGGGCAGCATCATGTTAACTCCCCACTTAGCCTGCACTGGAAGTCTGGGCAGCATCATGTTAGCTCCCCACTCATGCTGCACTGGAAGTCTGGACAGCATCATGTTAGCTCCCCACTTAGCCTGCACTGGAAGTATGGGCAGCAACATGTTAGCTCCCCACTCATGCTGCACAGAGGTTGACACGCTTGAATAATGCGGCATGGAATGTAGAAAGTTTTAAACTGTTAATTACTGCTTGCAAAACAATGTCCATACAGGCTAGAACACAATATAATGCGAGACGATACCAGTAGTTGCTAGCTTACAGCAATTCACTACCCTGGTACTTTGTCTGTGATAATATGCAAGCCACAAAGCAAAATATGCTGATTTCAAAGCTGTTTGCCACCACAATTTTGTTAACTTCATTCGGTTTCTATCTATTGCCTCAGCAAATTGACTCCGGTACACAGCGGGCAGGATGCAGGGGCGACGCCATGTGCTAACAACATTGTGTGCGAACTAGCTTTCTAGTTAGCTAGCAAGCAGCGTCACCCCCGCCTCCCACCTGCTGCTGTGTACCAGAGTCTTCCTTAGGACTAGCTGGCTAAGCTAGCATACAGTATCCTTTTCTCCCACCTGATGAACACCTGTCCTCGCCTTCATTAACAGAACTGTGGGAAAATAGTGCCCGACAAGCTGGAGCGAAGAACACTACTGGTGTGTACTGGCTATAGCTAGCTACCGTTGTCGCCCCCTCCACCTCTATTTCAGTGGGGTTTATCTGCGGGTTGGCATCCAATGTTATGGTGCATTACCGCCATCTACTGTACTGGAGCGCCCAGTTTTTGCACAAATGTGTTTACATCCCTGTTAGTTAGAGAATTTGTCCTTTGGCAAGATAATCCATTCGTCTGCCAGGTGTGGCATATCAAGAAGCAGATTGAACAACATGCTCATTACACAGGTGCACCTTGTGCTGGGGACAATAAAAGGCCACTCTAAAATGTGCAGTTTTGTCATACAACACAATGTCACAGATGTCTCAAGTTTTGAGGGAGCGTGCAATTGGCATGCTGACTGCAGAAATGTCCACCAGAGCTGTTGCCTGAGAATTGACTGTTCAGTTCTCTACCATAAGCCGCCTCCGTTTTAGAGAATTTGGCAGTACGTCCAATCGGCCTCACAACCACAGATCATGTGTAATCACACCAACCCAGGACGACCACATATGGCTTCTTCCGCATGCAGGATCGCCTGAGACCAGCCACCCGGACAGCTGATGAAACTGTGGGTTTGCACAACCAAAGAATTTCTGCACAAACTGTCAAACCACCTCGGGGAAGCTCTTCTGCGTGCTCGTCGTTCTCACCAGGGTTGTGACCTGACTGCAGTTCGGCGTTGTAACCAACTTCAGTGGGCAAATGTTCAATTTCGATGGCCACTGGCATGCTGGAGAAGTGTCTCTTCACAGATTAACCCAGGCAGATGGCAGACAGTGTGTATGGCGTTGTGTGAGCGAGCAGTTTTGCTGATGTCAACGTGGTGAACAATGTGTGTTATGGTGGGGGTATACCAGTTCTTCCATTGCCTGCATACTCACCAGACATGTCACCCATTGAGCATGTTTGGGATGCTCTGGATCGACTTGTACTTCAGCCTGTTCCAGTTCCCGCCAATATCCAGCAACTTCACAGAGCCATTGAAGAAGAGTGGGACAACATTCCACAGGCCACAATCAACAGCTTGATCAACTCTATGTGAAGATGTCGCACTGCAAGAAGCAAATGATGGTCACACCAGATACTGACTGGTTTTCTGATCCATCTGTGACCAGGGCCTAATTAATGAACTGTAACTCAGAGATTGTTGCATGTTGGGTTTATATGTTTGTCAGTGTATAAAGAGGGGTTCCTGCAGATTCAGGAACACCCTGAATTCTGGGCTGCAGCTGCACCCTTCTCACTTTTATGTATGGTTGATCAGTGTTACGTTCCCCAGCAAGAACCAAACATGTCGCTCGAACAGAAGGGGGAACTAACAGTCACTGACAACAACCAAAATGAACCAGGTGGGGTTTTAGGAGGGGTTCTGAAAGACACTCATGGGGGTGTCTACTGAAAGTTTACTAGCAACAACTGGGACCTAAGACACCCACAATAAGCCGACACTAAATTTGCCCAAGAAGAGGTAAACGAATGATAAACCCTCACCAAACTTAGACAGGAAGCAAATAAAAAAGTTGAGCAAAACAAAAATGGGGAAGATCAGACAAGGGAATGTTCTCTGAAGTGGAGCACTGGGCCTGCCACTCTTAAATATCAACTGGGCCAGCACAGGTGAAAAACCTTCGGACTAACAAGATGGACAAGCCAGCACACGTGTAACACATACTGAATAATTAGGTGACAACAATTGGTGTGCCCTATGTGCTAACATGCTATACGTGCTAAAAGTCCAACTTCAAAACATAAATGGAAAAACCTTTAACATCTTCCTTCTTAAGACGACAAATACACTATATATACAAAAGTATGTCGACAGCCCTTCAAATGAGTGGATTCGGCTATTTCAGCCACACCCGTTGCTGACTGGTGTATAAAATTGAGCACACTGCCATGCAATCTCCATAGACAAACATTGTCAGTAGAATGGCCTGTTGCAAGGCTTATGTGGAGGCAACAGCTAGCCTCTGACCCTCTATTTGAATGAAACTGAAGGGTTGGTGTGTTGTCATTTGGATGTGTGTGTGCCCTTCTTTGGGACCTCATAGTGTCCCAACCTCTGTCCCTCCCTCTGTCCCTCCCTCTGTCCCTCCCTCTCTGCATAGCCATGTCTTTGCAGATTGAACTGGCTGCCAGGATGCTAGCGGAATCTTGATCAGGGCAAATTTACATGGAGACAATGGATGAAGTTAGTGATTTCTCCTTGCTTTCTCTCCCTCTCCCAAGACTATTTTGTCCCCCTCTGCCCCTCTTTGCCTCCCCTCCACCTTAGTCTTTTTGCCAGGGTTCTCTCTCTTCTTTGCGCGTTAGTGACTTTCGTGGAGGGAAGATACAGGATGGAGGAGAGCAGCTCCTGTACAGTGTTGTGCACTAAATTGGCTTTGACTTCGTCTGTACTCAAGAGGACAGGCCCCTTTTCTATACTCTGATAATAATGAACTCAACACACATGCACACATGCGCAAGGTTGTGAATACACACGCGCACACACACAGAGCCATACACACATACACCGGCATTACTTAAACAGGCTGTTAGGAGCAGGACCTTCTGTCACTCAGTTTGAGTATAGATAATACACCTATTTATGCATGGCATCGCACCGTACATAATCATATGCATGAGCTCCATTTAGCAACATGTCCAGTGTCACTCTCAGTAATTGGAATTTAAATGCTGATACTCAATATCATAGTGCACTTGGAGTATAAGTATCGCCCGCCAATATTAGGCTACAATCAACCTCTTCTTATGTAGTACATTGTGGGAAGAAATCAGACAAACATTGTACTATTGAATTGATAAAAATAATGAACTCTTCCAGGATGGATGTGATTGTACTCAGACGAGGGCACAATATGGACACGTGGTTCCATCAACACCTTAGGCTTGCCCCTCAACTGGTGTTCCACCAACAGTATCGTTGATGAAAATGATAACAGATAGGAGAGTCCTGCTCCAGTCATACAGAAGGCCCTCAACATGTCAGATCGCAGTCAAGGCTGTTTACACTCGCTGGATTACCAGCAGTCATCGCTGCTGTGTTTTGGGTCTGCTTGCTGAAGCTCCACTCTCAGTAGATCAGGGATCTGAAATTAAATCTACCTTGCAGCACCTTAGCATAGTCTGGTCCTCTGCACGCTCTCTCTCTCTCTCGCCCTGATGAGTGTGGAAGTGCTTGGCGCTCTGGGGGTTAATTTCTTTACTATCAAATAAGGAGGGACAAACTTATCACACAAGTCAGAGTTATACTTAAACTAAATCTTTAATAAGAGCTTTGCAATAGCAATGACTTTCAACGATTCACCATTTCTAATGATCCGCTGAGAGAGATAAAACAAAAATACAAAGGTCTTTTATAGCCAAGATACATCCCTTTCAATTTACATGACTTAACAACAGATACATAGAATGTTTACAAGGTTAAGACTCCAAACTAGAACCATCTCTTCCTGGTACTGTATAGAGCAGAAACATGAACTCATGTTCTCTGGAATGCTCTTTAGGTTTTATCACCCAAAGACATCGTAAATCTCCTCTGTCAGTGTTATCTCATAGAGAGGCCCATCCTCAGTAGAACACACACACACACAATAGTAAACAATACTGTATTCTGTCGAATAAAACAACCATTATAATGCAATACAAGCATTATAACATAATCTTGCAATTTCCCTGACAGCGCTCCTAAGCCACAATATTATTAGAGCATGAACTTTATTTTCTTTGTGTCAAGGAGCCATTATCCTTGGTTTAATAAGGGAGAGAGGGGGGTGTTTGATGCACATGGGGATTGTGTGTTTACATGGGTGAGATTGTGAGAAACAGGTAGAATGAGTCAAACAGGGTTCCCTTTGAGAATGCCTGGCTGCGTTTTAACCCCTTTGTTGTTTGGCAACTTTTTTGAATTGCTGTGTGACTAACAACATTTCATATGGAATAAATACATAAACAAAACACACCTGTCAGATTGTATACCTAGCTACATATCTCTTGACAGTTATATAATTTCCTTGCTTGTGGTAGGCAGCCGGTATATTATTCCCCCGACCTGTATGATGTGACAGTTAACACAGTAGACCTAGTTGTAAAACATATCAGTGCTCACAAAGGAAAGGAGACAAGGATATGAAGCCCGTTATTGTGACAGAGCCTTAGTTGACGCCCGGCCCTTTAATTTTAGCCCTACAGCCACCTGTTCTCCATCACCGCTGACAGTGTCACAAAGCCTTTGAGGGTCCAGTTCCGTGCTTGTCAGTGCACACCTAAGGTCCCAAACATCAGTTAATTTCTCCCCTTTCTCTCTGGCGTGATCCAGGACACTGGGCAGACGGTGGTAGGAGGCTTAAAGAATAGTGCGATTTGGACTCTCCCATTTACCCTCGGGCCGCCCTGGAGCAGAAACCTCAAGTTCAGGAAAGGAGAAAGAGAGGGTCGGGTAGGGTATAGCAGATTAAGGAGAGGAACCATGATGGCTCAGAAGAATCAGAGTATTGTTGCGGTCTGCTCATCAAAGCGTAAACAGTAGGGGTGTAACGGTACATGTATTCGTCCTCAAATACTTAAAGTATATTTACAAAATAAAAACACTTGACCTATAATCTATGCCAACACTGCGTTGTAGGCCTATGCCTCTTGAGTTGAAAACACTTCATTTCAGACTATTCTATTAAAACAAATAGAGCAGGTTGTAATCAATATAACAATCTTAATTGGCACATTTCAAACTGTCCTTTTGTGAGGCACAGCCAGGAACTTGTTCTGTGTGATGGCGAGTGGTGGAGTCAAATTGGAGGATCCTCCATCATTATTTAAATCTCCAGTTTGGGAACATTTCATTTTCCCAGCAGATTACAATGCCAATGGATAGAGTGAGAATAAAACGTTAACAGTATGTCATCACGCTCAACGAGAAAATATTGACACTTTATACCAATATCTCCCCAGTGAGCAAGAGGGAAATGCAAAGAAACAACACAACACTGTCTGCCCTCTGCATTAGCAGCTGATTCTGATTGGGCTGAAGAAATTCAAGAGCTATGTTTATATTTTGTACAGTCTTTGGTTTACTATAGCCGTGGATATGCACCCATTGTCGTTCTTAAGGGGGTTTCTGTACCTCGTGAAAGTGCTCGAGCCACATCACAAACTTCGCTCTTGAAAGCATTTCAGAAAACAGTTAGTACTCGCTCTATATAAGCAGGCCAAAGCCAAAGTTTCAATGAATTGGCCAATGCACCCTGTGTTGCGCTTACTTATTAACTTCTTGACGCTACCCATCCCTTTAGCGGGATAATCGTCATCAACAACCGCTGAATAGCATAGCGCCAACATTCACATAATATGACAAAAAATATTTATATTCATGAAATCATAAGTGCAATATTGCAAAACACAGCTTAGCCTTTTGTTGATCCACCTTTTGTGTCAGTTTTTGAAATAATGCTTTACAGCGAAAGCAATCCAAGCGTTTGTGTAGGATTATCGATTGCATGACAAAACATGAAGTACACTTAGCATCAGATATCTTGGTCACGAAAATCAGAAAAGCAATCAATCAATTAATAGTTTACCTTCTGATCTTCAGGTGTTTTCACTCATGAGACTCCCAGTTACACATTAAATGTTCCTTTTGTTCCATAAAGATTATTTTATATCCAAAATACCTCCGTTTGTTTGGCGCTTTATGTTCAGAAATCCACAGGAAAGAGCGGTCACGACAACGCAGAAGAAAATTCCAAATAATATCCGTAATATCCACAGAAACATGTCAAATGTTTTTATAATCAATCCTCAGGTTGTTTTCAAAATATATAATCGATAATATATCAACCGCAAATGTCTTTATCAGTAGGAGAGGGAAAAACAATAGCTGTCCAAACTCTGTTGTGTGAGCAAAACTCATGTGACCACCTGACGCGATGTTATCTTTCTGGCTCATTTTTCAAAATAAAAGCCTGAAACTATGTCTGAAGACTTTTGACACCTTGACGAAGCGATAGGAAAAGGAATCTGGTTGATATCCCTTTAAATGGAGCAAAGGGAGGCTATGGAACATGGAGTTTTCAAAATAGAAGCCACTTCCTGGTTTGATTTTTCTCAGGGTTTCGCCTGCAATATCAGTTCTGTTATACTCAAAGACAATATTTTGACAGTTTTGGAAACTTTAAAGTGTTTTCTATCCTAATCTGTCAATTATATGCATATTCTAGCATCTGGTCCGTTATTTTTCCAAACATAAAAATCATGCCCCCTAGCTTCAAGAGCTTAACAGTGACCGCCCATCACATTACTCCAGAGTGGAGATGTACCGTTCTACAGACATGTGCCTTTTATGAGAGTCAAATCAAGTCCAATTTTACTGGTCATTTACACGTGTTTAGCGGATGTTATTGCGGGTTTCGTGAAATACTTGTGTTTCTAGTTCCAACAGTGCAGTAATATCTAACAATTTCACAACAATACACACATCTAAAGAAAAGGAATATCATTTAGAATATATAAGTATATAATATATAAAGTGGTCATCTGGTACTAAATGAGGCAGTGTCATGGTGCGTTCGTAACCAAGATGGAAGTGGGAATTTACCACATACGACTGGGAAAAATCCACTTCAATGGACCGCCGACTGGTAAGTACTTTGTGGGAAACTAGGTCTCATCCTGAGCACCCACTTCTCCCACACGGTGACCTCCGCGGCACCTACTAAGGAAATGGCCTCTATAACAGCATTTTCAGCAGTTAAATGCAACAAAACATTATTTATAAAAAACAAATCTATTAATGTGTTATTTTATAGTTTTGATGTCTTCACTATTATTCTACAATGTAGAACATAGTAAAAATATAGAAAATCCCTTGAATGTGTAGGTGTGTCCAAACTTTTGATTGGCATTGTGTGTATATATACAGTTTTGTCAAATGTTCCATTCTAAAAATGTGGAATCAGCCAAGGCTTTGATTTATGTTCAATCAGATAGAAAAGGAGGCTTAGAAAGTCTTAAACGGTATTAGAAATACATAAAAACTAAATAATGTTGACGTAAAGACACCTGCCAACTGATATCAACACTTATATATTTTGTTTTTGAGAAATTATTTGTCTTCTGTAAGTTTAGGAAATATTGCCCTGTCTTGTAATTCCGTAACCAAAAACTCACAGTTCTGTTACCTAATCAGGCTAACCTACGTTGCCGGTAATAGGCTAGATGAGGAGTCGGCAACCTTTCTCATGTGGAATGCCAATTCATCTTACAATTTTGACTGACCTATGTGCCTGTTATGGTTTTCATATGCAAACATTTGTGCAACCGTCTGACTTTATTTATAATAATGTCTTCATATCTCAATCATTGCCTTGTGATAAATCAAAGTTTTATCCAAATGAATGATAAAAGGTTACTTCTATTGCCGACTATGTAAAAATAGCCTACATGAAGCCAACAAATAAAAACATTGTAGCCTGCAGGTAGAAAATATAATGATAAACAATAAATATCCAATAAATCCTATTGGCTACGCATGGCCTGTCTGCAAAGAACTTAAAACGTATCAATTTGGGTCTGGCCTGACACTTGCACTAGCAAACTTGCAACATTATATAAAATGTTCTGGGCTCTCAGTTTCCTGTGCCATTGAGCTCGACCAGAGTGCCTTGCAAAGAAGGGCACCTACTGGTAGATGGATAAAAAAAATAAAAAGCAGACATTGAATATCCTTTTGAGCATGGTGAAGTTATTAATTACACTTTGGATGGTGTATCAATACACCCAGTCACTACAAAGATACAGGCATCCATCCTAACTCAGTTGCCGGAGAGGAAGGAAACCGCTCAGGGACTTCCCCACGAGGTCAATGCTGACTTTAAAATAGTTACAGATTTTAATGACTGTGATAGGAGAAAACAACTGAGGATGGATCAACAACATTGTAGTTACTCTGCAATAATAACCTAAATGACAGCGTGAAAAGAAGGAAGGCTTTACAGAATAAAAAAATATATTTTCAAAGCATGCATCCTGTTTGCAATAAGGCACTAAAGTAAAACTGCAAAAACAATGGCAAAGAAATGAACTGTCCTGAATATGTGTGTCACGCCCTGACCTTAGAGATCCTCATTATTCTCTATGTTTGGTTAGGTCAGGGTGTGACTTGGGTGGAAAAGTCTATGTTTTCTATTTCTTTGTTTTTGGCCGTGTGTGGAGGAACGTTGTCTCTGATTGGGGATCATATATAAGTTGTCATTTTCCTTTTGGTTTGGTGGGATCTTGTTTTCTGTTTAGTGTGTGTACCTGACAGAACTGTGCGCTTTCATTTTCACGTTTGTTATTTTGTTTGAGTGATTTTGAATAAAGTATCATGAACACTTTCCACGCTGCGCTTTGGTCCACTCTTCCTCCTTTCGACGAGAGCCGTTACAGAAGACCCCACCCAAAATGGACCAAGCAGCATGGCCAGGAGGAGTGGACATGGGAAGAAATCATGAATGGAGATGGACCCTGGACAAGGGTATCACCGTCCAAGGGAGCAGATGGAGGCTGCAAGAGTGCAAGAGTGGAACGGCGACGATACGAGGAGTTAGAGCAACAACGGAAGCCCGAGAGGCAGCTCCAAAAAAAAATGTTTTTGGGAAATTGGCGGTGTCAGGGTTTAGACCTTAGCCAACTCCCCGTGCTTACCGTGGCGAGCATGTGACCGGTCAGGCACAGTGTTATGCGGGTATGCGCATGGTGTCTCCAGTGCACATTTAACACCCCGGTGCACTCTGTTCCAGCTCCCCGCAGTTGCCGTGCTAGAGTGAGAATTCATCCAGAACAGATTTTGCCGGCTCAGTGCTCCTGGTCTCCGGTGTGTCTCTTCGGCCCAGGATATCCTGCGCCAGCTCTACGCACGGTATCCCCAGTTCGCCAGCACAACCCAGTGCGGCCTGTTCCAGCTCCCCGCACTTGCCGTGCTACAGGGGTTATTCAGCCAGGACGCGTTGTGCCAGCTCTACGCTCCAGACCTCCAGTGCGCCTCCACGGCCCCAGTATAACCTGCGCCGGCTCTACGCACTATGCCTCCAGTGCGCCTTCATAGTACAGTGCGTCCCGTGCCAGCTTTCCACACTCACTCAGCTAAAGTGGGTATCCAGCCAGGACTCGTTGTGGCAGGTCCACGTACCAGGATTCCAGTGATGATCCATGGCCCGAAGCCTTTAGTGATGATCCATGGCACGAAGCCTCCAGTGATGATCCGTGGCACGAAGCCTCCAGTAATGATCCATGGCACGGAGCCTCCAGTGATGATCCATGGCACGAAGCCTCCAGTGATGATCCATGGCACGAAGCCTCCAGTGATGATCCATGGCACGAAGCCTCCAGTGATGATCCATGGCACAAAGCCTCCAGTGATTATCCGTGGCACGAAGCCTCTAGTAATGATCCGTGGCACAGAACCTCCAGAGATGATCCATGGCACGGAGCCTCCAGCGTTGATTCGCAGTCCGGAGCCTCCAGCGTTGATTCGCAGTCCGGAGCCTCCAGCGTTGATTCGCAGTCCGGAGCCTCCAGCGTTGATTCGCAGTCCGGAGCCTCCAGCGTTGATTCGCAGTCCGGAGCCTCCAGCGTTGATTCGCAGTCCGGAGCCTCCAGCGTTGATCCGCAGTCCGGAGCCTCCAGCGACGGTCCCCGGTCCGGAGCTCCCAGCGACGTTCCCTGAGTGTTTTTTGAAAAATGTAAATCATGAACACTTTCAACGCTGCGCGTTGGTCCACTCCTTTCGATGAGAGCCATAACAATGTGTGTATATATATATATGTATATATGTGAATATTTGTTTGGGTCAAATCAAACACAACACATCTTCATATTTTCAATCATTGTGGTGCTTGCATGATGTTATGGGTATGCTTGTCATCGGCAAGGATCAGGGATTTTTAATATTTTTGGGGATAAAAAGAAACTGAATAGAGCAAAGGCAAAATCCTAGAGGAAAACCTGGTTCAGTCGGACACTGGGAGACAAATGCACCTTCCAGCAGGACGATAATCTAAAACACAAGACGACATTAAATGTTCCCGACTGGCCTATTTACAGTTTAGACTTCAAAATATTTTACAAAATCTATAGAAAGACTTTCAAATGGCTGTTTATCAATGACCAAAAACCAGCTAGACAGAGCTTGAAGGATTTTCTGAAGAATGTGAAAATATTGTACAATCCATGTGTATAAAGCACATAGAGACTTACCCAGAAAGACTCAACTGTCATCGCTGCCAAATGTACTTACACAAGGTATTGACTCAGGGGTGTGAATACTTATGTAAATGAGATATTTCTGTATTTAATTTTAAATACATTTGCAAACATTTCTAGAAACATGTTTTGACATTGTTATTATGGGTATTGTGTGTAGATGTGTAAGAAATAAATGTAATCCGTTTTGAATACAGGCTGTAACACAAAACAATGTGGAATAAGTCAAGGGGTTTGCATGCTTTCTGAAGACAATATAGCTGACAAGGGCACTTGATTGAGCTGAGACTGGGCACGATATAAAGAAGAGAAAGAGGAGAGAGAGAACTGAGGAGGTGTAAAAGTGAACATTAAGCACATACCAGGCAGACAGGAGGTGAATCTCTAATGGATGTAGCCATATTGGCAGGAGTCCATCACCTGAGAATGGGTCTGCACTCTGCTGGGAAGACGGAAGGTTTTGAATTATTCTGAAACCCAGGCCCGTCTAGAATGCCGAGAGGTTAGTCAAGGTCTTCCATTTAGGCCTCAGAACATTGAGCCTTTGAAAAGCACACCTATCTGCAATGAAATGTATGAATGTAATATTTCTGAAATCGAAAGCGCGTTGAACTTGGATTTGTATCCGCACAGTATCAAGCATGCTATAAAGAGGCGGTGACAGCCAGTCAGACTACTTGTTCAACCTTGCCAGAATTTGCATTCTGGTTGTTTGTGATTTTTATTAACTTTGCACTGACAAGAGTTTTGTCTCCTTATTTGACTGAAGCTTGCCCAATGCCAGGGTGGCAGGTAGCCTAGTGGTTTGAGCGTTGGACTAGTAACCGGAAGGTTGCAAGTTCATACCCCCAAGCTGACAAGGTACAAATTTGTCATTCTTCCCCTGAACATTCTTCCCCTTGCAACCCACTGTTCCAAGGCCATAATTGAAAACAAGAATTTGTTCTTAACTGACTTGCCTGGTAAAATAAATAAAAGCCCTAGAGATTTCAATGAACGGTTGTTATTTTCTGTTATTTTGCTGCAATGGGCTCAAGTTAACAATGAAACCTAAGTAATTCAGTAGTGTATTTGTGGCTATGTTGACTTTTGGACATAAAATAAATAAATTCCCATTTCATGTTTTGCGTGTATGCCATCCCGTGTCAATGCACAGCTGGTCATGCTCTGGTGGTAGTCTTGACATGAACGTATATCCCACAATCATATAAGACACAGGCATTCACCTCATGTTTACATCTGAAGGTTAGTCTGACTTTTTGCTTCCTGTAGTTTATAGTCTGATGTCGACGATACCTGCTTTTTAGTTTTTGCTAGGACTCTCAGCACTTCAAGATTTCCTTTCATTTTCTGTATGGTTGAATATAATTTTAGCGCTTAGCAGAACGTTCAAATTAAATTAAGATTGGTTAGAAGTCATAGCCGTGAGATGTTACGGTGCCGAGGGTGCAGCAGCACTGTCACATGAATTGACGCTGGAGAGACGAAGCAGGTACATTTAATAATTAAGGGACATGAAACGAGACAGGAACAGCATCTGCAAACAGAAAACAAAGACGAGAGACAATCGATGCAGCAGTGGAGAACAGAGCTGGGAACTGACGGATAGAGGGGAGGAAGTGAACAGATGATAAGTGAGTCCAGGTGAGCCCAATGGCGCTGATGCGCGTGATGAGGGAAAGCAGGTGTGGGTGACACAGGGCAACCTGGCGCCAGGGGGAGGGAAGAGCGGGAGCAGACGTGACAAGCACCCCCTGAAAAATCACAGGTCCAAGGTAGTGTAGTGTCATCCTCATAGCAGTGATAGGAGTGACCATGTGAGGATATGACCAGTGACTTGGTCTATAGAGAGTAGAGGAGAGGTCCATCCTCATAGCAGTGATAGGAGAGACCATGTGAGGATATGACCAGTGACTTGGTCTATAGAGAGTAGAGGAGAGGTCCATCCTCATAGCAGTGATAGGAGAGACCATGTGAGGATATGACAGAGCTGAGTGACTTGGTATAGAGAGAGTAGAGGAGAGGTCCATCCTCATAGCAGTGATAGGAGAGACCATGTGAGGATATGAGAGAGCTGAGTGACTTGGTCTATGGTGCAGACGCAGGTCCTCCCCACCTCAACTGGTAGGAGCAGCCAAGAGTGTGCAGATCACACTCCCTAACTAATTTCTTGCTCTTTGCAAAAAGTAGATTTTTGACCATTTTTAATTGAAAACAATTACATTAAGGTACTTAGTTTTTACCCAGAAATTAGGTATTGATATTGATATAACATCAGACATTTAAGCAGAAGGGTCTCTCCAAGTCAAAACGTTACTTGCATCATAGACAACTTCAAGCCTCCATGTTGTGTTTGTAAAAAAAATATATATATTTCATCAAATGTCTAATAAATCACATGTGTTTATTTAAAGAAAATAACTCCATGTATTTTTTTGAAAATAATTTATTTCCCTGAGCCTCCTTTGGCCCTTGAAATGCTCCGTCTGATCATGTGGGCATTAAGAAACGCATTTTAAGATGTTTTGAGAGCAACAGGTCAGGAAAGGGCGAAGGATGACGAAATATGCCTTTCAAATAGGACCATCTTTGAGCTCTGAAATAGTGGTGAAGATGGGTGTTATTTAGGCATCTGCATGCTTCCCAGCCGAACATTTTTGGAACAGTTTGTGCATATATTATGAGATAATATTGTGACATTTTGGACTTCGGCTGTTTGGGCACCCAAAATGTATTTAATTTGTCCTTTTCTTTGCATTCTTGCTTTTTCACTTGCTTGCTTTCTTTCTCACTTGCTTTCTCGCTCGCTTTCTCTCACTGTCTCCTGTTTTTTTCTCTCTCTGTCTCTCTCTGTCTCTTGTTTTTTCTCTCTCTGTCTCTCACTTTCTCTTTTTTCAATTCAATTTCAATTCAATTCAAGGGCTTTATTGGCATGGGAAACATGTGTTAACATTGCCAAAGCAAGTGAGGTAGACAACATACAAAGTGAATATATAAGGTGTATATATATATATATATATATATACATTGTATTGTACAATGTGTATATATATATATATATATACAATGTATACAATGTACAAATAGTTAAAGGACACAAGATAAAATATATAAGCATAAATATGGGTTGTATTTACAATGGTGTTTGTTCTTCACTGGTTGCCCTTTTCTCGTGGCAACAGGTCACAAATCTTGCTGCTGTGATGGCACACTGTGGAATTTCACCCAGTAGATATGGGAGTTTTTCAAAATTGGATTTGTTTTCGAATTCTTTGTGGATCTGTGTGATCTGGGGGAAATATGTATCTCTAATATGGTCTAATACATTGGGCAGGAGGTTAGGAAGTGCAGCTCAGTTTCCACCTCATTTTGTGGGCAGTGAGCACATAGCCTGTCTTCTCTTGAGAGCCATGTCTGCCTACGGCGGCCTTTCTCAATAGCAAGGCTATGCTCACTGAGTCTGTACATAGTCAAAGCTTTCCTTAATTTTGGGTCAGTCACAGTGGTCAGGTATTCTGCCGCTGTGTACTCTCTGTGTAGGGCCAAATAGCATTCTAGTTTGCTCTGTTTTTTTGTTAATTCTTTCCAATGTGTTAAGTAATTATCTTTTAGTTTTCTCATGATTTGGTTGGGTCTAATTGCTGTTGTCCTGGGGCTCTGTAGGGTGTGTTTGTGTTTGTGTTTTTTCTCTCTCTGTCGCTCGCTTTCTCTCACTGTCTCTTGTTTTTTCTCTCTGTCACTCGCTTTCTCTCACTGTCTCTTGTTTTTTCTCTCTCTGTCTCTCACTGTCTCTTGTTTTTTCTCTCTGTCTCTCTCTGTCTCTTGTTTTTTCTCTCTCTGTCTCTCACTTTCTCTCACTGTCTCTTGTTTTTTCTCTCTGTCGCTCGCTTTCTCTCACTGTCTCTTGTTTTTTCTCTCTGTCGCTCGCTTTCTCTCACTGTCTCTTGTTTTTTCTCTCACTGTCTCACTTTCTCTTGTTTTTTTCTCTCTCTGTCTCTCACTTTCTCTCTCCCTCCCTACCTGTTCCATTTGGCAGGTTACATACAAAAGCAAACTCTTAATCCAGAGTTGACTGAATAGATCTAGGGAGTGTATTGAGCAGACAAACAGGAGAGGAGAATGAAAGTCAACTAGGGCTGTGGCGGGCATTACATTTTTCAGCTGGGTATTGTCATGCAAAAGCCTGCCGGCCTCATGGTAATTGACCGTTAATTAACATAAACACGTTTAGTGTCTCCAGGCCTCCATGCATACAAGCCGCATGCTGTTCTCTCATCAAGTGATCATATTTAGAATGGCCCATTTATTCAAGTGTATGCACTTGAATAACGAATGGAGGCCGATTTCCAGACGGTTTGTTTTTCAGTCATGCTGTGTAGGCTACTCTAGGCATCAACCACTGCACGGCAGGTGATATTCCGCCCAAACTCTGTATGCCATGGGCCCTCCATCCCTGTTCCTGCAGCTACCCAGTGCTTAATATGGGAAACTAAGTGAAATCTGTTAGGGAACATCGATAGTAACATATTTCATTGAACTGTTGACAGCCCCTCTCGAGAAAGAAATTAAGGAGAAAGAGAGAAGATGGAAACACAAAGTAGTGAGATTCTGTAGATAAAGTTCATGTCAGCCCATAAATGATGAATAAAATAGAAATCACCTATTACTAGGCTATTCAAAATCATATACAAATTCATTATAATTGTAAGCTAACTGTAAGCCGCCTGCACAATCAAACACACCAAAAGAAAGATGCCCAGGGTCCCTGATCATCTGTGTGATCGTGCCTTAGGCATGCTGCAAGGAGGCATAAGGACTGCAGATGTGGCCAGCGAAATACATTTCAATGATCTGTGATACGCTTCAGACAGCGCTACAGGGAGACAGGGCGGACAGCTGATCAGCAAACTTAACGACTTAACGAGTTGGAAGAATATTCAACCTAACAAAACTCTGAGAGTCACAGGTTTCCTGACAGCTTACCATTAGTGTCTGAAATGCCACCACTATCTCTTCTACTCTCACCATGATCTGGGTCTGTGTTAGGGCCAGGCCATTTGCAAAACCCTTGGTTAACATAGAGATTCTGGGAACATCAGTAGGTGGGGGGAAATTAACCATATTCTGGTAATCCGAACAATTGAACATATGCGGTGGTACTTAATGAATATGATGTCAGTTCGGTTGTCATCTGAGACATTCTCATCAATGATAAGATGACAAACTCTACAGTGGAAAGTCTATAGATCAGAGTTATCAGATTCACGTGGAATTGTTGTTCAATTTAAATGTTTGAATATGAAATTATTTGTGATGGGATGAAATGGGATTTTAGCTTCTAAAATGTGAGATTTGGATTTTCATAAGATAGGGCTGCTCAATCACTGGCCCTCCCCTGTGAAGGGACAAGGTCTATACAACTTTTCAAACACACTCTCCTCTTCCTTCCTATATAAGCTCTTGACTACAACATAACTCGCTGTTCCAATGAGGTAGGATGACGATCCCATGTCACAATGGTTCAGATAAAACTACAGAACGAAGCCAATATCAGCATGAGCTTTGGTTGCGAATGGTATGAACTTTGAACTCTTATTCACGACAGAAGTGATACCTCCAAGCCGTTGAGTTAGCGATCGCAGCTGCAAACGCAATTTAGGAAAGATCAGACAGAGTATCCCATCTACCACACAACAACGTTACTACAACCTATCCAAGTGACCACCTGAGACATTCTTCAGAGGACTTCCGTATCCCACCAACCTACTGAAGCGCAGCTCAGAGTAAATATTTATTGCATTTTCCTTTTCCAAATGGGCGGTAATTTAGAATGCATAAGATACTGTATTTACGATAGCACAGCTTCTCCCCTTTGTTCCCCAGTCTCAAATCAAATCAAATCAAATGTATTTATATAGCCCTTCGTCCATCAGCTGATATCTCAAAGTGCTGTACAGAAACCCAGCCTAAAACCCCAAACAGCAAGCAATGCAGGTGTAGAAGCACAGTGGCTTGGAAAAACTCCCTAGAAAGGCCAAAACCTAGGAAGAAACCTAGAGAGGAACCAGACTACGTGGGGTGGCCAGTCCTCTTCTGGCTGTGCCGGGTGGAGATTATAACAGAACATGGCCAAGATGTTCAAATGTTCATAAATGACCAGCATGGTCCAATAATAATAAGGCAGAACAATTGAAACTGGAGCAGCAACATGGTCAGGTGGACTGGGGCAGCAAGGAGTCCTGAGGCATGGTCCTAGGGCTCAGGTCCTCTGAGAGAGAGAGAGAAAGAAAGAGAGAATTAGAGAGAGCACACTTAGATTCACACAGGACACCGAATAGGACAGGAGAAGTACTCCAGATATAACAAACTGACCCTAGCCCCCCGACACAAACTACTGCAGCATAAATACTGGAGGCTGAGACAGGAGGGGTTAGGAGACACTGTGGCCCCATCCGATGATACCCCGGACAGGGCCAAACAGGAAGGATATAACCCCACCCACTTTGCCAAAGCACAGCCCCCACACCACTAGAGGGAAATCTTCAACCACCAACTTACCATCCTGAGACAAGGCCAAGTATAGCCCACAAAGATCTCCGCCACGGCACAACCCAAGGGGGGCGCCAACCCAGACAGGAAGATCACATCAGTGATTCAACCCACTCAAGTGACGCACCCCTCCCAGGGACGGTATGAAAGAGCCCCAGTAAGCCAGTGACTCATCCCCTGTAATGGGGTTAGAGGCAGAGAATCCCAGTGGAAAGAGGGGAACCGGCCAGGCAGAGACAGCAAGGGCGGTTTGTTGCTCCAGAGTCTTTCCGTTCACCTTCCCACTCCTGGGCCAGACTACACTCAATCATATGACCCACTGAAGAGATGAGTCTTCAGTAAAGACTTAAAGGTTGAGACCGAGTTTGTGTCTCTCACATGAGTAGGCAGACCATTCCTTAAAAATGGAGCTCTATGGGAGAAAGCACTGCCTCCAGCTGTTTGCTTAGAAATTCTAGGGACAAATAGGTGACAAATAGGTACGTGTAGGTATGTACGCCAGGACCAAATCAGAGCGATAGGTAGGAGCGAGCCCATGTAATGCTTTGTAGGTTAGCAGTAAAACCTTGAAATCAGCCCTTGCCTTGACAGGAAGCCAGTGTAGGGAGGCTAGCACTGGAGTAATATGATCAAATTTGGTTCTAGTCAGGATTCTAGCAGCCGTATTTAGCACTAATTTAAGTTTATTTAGTGCTTTATCCGGGTAGCCGGAAAGTAGAGCATTGCAGTAGTCTAACCTAGAAGTGACAAAAGCTGCTGCGCAACAGCCTTTTCTAAAAAATTTGAGAGGAATGGAAGATTCGATATAGGCCGATAGTTTTTTATATTTTCTGGGTCAAGGTTTGGCTTTTTCAAGAGAGGCTTTATTACTGCCACTTTTAGTGAGTTTGGTACACATCCGGTGGATAGAGAGCCGTTTATTATGTTCAACATAGGAGGGCCAAGTACAGGAAGCAACTCTTTCAGTAGTTGGAATAGGGTCCAGTATGCAGCTTGAAGGTTTAGAGGCCATGATTATTTTCAACATTGTGTCAAGAGATATAGTACTAAAACACTTGAGCGTCTCTCTTGAACCTAGGTCTTGGCAGAGTTATGCAGACTCAGGGCAACTGAGCTTTGAAGGAATACGCAGATTTAAAGAGGAGTCCATAATTTGCTTTCTAATAATCATGATCTTTTCCTCAAAGAAGTTCATACATTTATCACTGCTGAAGTGAAAGCCATCCTCTCTTGGAGAATGTTGCTTTTTAGTTAGCTTTGTGACAGTATCAAAAAGGAATTTTGGATTGTTCTTATTTTCCTCAATTAAGTTAGAAAAATAGGATGATCGAGCAGCAGTAAGGGGTCTTCGGTACTGTCTTTCCAAGCTAGTCGGAAGAATTTCAGTTTGGTGTGGCGCCATTTCTGTTCCAATTTTCTGGAAGCTTGCTTCAGAGCTCGGGTATTTTCTGTGTACTAGTCTCCCGCTCTTTTACTCAACCCAGCCCCTTTTCCTTTGTGTAACAAGCTGTCATATCTGTTCTGCCCGCTAGGGACGTTTTCCTATGACGTGAAGAATTATCCACGGATAATTAATTCTTTGTATATGTAATTCTGTGTGATTAGTTAGGTATTTAGTAAATAAATAATTAACCCAATTTTGCATTGATGATTCAACTTGTTAGCCATGATTCTTGCAGATAACCAAGAATTTACAACTTTCAGATTATGAGACTGAAGTAAGATGACGATTGATATTGACTGCTATTTATGTAAAATATTACAAGATCTTTAAGAGTTTATTTAGAAGATAACAGCTCTATAAATATTATTTTGTGGTGCCCGACTCTCTAGTTAATTACATTTACATGATTAGCTCAATCAGGTGATATTAATTACGGAGAAATTATGTTATAGAATAGCATGTTTTAGCAATTAATCCGGCATAGCCAAAGACACGACAGGTGCATATCTGCTTCAGACTCAAGAATGCCTAATGCCTGAACAAACCACTAGGCTGCAAGGTAAAAATCTGTCGTTCTACCCCTGAACAAGGCAGTTAACTCACTGTTCCCCGATAGGCCGTCATTGTAAATAAGAAGTTGTTCTTTACTAACTTGCCTAGTTAAATAAAGGTTACATTTTTTTTATTGTGAGCTACACATAAAATTATACTTTAAGGAAAAATGTTCCACGTTTGCAGCCTGTGGTCAATTAAATTGATTAAATTAAGCCTCTTGAAACCTTCCTTTTCGACTGTGCTAATTGGTAGCATGTCCTTAGCAATGCAATGCATAATAGCATTTGTGATGTCTTTGTCTTTTCGATGTTTGCATAAGCGCTGTCAGTGTTGACTGCTTTGGGCAAACATCCTTAGATTGGTTGGTGCTTGATGGGCGTTTATCAATATCGTGGCGAAAACTCTAACTTCCTGCATGTTCCAAAGAGTGATTTTTGCATCAGATGTTGAAAAAAGGTTTGTCATATTACCAGACTACGTAGCCATCTGTTTACGGCACAATGCACCGAACATTGCTCTGCTCTTTGTCGGACTTCAAAAAGCCAAACCCACTTCCAAATGACTGAAACCGTTTAACCATTTTTATCAATGATTTCTTGGTTGGAAGCTGCTCCTTCTCCATGGCTATCATTGCCCTTGTTTTTGCCAACATCTCTCATTTAGTGGTTGATAGTGGCTACTCCATCACTCATTTAGTGGTTAGTAGAGGCTACTCCATCACTCATTTAGTGGTTAGTAGAGGCTACTCCATCACTCATTTAGTGGTTAGTAGAGGCTACTCCATCACTCATTTAGTGGTTAGTAGAGGCTACTCCATCACTCATTTAGTGGTTAATAGAGGCTACTCCATCACTCATTTTGTGGTTGATAGTGGCTACTCCATCACTCATTTAGTGGTTAATAGAGGCTACTCCATCACTCATTTAGTGGTTAATAGAGGCTACTCCATCACTCATTTAGTGGTTAATAGAGGCTACTCCATCACTCATTTAGTGGTTAATAGAGGCTACTCCATCACTCATTTAGTGGTTAATAGAGGCTACTCCATCACTCATTTAGTGGTTGATAGTGGCTACTCCATCACTCATTTAGTGGTTAATAGAGGCTACTCCATCACTCATTTAGTGGTTAATAGAGGCTACTCCATCACTCATTTAGTGGTTAATAGAGGCTACTCCATCACTCATTTAGTGGTTAATAGAGGCTACTCCATCACTCATTTAGTGGTTAATAGAGGCTACTCCATCACTCATTTTGTGGTTGATAGTGGCTACTCCATCACTCATTTAGTGGTTAATAGAGGCTACTCCATCACTCATTTAGTGGTTAATAGAGGCTACTCCATCACTCATTTAGTGGTTAATAGAGGCTACTCCATCACTCATTTTGTGGTTAATAGAGGCTACTCCATCACTCATTTAGTGGTTAATAGAGGCTACTCCATCTCTCATTTTGTGGTTGATAGTGGCTACTCCATCACTCATTTTGTGGTTAATAGAGGCTACTCCATCTCTCATTTAGTGGTTGATAGTGGCTACTCCATCACTCATTTAGTGGTTAATAGAGGCTACTCCATCTCTCATTTAGTGGTTGATAGTGGCTACTCCATCACTCATTTAGTGGTTAATAGTGGCTACTCCATCTCTCATTTAGTGGTTGATAGTGGCTACTCCATCTCTCATTTAGTGGTTAATAGGGGCTACTCCATCTCTCATTTAGTGGTTGATAGTGGCTACTCCATCTCTCATTTAGTGGTTAATAGAGGCTACTCCATCTCTCATTTAGTGGTTAATAGTGGCTACTCCATCACTCATTTAGTGGTTGATAGTGGCTACTCCATCACTCATTTAGTGGTTAATAGTGGCTACTCCATCACTCAAGGTGCTAAGTGGTTTTTAGTGGGCGTATACCTCTCCAGGTGCATATTGTCACTTCTCCGTACGTTCCTGCTGCGTCAGAGGTGAAATGGACTGCTGGACCTCATTATTCTATATCGAAATAATCGAAAATTAATCTAAACATTTTAATATCATTATTGAGGGATGTAATTTATCGCCCAGCCCTAGTATGTGTAATGTTCTATTTTACTTCATAATAGTCCCGATATTGTGCACAGTTAGCTGATACCCCACTACCACCACAACCTTAATGTATGAGCCCCCACAGATCTCCACGGCAGTCAAGTTAACAGCCCTTTGTAAAGATTCTGTCTCGATGTATCTGTAGCTTCCTGCTACAGATACATTTGCACATATATCATTCCATCTAATCCATAAGACACGAGTCACTAGTCCTAATGCACTTCTTCAGATCTAAACATACTAAAACATTCTCAAATCAATTAGTCAACATACGTCAGTCCTTCCTCTGGAACAATGGTCACTCTTATGTTCCACAAAACCTAAAAACATATTGACTTGGAAAGGAAAGAGAAAATAAGTACATGCTTCATAACTTCACACCACCCTTGATGCGACTAAAATAATATATAGTAATATATGCCATTTAGCTGACGCTTTTATCCAAAGCGACTTACAGTCATGTGTGCATACATTCTACGTATGGGTGGTCCCGGGAATCGAACCCACTACCCTGGCGTTACAAGCGCCATGCTCTACCAACTGAGCCACATAGGACCCCTAAAACTGGGGGGGGGGAAACGTCCATCCGTTACATTCTATACCCATGTTATGCTGGTCTCCATGCCCACTGCTTCATTTCCTCCTTGGGTGTTATCGCAAAAAAACACAGACTATGAGCCTTGTATGCAATTCATTGTACCGTCTCATCCAGCAACCTCTATGCATCGATGCGATTTAACATTACAATTCTGATGCCATGGTAAAACAAAAGAGAACAAAAAAAAAACTTCATGTTTGACCCAAGCTATCGTCCAGTGAGTTCTCTAACAACCTCCCTGTCGAAGGATACGGTTTCTGGAGCATCCCTAGGCCTAATAAATTTGAGCAGCGCCCCCACCCTTCACCATTCGAAAGCATCTCTCGCTGCATCCGAAACAGAACTAAAACATTTTATAAATAAATGATCCAACCCAAATTCAACATGACAGTCCTTAGTGCTTACTTTCAGCTTCTTAACTTAACCTTATGTTGCCGGTAATAACTCTTTCATTACAGCCCCCCTTTGTCCCTGTTTTCCTGTCGCAAGTGGCCTGGTAATGAAGGATCAGAATCTCAATGAATAGTTAGTCTAAACTGGCCGCAGTATGTAGACCAACCCCCCCCCTTCTCCCAGCACTTATCATTCTAGTGTGTCTTTTTCATATAGCGTTTATAGTTCATCTTCCCAACAGCACATGTAACTCTTGCTGTTCCATTTGGTGTCCCTTTGATGTCCCTTGATAATGTCCCAATATCAATATCCTAATAGATTAATCCGTTTCTCCCAAGCTCACTCCACACGCGCTCTCAGCACTCCCGCCGCCCTGGTTTATGGCTCGGACTCAGATAGAAGTGTTAAGAGTCACTGACGCATTGCACGCCTTTGTCGCTCTTTTTTTCAGCCGGTTCGGGAGTGTTTTGAGGTTCACACACACTGTTTGTGGTCAACTTATTCCTACCATGCATGAAGACAGGATCTGATGTGACCACCTCAATGAAGCACAGATCAAAACAACAGTTTAGTTCAATTCATTTCTGTTTCAGGAAATCCAGACAGGCATTGACTATATGACAAATTATTACAAGAACCTTTACTTAATAACATTATCTCGATGACAAATGTCAAAGTGCATAACAACATACTGAAACCATTTTCAAAATGAGTTCAAACTCCCTTATTTTACTGGTGACCTCTTGGAGGAGTTACCAGCTCAGGAAGTTAGCACGCTAACCCATCCGGGAAACCCACACTCCTTTAATCCCAATCTGGAGAAATGTGTATCGAAACAAAAACACAAAATAAAATCAGCAATTCACAAATCACAATCCATTTGGAGTAACTGCCGTCCCTATTTAACATATATATTTTTTTATTTTATATGCAGACTGAACAAAGTACATTTTGTATGTTTACCCAAAGACCAGACATTTTCCCTTCAAACACATGATTCACATCGTGATTAAAGAACAGCATGTTAAAGCATTTCAATAACCAATAAACTTCTCACATAGCAATGATAAAATAGAGTAACTGGTGTTTCTCATTCCTTTTAGAATTAAATCGCACCTGTTTTGATCGTTTCTAGTGAGATTGATCAGCATACTCACCAGAAAGTCAGGATACAGGTAATTCGACACCATGAAATATTCCCTCTCCCTTTTCTTTCCCCGTCCTTCAGAAATCATTTCAAAACCTTCCTAACATGTCCATCCTTTCTGCATACCCAATTTAAAACTGAATTGAAAAGAACCCACCCAAAAATAAATCCCACAGTGTCAACACCACTAAAGCATATTCGTAACCGGTAAATTGTGTGTGCGTGTTGGTGTGTGGAAAACCGGAGGTCAAAAACACACATGAACAGGCCTCACTTATCTGGAACTCTGTTTATGGTCTAATTCAGATAGTGATATTCGGCAGTTTTAAGAATAAAAGTAACTGCCCTCCCCAATACCATAGTCTCAGGGAACATTTCAACGAGAGATAATGAAACCCCCTCTTCTGGAAAAGAAAGTGTACATTTCGTTAGCATTCGCTATGCTACATTTGAATCAAAAATCCAAAAGTATATGAATTATAAACCAAACATGATAATTGTAAATCCACTGTCCTTACTCTAATCATTAAATGTTTGTCAATCCACCAACGTTTATATATATTTTATTTAGCATGTCCTATTCTCCATAACCACCGCACCACAGTTCATGAACTAAATAAAAAAATTACAAATCAGTTTTAGGTTTAGTTACCCCTTTAGGTTTAGTTATCCCCCAAATCCTCATTAACCCTCCACCCTTTCATACATTCTAGAAATCTATTTCAGAATAAGATGACATAAAATGTAAATATATTTACAAATAAAACCACGTAAAATGTCTCATCCCCAAGGCTCTCTGAGTTTGCAAGGAGTGTTTGGCTAGATAATTTACATTTGTTACCTCTAGAATCCATTCCCCTGGTATTTTGCCTAGATTCTTCAACCCCAAAATAAGTTTTCCTGTGGCAAATTTAGCCAATTTCTCATCATAAGGAATGCGCGATATTTGATACCTGGCCTCTACTAAAAAGTTGGGTAAGACGTGATCTCATACGTCTTCCTTCACATAGAAACTGTCATCTCTATGAACCACTATCGATTGAACCGAGGCTATACACCGATATGTGACATTACCACTCCTGCTACTCCCAAAAGGGTTTGTTGTTGCTCTTTTGATTCTCTCAGGCTTGGAGAGGGTTATTATTATTATTGTACACTCACTGAATGTTGAAACAGATGATACACTAGTAGAAGTTGCTGCACTGGTCTTGAGGGAGTGTGTGACCGTTTCTCATGTAGTTTCTCATGTAGTGTAAGCTAAACAAGTGTAAGCTTTAGTGTAAGCTAAACAAGGATATTCAAGCAGATTGTTACTGTTAGGGGTTAATGGTCCTGTATAGATTTGACATTTGGGACATGTGGTTTGGGACATGTAGAGCTACTATATGTATTCAGTAAGATGGGTGTAGATAATTATACAGGCATAGCTTATTGAGATATTAGTGCCTGACCTAGTACATGAACCCGGGTCTTTGTGACTAGGGATGAAACCGTTACCGGTTTCACGATAAACCGCAGTCAAATTCCTGACGATAAAGTATTACCGTTTCAAATTTGAATTCTCATTAAAACCATGTTTCATTACCACGGTTTGAAAAGCCAACAGTAAATACTGTCCAGCATCAACCAAAGTTAGCAACAGTCTGACGCAGGCGCAGCGTTCGATGTGGGTTTTGTTTTGTGAAAACATAGCGGAAGGTAGTGACAGCTCTCGAGAGACTTTTCAGCCTTCTAAGAGGACCAAATCTGAAGTTTGGGGTTTTACAAGAGGGCTGAGGGAAATTCAATCGAAGATGGTATCCTTGTCTGCAGTACATGCAACAACAACAAAAATCTCTGCCAAAGGGGGCAAACACTTCAAATCTCTTGAGTCATCTTCGTGACCATCACCCACTACTTTATAGTGAACGCAAGGTAAGTTCACTTTTAGCTCAATGCATGATGTGGGGACTTCGGAATACGGGAACATGTCCTGGTTTGTCTGTCTAACTTGCTTAATAGCTTGTCAATAATGTCAACAGAAGCTCTCAGAGTTACCTACTCTTGTAAAAACACTACACGTTGTTCTGCTGCTGTTTGTGTCGTGTGTCTGCAGACTCTATTCGCCCATTGCACACGATAACACGTGATGTAGATGAAGTTTCGTCACCCGACCGACATAGTTTGTTCATTTAAAGTCCGTCAGACGTCGACTTGGTTGTTAGTGTTCCAACAGGAGAAACACTATACAGTCGTGGCCAAAGGTTTTGAGAATGTCACACGTGAATTTCCACAAAGTTTTGCTGCTTCAGTGTCTTTAGATATTTTTGTCAGATGTTACTATGGGAATACTGAAGTTTAATTACAAGCATTTCATAAGTGTCAAAGGCTTTTATTGACAATTACATGAAGTTGATACAAAGAGTCAATATTTGCAGTGTTGACCCTTCTTTTTCAAGGCCTCTGCAATCCGCCCTGGCATGCTGTCAATTATCTTCTGGGCCACATCCTGACGGCAGCCCATTCTTGCATAATCAATTTGTGGGTTTTTGTTTGTCCACCTGCCTCTTGAGGATTGACCACAAGTTCTCAATGGGATTAAGGTCTGGGGAGTTTCCTGGCCATGGACCGAAAACATAGATGTTTTGTTCCCCGAGCCAATTAGTTATCACTTTTGCCTCATGGCAAGGTGCTCCATCATGCTGGAAAAGGCATTGTTTTTCACCAAACTGTTCCTGGATGGTTGGGAGAAGTTGCTCTCAGAGGATGTGTTGGTACCATTCTTTATTCATGGCTGTGTTCTTAGTCAAAATTGTGTGTGAGCCCACTCCCTTGGCTGAGAAGCAAACCCACACATGAATGATCTCAGGATGCTTTACTGTTGGCATGACACAGGACTGATGGTAGCACTCACCTCGTCTTCTCCGGACAAGTTTTTTTCAGGAAAATTACTTTTCCCCCAGTCCTCAGCAGTCCAATCCCTGTCCCTTTTGCAGAATATTAGTCTGTCCCTGATGTTTTTACTGTAGAGAAGTGACTTCTTTGCTGCCCTTCTTGACACCAGGCCATCCTCCAAAAGTCTTTGCCTCACTGTGCATGCAGATGCACTCACACCTGCCTGCAGCTGAATCAACTTTAGGATACGGTCCTGGGGCTTGCTGGACTTTCTTGGGCACCCTGAAGCCTTCTTCACAACAATTGAACCGCTCTCCTTGAAGTCCTTGATGATCCGATAAATGGTTGATTTAGGTGCAATCTTACTGGCAGCAATATCCTTGCCTGTGAAGCCCTTTTTGTGCAAAGCAATGATGATGGCACGTGTTTCCTTGCAGGTAACCGTGGTTGACAGAGGAAGAACAATGATTCCAAGCACCACCCTCCTTTTTAAGCTTCCAGTCTGTTATTCAAACTCAATCAGCATTACAGAGTGATCTCCAGCCTTGTCCTCGTCAACACTCACACCTGTGTTAACGATAGAATCCCTGACATGATGTCAGCTGGTCCTTTTGTGGCAGGGCTGAAAAGCAGTGGATTTTTATATTACTTCATTCAGTTAATTTGCATGGCAAAGAGGTACTTGCAATTCATCTGATCATTCTTCATAACATTCTGGAGTAAATGCACATTTCTATCATGCAAACGGAGGCAGCAGACTTTGTTAAAATAATATTTGTGTCATTCTCAAAACTTTTGTTCACAACTGTAGACTCCTATACAAGACATCTTTATTTATGTCAATTGTTGGGCTCATTGCAATTACTATCATTGTCTTCTTCAGACTCATTTGTGTTTATCTAAATTGTGCATGAGGTCATTGAATGTGCTCAAATGCAACACAGAGATAGACTGTGTGTGTGGGGATCTCTTAGGGATCAAATCCCGTTAGCGGTGAAATGGCAGAGCGCCACATTAATATTAAATTACTATAAATATTTAACTTTTATGAAATCACAAGTGTAATACATAAAAATAAAGCTTAACTTCTTGTTAATCCAGCCACCATGTCAGATTTCAAAAAATATTTACAGCGAAAGCAAACCATGCGATTATCTGACGACAGCACCCCTCATACAAATGCATGAGAAACATTTTTCAACCAGGGAGGTGCAACACGAAAGTCAGAAATAGCGATATAATTCATGCCTTACCTTAGAAGATCTTCTTCTGTTGGCACTCCAATATGTCCCAGAAACATCACAAATGTTCCTTTTGTTCGATAAACTCCTTCTTTATATCCCCAAAATGTCCATTTATTTGGCGCGTTTGATTCAGAAAAACACCAGTTTCAACTCGCCCAACATGACTACAAATGATATAATAAGTTACCTGTAAACTTGGTCCAAACATTTCATACAACTTTCCTAATCCATCCTTAGGTATCCTAAAACATAATTAATTGATACAATTTAAGACGGAATATACTGTGTTCAATAGCGGATAAAATCAAAGTGGAGCGAGCTCCAGGTCGCACACCCCAAACAAAAGAGTACACTTGGCTTGACACTCATTCTGAATAGCCATACTTCTTCATTTCTCAAAGGGAAAAACATCAACCAATTTCTAAAGGCTGAAGCCATTGGAACTGCAAGCATATTTCTATTAAAAAGGGATTGCCATAGAAACCTAATGGAAAACAGATTGAGCTCAGAAAATGTTTTCCCTGGATGGATTGTGCTCGGGGTTTCGCCTGCCAAATCAGTTCTGTTATACTCACAGACATTATTCAAACACTTCTACAAACTTCAGTGTTTTCTATCCAAATCTACCAATTATATGCATATCCTAGCTTCTGGGCCTGAGTAGCAGGCAGTTTACTTTGGGCACGCTTTTCATCCAGATGTCAAAATACCACCCCCTATCCCACATAAGTTTTTAATAATAATGTATAATGTAACAACAACAATAATAATGATAATACTGATACATTTGCAATTCCCAAGATTACAGAGTGCAGCATGGAAACCCAGTGGTGCTACTGGTCCCTCCTCATCTACAGTTTTGACACATACACTCGAGCAAGTATTTCAAAGGCAGGATACTTAAGCACTCACATCAAAACATGCTCAAGACCTCACTGCAGCCCTTTCATATTTCATTGCAAAGGACATGACGCCATTTCAAATTGTTGAGAGGCCAGGCTTTCTGAGGCTGTTGAAGGTTGCCGTGCCTCACTACAAAGTGAGTGCCGCTAATTGCATTTGTTGTTTGTTGATTTGATTTACTTAAGGTTGTGTTCATTTAAACCTGCACTTTGGAAACTTTTACCTCTCATGGCCACAGGGTGCCATCTTTAATGTTAATGTTATTATATTAATGTTTATGCACACAAACGCGCATAGTGCTGTTCATTTTAATTCATTGTTTGTTGATTTTCAATTTGAACCTTGGTGAAATGACTTCAGTGTGTGTGTGTGTGTGTGTATCAGGACTTTTTGAACATTCCCAGCACATTTGAACAATACTGCGATAATATTGATAACTGCGATAATTTTGGTCACTATAATCCGTGATATGAAATGTTCATACCGTTTCATCTCTATTTGTGACTGTCAAATGTGAGATAGCACCCTGATGAGAACATCTTCAAAACTGTCAATGCTCTTGGTGTTGATTGAGACACAGGGACTGAGGTCCTGGTCAGGCAGTAATGATTCAATGTTGCAAACCTGGAGAGTTTGTGTCTCAGTCCAGGAATGAGCAGGGAATTATATACAATAGGGGAGACAGTGGGGAGAGAGGGATCAGACATCCCACTGACTGACCTTTGTGTTTGCAATCCAGCACAAAGTGAAACGAAGAAGGCAGCATCAGGACCAGCCTAAAAAAAAAAATGTCAATACACCTCGCAACAGGGAGGTCAGAGACTGACTTTCTGCACAACGATATTCATGTCAGTATATCAACTAACAAACAGCTCTCTACAGATATGATTAGAAATGCTGATCAGAACACACTCTGACCCCACACATGATACTTAAATGTGAATCTTCACTGGAGGAATAGGCAAGCCCAGGTTGTATAATTGTGTGTGCATTATTTTCTATCGTGACAGTGCGGCAGGGTAGCCTAGTGGAACCGGAAGGTTGCAAGTTCAAATCCCCGAGCTGACAAGGTACAAATCTGTCGTTCTGCCCCTGAACAGGCAGTTAACCCACTGTTCCTAGGCCGTCTTTGAAAATAAGAATTTGTTCTTAACTAACTTGTCTAGTTAAATAAAGTTTAAAACATTTTTTTTTAAAACAACCTTCATGTAACATTCTATATCCATAGCAGAGGTCCACATTTATTCCAAAGCTGTTGCAATGCATTGGTGTAGGCAAAGTTGCCTTTCAGCCCTCAACTTCTCATTCTTTGACAAGGCTACATCTTGTTCAATGTATGAGTTTTGGTAATTCTTACTCTGAATTGCGCGGTCATATGGGTGAAAAGTCTATTTTGTTGTATGCATAATGTCTTCCCTGTCACACTCCTTTCTGTTAGTTTTGAGCTGTTAGTTTTGAGCCCTTGCACCCGACTTTCTGTATTCTTCATCCCGACCATCTAGCCACTGACTCAGAGAGACAGTATTATCAGATTCAGATGCGAAGCAGATGTGATTGCTGGCTCGCTGAATAAGTGGCTAGATGGGTCGGTTGCAAGGGCTGTAGTTCATCTGGCTACTCATCCGAGGATGTCAGTGGTGGCAGGGACATGTTCACGCTGGCTGTCCTCTTATAAAAGGAACTCCAGGCATTACAAACCATATAAAAGATTGAACCAATTCACACTGGTGTTCCCACTTCTGTAATCCACCAGTCCAGCTCAAACGACTCAATTTAGTCATCATCAGGACCTCCAGAAAATGCATTCAATCAAAGTAGCTGAGACCACTACATATTGTGAGCAATGCAAGTAAAAGCCTTCAAACCAGCTGCGGTAATCTGGATAATCAGTGCTACAGTGGAAAACAAAGTGGTGTAACAGCGAAGGGATGACGCACACAAAATACACTTTCAGCCTTGTTAGTCAGTTTGCCTTGTATTGTCCAGTTTGATTGAGATAATTGGCCTCCATGCTCATGCTCAGGTCATGTGGTCCTATATACAGCAGATAATATCTTTTCTCAGGTGTGACTCAAATCCAATGCAGCATTTTAGAGTATTGAATAAAAAGTGTAAAACTAGAGACGGACTACAATTGAACACACAATCTCCATAGCTAAACATTGTCAGTAGACATTGGCAGTAGAATGGCCTTACTGAAGAGCTCTGTGACTTTCAGAATGCCAGAATGCCACATATCCAAAAGGTCAGTTCGTCAAAGTTCTGCCCAGCTAGAGTTGCCCCAGTAAACTGTAAGTGCTGTTATTGTGAAGTGGAAACGTCTAGGAGCAACAACGGCTCAGCCACGAAGTGGTAGGCCACACAAGCCCACAGAACGGGACCGCTGAAGCTCATAGCGCTGTTTGTGGTTCTTCATCTTTAGGGCTCAACTGATGCTTCAGTCTCCTTCAGTGTCAAACTAAGCTAAGTACCTGTATTGATAGTCATGGATCTACAGGTCCTTTTGCATGCCGAAAAACCCTAGGGAATATCAGTAACCTATAACCTAGTCAAACTGCTTCGCATGTTGACTAACGCGAGGTAGGCAGGCTTTATTCGTTGCACTGTTGAAAAGGATGATTTAGCAGAATAAAGGTAAGCTACCGCTAAGCATAACTCTCTTCCGTGTATGTTGGGGATGCCCGAGGAATGGAGTTGGGAACCACTGTCATAGACGCTATGTGCATGACCGCGAAGCCAGTTCTACTGCTTTTTTTCATTATTTGCCTCTATTGATGACCTGATTTTAGACCTGGCACACCAGGTGGGTGCCATTTAAGTATCAGCTAGAGCAGAAAACCAAAAACTGGACCTCATAGGGTAAGTGTTGAATATCCCTGCAGGAACGTCTATGAAAACATACATGTATAAAAGCGTGTGTCCTTATTTTACATGTCCAGTACCAGTCGAAAGTTTGGACACATCTACTCATTCAAGGGTTTTTACTATTTTCTACATTATAGAATAATAGTGAAGACATAAACTATGAAATAACACATGGAAACATGTACTATGCCTTGAATTCTAAATAAATCACAGATAGTGTCACCAGCAAAGGTCCACCACATGAACACACCTCCTCCTGCATGCTTCATAGTGGGAAACATATAATAAATAATATAATAATAATATATGCCATTTAGCAGACGCTTTTATCCAAAGCGACTTACAGTCATGTGTGCATACATTCTACGTATGGGTGGTCCCGGGAATCGAACCCACTACCCTGGCGTTACAAGCGCCATGCTCTACCAACTGAGCTACAGAAGGACCACACTTGCAGAGATCATCTGTTCACCTACGATGCATCTCACAAAGACACAGAGCTGTTGGAACCAAAAATCTTAAATTTGAACTCATCAGACCAAAAGCCAGATTTTCACCGGTTCAATGTTCATTGCTCGTGTTTCTTGGCCCATGCAAGTCTTTTCTTCTTACTGGTGTCCTTTAGTAGTGGTTTCTTTGCAGCAATTCAAACAGGAAGGCCTGATTTACACAGTGTCCTCTGAACATTTGATGTTGAAATGTCTCTGACTCTGTGAAGCATTTATTTGGGCTGCAATTTCTGAGGTACAGTTAACTCTAATGAACCTATCCGCTGCAGCAGAGGTAACTCTGGGACTTCCTTTCCTGTGGAAGTCCTCATGAGAGCCAGTTTCATCATAATGCTTTATGGTTTTTGCGACTGCACTTGAAGAAACTTTCAAAGTTCTAGAAATATCCTGGATTTATTGACCATGTCTTAAAGTAACGGACTGTCATTTCTCTTTGCTTATTTGAGCTGTTCTTGCCATAATATGGACTTGGTATTTTACCAAATAGGGCTATATTCTGTATGCCACCACTACCTTATCACAACACAACTGACATAAAATAAATTACACAAACAAGGCCCATTTGTTAATTGAAATGCATCCCAGGTGACTACCTCATGAAGCTGGTTGAGAGAATGCCAAGAGTGTGCAAGGCTGTCATCAAGGCAAAGGGTGGCTACTTTGATTTATTTAGAATTCAAGACACACTTAACCAGCATGACTACCACAGCATTCTGCGGGGATACGCCATCCCATCTGGTTTGTGCTTAGTCCCACTGTCACGTTCTGACCTTAGTTCCTTTCTTTGTGTTAGTTTGGTCAGGGCATGAGTTGGGGTGGGTAGTCTATGTTCTTTTTTTCTATGTTATCGTTCTATGTCTTGGCCTGGTATGGTTCTCGATCAGGGACAACTGTCTATCGTTGTCTCTGATTGAGAACCATACTTAGGTAGCCTTTTCCCACCTGTGTTTTGTGGGTAATTATTTTTCCGTGTGTGTTCGTGTGAACCTCGGTTGCGTCACGGCCTTTGCTGTTTACCCGTTTGTTTTTTGATTATTTCAGTTTCACTTTCATTAAAAGATGTGGAACTACATGCACTCTGCTCCTTGGTTGAATTATGACAGGAAGTTTGAGGATAGCGAGTGTTACAGAATCACCCACCACAACCGGACCAAGCAGCGTGGTAACCAGGAGCAGAGGGTGCTGGACTCCTGGACGTGGGAGGAGATTTTGGACGGAAAGGGACCCTGGGCACAGGCTGGAGAATATCGCCGCCCCAAGGCAGAGCTGGAGGCAGCGAAAGCTGAGCGGCGGCGATATGAGGAGGTAGCATGGCAGCGCGACAGGCACGAGAGGCAGCCCCAAAACATTTTTGTGGGGGGGCACACGGGGAGTGTGGCAGAGTCAGGTTGGAGACCTGTGCCCACTCCTCATGCTTACCGGAAGAAGCGCACTACTGGTCAGGCACCATGTTATGCGGTCAAGCGCACGGTGTCACCAGTACACGCTCATAGACCGGTGGGCTATAGACCAGCCTATGAGCTGCCAGAGCCCGTCTGTCCTGAGCTGCCAGAGCCGCCCGTCAGTCAGGATCTGCCAGAGCCGCCCGTCAGTCAGGAGCTGCCAGAGCCGCCCGTCAGTCAGGAGCTGCCAGAGCCGCCCGTCAGTCAGCAGCTGCTAAAAATCATCCTTCATTCCGCCGCTGCCGGAGTCTCCCTTCTATTTGGGACCCACTGAAGGGTCCCCAGTCCGAGGTCGGCGGTGTCTTCTCCATACAGATCTGTTTTGTTTTCATTTCTGTCTTTCGCTTTGTTATTTTGTATTTTCATGTTCAGTGTCTTTTCATTAAAAATGACAAACACTTACCACATTGGTCCGATCTGTCATACTCCTCCTCAGAGGAAGACGAATTTCGTTACACCCACTATAATTGAGTGAAAACCTCCTTCCATCAGCAAGGGCATTGAAGATGAAACGTGGCTGGGTCTTTCAGCATGACAATGACACACCGCCCGGGCAACGAAGGAGCGGCTTCGTAAGAAGCATTTCAAGGTCCTGGAGTGACCTAGCCATTCTCCAGATCTCAACCCAATAGAAAATCTTTGGAGGGAGTTGAAAGTCTGTGTTGCCCAGCAACAGCCCCAAAACATCACTGCTCTAGAGGAGATCTGCATGGAGGAATGGGCCAAAATGGGCCAAAATACCAGCAACAGTGTATTTGTGAAGACTTACAGAAAACGTTTGACCTCTGTCATTGCCAAAAGTATATATCCAAGTATTGAGATAAACTTTTGTTATTGACCAAATACTTATTTTCCACCATCATTTGCAAATAAACTCATTAAAAATCCTACAATGTGATTTTCTGGATTTTTTTTTTTCTCATTTTGTCCGTCATAGTTGAAGTGTACCTATGATGAAAAAACAGGCCTCTCTCATCTTTTTAAGTAGGATAACTTGCACAATTGGTGGCTGACTAAATACTTTTTGCCCCACTGTATGCATTGATTATGTCATATGATAAATATTGGTGATTTTAAGAGCTCAAACACTTATTCTGCAAAAATTACAAGTCAAGTAGTGGGTTATGGTGATTAGTGATAGTACATACACCATAAACATACATAATTTACATACACACATAGTACATAGACCGTAAACATACATCATTTACAGACACACATAGTACATAGACCGTAAACATACATCATTTACAGACACACATAGTACATAGACCGTAAACATACATCATTTACAGACACACATAGTACATAGACCGTAAACATACATCATTTACAGACACACATAGTACATAGACCGTAAACATACATCATTTACAGACACACATAGTACATAGACCGTAAACATACATCATTTACAGACACACATAGTACATAGACCGTAAACATACATCATTTACAGACACACATAGTACATAGACCGTAAACATACATCATTTACAGACACATAGTACATAGACCGTAAACATACATCATTTACAGACACATAGTACATAGACCGTAAACATACATCATTTACAGACACATAGCACATAGACCGTAAACATACATCATTTGCAGACATAGTACATAGACCGTAAACATACATCATTTACAGACACATAGTACATAGACCATAAACATACATTTTACAGAGAGACATAGTACATAGACCATAAACATACATCATTTACAGACAGACACTACATAGACCGTAAACATACATCATTTACAGACACATAGTACATAGGCTGTAAACATACATCATGTACAGACACATAGTACATAAACATACATCATTTACAGACACATAGTACATAGACCGTAAACGTCCCTACTACTTTTTATTTTGTGGCTTTATACATCATTTACAGACACATAGTACATAGACCGTAAACATACATCATTTACAGACACATAGTACATAGACCGTAAACATACATCATTTACAGACACGTGTCAGCTCAGACAGATCCAGCTCAGACAGATCCAGCTCAGACAGATCCAGCTCAGAGGCTTATGAGCGCCACATTTGCAGATTTGAATTTAGAATGGATAATGAATGTGTTTATGCGATGTTCTCTAATCAAACCTCATCGCACTGAATCCTTTCAAACTATAACAAATCCTTCCTATATCGTATTGAAGCCCATGGATCTAGATACGTGTCGAATCGTCCCTACTACTTTTTATTTTGTGGCTTTATGACACAATTTGAATTCAACGATTTGTTTACTTCATTTATGTGGCTCCCTGATGAAACCATAACATCCATTGCTGTTGTTAGTCTTAGCCAACCAGTATTCTATGGCTTAGCACTGTGTTGAATAGATCCCACGATCCGGACATAGTGCCCACGACCACCGTGATGTTTAGCACTGCCCACAGGGTGAAATGGCTTGAAAAGAGTCTGTCCCCTGCTGAAACCACACATAAATATGTCTTGTTCCAAATCACGGGAGGTTAAATTAGCTGCTCCCGAGAAAGCGATGTCCTCGACAACTCTCATTTGAAAGATGTCAGATGGTACCAACTATGCAGACATGCGTAGTTGGAGAAAGTGTATTTTCACATCCAATACCTTTTTTCATTTCCTTTTTTATTTTTCATAACTCAAACATGGCAGATCAATCAGAAGTTACATGATGAAGGCAAATGTCTGTTTCATTGTGTCTGACATGAAGATTAGATGCTTGGCTACACCTAGCACTTTCCATCCCGACCTCATTTGAGCGTTTAATGTGATGCGAAAGCTGTCAGGATTCTCACGCATTGAATCTGTCAGCGCCTTCATAATTGGCACTGCCAACTTGGTAATTGTACCTGAGATTCTATTAGCGTAAAGCAGTTTTGATAGCAGATGATTTTCCTCTGTAATTTCTCAACTGGCCAAACCGAGTTGCCAGTGACTGGATGAGAGTACCATAGTCCTCTTAAACCACACGTCCCCACAAACCAGCTCGTTTGCCCTAAAAACATCTAAGACGAAGGGCTGCTATTATCAGTAAAGAAAACAGGCCACACAGGGCCTATTCATTAGCCTTTAGACAGTGGTGGCCATCTTCTGGCTCCTCTCCTGCTATTCCATCAGCAGCTTAGCAACCGCATGAACAAAAAGCAGTGTGGTAGTCACTGCCAGTGAGTGTGTGTGGTACTGGTCGTAAAAGAAAGAAGAAGACAAAGCACTCTACAGCACGCTGGCTCGAGCAGGTTAAGGGTTTCTTCAGTGCTGGACCAACCACTAGAATGCACTTGCAGTGGTTGTATGATGTGGATGTTGCATGCGTATTAGCAGGGTTTGTATTAGAAGTCTACCGATTATGATTTTTCAACGCCGATACCGATTATTGGAGGACCAAAAAAAGCAGATTCTGATTAATCTGACACGTTCTTTTTTTTATATATATTTATTTATTTGTAATAATGACAATTACAACAATACTGAATGAACACTTTTATTTTAACTTAATATAATACCTCAATCAAATCAATTTAGCATCAAATAAATAATGAAACATGTTCAATTTGGTTTAAATAATGCAAAAACAAATTGTTGGAGAAGAAAGTAAAAGTGCAATATGTGCCATGTAAAAAAAGCTACGTTTTGAGTTCCTTGCTCAGAACATGAGAACATTTTTTTTTAACATGAGTCTTCAATATTCCCAGGTAAGAAGTTTTAGGTTGAGGTTATTATAGGAATTATAGGACAATTTCTCTCTATACCATTTGTATTTCATATACCTTTGACTATTGGATGTTCTTATAGGCAGTGTAACAGTATAGCTTCCGTCCCTCTCCTCGCCCCTACCTGGGCTCGAACTAGGAACACATCGACAACAGCCACCCTCGAAGCATCGTTACCCATCGCTCCACAAAATCTGCGGCCCTTGCAGGGCAAGGGGAACAACTACTAGCCTTAGGTCATTAATATGGTCAAATCCGGAAACTATCATTTTGAAAATAAAACATTTATTTCAGTGAAATACGGAAGTGTTCCGTATTTAATCTAACAGATGGCATCCCTGAATCTAAATATTGTACAAATATTTTTTTTAACCTTTATTTTACTAGGCAAGTCAGTTAAGAACAAATTCTTATTTTCAATGACAGTCTAGGAACAGTGGGTTAACTGCCTGTTCTGGGGCAGAACGACAGATTTTGTACCTTGTCAGCTCGGAGATTTGAACTTGCAACCTTTCGGTTACGAGTCCAATGCTCTAACCACTAGGCTACCCTGCCGCCCCTTCAATGTTATGTCATAATTATGTACAATTCTGTCAAAATAATTACGGCCTTTCTAGGAATAAATGGACTTCACACAGTTCGCAATGAGCCAGGCGGCCCAAACTGCTGCATATACCCTGACTCTGCTTGCACGGAACACAAGAGAAGTGACAATTTCCCTAGTTATAAGAAATTCATGTTAGCAGGCAATATTAACTAAATATGCAGGTTAAAAATTATATACTTGTGTATTGATTTTAAAGAAAGGCATTGATTTTTATGGTTAGGTACACTGGTGCAATGACAGTGCTTTTTTCAAGGCCAATGTGCTTGTTAAATCATCACCCGTAGGCTGTGATTCAATGAGAAATTTGCAGGCACCGCATTGATTATATGCAACGCAGGACACGCTAGATAAACTAGTAATATCATCAACCATGTGTAGTTAACTAGTGATTATGTTGAGATTGATTGTTTTTTATAAGATAAGTTTAATGCTAGCTAGCACCCTACCTTGGCTTCTTGCTGCCCTCGCGTAACAGGTAGTCAGCCTGCCACGCAGGCTCCTCGTGGAGTGCAATGTAAGGCAGGTGGTTAGAGCGTTGGACAGGTAGCCAGAAGGTTGCAAAAACGAATCCCCGAGCTGAACAAGGCAGTTAACACACTGTTCCTAGGCCGTCATTGAAAAGAAGAATGTGTTCTTAACTGACTTGCCTAGTTAAATAAAGGTGTAAAAAACAAAACAATGTAAATCGGTGTCCAAAAATACCGATTACCGATTGTTATGAAAACTTGAAATCGGCCCTAATTAATCGGCCATTCCGATGAATTGGTCAACCTCTAGTTTTTATACAGTAAGCCTTCTTACCATCTCACTGATGTATGAGGCTTGTTTGACCTTTGACTGTCAGTATGGTGCGTATGGTGCGTTTCCTAGGTGTGCTCTGCCCTGGAAGATGACAGTAGCCTATCTTGGGAAAGCTCAATAGCATTAGGTGGTCTGGAAAGTCAATATATATAAAAAATATTTTAAAAAATAAAAGGAGTTCTTAACAGGGCATGTTTTTTTTTCCCCTCGATTACCCAAACGATGAAAATAAAACCTAATATAACTCAAACGGAAAGCAAGGACACACTTTGAAGGAGTTCCTAATAGGAGAATATTTGTTTCTCTTGAAGGTGACTTCTAGTGTGAATCAAAGAGAATGCAGCTGAGATAATAGACTTGCGATCCCTTTCTCTTCTGGCGATGGAGGGAATCAATGGAGCCTTATGCTTCAGGGCTCTATACACAGTTGATGGCCTCCCACTACCTACGTACTCTAGAATTAGAGTTTAAAGCTTAGCGATTGGAAGTCCAGGAAGAGATGCCACGACGGCTTCTTTTCTATTCCCCAGATTAATAGGGCCTGTCACGCACGCAAATGGAGAGGACCTCATCTTCCCCTGACTGTAATTATATCACAGCGACTATTCACTGAGTAGAGAGAGAAAAGCCCATTGGGCTACTCACCACAGAGACCCCACAATGGATAAATCAATGCCACTGTATCTCAGTGTGAGGAGAGGCGAGAAGAATGGAATTCTTTATTGGAAATGCTGTGGAAACCTGGGGAGGGTGGGGGGACGAGGCTGGGTCAAATGGTTTCTTAGGGAGTCCTTAGCCACAGACATGCCATTTCAAGCGGCCTCGTCTCAGTAGGTGTCGTAAAGTCCATCTTTTTTTACATTTTTGACTTAGTTTGGTTAATTTCTGTGGAATACAGACTCAGGAAATAGCCAGGCTCCCCCGGGGAGCATGAAGAGGAAAGTCCCCTCTGCCTCTCTCGAACCTGTCCACCCGATCACCCCCACACTTTCACATTTGCCTGTTGTCTTTTTTGGGGGGTTTTGTCTTACACAGTCTAGACAGTCTAGTGCATTTTAGAGTTGAATAGCACCGACTACAGATACGCATGCTTCTTAGAGCATCTCAAAGTCTAAATTCAATATAGAATCAGTTTGACAAGGTGAAAAAAAACTATTATTTTACTTTTGATGAGAATTCTATTGTCCTCGTCAGGAGCCCATAGGTGGTAGAGCTTTCGTCTCTGTACCAATCTTAAGACTGCATTCCGCTAAGGGAATTCTCTCCACATCGGTTGGCTACATTGGTGACCAGTGTGGGATCCTTTTGATACACCTACGGGGCCTGGGCAGATGAATGCACCTAGAGAGAGAGAGGCGGATGCTAAAGCATCTACTGTCTCCATCAGAGGCTCAGGCTTTTGGCATAGATGGTAAAGCACTCATTTCAGGATGGCAACCTTGTAAGATTCTGCCCTCCAATGCACTTCTATTTATGTTTACTGTACATTGATTGGTAGGTTACACTACTGTACATTTTGATACTTCAACTACTGCCTGAGACACCTTTGCTATTTGTTTCCGTACTCAGTAAATGGTAAAACACTAAATGTGATGTACTTTGCTCGAGTGTATGCTAAATATAAAATATAAATGCAACATGTAAAGTGTTAGTCCCATGTTTCATGAGCTGAACTTAAAGATCCCAGGATTGTTCCATACGCACATAAAGCTTATTTCTCTGAAATGTTGTGTACACATTTGTTTACATCCCTGTTAGAGAGAATGTATCCTTTCACAAAATAATCCATCCACCTGACAGGTGTGGCATTAAACAGCGTGATCATTACAAAGGTGTACCTTGTGTTGGGGACAATGAAAGCCACTCTAAAAATGTGCAATTTTGTCACACAATGCCACAGTGCATGCAATTGGCATGCTGACTGCAGGAATGTCCACCAGAGCTGTTGCCAGATAATTTAATGTTCATATATCTACCATAAGCCACCTCCAACATCGTTTTAGAGAATTTGGCATAACGTCCAACCGGCCTCACAACCGCAGACCATGTGTAACCACGCCAGCCCAGGACCTCCACATCCAGCTTCTTCACCTGCGGGATTCTCTGAGGCCAGCCAGCCGGACAGCTGATGAATCTGTGAGTTTGACCAACCAAAGAATATCTGGGCACACTGTCAAAAAACATCTCAGGGAAGCTAAAATGCTTGCTTGTTGTCCTCAACAGGGTCTTGACCTGACTGCAGTTTGGCGCTGTAACCGACCTCAGTGGGCAAATGCTCACCTTCGATGGCCACTGGCACATTGGAGAAGTATGCTCTTCACGGATGAATCACAGTTTCAACTGTACCAGACAGATGGTTTCATGTTGGCAAGCGGTTTGCTGATGTCAACGTTGTGAAGAGAGTGCCCCATGGTGGCGGTGGGGTTATGGTATGGGCGGGCATAAGCTACGGACAATGAACACAATTGCATTTCGTTGATGGCAATTTGAATGCACAGAGAGACCGTGATGAGATCCGGTCGTGCCATTCATCCGCCGCCATCACCTCATGTTTCATGTTAATGCACGGCCCCATGTTGCAAAGATCTGTGCACAATCCTGAAAGTTGAAAATCTCCCAGTTCTTCCATGTTCTGCATACTCACCAGACATGTCACCCATTGAGCATGTTTGGCTTGCTCTGGATCGACGTGTACGACAGCGTGTTCCAGTTCCCGGCAATATCCAGCAACTTCACACAGCCATTGAAAAGGTGTGGGACAACATTCCACAGGCCACAATCAACAGCCTGATTAACTCTGTGTGAAGGAGATGTGTCATGCTGCATGAGGCAAATGGTGATCACACCAGATATTCAGTGGTTTTCTGATCCACGCCCCTAACTTTTTAAAAAGCTATTTATGGCCATTTGTGAAATCCATAGATGCCTAATGAAGCCTAATGAATTTATTCCAGTAGGCTGATTTTCTTATATGAACTATAACTCAGTAAAATCTTTTAAATGGTTGTGTGTTGCGTTGTTATATTTTTGTTAATTTTCTACAGGAATCGTACATTACGGAAAACATGCCTCATACTGTCATAGTTAGTAATAAAATAATGGATTGGCAAGAATTTGGCACTGTCAAATCTTAGAGAGTTATGGACGGTATCCCTAATTATGGTGGAATGAAGGTGGAACTCTTGATTTTGGAAACGTTTTGAGACAATTTAATAATTTCCATAAATCAAGTGTAATTAGTGCTCTAACTGTAGATTAGAAATAGTGTTTTATTTACAGATGAAGGTGCTGCTACAGGACTGGAGAAGTCTCATCCCTCACAGGAGGGTGAAAGATTAATATTTAAAGGGCCCTATAAAACCAGTTTTATTAACTGCATGATTTCACTCTCATAGTCACAATCTTAATAGAAAAAAGTCCACAACAATCCTTAAACCACATTAGGAGACCACTTTTGAGGTCTGTGAAAAATCTAAGACATTTAGATTTTTGGGTGTAGTTATTCCCCTTTTATTTCAAGTGTGCACCAGCCAGAGATCATTGTTTGGTTCACAATGTTTCAATAGCACTGGTGATTGCAGAGTTTGCAAAACAAATAGCCACTTGATGTCAATGATCATATAATTCTGCCAGGTAGGCATAAGCTACTTTGTAGTTCACGTTTAATTGTGAAGTCTTTTGGGAAAACCTTTCCATCTCTACCAGAAGAAGGTTATCAATAGCATCATTGTGCAACACACACACACACACACACACACACACACACACACACACACACACACACACACACACACACACACACACACACACACACACACACACACACACACACACACACACACACACACACACACACACACACACACACAGTTCAGGAGTCAAAAATAATTGACAAGTTGTATGGACTCACTCTGTGTGCAATAATAGTGTTTAAGATCACAATTTTTATGACTACCTCATCTCTGAATCCCACACATACAATTATCTGTAAGGTCCTCCAGTCGAGCAGTGATTTTCAGACAAAGATTCAACCACAAAGACCAGGTAGGTGTTCCAATGCCTTGCAAAGAAGGGCACCTTTTGGTAGATGGGTAAAAATGCCCTTTGAGCATGGTGAAGTTATTCATTATAGGAGAGAACTAAGGATGGATCAACAGCATTGTAGTTACTCCACAATACAGAATCAAAATATTCCCGAATAATCCATCCTGTTTGCAATAAGGCACTAAAGTAAAGCTGGGGTTTTATAAAAAGAAACGGAATAGAGCTAAGCACAGGAATAATCCTAGAGGAAAATCTGGCTCAGTCTGCTTTCCAACAGACACAGGTAGAATAATATTAAATGGTGGGCTGACAGGTTTGTTATCGTTGGAACTTCTGATTGCCGCTTAACAGTAGCTTTTTCTCATAACCTTAAACACAAGTCCAAATATACACTTGAGTTGCTTACCAGGACGACATTGAATGTTCCTGAGTGGAATAGTTACAGTTTGACATAAATCGTCTCGAAAATCTATGGCAAGTCATGAAAATGGCTGTTTAGCAATGGGCAACAACAAACTCGACAGATCTTGGAAGAATATTTGAAAGAATGTGGAAATATTGTGCAAAGCTCTTAAACTTACCCCGAAAGACTCACAGCTGTAATCACTGCCAAAGGTGAATGTAATATGTGTTGAATTTAAAATACATTTGCAAAAATGTGTAAAAACAAGTTTTCACTTTTTGTCTTCATGGTGTATTGTGTGTAGATGTGTAGGGTGCTGTCTTTCAGATGGGACGTTAAACGGCTGTCTTGACTCTCTGTGGTCACTAAAGATCCCATGGCACTTGTCGTAAGAGTAGGGGTGTTAACCCCGGTGTCCTGGCTAAATTCCCAATCTGTCCCTCATACCATCATGGCCACCTAATCATCCTCAGCTTACACTTGGCTCATTCATCCCTCCCCTCCTCTTCCCTGTAACTATTCCCCAGGTCATTGCTGTAAATGAGAACGTGTTCCCAGTCAACTTACCTGGTAAAATAACGGTAAAATAAAAGATGGGTGAGAGAAATCAATTGAATCCATCTTGAAATCAGGCTGAAAAACATATTGATTTCACTGACATTCGAACATACCCTCTTTCCATTGTCAAGGAAATCTAGCTTTTTCTCTCTTGGACAAATCTACTTTTATTGCTCAAATCCCCTTGGTTGTAGACTATACCTTGTCCCTCGGCCGCCCCCCTTCTCTGCCGCTGCACATTTCATTTCCTAAACCTCCCCCTCTCTGCCGCTGCACCTTTCATTTCCTAAACCGCCCCCTCTCTGCCACTGCACCTTTCATTTCCTAAACCGCCCCCTCTCTGCCGCTGCACCTTTCATTTCCTAAACCGCCCCCTCTCTGCCGCTGCACCTTTCATTTCCTAAACCGCCCCCCCTCTCTGCCGCTGCACCTTTCATTTCCTAAACCGCCCCCTCTCTGCCGCTGCACCTTTCATTTCCTAAACCGCCCCCCTCTCTGCCGCTGCACCTTTCATTTCCTAAACCGCCCCCTCTCTGCCACTGCACCTTTCATTTCCTAAACCGCCCCCTCTCTGCCGCTGCACCTTTCATTTCCTAAACCGCCCCCTCTCTGCCGCTGCAGCTTTCATTTCCTAAACCGCCCCCCTCTCTGCCACTGCACCTTTCATTTCCTAAACCGCCCCCCTCTCTGCCGCTGCACCTTTCATTTCCTAAACCGCCCCCCTCTCTGCCGCTGCACCTTTCATTTCCTAAACCGCCCCCCTCTCTGCCGCTGCACCTTTCATTTCCTAAACCGCCCCCCTCTCTGCCGCTGCACCTTTCATTTCCTAAACCGCCCCCCTCTCTGCCGCTGCACCTTTCATTTCCTAAACCGCCCCCCTCTCTGCCGCTGCACCTTTCATTTCCTAAACCGCCCCCTCTCTGCCGCTGCACATTTCATTTCCTAAACCGCCCCCTCTCTGCCGCTGCACCTTTCATTTCCTAAACCGCCCCCTCTCTGCCGCTGCACCTTTCATTTACTAAACCGCCCCCTCTCTGCCGCTGCACCTTTCATTTCCTAAACCGCCCCCTCTCTGCCGCTGCACCTTTCATTTCCTAAACCGCCCCCCTCTCTGCCGCTGCATCTTTCATTTCCTAAACCGCCCACCTCTCTGCCGCTGCACCTTTCATTTCCTAAACCGCCCCCCCTCTCTGCCGCTGCACCTTTCATTTCCTAAACCGCCCCCTCTCTGCCGCTGCACCTTTCATTTCCTAAACCGCCCCCCTCTCTGCCGCTGCACCTTTCATTTCCTAAACCGCCCCCTCTCTGCCGCTGCACCTTTCATTTCCTAAACCGCCCCCCTCTCTGCCGCTGCACCTTTCATTTCCTAAACCGCCCCCTCTCTCTGCCGCTGCACCTTTCATTTCCTAAACCGCCCCCTCTCTGCCGCTGCACCTTTCATTTCCTAAACCGCCCCCTCTCTGCCGCTGCACCTTTCATTTCCTAAACCGCCCCCCTCTCTGCCGCTGCACCTTTCATTTCCTAAACCGCCCCCCCTCTGCCGCTGCACCTTTCATTTCCTAAACCGCCCCCCCTCTCTGCCGCTGCACCTTTCATTTCCTAAACCGCCCCCCCTCTCTGCCGCTGCACCTTTCATTTCCTAAACCGCCCCCCCTCTCTGCCGCTGCACCTTTCATTTCCTAAACCGCCCGCTGACAAAGCCAGGGCTTGTTTGGCCCAGCTGGCAGTAAGATATGATGCTCATTAAGAGGGAGGGAGGGCGAAAAGGGAGGGAGACAGAGAGACTGGAGGGGGAGAAAGGGAGGAAACAGTAGGGTAGAGAGAAATGGAGAGGGAGAAGGAGAGAGAGAGAGAGAGAGAGAGAAAAAAAAAAAGGGTGAGATAACAGAACCCTCCTCCCTCCCGCCTGGCTTTCCTGGGTCTAAGATCATGGTGGAATCAGAGGGGATCTCACTCAGACCCCTGACCTGTTGACCTGTCAATCACAATAGCTCCAGGAGATGTTGTAGTTGAGAGGGTAAGGAGTTGTTTTTACATGGAATGTGTCACAAGTGTATGAGTCAGTCCTTGAGATTCCAAGGTTTATGTTGTGATGAGAGCTGTGTGTGTCGTCTCTGAGGCAGCACACACACATGTTTGTTTTACTATCATTGCGTGGACCAAACAACTGATTCCCATTCAAAATCCTATTTTCCTTAAACCTTTAACCTAACCTTAACTTTAACCTCAAACCTAACCCCCAAAGTCTAAAAATAGCCTTTGTCCTTGTAGGGACCGAAGAAATGTAGAACCAAAAACACACACGTTAATAGGTAGGACACAATACACAGCTGGACACAGGTACTTGTACATTCAACACACCCGATGCAAAGCACCATGCACTGTGGAGGATCACAGTCGGGCCTAATGCATTCATAGTAGTGAGACTGTCTGTAACTCTTCAAAAGGCTGTCGGCTGTGGAAGGAAGCATCAGAGAGTCTTTATCAGTCAAGGATGAACACAAAGAAGCCGGTTCGGTGTGTTTTAATGGTCAGTCTAACGTTCAGCTCAGGGCTGAACAAGTGCCCTGTATCGTCAGCCGTAGTGCATTTAGTCATATCTGGGAGGACAAAATCTGGAATTCCATTTTTAGTCGACCCTACAGATAGTATTTAATTTGATTGGAAGGGAGCAAACCTCCCAGTTCCTTCACAATTACTTAATTGAAATAAATTGACTCCATCCATCAATTTAGTGATCACTCTCGCCCAGGGCTCTAAAGTGCGGCCAACTTAGTCCTATATGTGACAATATATTTTGCTGTGCGAACTGCAGTTTTAATTTAGGAGCACCAATGCAATTGAATACACACACACACGCGCGCACACGCACACACACTGAGTATACAAAACATTAAGAACACCTGAGTTGTGTTCGAATACCCATACTAACATACTGTATACTACATACTTAATGAATATATACTATTAGTTCATTTTAGTATCCTTTCAGTTGAGCGTACTGGTGCTATGCTTGTCTCCCGCAAGTTGATGCTGTTGCTATTTTATTTTATTTAAGGTGGTGGATCAGCTCTAATATTGCAGATATATTGTACAGTTGAAGTCTGAAGTTCACATACACCTTATCCAAATACATTTAAACTCAGTTTTTCACAATTCCTGACATTTAATCCTAGTAAATATTCCCTGTCTTAGATCAGTTCGGGCAAAAACCAAAATGTGCACCCCATGGGGTCCCCAGGAACGAGTTTTTAAACGCTGATCTACAGGAACATTGTGTAGAAAAATCCATGCCAAATGCAATGTCGGTGGGTAAGAGGAAGGCAATGTAGGTGGGTAAGAGGAAGGCAATGTAGGTGGGTAAGAGGCAGGCAATGTCGGTGGGTAAGAGGCAGGCAATGTCGGTGGGTAAGAGGCAGGCAATGTCGGTGGGTAAGAGGAAGGCAATGTAGGTGGGTAAGAGGAAGGCAATGTAGGTGGGTAAGAGGAAGGCAATGTAGGTGGGTAAGAGGAAGGCAATGTAGGTGGGTAAGAGGAAGGCAATGTAGGTGGGTAAGAGGAAGGCAATGTCGGTGGGTAAGAGGAAGGCAATGTCGGTGGGTAAGAGGAAGGCAATGTCGGTGGGTAAGAGGAAGGCAATGTCGGTGGGTAAGAGGAAGGCAATGTCGGTGGGTAAGAGGAAGGCAATGTCGGTGGGTAAGATGAAGGCAATGTCAGTGGGTAAGATGAAGGCAATGTCGGTGGGTAAGATGAAGGCAATGTCAGTGGGTAAGAGGAAGGCAATGTCGGTGGGTAAGAGGAAGGCAATGTCGGTGAGTAAGAGGAAGGCAATGTCGGTGGGTAAGAGGAAGGCAATGTCGGTGGGTAAGGGAAGGCAATGTCGGTGGGTAAGAGGAAGGCAATGTCCAGTGGGTAAGAGGAAGGCAATGTTGGTGAGTAAGAGGAAGGCAATGTTGGTGAGTAAGAGGAAGGCAATGTCGGTGAGTAAAGAGGAAGGCAATGTCGGTGAGTAAGAGGAAGGCAATGTCGGTGGGTAAGAGAAGGCAATGTCGGTGAGTAAGAGGAAGGCAATGTCGGTGGGTAAGAGGAAGGCAATGTTGGTGGGTAAGAGGAAGGCAATGTTGGTGGGTAAGAGGAAGGCAATGTCGGTGAGTAAGAGGAAGGCAATGTCGGTGGGTAAGAGGAAGGCAATGTCGGTGGGTAAGAGGCAGGCAATGTCGGTGGGTAAGAGGAAGGCAATGTCGGTGGGTAAGAGGAAGGCAATGTCGGTGGGTAAGAGGAAGGCAATGTCGGTGGGTAAGAGGAAGGCAATGTCGGTGGGTAAGAGGAAGGCAATGTCGGTGGGTAAGAGGAAGGCAATGTCGGTGGGTAAGAGGAAGGCAATGTCGGTGGGTAAGAGGAAGGCAATGTCGGTGGGTAAGAGGAAGGCAATGTCGGTGGGTAAGAGGCAGGCAATGTCGGTGGGTAAGAGGCAGGCAATGTCGGTGGGTAAGAGGCAGGCAATGTCGGTGGGTAAGAGGAAGGCAATGTCGGTGAGTAAGAGGAAGGCAATGTCGGTGTCAGTTATTTTCCCTGTATCGTCCCAGTTCTACTCCGCATTTTGAAAGTTGTAGTGTGTCGCTGTGTGCTCAACACACAAATGTTGAGGTAATGTTGAAATGATGATAACATATCAGGTTTTGAGAAGAGAGTCTCAAAAAGATCAAGGGTTTTTCACCCTTAGTGTGATAAGAGTGGTTTACGCTGACGCAATACAAACTACAGTATATGCCTACTGATAACATTTATTAACTGCTAAGTCAACCCCATGCGTGTTTAAACCATAGATTGCCATAGCCAGATGAAAGTTGCATGGAGAACAGGGAAGTAAATGCTGGCACGTGCACAGATACGGAACTACCTGTGCAGAGCATATGCCCCTTTGCCCTTCCAGTCTCAAGTGCCCATTTCGGGAGAGGTATAATTTCCCAATGCTGTTTATTTTTTTGGTTTCCATTTTTTGTTGTTGTTCTGAACCTACAACACACAATCATCATTAAATGTAACGGACCGCCTTGGTTTGGTCTTCTGTAGCAACATTTGAAATTGTGTTTTTTTACATTGGAAAAAAGTAGACACTCAGAGCTACAAAATACTGCAATTGAAGTCGGGAGTTTACATACACCTTAGCCAAATACATTTAAACTCAGTTTTTCACAACAACATTTAATCCTAGTAAAAATTCCCCGTCTTAGGTCAGTTAGGATCATCACTTTATTTTAAGAATGTGAAATGTCAGAATAATTGTAGAGAGAATTATTTAGTTCAGATTTTATTTCACATTTCCAGTGGGCCAGAAGTTTACATACACCCAATTAGAATTTTGTAGCATTGCCTTTAAATTATTTATCCTGGGTCAAACGTTTCATGTGACCTTCCAAAAGCTTCCCACAATAAGTTGGGTGAATTTTGGCCCATTCCTCTTGACAGAGCTGGTGTAACTGAGTCAGGTTTGTAGGCCTCCTTGCTCGCACATGCATGTTCTGTTCTGCCCCAAATTTTCTATAGGATTGTGATGACCACTCCAATACCTTGACTTTGTTGTCCTTAAGCCATTTTGCCACAACTTTAGAAGTATGCTTGCAGTCATTGTCCATTTGGAAGACCCATTTGCGACCAAGTTTTAACTTCCTGACTGATGTCTTGAGATGTTGCTTCAATATATCCGCATAATTTTCCTACCTCATGAAGCCATCTATTTTGTGAAGTGCACCAGCCCCTTCTGCAGCAAAGAACCCCTACAACATGATGCTGCCACCCCCGTGCTTCACAGTTGGGATGGTGTTCTTCGGCTTGCAAGCCTCCTACTTTTTCCTCCAAACATAACGATGGTCATTATGGCCAAACAGTTATATTTTTGATTCATCAGACCGGAGGACATTTCTCCAAAAAGTATGATCTTTGTCCCCATGTGTAGGTGCAAACCGTAGTCTGGCTTTTTTATGGCGGCTTTGGAGCAGTGGATTCTTCCTTGCTGAGCGGCCTTTTAGGTTATGTCAATATAGGACTCATTTTACTGTGGATATAGACACTTTTGTACCTGTTTCCTCCAGCATCTTCACAAGGTCCTGTGCTGTTGTTCTGAGATTGATTTGCACTTTTCACACCAAAGTAAATTCATCTCTAGAAGACAGAACGCGTCTCCTTCCTGAGCTTTATGCCGGCTGTGTGGTCCCATGGTGTTTATACTTGTGTACTATTGTTTGTACAGGTGAGCGTGGTACCTTCAGGCATTTGGAAATTGCTCCCAAGGATGAACCAGACTTGTGGAGGTCTACAATTTTTTTGCTGAGGTCTTGCCTGATTTCTTTTGATTGTCCCATGATGTCAAGCAAAGACGCACTGAGTTTGAAGGTAGGCCTTGAAATACATCCACAGGTACACCTCCAATTGACTCATGTGATGTAAATTAGCCTTTCAGAAGCTTCTAAAGCCATGGTCTACAACCACTCAGCATTGTTCACCCTCTTAAGCCAGTCCCACCCATCTCTTTAAGGTTTCACATGTGAGGTCATGTGCTAAAGGTCATGTAGTGTGGTAATGATTAAGACTAAAAGTGGTCAAATTAGTAGCCTACAATAAGGAAAAATTCAACGTGAACAAAGTTTCCAGAAGAAAAATATTTTACTAAAATTAGATGACGTTTACCCAGACACACTTGTCTGAATTGATGGGTCATGTGAATGAAATGCTATAACCAATCCCCAGACACATCTTGCTCATTGGATGGGTCTCTACAGAAGGTGTAAACAGTACAGCCAAATGGTTACTTCTATAGTAGCAATATCAGAAATATACTGTGTCAATGTAAAGAAAAAATGAAAAGTGTCAATGCCAGTAGAGAAAGAACAAAATAATATACCGTATGTACAGTTGGTCACGAAGGCAACATCCACCCGTAGCACGTGCTCCAGCAGGTGTATCTCACTGATCATCCCTAAAGCCAACACCTCATTTGGCCTCCTTTCCTTCCAGTTCTCTGCTGCCTGCGACTGGAACGAATTGCAAAAATCGTTGAAGTTGGAGACTTTTATCTCCCTCACCAATTTTAAACATCTGCTATCTGAGCAGCTAACCGATTGCTGCAGCTGTACATAGTCCATCGGTAAATAGCCCACCCAATTTACCTACCTCATCCCCATACTGTTTTTAATTATTTACTTTTCTGCTCTTTTGCACACCAGTATCTCTACCTGCACATGACCATCTGATCATTTATCACTCCAATGTTAATCTGCTAAATTGTAATTATTTTCCTACCTCCTCATGCCTTTTGCACACAATGTATATAGACTCTTTAAAATAGAATATACAAATATAAAAAATCTACTGTGTTATTGACTTGTTTATTGTTTACTCCATGTGTAACTCTGTGTTGTTGTCTGTTCACACTGCTATGCTTTATCTTGGCCAGGTCGCAGTTGTAAATGAGAACTTGTTCTCAACTAGCATACCTTGTTAAGTAGGTGAAAGGTGAAATAAAAAAAAATAAAAAACAAGAACAATACCAATAACCATATCAGTGATACTGGTGAAAGATGATGTAGTTGTCTGCATACAATCTGTGGTAAAGTGTCTGAGCAGCAGGATTGAAAAATGTTTAGTAGCAGCAACGTATTAGGAGAGAGTCCTGTGAATGTCCATAGAGGCACTGCAGATGGTGCTGATGACTGGGAACTATCCTCCAGTGATTAACTGGTCAGTCTGAACAACGCATGAACAAGGGAATCTATATTGGGACATCCTGTTTCTGTCCTGCCCTTGACTTTGGTGCAGGGCATGTGACGTCTCTATAGCCTCTTTGTTGCAATACTCCCTGATCTTCTCAAAAAGGTAAGTTTGTCTCGCTGTGTCCAATCCAGGTGGTGCTTGTACAGGCACACCATCCTTGAGGGGAAATTATGTCAGTGTTAGTAGCAGCTGAAACCTGATGATGCGGTTCAGACAACAATGCTTTCCATCCAATCCTGCAAACCCGCTACATGTAGGCCGTATGATGAGTAACATGATATATCTCTAGTTGATTCTGCTCTGGACTCCAGAGAAGTAACATGATATATCCCTAGTTGATTCTGCTCTGGACTCCAGAGAAGTAACATGATATATCCCTAGTTGATTCTGCTCTGGACTCCAGAGAAGTAACATGAATTATCCCTAGTTGATTCTGCTCTAGACTCCAGAGAAGTGACATGATATATCCCTAGTTGATTCTGCTCTGGACTCTAGATAAGTGACATGATATATCCCTAGTTGATTCTGCTCTGGACCCCAGAGAAGTAACATGAATTATCCTAGTTGATTCTGCTCTGGACTCCAGAGAAGTAACATGATATATCCCTAGTTGATTCTGCTCTGGACCCCAGAGAAGTAACATGATATATCCCTAGTTGATTCTGCTCTGGACTCCAGAGAAGTAACATGATATATCCCTAGTTGATTCTGCTCTGGACTCCAGAGAAGTAACATGATATATCCCTAGTTGATTCTGCTCTGGACTCCAGAGAAGTAACATGATATATCCCTAGTTGATTCTGCTCTGGACTCCAGAGAAGTGACATTACATTTACATTTAAGTCATTTAGCAGACGCTCTTATCCAGAGCGACTTACAAATTGGTGCATTCACCTTATGACATCCAGTGGAACAGCCACTTTACAATAGTGCATCTAAATCTTTTAGGGGGGGGTGAGAAGGATTACTTATCCTATCCTAGGTATTCCTTAAAGAGGTGGGGTTTCAGGTGTCTCCGGAAGGTGGTGATTGACTCCGCTGTCCTGGCGTCGTGAGGAGTTTGTTCCACCAGTGGGGGGCCAGAGCAGCGAACAGTTTTGACTGGGCTGAGCGGGAACTGTACTTCCTCAGTGGTAGGGAAGCGAGCAGGCCAGAGGTGGATGAACGCAGTGCCCTTGTTTGGGTGTAGGGCCTGATCAGAGCCTGGAGGTACTGAGGTGCCGTTCCCCTCACAGCTCCGTAGGCAAGCACCATGGATGGGGAAGAAATGTAGCGCTATAGATATACGGGATGCTCTAGAGATAACAGGAATGACTTAAAGTCGTGAATGATCAATGACTGTGGAGTTAATAATAATAATAATATATGACATTTAGCAGACGCTTTTATCCAAAGCGACTTAGTCATGTGTGCATACATTCTACGTATGGGTGGTCCCGGGAATCGAACCCACTACCCTGGCGTTACAAGCGCCATGCTCTACCAACTGTGCCACAGAAGGAGTTGTCCAATATGCTGCACTTAGAATTGAGTTGTAGGCGATGTTTGGCGCAAAATAGAATGTTTACATTCTATTGCCATGGAGAAATGGAATGTGTAGAACCTGTATAATTGGGTATGCTTCTATGTCTTTATTTTGTGAAAGATTAAAGTCATAAACATTAAACATTGTCATAATGTGTATATGAGGACGTAGGAGCCCTTCCAGATTCATGACGCGATTATCCAGGTGCATGTTGCTTAGACCTACTAATCCAACCTTGTGTTATCCTGTTGTGCGCCTTGAGTGTCCTCTTAAGCACATTATTCCAATATTTCCGAGCTCTGAATTGATACAAGGAACACTTTTGCAAAGATATTCGGTTAAAAAAAGAGTATGAATGACAATAAACGTATGACTTGGATTGTATGCACAATAGTGTAGTAAACAATATTGCTCAGCGTGGGAACTTTTGGTGTTTGGAAAGTATCCGTTATAATTCTCCATGGCACGTATCACTTCGTTGTCTTGTTGGTAATAGTAAAGATGTATGACAGTCCGTCCGCATTGTAATAGTTTAAAAGTTGTTTTTAATTTTGTTTCTCACATTAAACAGTAAAGTGCATTTATGTTGTGTAATTGTGTGCAAGTGTGTGTTACGCCCCTGAAAACAGGGGAGAAATAATCACGAGAGTGATACGGTGTTGTATTCTCAAGTCAACATTTAGTTCAATCATTTCACAAAAGTAACACATTACATAACAGAAAACCCATTATACAAATAACACAGCAAAATATCTTATTAACAACACGCATGTTCATTCACAATGGACATGAAATGGCAGCTACTCTCAGTACGACGCTATCCTTCACTTCAACCGAGCAGGGCTAACATTACTCTCTTCAAACTTAACTCTAACTTCCCCAAGACGTTACTAAAACACACCTTAAACACTCTTGACATGTTCGCTAGTTATAACATTTATGAGAAAAGACCGCGAATTTCCCCAGGAATATGCGTGGAGAACAGAGCAATCGATCTCCGGCTCATAGATTAAGAGCATTTCGTAGATCACAGATTAACACTTTTAGGCACCACAAAATAAAGTAATCAATATAACGTTTACACATTACTCTCACAATTCGTACCCTTTGACAGATTTGAACTTTAACACAATTATATGACTTATCAATCTCTATCAACTAATACTGAATGCATCTTTTTAACCTTAGATGTTTTAAGATCCTCACATAACTTACTAATACTTTTCAATGTATAACAGGCTATGAATATGTCCTTTAACCTGTCACACTCTCCCCGACAAAATAAATGTTGTCCCAACATTACCAACATTGTCTTCTTCAACAGTTTGTATGCACTGGACCTAGAAAATCCTCTTCTGTAAGGTAGTACTTGAGCAGAAGTCACGGGTCACAGTTCAAATATAACTAACAAGTTATATTCACAGTCCATATCTGTTGACCAGCTATATAACATAAGCAGTATTTTCTCATACTATTGATCAACAGTCCATCGATTTGAATGATCTATATGCATAGTCTGTAAATTGTCTCTTTTGACAGTCTGTGAAATCTGACAGTAGTCCATGGTCAAACATGTCAACTCTGTAGCCTCATGTTTGCTGAAGCCCATACATGTAAGGTGGCTGAAAGTAACATTGCTGTAGTGATGGCAGCCATGGAACCAGTCCTGGTGCAGAGTAGACAGGGAACAACTGTGGCTGTGGCTGTATACTGCAGCAGGAAGGATACCAAGCTGATCATAGGTGATACGTCTTGGAGGGTGTCTCTCTCTTTGTGGCAGCTGGTAGGCTGGTTCCTCAGGTTCAGAAGCATCAGTATATGAAGGAAAGGCACTTGGTGGACGATCATCAGGCAAATTTTCAGCAGGCAGGTCTTTAACTGTTGTTGTCTCCTCCAGCCGCTTTTCAACAAGAGGCTGTGCTGGTAGCGTATCAGGGACTGGCACTGCAACTGTCTGTTTCACTGTTGAGGGCCTGTGTTCCCACTCTCTCGCTGGTTCAGCATTCCTCTCCTCAGGTACTGTAGGAGATGTGGGAACCTGTAGCGGCTCATGATGAAGGTCATATTCATCCCCACTATCTTCATCAGAATCTAGAGTCTGTGATGCAGGCTGGTGTCTCCTCGTTTTCTGACTTTTGTCCACTTTGGTCATTTCTGGTTGTGTCTCAAAAAGGTAAGTGGTCACAGGACATGAGCAAATTTCTGTGCAGGACCCTGGAGCGTCCCCTACCCTTTTCTGGTCTCAATTCATAAATCGGCAGGTCTGAACCCATTTGTCTCACCACTGTGTGAATTTTATCTTCCCAATAGTTACGGAGTTTTCCTGGTCCTCCTCTTGGTGTCAGGTTTTTAATCAGAACTCGCTCGCCAGGCTGTAGCACTGAACTCCTAACTTTAGTGTCATAGTACTTCTTACTTCTTTCAGCGGCTTTCTGAGCATTTTCATTTGCAATGGCGTATGCTTCTTCCATCCCTCGTTTCCAGTTCTCCACGTATTCTCGCTGGTTACTGGAACCTGCCTCTGTGCACAATCCAAAGAGCATATCAACTGGAAGCCTGGGTGATCTCCCAAACAGAAGATAAAATGGTGAATAGCCCGTCGCTTCGCAACGGGTGCAGTTATAGGCATAAACCAGTTTGTTCAGAGACTCCTTCCAGTTTTACTTTTGTGTCTCGGTTAGTGTCTTTAACATTTGCAACAATGTTCTGTTCATGCGTTCCACTTGACCGTTTCCCATTGGGTGATAGGGTGTTGTCCTGGACCCCGCCATGCCACTGAGTTTCTTTAACTGATGGAACAACTGATTTTCAAATTCTCCCCATTGGTCATGGTGGATGCGGGACGGGAACCCAAACTTCAGGGCAAAATCATTGAAGATGAGATTTGCAGCAGTTTTACCTGACTTTGATGTGGTGGCGTAGGCTTGAGTGAAACGTGTAAAATGATCAACAATCACGAGGATGTACTCATATCCCCCTTTGCATCTGTCGAGATGAAGGAAGTCTATACATACCAGTTCAAATGGCTGTGTTGTCATAATGTTTGTCAGAGGAGCTCTTGTTGCATGGGCTGGCTTTTTCTGCTTGACACAGCTACACCTTTTAGTCACATAGTGCTCGATGTCAGATTGCATATATGGCCAGAAGAAGTGGTCACGTACTAGTGATACAGTGCGGTCAGTACCTTGGTGTCCCATGTTATTGTGCAACTCTTCCATCACTTTACCTTTGTACTGCTCTGGTAGAACTAACTGCTTGCGGGCTGTAGTGATTGTACAAAATGCCATCACTGTCTATTGTCAATTTGTCCCATTCTCTGAATAGGCATTTTGTCTTTGGACTGAATTTCTTTTGCTCTTTGACTGGCAGTTTGGAACCCGACAGTTTGAAATTGAGCACAGGACGGATGACTGGATCAGATTCTTGTGCTTCTCTAATCCCATCTTTTGGGATCGAGCTGGTTGTTGCAGTGGTTGTCTCACCTTCAGCTGATACTGACATAGATGCAGCTGAAAATGACCAAGGTACAACAGCCTCTTTCTGTACCTCAACTGCTTGTATCGTGGCGGCGATGGTGTCTGGTGGAAGCTCCTCAGAACATTCTCTCATCAGTGACTCTACATCCAGTGGCATCCTTGACAAAGCATCTGCATCACCGTTCTCTCTGCCTGGCCTGTACTTTATTGTAAAGTGGAAATCAGCCAAGTCTGCAACCCACCTGGAAGTGGTTGCTTTCAGTTTGCAGTAGACAGAATGTAGCAGAGCGGGTTGTTATCGCTGTATACAGTGAAGGTGGGAGCATAGTACAAATAGTCATGGAACTTATCAGTGATTGCCCATTTTAGAGCTAGAAATTCTAGCTTGCTCGAGTGGTAGTGATAGTTCTTCTCAGCTGCTGTTAAAGTTCGGGAGCCATAAGCAATGACCCTAAGCTTCCCCTCTTGCTTTTGATAAAGAACTGCTCCCAAGCCTTGGTGTGACGCATCAGTGTGTACAACAAATGGCTGAGTGAAATCAGGGAAACCTAAAACTGGTGGGTGAAGCAAACACTCAATCAGCTGTTCAAGTGCCTGTTGATGCTGGTCAGTCCACAGGATTGGCTTGTTTGAGGGCACCACATGACTTGCTTTCTTTGTTTTTGTTTTCCGTGGGTGGTCAGGTAATTTCTCTGAATCTGCTTTCAGGGGGTCATACAGGCAGCTGGCACTCCTAGAAAAGTCTTTGATGTACTGTCTGTAGTACGTGAGTAAACCAAGCATTTTTCTGAGCTGGCCCACAGTCTCTGGTCTGATTTCTTTCAATGCTCTTACTGCTTCAAAATCGGCTGGGTCAATATCCCTAGTTGATTCTGCTCTAGACTCCAGAGAAGTAACATGATATATCCCTAGTTGATTCTGCTCTGGACCCCAGAGAAGTAACATGATATATCCCTAGTTGATTCTGCTCTGGACTCCAGAGAAGTAACATGATATATCCCTAGTTGATTCTGCTCTGGACTCCAGAGAAGTAACATGATATATCCCTAGTTGATTCTGCTCTGGACTCCAGAGAAGTAACATGATATATCCCTAGTTGATTCTGCTCTGGACTCCAGAGAAGTGACATGATATATCCCTAGTTGATTCTGCTCTGGACTCCAGAGAAGTAACATGATATATCCCTAGTTGATTCTGCTCTGGACTCCAGAGAAGTAACATGATATATCCCTAGTTGATTCTGCTCTGGACTCCAGAGAAGTAACATGAATTATCCTAGTTGATTCTGCTCTGGACTCCAGAGAAGTAACATGATATATCCCTAGTTGATTCTGCTCTAGACTCCAGAGAAGTAACATGATTTATCCCTAGTTGATTCTGCTCTGGCCTCCAGAGAAGTGACATGATATATCTCTAGTTGATTCTGCTCTGGACTCCAGAGAAGTAACATGATATATCCCTAGTTGATTCTGCTCTGGACTCCAGAGAAGTAACATGATATATCCCTAGTTGATTCTGCTCTGGACTCCAGAGAAGTAACATGAATTATCCCTAGTTGATTCTGCTCTGGACTCCAGAGAAGTAACATGATATATCCCTAGTTGATTCTGCTCTGGACTCCAGAGAAGTAACATGATATATCCCTAGTTGATTCTGCTCTGGACTCCAGAGAAGTAACATGATATATCCCTAGTTGATTCTGCTCTGGACTCCAGAGAAGTAACATGATATATCCCTAGTTGATTCTGCTCTGGACTCCAGAGAAGTGACATGATATATCCCTAGTTGATTCTGCTCTAGACTCCAGAGAAGTAACATGAATTATCCCTAGTTGATTCTGCTCTGGACTCCAGAGAAGTAACATGAATTATCCCTAGTTGATTCTGCTCTGGACTCCAGAGAAGTAACATGAATTATCCCTAGTTGATTCTGCTCTGGACTCCAGAGAAGTAACATGAATTATCCCTAGTTGATTCTGCTCTGGACTCTAGATAAGTGACATGATATATCCCTAGTTGATTCTGCTCTGGACTCCAGAGAAGTAACATGATATATCCCTAGTTGATTCTGCTCTGGACTCCAGAGAAGTGACATGATATATCCCTAGTTGATTCTGCTCTAGACTCCAGAGATGTGACATGATATATCCCTAGTTGATTCTGCTCTAGACTCCAGAGAAGTAACATGATATATCCCTAGTTGATTCTGCTCTGGACCCCAGAGAAGTGACATGATATATCCCTATTTGATTCTGCTCTGGACTCCAGAGAAGTAACATGAGTTTATTTCGCCTTTCTTTTGAAAATGCATAATTTATTATGGCTGTAATGGCAGGCTACATTTGCGCAGTGATTGTGTGCCCATGTTCGAGGGTCACATGTTTTGTGGTGGTTGTGGGCAAAAACCACTGGGATTACATGATAGTGGCAACAAATGGAGTTGGGTTGGATATACTCTAGTAATGGTAGGCTACAGTCTTCTATTTTGACTGGAATTGTGTTGGTCATTGTTCCTAAGTGCAGCACTTATTCCAGATCCAAATAGTTTGGCAAAATACTTGAATCATCCGATTTTGCCGTTTTCCCCCCCTTCTTGTGGTAATTGCTGAGCGAGTCCGACCACTGTTGCAGGACTTTATTTTGGGTGAGGTGCCATTTGTTTAAGCACAAAAGGTCTGTGCATGGCCCTGACTAAATGGGTGTGCCTATCCAATAGAAGTGATCCATCTTAGTACAAACCAACTACCATTCATTTAATTAAGTAAATAAGTATTGAGCTGTCAAATACAGGTGAATATTCCTTCAGTCAGCGGCACAGGCAGGTTAGTGAATAAGGAAACAGTTTAGATGAAAACTACCATCTAGCCTACAGTATATGAAGGCCCGAGGCTGAGGCCTGAGTCCTAACCAGTTCTGCTCCCTTGCTTGTATATACTGCCTTACCAGTTTTTACGACAGAGCTGATCCAAAGTCAGTCTTCAAAAGCAGAACTGAATGTGGTGATCCCCTGTCTGAAACCTGTCTGAAACCCATCAGATACCTATTCCTCATGAGGCGAGTCGACTTGTCACCTCGGATTGATTCATGGCCCCAATGATGGAGTCCCACTGTGAACTAAGCAAATCACTTGGCCTTGTCCAAGCAAACACTTACCCCGGGTTCCGACTGCCACCAACCCTGTGGCATCCCTCTCTGCAGATGAAATGGGCAATCCGCAGTTGAAACAATAACAAAGCAGGCCTCGGCCACGGTTACGTTAAAAGGCTAAGGGATGGGGCTGGGGGAAATGGAACCACTCTAGTTTGAACCATGTTTTGAGGCTACAGTGTTTGTTTACATTTACTTTGTTTTGAGGCATTTCAAGTCACATTTTTCAATAATTGGGTTAATATCTGTTGGGTTAATATCTAAGTTAAATTCTTCAATTATCAATGGGTACATATGGCTAATATCTAAGTTAAATTCTTCAATAATCAATGGGTACATAAATGAGGGTACATATTAATTTCTAAGTTACATATTTTTCAATAATCAATAGGTACATATCATTTCTAAGTTATATTCTTCAATAATCAATTAATATCTAAGTTAAATTCTTCAATAATCAATGGGTACATATCATTCATTTCTGAGTTAAATTCTTTAATAATCAATGGGTACATATTGGTTATATTCTTCAATATTGTCCATTTCTAGTTCTTCAATAAAATGGTACATATGTTCATTTTAAGTTAAATTCTTTAATAATCAATGGGTACATAAATGTTCTTTAATAATCAGGTTTGTATCATACATTTCTAAGATTCTGTCCATTTCTGTTAAATTCTTTAATAATCAATGGGTACGTATCATTCATTTCTAAGTTAAATTATTTAATAATCAATGGGTACATATCATTCATTTCTAAGTTAAATTCTTCAATAATCAATGGGTACATATTGTCCATTTCTAAGTTAAATTCTTTAATAATCAATGGGTACATATTGTCCATTTCTAAGTTAAATTCTTTAATAATCAATGGGTACATATTGTCCATTTCTAAGTTAAATTCTTTAATAATCAATGGGTACATATCATACATTTCTAAGTTAAATTCTTTAATAATCAATGGGTACATATTGTCCATTTCTAAGTTAAATTCTTTAATAATCAATGGGTACGTATCATACATTTCTGAGTTAAATTCTTTAATAATCAATGGGTACATATCATTCATTTCTAAGTTAAATTATTTAATAATCAATGGGTACGTATCATACATTTCTAATTCCAAAATGGATGTTTAAGTCCAAATGTTCCAGGGAGATTCTGTTGACATGGCCATCCAGAAGATGCGTTAATCAGTTCTCGTGCTTTTTTGCCATTTAGCTGGACGCTTTTTCAAAGCGACTTACAAAAAAGCACTGCCTGAGTTTGCAAATTTAAACATACAGCGTTAATCATTTGTTTCTCTTGTCTGTCCTTTAGCCCTTTTGAACCACCGTACGTGAAAGAAAACTTCCTAAATACTGTATTATTGTGTTTAGAAAGACATTGTTTGTGCTTGTCTTTTTACACAGGTGTTAGGCAGTGAATTGAAGTCAACACGCCTCCTGAGAGCAACACTCAGTATTTATTGCACTGACCTAATAAGTGAAGGGTCACTTGTGTGTGCGGAGGGGAGGCATGTCGGGGGAGTGGTGTCGTGGTTAGGGGGTGACAGGTAGCCTAGCGTTTTGTCTGGGGCCAGTAACTTAAGGTCGCTGGTTCAAATATCCGACCTGACAAGGTGAAAAATCTCTGTGCCCTTGAGCAAGACACTTAATCCAAAATGGCTTCAGGGGCACCGTACTACTATGGCTGTAAAACAACACATGTCACTGCACCTATCCGGTGTATGTGACAATAAATACATACAAATGTCAGTTTGGGTCATCTAGCTGCTGGCTGTTGTCAAGAAGCACCTGGAACACATGCCTCTCTTTTGGATGTCACTATGGCCGAAGACACCGGCAGACGTTTCTACCCTTCTTCAACGTCCCTTTTATTTAGTTCTACCTTCTTTTGGATCTTTCTGAAAGGAAAGGCAGCTGGCGATGCGGGGACGATGAAGAGGGCGTTTGAAAAGAGGTTCCATTTGAATGTGAAAAGGAATGCAAATGCCAGCTCAAACATGGATGGGGCTTGTATGAGTGTGTCGTTGTCTGTTAAAGTGCCAAAATGTTCCCCTTTCATTTGAGCCAGGCTCCCTGCACTTCATGCACCATTCATCAGCCAATCTCCTCTACAATTCAATGACATGAAAATCACTCATGACTGCATGACTGATGGGGATTCAGTTGTCGTTTTGTTCTGTGTTTGATCCATTATTGTGTACGAAAGCTAATAAGAGCAAGGGGTGTTTTCATGTCAATAGAGTTACGGGACAGTTGAACTGAATTGTAGCATCTGAAACGACTGCAGTCTGCCGAGTGCTGACTATGCATTAATTACGTTTACTGAAGGAGGCACTTTCTAGTCACTTCAATCTAGTGCACCGTAACCTTAGTCCCTTACCACTGTATCATGCTAGATATTTTCTCAACCTAGCAACCCTACAGTTGAGCATTTCCACAATATTTCAGCTACAATAACCCATGGTGATATTAATCAGTCAAAGTGCATTAAAGCTCATTTGTTGAGTCTGAAAACTAAGAATGTCTCAGCCATGGGGTCTGAGCAAAGTGAGAGGCCTATTTAGAAGTTGTGTGTGTGCGCATGCTCTTGGCTTGTCTGGTCATCCTCCATTACAGATTCACCTGCAGCAGCTCCCGAGCCTCCGTCCTCGGCCGACATCCATAGAGCAGCCCCCTTAAAGCGAAACTAATGGAATTGTTGCGCTGGATTCCACATGGTTATTGCATTAAGTGTAATGGATAAATCCCTTTTGTGTGCTGGCACAACTGCACTGAATCTCAATAAAGTAGAGTGCTCTCCTTGTGGTGAAGGTTGTTCGGGAACTTGATTACTTTTGGTGTGTTCGGAGCGAGGGGGCCATGCTGAATCTCAATCAAGTAGAGTGCTCTCCTCGTGGTGAAGGTTGCTCGGGAACTTGATTACTTTTGGTGTGTTCAGAGCGAGGGGGCCATGCTAAATCTCAATAAAGTAGAGTGCTCTCCTCGTGGTGAAGGTTGCTCGGGAACTTGATTACTTTTGGTGTGTTCAGAGCGAGGGGGCCATGCTGAATCTCAATGAAGTAGAGTGCTCTCCTCCTGGTGAAGGTTGCTCGGGAACTTGATTACTTTTGGTGTGTTCGGAGCGAGGGGGCCATGCTGAATCTCAATGAAGTAGAGTGCTCTCCTCCTGGTGAAGGTTGCTCAGGAACTTGATTACTTTTGGTGTGTTCGGAAATGTTTTTGTGTTCTTCCCCAGATCTGTGCTTCGACACAATCCTGTCTTTGAGCTCTAGGGTCAATTCCTTTGGCCTAATGGCTTGGTTTATGCTCTATCAACTGTGGGACCTTATATAGACAGGGGTGTGCCTTTCCAAATCATGTCCAATCAATTGAATTTACCATTGGTGGTCTTCAAGTTGTAGAATCATGTCAAGGAAGATGGAAACAGGATGCACCTGAGCTTAATTTCGAGTCTCATAGCAAAGGGTCAGAATACTTATGTAAATAAAACATAATTTCTGTTTTTGTGTTTGTAATACATTTGCATAAAATTCTAAAACTGTTTTTGCTTTGTCATTATGGGGTATTGCGTGTAGATTGAGTAAAATGTTTTATTTAATCCATTTTAGAGTAAGGCTGTAACGTAACAAATACTTTCCGAATGCAGTGTATACTAAAGAAAAATATAAACGCAACGCAGTGGAAGCTGCTGAGGGGAAGACGGCTCATAATAATTGCTGGAACGGAGCGAATGTATTTGATACTATTCCCGCCTCAGCCATTACCACAAGGCCATCCTCCCCAATTAAGGTGCCACCACCCTCCTTTGACGCAACATGTAAAGTTTTGGTCCCATGTTTCATGAGCCGAAATAAAAAGATCCCAGAAATGGTCCATCCCCACGAAACAATTGGTTTAGGTCCCAATTAGTGAGCATTTCTCATTTGCCAAGATTATCCATCCACCTGACAGTTGTGACATATCAAGAAGCTGATTAAACAGCATGATTGTTACCCAGGTGCACCTTGTGCTGGGGATAATAAAAGGCCACTCTAAAATGTGCAGTTTTGTCACACAACACAATGCCACAGATGTCTGAAGCTTTGAGGGAGCGTATGTTTGGCATTCTGACTACAAGAATGTCCACCAGAGCTTTTGCCAGATAATGTTATGTTAATTCCTCTACCGTAGGCTGCATCCAACGTCGTTTTAGAGAATTTGTCAGTACGTCCAACCGGCCTCACAACCGCAGACCATGTGTAACCACACCAGCCCAGGACCTCCACATCTGGCTTCTTCACCTGCGGGATGGTCTGTGACCAGCCACCCGAACAGCTGATGAAACTGATGCGTATTTCTGTCTTTAATAACGCCCTTTTGTGGGGTAACACTCATTGTGCTTGGCTGGGCCTGGCTCCCTAGTGGGTGGGCCTATGCCCTTCTATGCCCACCCCTGCCCAGGCATGTGCAATCCATAGATTAGGGCCTGATGAATTTATTTCAAATGGCTGATTTCCATATATGACCTATACCTCAGTAAAATGGTTATACATTTTTTTTCGTGGACTTGGATGGATAGTAAAGGGATTGCAGAGGAGGTAGAGCTAGTCAAGCATGGTGCACAAAGACCACTGTCTCACAGTCAATCACCAGCCACCATACCCCATCTTTGTTTAAGTTTGACCATTCCAAGAGTCCTCTTGTTTGCCATAAATGGCATATGTTCTTAAAGGGATGTTGTGATTACTGCACAGTTTCCCAGAACAATGCATGAGTCTCCCCAACATGAGGGCTCTGTCCTTTACATGCGAGTCCAGTTCAGGTATCACATGGGCTGGCCAGCCATGGTTGGTAGCAAAATAGTAGCTACTGTTCCATCAATATGTTTTTACAGTTTTACAATCCAGGGCTACTCTCTTCGATTTGCTCAATTTCCACATTATTCATTACAGGGCGGTTTAGGGTTTTAGTGAAGGATTTGTTCCCTTCTGGCTTTTGAAATGTTTAGGACTTATTTCTTGCCACCCATTCTAAAACTGAGTGCAGCTCTTTATAGTGCAGCAGTGCTTTCACTGTGGTAGTTCATGTATTGCTATCCATTCCTCTCAGCCAATCATCAGTCATTTGTGTAATTGCTGTACATGTTGAAATCCCTCCCTGAAAATCTGTTGTTAATTTGTTTACTGTGAAATAGCATTGTATCTGGTCAAACCCATTTTTTTTTTTTTTAAGTTTACTAAGGTTTGGTAACATGCTGATTGGTTGGCTGTTTGAGCCAGGAAAGGGTGCTTTGATATTCTTGGGTAGCGGAATGACGTTCGCTTCCCTCCAGCCTGAGGGTGCACACTTTCCTGTCGGCTGAGATTGAAGAGATGGGAGTAGCGATATCGTCCGCTATCATCCTCAGTCATTTTCCAAACGAGTTGTCAGACCCAGGTGGCTTGTCATTGTTGATAAACAACCATACGTGTTCCACCTCTTGCACACTCACTTTAGGGCAATTCCAGCATTATGGATGTGGCGTTTGCACACGAAGGAGACACAAAATGTCTCACAGAGATGACTTATCAAGCATAAATGAACATGTTAACATGTTAAAACGTGCTTTATGGATGTAACAGAAATGGACAGGCGTTTTTCCGGAGAATGGACACATCCGCAAAACTCTGCGAATCTCAAAGTCTTCGGGTAAAATATGAATAGCCATTTTGAAAGTAAGGCTCGATTACACACAAAAACAACAATGATGAAAATATAAACATTTCATACACTTTAGAGAGGAAAATGTACTATGGATGTAACATTCTCTGTTGTGGATGTGATGCTGTGCAAAATGAGTCTTTATATATTAAAGATTTATTCACCAAACATCCTCAAAGAACCAATAAATGGCCAGTATCTTGAATAGTTATTGCATAGGCTTAACCAACCAGAAATGCACAAATGTGCAAAAAAATGATTTACAATTCTTGATTTGAAAATCTATATTTTCATTGTGAATTAGAGTGCTGCATTCATCAACAGTTATATCAATCATTCTACTTAAATGATCAAACTAGAGCAAAATGTGGTTATGGATGTGACAGGGTCCCAAAACACGCAGCAAATGTTGACACTGCACTCCATTTCAAACATTACAACATTACAATGTAATTGAACATTTTAGTAGTTACAGTCTAGATCATTACTGACAGATGTTTCATTTAAAATACTAAATGTTACTTTAAATCACCTACTAAGTAACAGAATAAACATATGTTGACTCCATTGCTTCCCACAGTTGTGTCAAGTTGGCTTGATGTCCTTTGGGTGGTGAATCATTATTGATACACACAGGAAACTGTTGAGCGTGGAAAAACCCAGCAGCGCTGCAGTTCTTGACACCTACTACCATACCGCGTTCAAGGGCACTTAAATATTTTGTCTTGCCTATTCACCCTCTGAATGGCACACACACCATACATGCCTCAATTGTTATTTTTAATGCTTTAAAATCCTTCTTTAACCTGTCTCCTCCCCTTCATCTACACTGATTTGAAGTAGATTTAAAAGGTGACATCAATAAGGGACCATGGCTTTCACCAGGTCAGTGTATGTCATGGAAAGAGAAGGTGTCATTAATGATTTGGAGACTCAGTGTATACCTCAGACTCAGGGATTGATGCACACATTTCATTTCTTTGTTTATTTGAGCTAGCTGGACTCATTCCTCACTCATCCCTTATTATCTCGACTATATCTTGACATACAGTATTCAGACCCCTTCACTTTCCACATTTTGTTTCATTACAGCGTTATTCTAAAATGGATGAAACAAATGTTCCCTGATCAATCTACACAAAATACCCCTATAATGACAAAGGGAAACAGCTTTTTAATGTCTGCAAATGTATTAAAAATAAAAAAAACAGAAATTCCTTATTTACATAAGTATTCAGACCCTTTGCAATGAGACTCAAAATTGAGCTCAGGTGCATCCTGTTTCCATTGATCATCCTTGAGATGTTTCTACAACTTGACTGGAGTCCACATGTGGTAAATTCAATTGATAGGACATGATTTGGAAAGGATGTCTATATAAGGTCACACAGTTGACGGTGCATATCAGAGCAAAAACCAAGCCATGAGGTCGAAGGAATTGTCCGCAGAGCACCGAGACAGGATTGGGGAGAAGAGCCTTGGTCATGGAGGTGACCAAGAACCCGATGGTCACTGATAGAGCTCTAAAGTTCCTCTGTGGAGATGGGAGAACCTTCTGGAAGATTCTCCCATCTGCAGCACTCCACCACTCAGGCCTTTATGGTAGAGTGGCCAGACGGAAGCAACTCCTTAGTAAAAGGCACATGACAGCCCGCTTGGAGTTTGCTGAAGGCATCTAAAGACTCTCAGAACATGAGTAACAAGATTCTCTGGTCTGATGAAACCAAGATTCAACTCTTTGGCCGGAATGCCAAGCATCATGTCTGGAGGAAACCTGGCACCATCCCTACGGTGAAGCATGGTGGTGGCAGCATCATGCTGTGGGAATGTTTTTCAGCGGCAGGGACTGGGAGACTAGTCAGGATCGAGGGAAAGATTAATGGAACAAAGTACAGAGTGATCCTTGATGAACACCTGCTCAGGACCTCAGATTGTGGTGAAGGTTCACCTTCCAACAGGACAACGACCCTAAGCACAAAGCCAAGACAACGCAAGAGTGGCTTTGGGGCAAGTCTCAATGTCCTTGAGGGGCCTAGCCAGAGCCCGGGCTTGAACCCGATCGACAATAACCACACAACATTGAAAAATATGTGTAACGGTATGTATATTTGTAAGGCAGGACCAAATATCACTCAACAACAGCAAAAATGACTTGGAAAGTTACCTATTAATCAGCTGCCAAAAAGTTAAACTAGTAATCCCAGGAAAGGCAAGGCAGCCTTCCACCTCCACCAGCCCCACCAAATGGGCTTTTTATTGGGCTTCGTCCTCTGGGGTAGAGGGCTTCTGTCCTGGTTATTGTCTTTGACAGGTCGGGTATGGACTAGTTTCTACTCCGCCTCAGAACTGAATGTCTGCAAAAGGACCAGAATGCTAATGTTAGCGACACAGCTCCCTTGTCCTCCTTTTATGTTCTTTATAGTAAGGCAAACAGCAGATGCTTCTTGCTCATGTTTGACTTTGAACAGTTTGAGGGGGCGAATGGAGACTTGAGATTTTTTTTGTTGAGGCAGTTCAAGTGGATGCTAGCTAGTCTAACTCAGCATTTAAATTGCCTCAGAGAAAGTGCTATATAGTGTCACAGCCAAGCACTGGAGGCTTTGTTCTGCTTAATAGGATATTAATGCCTCCACTTCTCTTCGTGGGCTGCAGAAGTTTAACTGTTTAAGACTCCAGACTGTCTTGTGTAACGGAAATGTGGCACCCGGTTGAACTGATGCATTATCTGGAAATATTAACATTGATAGGTTGGCAAAAGTAAAGCAGTATTTATTACCCCCACATAGTTCCAGATCCTGATATGTGTGTCAAAGGTCAAGGGCATTGCGTTATGCAAGACTACGGCACCTCTGTATTACGAGGACCTTAGAGCAGAAATAAACATGTTGACATGGCCCTTATGTCAATCATCGAAGAGTCAATTGGAATGCTTGAAATATGACCGTGTTTTGAACAGTATGGAATATCAGTACTCCTTTACCTTAGTCACAACCCATGTCACACTGCTCTGACAAGCGAGACAAATACCTGCCATGTGGGGTCACGCTTCCTGAAAGGGCTTTTAAAGTATGAGGTCCTTTCTCACTCAAAGGAACGCCCATTTGTATGCAACTGATTGACTCTTTCTTTAGAGCAGTGGTTCATGTTCTCTTCATCTGTGAATCAGCAGGTTGTGAGCCTGGGGTGCTGTGCACAATGCCACCGCTCTCTCCCCCTCCCTCCCTGATTCCAGTGGGAAAGGTGAAGGTCTTACAGGACCCTGATCTGACTGGGGGGCCGCCACCTTTTGATGTGGCCCGCGTCACAAAGGGGCCCCACTTTAGAGAGGGGAGGGGCGGTGGAGGGACCAGCACTGCGACCCAGGGAGAGGTGGGCCTGGGATTGGGGGTGATTAAGCTGGAATGCCGATTTCATACTCTCCTAGATAATGAGATTAAGGACGTGCTGTCTGAGGCAGGAATTCCAGCTATCCCGTTTCCACCCACAGGCCTCTGCTTTTCCGACACGGAGACGAAAGGGAAAGGTGCAGCTTTCCCCCCTCTCTCGTCTCTCTCACGCCCTCTTTTTTTCTCCATATGTGGAACAATAAAAGTAGGTTGGAGAGGTCTTACCTGCCCGGGCAAAATTACTGTTCATTTTTGGCCAGATAATTATTAAGTTTATTTGAACACGGTACGAAAAAACATAAGTCTCAGTACTCATGAGAAAATACGTGTTGTACCATATTTATCTAACAGCTCATTTACTTCTGCAGTCCATACCCATGATATACAAAACAACCCCCAAAAAATGGCACCGGCAAGTCCCTCGCAAAGGACGTTCTTTACAGAGATGTGGTTGACCTGAGTAATCCAATGTTTAGTTGGTGTGAACCAACAGGACCGCAGGACAATACATCCATGCTTGTATGACGGTCTGTGTGCATGCATGTGTGTGAAAACACTGAGTGTCTGTATGTGTGTATAGCTGTGCAACAAACTCCAGGGGCCCCACACAACACCATTCATCCCCGTGCCTCCTTCCCCAGTGCCTCCTGCACGTATAACTGTTGGTCTGGTGGTATGGAGGGCAGGGGGTGGTAACTTGAGCCACAACGTGTGACAGCCACACCAGTACCCTGCCCATTCACCCAGAATGACTGGTCTGGTTGAAACCAAACAGTCCCCATTGTCCTCGCGTCCCCTCCACTCCCGTGGCTGCTTCTGCTGTGAAAGAGGAGCCACCGGAACACACATGGCTTCCATTCCCCTTGAGGTGCATCTTACTGAGTCTTACTGAATGGTTGTCATTCCTCTTAAACACGGAGGACTTGTGATGGAAGCCAGTGTTGCCCTTTTCCCATGCAGAGACATTAGCATGCATTTCCCTCAGCAGTTTGACAGGGACTTCAAAGCAGTGTGTGTTTGAGAAGCATACACACACACACACACACACACACAGGCAGCGAGGCAGCGAGGTGTGGAAGACCTATAGCGAAGTAGACGGGGTAAAGATGTGTGGACACATGTCCCAAAGTGGTCCTGTGGTATTCGCCACTGCATTTCTCCCTCTCAGGCACTCACTGCATTCCTCTCACTCAGACACTCACTGCATTCCTCACTCTCAGACACTCACTGCATTCCTCACTCTCAGACACTTACTGCATTCCTCCCTCTCAGACACTCACTGCATTCCTCACTTTCAGACACTCACTGCATTCCTCACTTTCAGACACTCACTGCATTCCTCACTTTCAGACACTCACTGCATTCCTCCCTCTCAGACAATCACTGCATTTCTCCCTCTCAGGCACTCACTGCATTTCTCCCTCTCAGGCACTCACTGCATTCCTCCCTCTCAGACACTTACTGCATTCCTCCCTCTCAGACACTCACTGCATTCCTCCCTCTCAGACACTCACTGCATTCCTCCCTCTCAGACAATCACTGCATTTCTCCCTCTCAGGCACTCACTGTATTCCTCCCTCTCAGGCACTCACTGTATTCCTCCCTCTCAGACACTCACTGCATTCCTCCCTCTCAGACACTCACTGCATTCCTCACTCTCAGACACTCACTGCATTCCTCACTCTCAGACACTCACTGCATTCCTCACTCTCAGACACTCACTGCATTCCTCACACTCAGACAGACACTGCATTCCTCACTCTCAGACACTCACTGCATTCCTCACTCTCAGACACTCACTGCATTCCTCCCTCTCAGGTACTCACTGCATTCCTCCCTCTCAGGCACTCACTGCATTCCTCCCTCTCAGGCACTCACTGCATTCCTCCCTCTCAGGTACTCACTGCATTCCTCCCTCTCAGGCACTCACTGCATTCCTCCCTCTCAGGTACTCACTGCATTCCTCCCTCTCAGGTACTCACTGCATTCCTCCCTCTCAGGCACTCACTGCATTCCTCCCTCTCAGGCACTCACTGCATTCCTCCCTCTCAGGCACTCACTGCATTCCTCCCTCTTAGGCACTCACTACATTCCTCCCTCTCAGGCACTCACTGCATCCTCCCTCTCAGGCACTCACTGCATCCTCCCTCTCAGGCACTCACTGCATTCCTCCCTCTCAGGCACTCACTGCATAATCATTACATCCATATTTTTTGTCTTGTCTTTACTTTCTCTCTCATTCTTATTTCTTCTCTCCTTCCCCCCCTTCCACTCACAGTTACACACACTATTGTGCTCTGGTGTATCAGTCTCTGTACAGAGGTAGACGGACTGTACTGCAAATCTTGCTTTGTCACTATGCAGCATGCTTAAGCTCTATTCGCGTGGGACCAGTATTGGAACGTCGGTTATGTCATTATTATCCTACAACTTGTGCGTTTTTCCAGTTGTTGCTTCGGACGGGATTAGTTTACCAAACTGCCCCTGTAATTATATTTTTTCCTCATAAAAAGTCTAGAGTTATGAAGGAAGCCTGGAGGTTCTTCTAGGCATGATGATATTTCAAATGTCTAGGGACAGCCTAATGTTGGCCTAAGTTCAGAGAAAGTCTAAATAATAATGCATATCAATAAGAACCATGAACTATAACCTTTGCAGACATTTCATTACCTGATGTGTTTGGCAATTTATCAATTCATTGGCACGATATTGTCCACCTCATCTTCTAGAAGAGAGGTATGGCACGAGCAAAGTTGATACGTGACAAAACAATGAATTCATCTGGAGGCTACGTGCACAGCACATTGTTTTAAACCTACATGCGTTCCCTACTTACTCAAACTGGGTGCAGCACCTGTTAAACTCTGTAATATCCCTCAAAACACAGGGATGACTATTCACACAGGATAAGTATTATCAGAGACCCTGGGAGTTTGACGAAAAACTGTTTTTTAAGGCTGGGATAATAGCCTTCCTGCCAAGTAAAAACTACTGACATGGCAGATTTGGACGGGACAAAATTATGGATGTGGTGATTTGTGCTCGTGCACATACAGTCCACTTGGAAAGTATTCAGACCCCTTCCTGTTTTTCTAATTTTGTTAAGTTTCAGCCTTATTCTAAAATGGATTAAATAGTTTTTCCCCTTATCAATTTACACACAATACCTCATAAATGTAAATGCATTAAAAATAAAAAAAAACAGAAGTACCTTATGAACATATGTTAAGTATTCAGACCTTTTGCTATGAGACTAAAAATTGAGCTCAAGGTGCATCCTGTTTCCATTGATCATCCTTGATGTTTCTACAACTTGATTGGAGTCCACCTGTGGTAAATTCAATTGATTGGACATGATTTAGAAAGGCACACACCTGGTGTTTAGAAAGGTCCCACAGTTGACAGTGCATGTCAGATCAAAAACCAAACCATGAGGTTGAAGGAATTGTCCGTAGAGCTCTGAGACAGGAATGTGTCGAGGCAAAGATCTGGGGGAGGGTACCAAAACATTTCTGCAGCATCGAAGGTCCCCAAGAACACAGTGGCCTCCATCATTATTAAATGAATGAAGTTTAGAACCACCAAGACTCAACCTAGAGCTGGTTGCCCCGGCCAATCTTAGCAATCGGGGGAGAAAAGCCTTGGTCAGAGAGGTGACCAAGAACCCGAGGGTCACTCTGACAGAGCTCCAGAGTTCCTCTGTGGAGATCAGAGAACCTTCCAGAAGGACAACCATCTCTGCAGCACTCCACCAATCACGCCTTTATGGTATTGTGGCCAGACGGAAACCACTTCTCAGGAAAAGACACACGACAGCCTGCTTGGAGTTTGTCATAAGGCACCTAAAGGACTCTGAACATGAGAAACAAGATAAAACCAAGATTAATATATTTTGCCTGAATGACAAGTGTCACCTCTGGAGGAAATCTGTTCCAGGGTCAAAGGTTCACCTTCCAACAGGACAACGACCCTAAGCACACAGCCAAGACGTCGCAGAAGTGGCTTCGGGACACGTCTCTGAATGTCCTCGAGTGGCCCAGCCAGAGCCCGGACTTGAACATCTCTGGAGAGACCTGAAAATAGCTGTGCAGTGACGCTCCCCATCCAACCTGACATATCTTGAGAGGATCTGCAGAGTAGAATGGGAGAAACTCCCCAAATACAGGTGGGCCAAGCTTGTAGCATCATACCCAAGAAGACTCGAGGCTGTAATCGCTGCCAAAGGTGCTTCAACAAAGTACTGAGTAAAGGGTCTGAATACTTATGTAATTGTGATATTTCAGTTATAATTTTTCATAAAAATAAAACAAAGTTTTTGCTTTTTCATTGTTGGGTATTGTGTGTAGATTTAATCACTTTCAGAATAAGGCTGTAACGTAACAAAATGTGGAAAAAGCGAAGGGGTCTGAATACTTTCCGAATGCACTGTCATTACATTACTTGAGCTCCCCCATTAAAATCTTATCTGGTCCGAAAAGGGATTATACACTCACCACATAACCCAACTTTAACAGATGGTCACAACCCTTTGTTTTCAGACGGCTCTGATGTCACTCCATGCTTTATGTCTGCTCTCTACAGGCCTGTAAATATCGACCCACGGCCCGTCTGCACGCCTTTCCTGAACCTCTTTTCCAGCTCTCCTCCACTAAAATAGAGGAAAACAGTGTTTTTTTCCTACCCGGTTGATGTCTGCACACTCAGTCCATAAACTCATACCCTGTACAACGTTGTTCGTTGTTGGCTTTATTATTACAGTAAGACTCTGCTCCCTGCCTGATTAGCTCATTTTGGACCAGCTTGAGTTTTACAGATGGGGAACTCCCACCTCTAACTTTTCAAATAGTGAGCCAATGTGCTTTAAGCACTTTAATTTGCATGACTGATCAAAACTAATTTTGTCATGTACTCTCTTGTTTCTGCAGCAGACATCTAGTGAGGAGTATGTTTGGAACGTCTAATCGCAATAAAATCGCAGTATCAGATCCCAATACATCTCCTGTATTCCCTGTTCACCCACGACTGCTTGGCCATGTACGACTTCAACACCATCATCAAGTTTGCCGACGATAAGACGGTGGTAGGACTGATCACCGATGAGGCAGTTTATATTATAGGGAGGAGGTCAACAACCTTTCCCTCAACGTCAGCAAGGCAAAGGAGCTGATCGTGGAGTACAGGAAACAGGAAACAGGCTGTAGTGGTGCAGCTTTGAGAGTCGCAAGTTTCTCGTGTCACTAAGGAAGTAACATGGTCAACACACTCCCACACAGTTGTAAAGAAGGCACGAACAACGCCTCTTCTAGCAAGGATCCCGACCGCAAGGCGCTACAAGTGTTGAGTATGGCCCAGTAAATCCAGGACCTCTATACTAGACCGTGTCAGAGGAAGGCCCAGACATTTTTCAAATACTCCAGCAACCCAAGCCATAGACTGTTTTCTCTGCTACCGCATGGCAAGAGTTGCACCAAGCCTGGAACCAACAGGACCCTGAACAGCTTGTGCCCCCAAGCCATAAGATTGCTCAACAAGACTGATAACTAGCTACACTACATGACCAAAAGAATGTGGACACCTCGTCGAAAGTCTCATTCTAAAATCATGGGCAGTAATATGGAGAGAACGCGTTTTCACTGCTTCAGTCCAATGGCGGCGAGCTTGACACCACTCCGGCCTACACTTGGTATTGCACATGGCGATCTTAGGCTTGTGTGCTGCTTCTCGGCCATGGAAATCCATTTCATGAAGCTTCCGACAAACAGTTCTTGTGCTGACGTTGCTTCGAGAGGCAGCTTGGAACTCAGTAGTGAATGTTGCAAACGAGGACAGATGATTTTTACACGGTCCAGAACAACAGCAAAGGACCTTGTGAAGAGAAACAGGTACAAAAGTATCTATATCCACAGTAAAACGAGTCCTATATCGACATGAAAGGCCGCTCAGCAAGGAAGAAGCATCTACTCCAAAACCGCCATAAAAAAGCCAGACTACGGTTTGCAACTGCACATGGGGACAAAGATCGTACTTTTTGGAAAAATGTCCTGTGGTCTGATGAAACAAAAATAAAACTGTTTGACCATAATGACCATTGTTATGTTTGGAGGAAAAAGGAGGAGGCTTGTAAGCCAAAGAACACCATCCCTACCATGAAGCACGGGGTTGGCAGGAATGGGCCAGAATTCACCCAACTTATTGTGGGAAGCACATAAACAATTTAAAGGCAATGCTACCAAATACTAATTGAGTGTATGTAAACTTCCTACCCACTGGGAATGTGATGAAAGAAGTAAAAGCTGAAATAAATAATTCTCTATACTATTATCCTGACACTTCACATTCTTACAAATCAAATCAAATTTATTTACAAAGCCCTTCTTACATCAGCTGATATCTCAAAGTGCTGTACAGAAACCCAGCCAAAAACCCCAAACAGCGAGCAATGCAGGTGTAGAAGCACAGTGGCTAGGAAAAACTCCCTAGAAAAACCTAGAGAGGAACCAGGCTATGAGGGGTGGCCAGTCCTCTTCTGGCTGTGCCGATAAAGTGGTGATCCTAACTGACCTAAGACACGGAATTCTTACTAGGATTAAATGTCAGGAATTGTGAAAAACTTAGGTTAAATGTATTTGGCTAAGGTGTATGTAAACTTCCGACTTCAACTGTAGCCATGTTATTTTTACTCGCTATTGTTGTTCGTTTTTCACTGTGTTTATTCCTTGTCACTATTTCTAAGATTTTATGTTGATGTATCTTTCTATTTTAAAAACCTTTTCCTACCCAATTTCGTGATATCCAATTGGTAGTTAGTCTTTTCCAATCGCTGCTACTCCCCTACGGACTCAGGAGAGGCGAAGGTCGAGAGCCATGCGACCTCCGAAACATGGCCCTTCCAAGCCGCACTGCTTCTTTACACACTGCGGCACCAATGTGTCTGGGAGGAAACACCGTACACCTGGCGACCAATGTCGGCATGCAGGTGCCACAAGGAGTCGCTTGAGTGCAGTGGGACAAGGACATCCCGGCCGGCCAAACCCTCCCCTATCCCGGAAGAAGCTGGTCTAATTGTTCGCCGCCTCATTGGTCCCCCGGGTGCGGCCGACTGTGACCTGGGATCTACGGGTGCCTTAGACCGCTGCCCCCTCGAGAGGCCGTATCTTTATCTTTAACTGCTGGAAAAGTTACCCGTAAGTAAGTATTTTATCTTCAGTCTTCACCTGTTGTTTACGAAGCATATGACAAATAAAATTAGATTTTGATTGATTTGATTTTTACATATAGAACCGTGAGAATCGCCGTACCTAAGTATCGTGATAAATTCGTATCGTTAGGCCACTGTCAGTTCCAAGCCGTAGTGGACACTTGGTCAAGATCTGCCATTTTGTTGCAGGAAGTTAAAAGAATAGGAGTGTTGAATGTATGAAAACGTTGCTGATGCCCCCACCCCAATTATAATAGAGCAATAAGCAATGGCCCTGCAACCTTTGATGGCCAATATGATTTGGATGAAGGCAACTCCTCTCTAAAGTGCATACTTGGCCATTGTGCCACTTCCTCTCTCTTCCTCCCCCTCTCTTCTCTCTCCTCTCTATTCTCTGTCTTTCTCTCTCCCCCAGACAGGGTGACTGTCTAGCGTGGGTTTTAAACCCAGCTGGATGTGGTGTGGGGGAAAACCCGTACGTACAATTGCTGGCCACCCTCCTCCTGCACATCTGCTGGTGGTTAGTGTAGCCGCCAGGAGCTAATGCATGTTAACAAGGCTGTGGTCGACACCACTGTGCAGTCTAGTCTACTATATTACTACCATATTATATATAGCCTGGTCCCTGATCTGTATGTTCTGTCTTGTCAACATTGATAGGATTAGGGTGCAGGGAATTTTTGTTAAAAGAACATATAAGTGAGTTATTAAACTTCTGTCAGACAGCTCCATCTGGGATTGCTAGTGTTGGTTTTCTCTACGATGTTTTGGACTTTGACAGACATGTCCTGATATTAGCCGAGTCACCATTCAACCTCTGTGTGAATGGCAAGATGCAATACGGTATTACTGTAGACATTGGCTTTGTGCCGTTACACTAGATCACATGGTGCCTGCCTAGCCTTGCTGGCATGCCTGCTTCCACAACCACTGATCACACACACTGCACAATATCATTGACATCACATCCCTGTTCTCTGTACTTCAATATATGAACAAGCATGTCCGTTAATTTAATTGCTGGTTGTGACATTTAACATTCTGTGTGGATTTCAAAACCCTAGAGGCAATTCATTATGTGATTACACTTACATAATGACGATGAAGATGGTGATAATAATATGTAGTTCACTTAATAAAGTGGAATAAAATAATTGCCTCTATGAGCTCTGCTTTCATGATATGAGGCTGCATGCTGATATGGCTGTTTTAGGAAATCAACAGGGAGTATCACTTTGTCAGGGCCTTTTTATGAATTTGAAAAATAAATCTGAAATTAAATCTTTCAAATGAGCAGTACATTTCTCCAATGAATATACAGTGTGAAGAAAAAGCCTGGACCTGGATTTCTGCATAAACTGGTCATAACATTTGATCTGATCTTCATCTAAGTCACAGCAATAGACAAACCCAGTCTGCTTGTACTAATAACACACAAGCAATTATATGTTTTCTTGTCTTTATTGAACATGCCGTGTAAACATTCACAAGTGCAAGTTGGAAAAAGTATGAGAACCTTTGGTTTTAATTAACAGGTTCACCCTCCTTTGGCAGCAATAACCTCATCAAAAAGTGTTCTGTAGTTGCGTATCAGACATGCACAATAGTCAACTTTGGACCATTCCTCTTTACAAAACCGTTTCAGTTCAACAATATTCTTGGAATGTCTGGTGTGAACCATTCTTTTGAGGTCATGCCACATCATCTCAATCGGGTTGAGGTCAGGGCTGACTGGGCCACTCCAGAAGGTGTATTTTCCTCTGTTCAGTCCATTCTGTTGTTGATTTACTTTTGGGTTGTTGTCCTGTTCAATCAATCAAATGTATTTATGAAGCCCTTTTTACATCAACCGATGTCACAAAGTGCTACACAGAAACCCAGGCTAAAACCCCAAACAGTAAGAAATGTAGATGTAGAAGCACGGTGGCTAGGAAAAACTCCCTAGGAAAGCGGGAACCTAGGAAGAAACCAAGAGAAGAACCAGGCTCTGAGGGATGGCCAGTCCTCTTCTGGCTGTGCCGGGTGGAGATTATAACAGAACATGGCCAAGATGTTCAAATGTTCATAGATGACCAGCAGGGTCCAAAAATAATAATCACAGAGGTTGTAGAGGGTGCAACAGGTCAGCACCTCAGGAGTAAATGTCAGTTGGCTTTTGGCTTTTCATAGCCGATCATTCAGAGTTAGACAGCAGGTGCGGTAGAGAGAGAGAGAGTTGAAAACAGCAGGTCCGGGACAAGGTAGCACGTCCGGTGAACAGGTCAGGGTTCATAGCCGCAGGCAGAACAGTTGAAACTGGAGCAGCAACACGACCAGGTGGACTGAGGACATCAAGGAGTCATTAGGCCAGGTAGTCCTGAGGCATGGTCCCAGGGCTCAGGTCCTCCTGAGGAGAGGGAGGGAGAGAGAATTAGAGGGAGCAGGACGGCCACTCTTAGGGAGAGTAGCAACAGTGATGGTATTTCTCCATTTCTAGACAATTTGTCTTACAGCGGACTGACTTTTAATAATACTTTTGTAACCCTTTCCAGCTTTATGCAAAGCAACAATTCTTAATATTAGGTCTTATGAGACCTCTTTTGTTCGAGGCATGGTTCACATCAGGCAATGCTTCTTGTGAATAGCAAACTCAAATGTTGTGAGTGTTTTTTTATGGGGCAGGGAAGCTCTAACCAAAATATCCAATCTCGTCTCATTGATTCGACTCCAGGTTAGTGGACTCCTGACTCCAATTAGCTTTTAGAGAATACATTAGTGGCACGACTACCACCGAAGTTGGCTCCTCTTCCCGTTCGGGTGGCGCTCGGCGGTCGTCGTCACCGGTCTACTAGCTGCTACCGATCCCTTTTCCCCTTTTCGTTTTGTTTGGTCTGACTCCACACCCATCACTCTTCGAAGCCTAACAATTAGCCTTGGGGTCCACATACTTTTTCCAACATACACTGTGGATGTTTAAATGATGTATTCAATATAGACAACAATTTGTGTGTTAATAGTTTAAGCACACTGTGCTTGTCTATTGTTGTGACTTAGATGAACATCAGATCTAATTTTATGTCAAGTTTATGCAGAAATCCAGGTAATTCCAAAGGGTTCACATATTTTTCTTACTACTGTGTATATTGTAAAGTGACTATTCTACTGGATGTCATAAGGTGAATGCACCAATTTGTAAGTCGCTCTGGATAAGAGCGTCTGCTAAATGACTTAAATGTAAATGTAAATGTAAATATATATATATATATATATACTGCTCAAATAAAGGGAACACTAAAATAACACATCCTAGATCTGAATGAATGAAATATTCTTATGAAATACTTTTTTCTTTACATAGTTGAATGTGCTGACAACAAAATCACAAAAATGATCAATGGAAATCAAATTTATCAACCCATGGAGGTCTGGATTTGGAGTCACACTCAAAATTAAAGTGGAAAACCACACTACAGGTTGATCCAACTTTGATGTAATGTCCTTAAAACAAGTCAAAATGAGGCTCGGTAGTGTGTGTGGCCTCCACGTGCCTGTATAACCTCCCTAAACCGCCTGGGCATGCTCCTGATGAGGTGGCGGATGGTCTCCTGAGGGATCTCCTCCCAGACCTAGACTAAAGCATCCGCAAACTTCTGGACAGTCTGTGGTGCAACGTGGTGTTGGTGGATGGAGCGAGACATGATGTCCCAGATGTGCTCGATTGGAATCAGGTCTGGGGAACGGGCGGGCCCCCCAAAGAAATGCCACCCCACACCATGACTGACCCACAGCCAAACCGGTCATGCTGGAGGATGTTGCAGGCAGCAGAACGTTCTCCACGGTGTCTCCAGACTCTCAAGTCTGTCACATGTGCTCAGTGTAAACCTGCTTTCATCTGTGAAGAGCACAGGGCGCCAGTGGCGAATTTGCCAATCTTGGTGTTCTCCACCTGTGGACGTCGGGCCCTCATACCACCCTCATGGAGTCGGTTTCTGACCGTTTGAGCAGACACATGCACATTTGTGGCCTGCTGGTGGTCATTTTGCAGGTCTCTGGCAGTGCTCCTCCTGCTCCTCCTTGCACAAAGGCGGAGGTAGCGGTCCTGCTGCTGGGTTGTTGCCCTCCTATGGCCTCCTCCACGTCTCATGATGTACTGGCCTGTCTCCTGGTAGCGCCTCCATGCTCTGGACACTACGCTGACAGACACAGCAAACCTTCTTGCCACAGCTCGCATTGATGTGCCATACTGGATGAGCTGCACTACCTGAGCCACTTGTGTGGGTTGTAGACTCCGTCTCATGCTACCACTAGAGTGAAAGCACCGCCAGCATTCAAAAGTGACCAAAACATCAGCCAGAAAGCATAGGAACTGAGACGTGGTCTGTGGTCACCACCTGCAGAACCACTCCTTTATTGGGGGTGTCTTGCTAATTGCCTATAATTTCCACCTGTTGTCTATTCCATTTGCACAACAGCATGTGAAATGTATTGTCAATCCGTGTTGCTTCCTAAGTGGACAGTTTGATTTCACAGAAGTGTGATTGACTTGGAGTTACATTGTGTTGTTTAAGTGTTCCCTTTATTTTTTTGAGCAGTGTATAAATAGCACCCCCGACTACCTCATCTCAATATTATTGTTATTATATAATATCCCAATATTATTACTATTTCTAATATTATTATTACCCTCTTGCTGTTTTGCACCCATTATCTCTACTTGCACATCATTGTCTGCACATATATCACTCCAGTATTAATGCTAAATTGTAATCATTTTCACCGCATATTTATTGCCTACCTCTCTACTCATCTACACATTTACACACACTGTACATAGATCTTTCAAATTTTTATTTTATTTTGTGTTATTGACTGAACGTTTGTTTATGTGTAACTCTGTGTTGTTGTATGTGTAGCACTGCTTTGCTTTATCTTTGCCAGGTCGCATTTGTAAATGAGATCTTGTTCTCAACTGGCCTACCTTGTTAAATAAAGGTAAAATAAAAAAAAATAACATTACCACCTCCATCAACCAGCCTGGAGTGGATCAACCAGTCAAGGTTGTCAGAGAGTAAAATTATAGGCAGGCGCAAGACGACAGCCACAGTTTGGCACCATTGTTCGTTCCACTCCTGCTATTAGCTGTGTCATTTCTTACGCGATCTTAGATGATCTCTTCAGTCACCCGTTTTATAGTCGAGCCATGATTAACGACCAACATTTGCGCTCCTCATCAGCGTACTGTACAATCCCCTAATAGAGTGCCCTCTGTTTGAATACAAGTACTGCCGTCATGCTGTCTTTACTGTATGTCTCTGCTGCATGTTGCCTGAAGTGTAGCTGTCGTCTCACTAAGGGCCACTGCTCTATTGGTTTCACTGTGGTTCATAGATACCACAAGAGGTCCTGGACAGCTGGCAGCTAACCATACTACTGTACTAAAATATACCCATCTATCTGTTGAGTGACGGGGTGTGTGCAAGTGTTGAGAATCAGGACGCAGCCACAGACGTCCGTCTACACAGAGCCCAGTGGCTTCTGATAAAGATGTACCCATCCCATCAGGCTAATGCGGCAGTGACATTCCGTTCCCCATAATGACTACTGCTTGCAAAGTCCCCCTCTGGGATAAGAACAGGGTCGAGGGATGGGTTACGGCAGAAGGACAGGTAGAGGAAGGGAGGAGGGGAGTAGCTCTCTGTTTCTTTATTCTATCAGGTTGAACAATAGTTTAAGGAGCTGTAGCATTCTCATGTCATCTCCTGCTCTTTCATTGTCAGAACAATTAAGCTTATTGCTTCTGATGTGACCTTTCAGGGAGAGCATGTGAGAGAGACAGAAAGGGATGGACAGGAAGACCAAAAGAGTGAAGAAATAGAGGAGAGGGAGAGAATGAGACATGTGCACCTCAGCATCTCCAGACCCCACATATCCCTCCACCCTACTCTACTGCACTGTCTCTCTGACTTTCCATGTCTGACACTTTTATTGGGGTGATAGATAATGGCCACAGTGGCTCGTGGATCTGAAAGTACTACACGAAAGTACTACTTAAGTTGTTTTTTAGGGTATCTGTACTTTACTTTACTATTTATATTTTTTTAAATGTTACTTTTACTTCACTACTGTCGTGACTTTACTTTCATTAATCTGATGACTATTAATTATCGAATCAACTAACTATGTTTAATACCCTCACTAGGGTACGTGGGACGCTAGCGTCCCGCCTGGCCAACATCCAGTGAAGTTACAGAGCGCCAAATTCAAAAACAGAAATACTCATTATAAAAATTCATAAAACATACAAGTGTTATACATTGGTTTAAAGATTAACTTCATGTTAATCCAACCACGGTGTCAGATTTCAAAAAGGCTTTACGGCGAAAGCGTACCATGCGATTATCTGAGAACAGCGCCCAGCAGATAAATCATTACAAACTTTAACCAGCCAAGTAGAGGAGTAACAAAAGTCAGAAGTAGAGATAAAATGAATCACTTACCATTGATTATCTTCATATGGTTGCACTCACAAGACTCCCAGTTACCCAATAAATGTTTGTTTTGTTCGATAAAGTCCATTTTTATATTAAAAAAACTTCAGTTTTGTTAGCGCGTTTTGTTCAGTAATCCACAGGCTCAAACCCAGTCACCACAGGCAGACGAAAAATCCAAATAGTATCCTTAAAATTCGTAGAAACATGTCTTACGATGTTCATAATCAACCCTCAGGTTGTTTTAGTCATAATAATCAATAATATTTCAACAGGACAATAACGTCGTCAATATAAAAGGTAAACAAAAAAGGCTCTCGGTCGCGCGCATGAAAAAGCTCTGGGACACTGCAGTGTCCACTCATTCAGAGTGCTCTTACTCCCTCATTTTTCAGAATACAAGCCTGAAACAATGTCTAAAGACTGTCGACATCAAGTGGAAGCCATAGGAAGTGCAATTGGAGTCCTAAGTCAATGGATACTGTAATGACATTCAATAGAAAACAACAAACATAAAAGAATCCCACCTCCTGGATGGATTTTTCTCAGGTTTTTGCCTGCCAACTCAGTTATGTTATACTCAGACCTTATTTTAACAGTTTTGGAATCTTTAGAGTGTTTTCTATCCAAATCTATATATGCATATCCTAGCTTCTGGGCCTGAGTAGCAGGCAGTTTACTTTGGGCATGCTTTTCACCCGGATGTGAAAATAGTGCCCCCTACCCTAGTGAAGTTAATTATTACCTGTGTCGTGTCTGGACTATCATTAAATGTGAAGACTTATTTATATAAAATTGGTTCTCTAGGTTTAATTATTACGTGATTAAACTAATCATGTAAACATGAATTAACTAGGAAGTAGGGGCACCATGGAAAATGTTGAGATTTACGGAGTTATAATTTTCCGAATATAACTCGATTAGTCATTCTCATTAACCTCTTCAACCTAGGGGGGAGCTATGTCATTATTGGATTAAAAAAACGTGCCCGTTTTAAGCGCAATATTTTGTCACGAAAAGATGCTCGACTATGCATATAATTGGCAGCTTTGGAAAGAAAACACTCTGACGTTTTCAAAACTGCAAAGATATTATCTGTGAGTGCCCCAGAACTGATGCTACAGGCGAAACCAAGATGAAACCTCAAACAGGAAATGAGCTGAATTTGTTTTACTATCGTCTCCTTATATGGCTGTGAATGAGCCGTGAACGAGCTTATGCTCTCTGCCGTTCGTCCAAGATGTCTGCAGCATTGTGACGTATTTGTAGGCATATCATTGGAAGATTGGCCATAAGAGACTACATTTGCCAGGGGTCCGTCCGGTGTCCTTTGTCTAAGTTGGTGCGTAATTCTCAGTGGCAATCATTTTACCATGCGATTCAGAGGGAGAAGCACACTTCCAGGAACGAATCATCATTGAAGAGATATGTAGAAAAACACCTTGAGGATTGATTCTAAACAACGTTTGCCATGTTTCAGTCGATATTATGGAGTTATTCTGGAAAAAGTAACTTAACTGAATAATTTTGCACGCCCAATTTTTCAGTTTTTGATTTGTTAAAAAAGTTTGAAATATCCAATAAATGTCGTTCCACTTCATGATTGTGTCCCACTTGTTGTTGATTCTTCACAAAAAAATACCGTTTTATATCTTTGTTTGAAGCCTGAAATGTTGCAAAAGGTCGCAAAGTTGAAAGGGGGCGAATACTTTCACAAGGCACTGTATGCTTAGTATTAGTAGATGTGGATAGAAAACACTCTGTAGTTTCTAAAACTGTTTGAATCATGAATGTGAGTATAACAGAACTTATGTAGCAGGCAAAACCCCGAGGACTAACCGTTCAGAATTTTAGTTTTTGAGGTCTCTGTCTGTTCAGTGAGTTCTCATTGGAAAACAATATTACTTAGGAACTTGTTTTCAGTTCCTACCGCTTCCACTGGATGTCACCAGTCTTTGGAATTTGGTTGAGGTTATTCATTTGTGCAATGAAGAAGTACGGCCATCTAGGAACTGCGTAACACTGTTGAGAGTTGCGCAAGACTTGAAAAGTAGCTTGGTTTGTTGTCTTCCTGTATTGAACACAGATAGACCCATCTTCAATGTGATTGATTATTAATGTTTAAAAATGCCTAAAGTTGTATTACAAAAGTAGTTTGAAATGTTTTGGCAAAGTTTACAGGCAACTTTTGAAATATTTTGTAGTGATGTTGCACATTTTGGAAGCTGTTTTTTTCTGGATCGAACGCGCCAAATAAATTTACATTTTGGATATATATGGATGGAATTAATCGAACAAAAGGACCAATTGTGATGTTTATGGAACATATTGGAGTGCCAACAAAAGAAGCTCTTCAAAGGTAAGACATGTTTTATATTTTATTTCTGCATTTTGTGTAGCACCTGCAGGGTTGAAATATGCTTCACTCTTTGTTTACTGTTGTGCTATCATCAGATAATAGCTTCTTATGCTTTCGCCGAAAAGCTGACATGTTGGCTGGATTCACAACGAGCAAGATCAAGGGCGACAGGCTAGCCTAGTGGTTAGAGCATTGGACTACCAGCCGAAAGGTTGCAAGTTCCAATCCCCGAGCTGACAAGAACAGGCAGTTAACCCACTGTTCCTAGGCCATCATTGAAAATAAGAATTTGTTCTTAACTGACTTGCCTAGTTAAATAAATGTTAAATCAAATTGAAATAGAATGCACCTGATCTCAATTTCAAGTCTCATAGCAAAGGGTCTGAAGACTTATGTACATTTTCTAAAATGTCTAAAAAGCTGTTTTAGTTTTGTCATTATGGTGTGATGAGTAAAAAATAGAATTCAATCAATTTTAGAATAAGGCTGTAATGTAACAAAATGTGGAAAAAGGGGAAGGGGTCTGAATACTTTCTGAATGCACTGTATATTACATTTTTACATGAACTATATACGCTACCCTTATATTCTCAATCCTAATTATATAGGCCTACTGTAACGTGTAAAACAGCCGAAGTGATAGAGCAACGACCCGCAAATAAAAACAAAAATGTCTGGGGGTGGGGGGAAAGGTTGGTTTGACAGGGTTACTCAGTACTGCCATCTTTGCTCTCGTCAGAGTGGACTGTAAGTTGAACATATGTATCCCATCATGGGTAGTGTAGTGTAAGACAAAGTTTTACGGACAGGCTATTAAAATGTATGCTCCTTTTTCTTCCTTTTTGCCGGAATATAACAGGATATAATAAGGACTACATGAAATATGTCTCTCTGCCTATAGGCAGCAATGGACATAAAGACCTGGTATTGAGATATTTCCAGAAGGTATTTTTTTCTCTTCATGTTTTCTCCTTTTTTCAAACAATTGGATCCAGTGAACTGAGCAGGCTGGGCTGCCATGAGTATAGCCTATATGACTTAGTATGAGCATGAATCTGTAATATTGTGCTGTTATTATTTATATTAATATTATCAATGTTGAATTATGTTGTCACGGGACTGCCCACATTTCCTTCTAGCCTGCGCCTATTGGCTGCCAAAGGTTTGCCTTAGGATGCAAAGGTGCGTCAAGAGTCATGGAGATAGTTTGATGGTCTTAGTGACAACAGACCTCCTAGATAATATATGCCATAATAAATAATATATGCCATTTAGCAGACGCTTTTATCCAAAGCGACTTACAGTCATGTGTGCATACATTCTACGTATGGTAATAAGGGGGGACTAGTGGGTGGAATATTATGACAGTTAAAGGTTTACACAGTTGCAGCTATAGTATGCTTAACAGTGCAAATAGTATGGTACAGTTACAGTGGAAGTCGGAAGTTTACATACACTTTTAGCCAAATACATTTAAACTCAGTTTTTCACAATTCCTGACATTTAATCCTAGTAAACATTTCCTGTTTTAGGACAGATAGGATCAATACTTTATTTTAAGAATGTGAAATGTCAGAATAATAGTAGAGAGAATGATTTATTTTATCACATTCCCAGTGGGTCAGAAGTTTACATATACTCAATTAGTATTTGGTAGCATTGCCTTTAAATGGTTTAACTTGGGTCAAGCGTTTTGGGTAGCCTTACACAAGCTTCCCACAATAAGTTGGGTGAATTTTGGCCCATTCCTCCTGACAGAGCTGGTGTAACTGAGTCAGGTTTGTAGGCCTCCTTGCTCGCACACACTTTTTCAGTTCTGCCCACAAATGTTCTACAGGATTGAGGTCACGTCTTTGTGATGGCCACTCCAATGTTGACATTGTTGTCCTTAAGCCATTTTGCCACAACTTTGGAATTATGCTTTGGGTCATTGTCCATTTGGAAGACCCATTTGCGACCAAGCTTTAACTTTCTGACTGATGTCTTGAGATGTTGCTTCATTATGCCATCTATTTTGTGAAGTGCACCAGACCCTCCTGCAGCAAAGCACCCCCACAACATGATGCTGCCACCCCGTGCTTCATGGTTGGGATGGTGTTCATCGGCTTGCAAGCCTCCTCCTTTTTCCTCCAAACATAACGATGGTCATTATGGCCAAACAGTTATATTTTTGTTTATTCAAACCAGAGGACATTTGCAAACCGTATTCTGGCTTTTTATGGCGGTTTTGGAGCAGATGCTTCTTCCTTGCTGAGCGGCGATATAGGACTCGTTTTACTGTGGATATAGATACTTTCGTACCTGTTTCCTCCAGCAACTTTACAAAGTCCTTTGCTATTGTTCCGGGATTGATTTGCAGTTTTTGCACCAAAGTACGTTCATCTCTAGGAGACAGAACACGTCTCCTTCCTGAGCGGTATGATGGCTGCGTGGTTCCATGGTGTTTATACTTGTGTACTATTGTTTGTACAGATGAACATGGTACCTTCAGGCGTTTGGAATTTGCTCCCAAGGATGAACCAGACTTGTGGAGATCTACAATTTTTCTCTGAGGTCTTGGTTGATTTCTTTTGATTTCCCCCTGATGTCAAGCAAAGATGCACTGAGTTTGAAGGTAGGCCTTTAAATACAGTGGGGCAAAAAAGTATTTAATCATCCACCAATTGTGCAAGTTCTCCCACTTAAAAAGATGAGAGAGGCCTGTAAATTTTCATCATAGATACACTTCAACTATGACAGACAAAATTAGAGAAAAAAAATCACATTGTAGGATTTCTAATTAATTTATTTGCAAATTATGGTGGAAAATAAGTATTTGGTCACCTACAAACAAGCAAGATAGTATGCATATCTTATCTTCTGGGGATGAGTAGTAGGCAGTTGAATTTGGGCATACATTTCATCCGGACGTGAAAATACTGCCCCCTGTCACCAAGAAGTTAAAGCCATTACATAATTTTCTGGAATTTTCCAAGCTGTTTAAAGGCACAGTCAGCTTAGTGAATGTAAACTTCTGACCCATTGGAATTGTGGGTGAAATAATCTGTCTGTAAACTATTTTTGAAAATGTATTGTGTCATGCACAAAGTAGATGTTCTAACCGACTTGCCAAAACAATTTCACTTCTTGACGCTACCCATCCCGTTAGCGGGATCATTTTCATCAGCAACCTCTGAATAGCATAGAGCCACAGTCAAATAATATTACTAAAAAATATTCATATTCATGAAATCACAAGTGCAATATTGCAAAACACAGCTTAGCCTTTTGTTAATCCACCTTTCGCCTCAGATTTTGAAATTATGCTTTACAGCGAAAGCAATCCAAGCGTTTGTGTAAGTGTATTGATAGCACAACAAATCATTATGTACACTAAGCATTAAGTAGCTAGGTCACGAAAATCAGAAAAGCAATCAAATTGATCGTTTACCATTGATGATCTTCGGTTGTTTTCACTCACGAGACTCCCAGTTACACAACAAATGTTCCTTTTGTTCCATAAAGATTATTTTTATATCCAAAATACCGACGTTTGTTTGTCGCGTTATGTTCAGAAATCCACAGGAAAGAGCGGTCACCAAAACGTACATGAAAATTCCAAATAATATCCATAATATCCACAGAAACATGTCAAACGTTTTTTATAATCAATCTTCAGGTTGTTTTTAAAATATATATTCGATAATATATCAACCGGGTCTGTAGGTTTTTCAATAACACCAGGAGAAACAATGGCCGCTTTACTATGTAGCGTAAAACTCACTCTGAGAGCCCCCACCTATCCACTTACGCAATGTGATCTTTCACGCTCATAAAAAATAAATAAAGGCCTGAAACTATGGCTAAAGACTGTTGACACCTTAGGGAAGCCATAGAAAAAGGAATTTGGTTGATATCCCTTTACATGGAGTATAGGCATGCATAGGAACAGAGAGGTTTCAAAATTAGTACTTCCTGATTGGATTTTCCTCAGGTTTTCGCCTGCAATATCAGTTCTGTTATACTCACAGACCATATTTGTACAGTTTTGGAAACTTTAGAGTGTTTTCTATCCTAATCTGACAATTATATGCATATTCTAGCATCTGGTCCTCAGAAATAGGCTGTTTACTTTGGGAACATTATTTTTCCAAACAAAAATAGTGCAAATTTGAGATTTTTAGTTTCAACCGCTGTGTCTCTGTGAGACGCAGAGTAGATGAACGGATGATGTCCGCATGTATGGTTCCCACTGTGTAGCATGGATGTGGAATTTCCATGTCGACGGGGACACTTAACATAATGATACCCATGACTCAATTACACTTACCTCAATCAATGTTTGCAAACTTTCCATCAAAAAGCACCATGATGATTAAGTGTCCATAAACAGTTGAAGTCAGAAGTTTACATACACTTAGGAAGGAGTCATTGAAATTCATTTTTTCAACCATTCCATAAATGTCTTGTTAACCTTTTGCGTGTATGGGGCAGTATTTTCATTTTTGGCAAAAAATGTTTACCCATTTGAAACTGCCTATTTCTCAACCCCAGAAACTATAATATGCATATAATACTTATGTCATGCAATAAAATGCAAATTAATTACTTAAAAATCATACAATGTGATTTTCTGGATTTTTCTTTTAGATTCCGTCACTCACAGTTGAAGTGTGCCTATGATACAAATTACAGACCTCTACATGCTTTGTAAGTAGGAAAACCTGCAAAATCGGCAGTGTATCAAATACTTGTTCTCCCCACTGTATATACATACAGTCAAATTGTTGGGGGGTTGATCTCGCCCGCGGGCCACCAGTTGCCCATCTCTGGTTTAGCCTATTTGAACTTTACTGGCGCCACACTATGAAGAACGGAGTCTCGCAATGCACATTATGGCAGCACACAAGTGACTTTCTGAGTAAATTGCCTATTCCAATTTGCTGTAGCCTATTTCAATAAATATGTGATACAAAAAGCAAGAGTAGGCCAGACAGAATGGAGAATTCCACACCAAAGCAGAGCAAACATTTCCAGACAGAAAAAATTCTCTCTCTCATGGGATTCATAGCTTAAACCTATTACTTTTTTAATAAGGACAGTCAACTATCTTTTTTAGCTGTTCGATAGGCTATATGAATATGAAGATTTATCGTTTTATGCTTTCTCCTGATCAAATATATGAATGTATCAGAGTTCCATTTCAAAGTTCAAATTGAATACCCTAAAAACGTAAGGTAGCCAGGGGAATAACATTGAGAGAGAAAAAAACAAGATCAATATTCTACACCACATTAGAATGACAAGTTCAATAAAGTTTGAGTGTATTAAGAGAGAAATGGTCCATGCAGGCCTAGAAAAATCGCTCTAAGCAAGGTTGAAAACCAAATGGCCAATAACATATCCTCATTCTCCTACTGGCCTATTGTAAAAGCTTGAAGACAAGTTAAAGTTATGTATAGTTTCCCAAGTATTCTAGCCTACGAAGGTGTTGTTCTAAAGTTGTGGCTTTCAAATATAATAACAATGGAAGTCTATAGGCATAGGTTATTCTCAATCACAGCTTTATGATAGTTTGAACAAACAATGTTATTTAAAACCAAATATTATCCAGTTCTGAAGACAGTAGACCGCTTCTATGTCACTACAATAAGACATCACGTTTCTAATCACTGTTCTCTCATGGAGCGCCACGCCGTCCGACTCACAGACACAGACACAGACACAGACACAGACACACACACACACACACACAGACACTCACACACAGACACTCACACACTCACACTCACACACACGTTCCTCTCACACCTCTCTCCTCCACCAGAAAGGAATATTAGAAAACATTTAATCAAGATTCATTGAGCATTCGATCTTATCATCATGAAAATAATGACATAATTTTGGTTGGCCAATAGGGGGCAATATCATTGTATATCACAATGTTTTTTGGGTACATAATCACGATAGGACAAAGGTTGACATAGCCCAACCATAGTGTCTTGGCCTTATGTGTTTTGTGTAAGAGAGTTGGTGGTGTGACTGTTTCCTAGTACTGTGTGTGTTTGTGTTAGAGAGTTGGTGGTGTGACTGTTTCCTAGTACTGTGTGTGTTTGTGTTAGAGAGTTGGTGGTGTGACTGTTTCCTAGTACTGTGTGTGTTTGTGTTAGAGAGTTGGTGGTGTGACTGTTTCCTAGTACTGTGTGTGTTTGTGTTAGAGAGTTGGTGGTGTGACTGTTTCCTAGTACTGTGTGTGTTTGTGTTAGAGAGTTGGTGGTGTGACTGTTTCCTAGTACTGTGTGTGTTTGTGTTAGAGAGTTGGTGGTGTGACTGTTTCCTAGTACTGTGTGTGTTTGTGTTAGAGAGTTGGTGGTGTGGCTGTTTCCTAGTACTGTGTGTGTTTGTGTTAGAGAGTTGATGGTGTGGCTGTTTCCTAGTACTGTGTGTGTTTGTGTTAGAGAGTTGGTGGTGTGACTGTTTCCTAGTACTGTGTGTGTTTGTGTTAGAGAGTTGGTGGTGTGACTGTTTCCTAGTACTGTGTGTGTTTGTGTTAGAGAGTTGGTGGTGTGACTGTTTCCTAGTACTGTGTGTGTTTGTGTTAGAGAGTTGGTGGTGTGGCTGTTTCCTAGTACTGTGTGTGTTTGTGTTAGAGAGTTGGTGGTGTGGCTGTTTCCTAGTACTGTGTGTGTTTGTGTTAGAGAGTTGGTGGTGTGGCTGTTTCCTAGTACTTTGTGTGTTTGTGTTAGAGAGTTGGTGGTGTGGCTGTTTCCTAGTACTGTGTGTGTTTGTGTTAGAGAGTTGGTGGTGTGACTGTTTCCTAGTACTGTGTGTGTTTGTGTTAGAAAGTTGGTGGTGTGGCTGTTTCCTAGTACTGTGTGTGTTTGTGTTAGAGAGTTGGTGGTGTGACTGTTTCCTAGTACTGTGTGTGTTTGTGTTAGAGAGTTGGTGGTGTGACTGTTTCCACTACTGTGTGTGTTTGTGTTAGAGAGTTGGTGGTGTGGCTGTTTCCTAGTACTGTGTGTGTTTGTGTTAGAGAGTTGATGGTGTGGCTGTTTCCTAGTACTGTGTGTGTTTGTGTTAGAGAGTTGGTGGTGTGACTGTTTCCTAGTACTGTGTGTGTTTGTGTTAGAGAGTTGGTGGTGTGACTGTTTCCTAGTACTGTGTGTGTTTGTGTTAGAGAGTTGGTGGTGTGACTGTTTCCTAGTACTGTGTGTGTTTGTGTTAGAGTGTTGGTGGTGTGGCTGTTTCCTAGTACTGTGTGTGTTTGTGGTAGAGAGTTGGTGGTGTGGCTGTTTCCTAGTACTGTGTGTGTTTGTGTTAGAGAGTTGGTGGTGTGACTGTTTCCTAGTACTGTGTGTGTTTGTGTGTGTGTGGTCCTAGGCTGCTGTCTCTTCCATCTTTGGGGAGAGGTGGATGCACTTCATTAACGTAGACGACAATTACTTCATCTCCCTCCCAGAAAAGAGGAGGAGAGAGAAATGACACAACCTTCATTAACGCCAAGCTAAACTATAGCCCATGCCACCCAGGATGAAGATTGATTGCAGCCTTTTCAGCTGTTTTATCTCACTTAACACAAGGGAAACGGAGGGCTGAGCATTCTCTCTCTCTCTCTGTGTGTGTGTGTGTGTGTGTGTGTGTGTGTGTGTGTGTGTGTGTGTGTGTGTGTGTGTGTGTGTACACACACAGTGGACTCACTTTCCTCTCCCTGGCCCAAGTGAGACAATGTAATCACTTTGGCCTGCCTGACGTTCATGGATATTTATGGGTTCAGGGGATCAGAATCAACTACTGTGACTGTGTCCCGTTTTTTAAATGGCTGCAAATGAATATTCTGGTGTTGAAAAATGCCCATCTTGACTCATTATGTTCCGCAAGAAAAAAGTAACAAGTAAAATCTGTATTGATGATGAAATTGAGAGTTTGATGCTGAAAGTGCTGTGTCAAAGATGGAACATAATGTGCACAAAAAGTTGAAATAGTATGCTAAATGGAATAATGCTGGGCTTGGACTTGAAATGATAGATTGGGCTGGTGCATATTAACCGACTGAGGACTGTTTGACGTCATCGCCGCCACGGCGACATGTGTCACGTCCTGACCATAGAGAGCCCTTGGTTCTCTATGGTGCAGTAGGTCAGGGCGTGACTAGGTGGTGATCTAGTATATCTATTTCTATGTTGGTGCTAATGTGGTTCCCAATTAGAGGCAGCTGTTTATCGTTGCCTCTGATTGGGGATCATATTTAGGTAGCTATTTCCCCACCTGTGTTTTGTTGGATATTGATTGTTTGTTAGTGTGTTTGGGCACTCCGTCCTCACGTTTTGTTATTTTGTTTTGTTAGTTTCACTTAAATAAATATGTGGAACTATACTCATGCTGCGCCTTGGTCCGCTCATTTACAAGATCGTGACACCATGACTCATCACTTTATGGAAGGCCCGAGTGTTCTGAATGTTCCCCCAATAACTTTTTGACAAGGGCTGATTTTAACGTCTCACTTAAATTACACAGCCCATTCAAAGACATGGTAATGCCTTTACTCCAGGCTCATTAGTCTAGTCATGGTTTTGAACCCTATAGAGAATGTGTCTGGGACTGGTAGGCCTATATGTTCACTAAAAAGATATCACTTAAAAGGTTAGGCGAGCATAGTATGTCTTGCAGAGAGAGCCATCCTCCTGAGCCTGAGCTCAAAAGTCAGAAACTTTTCAAAGGGTGAACGATGCTCAATTGTAAGCGTTGATAGATTTGCCGGGGGATAGAATATGCACGCACGAGGACACACACACACACCCCTTCAGGCCACTGGGTACAGTGTGAATCCCCCTCCGATCTGCAGGCAGCCCATCTCTCAACAGTGCAGGAATCTAAGAAACGTGTGACTCATTTATTATTTAACTTCAACAGTGGCTGAGCAGGGTGTGAATACACTTGGGTGGGAGGGTTTTTAGCCACTCGATGCACCCTTACAGCTCGTACCCTACCTTCACCTGACCTCCATCACTCACCCAGGCAAATCCGCCAGTGGAGTCTACTCAGGGGAAGCAAGGGACCCTATGACCCCCTCACCTCTTGTCAAAATGTGGATAACCCAACTCCCTCCCAGCACCCAAAGAGGGAGCTGTACTCATGCTATCTCTTCCACTATCTCTCTGCTGAGTTGTGGAATAATGACTCGTACTGGAGGGGAATCGCACGTTTTTAGGAGTTGTAAATGCAAGACAAAGTTGCTGAGTGAGAAATTGAATCATCTATAATTCCATTATAGTGAAATTGTGCCTATTGTTGAAAGGAGGCAGTTTGAGCGAAAGGAATCCTTTTAACATTTCCATCGTCTATTTCTATCATATAATTATGGGCCTGGGCGCCAGATATGCTAATGACGCTCAACACGAACCTCAATGGCGATCATCTTAGATTAAGCTTTAACCCCCCCCACCCCTTCCCTGAAATGAAAATAAATGGGACCAGCATGATATGAGGGGAAGGGGAGAGTGTGTCTTCATGGTCCTCACGCCGTTTCTGACAACTGAACTGATGCCTCGGCCGTGAAGACAAGCAATTTTGCTTTCTCTTGGCGTCCTTTTCGCTATTGTCTCAGGAAGTTCACTGAGGACAATTAAAAAAATGGTAAAAAGAACCCTTCCTACCCAATTTGTTAGCTAGCCCCCCTATTTATTCAAGTGGCTAGAGAAAAGGGGGACAGAATGGTGTGTATACGCTTCACAGCTGGAAGCTGATGGACGCCCCTTGTCTATCACTGCTGACCTGCAGATTCCAAACAGACCCACGCATGTTTTAAACTTTTATATCCCTTGTGCTTCAGCGATACAAAATGCCTCAGAATCGTAGGGTGGCTATTTGTTCCTGATTGAGAGGCCGTCTCTGTGTTTCTGAAAGGCAGAGAGTAGCAAACGTTGTGGATCTTGTGGCTTCGAGTTTTTGCAAATGGGTGTGAAAAAATTGGACAGTCGATTTTGGTTTCTTCAAACAGTGTCTGGCGCAAAACCGGGAATCGACAGGATATGAGAATGTACATTTTCTAATTCAATTCCAACAATCAATTGCTTGCATTGGAAACAGCTATCCGTTTAAAAATAGAGAGTGGGGAGGGGTTCACGTTTATTCTTCTCCTCAAAGGGGCACATTTACGGTACTGCCGGCTTAGGACACACAATGGCTAAAAAATAAAAACGCAGAAAGCCCATTGGGCGTGTGGTAGCAGACTGATAACAAAATTAGCACAAGTAATAGCGAAATTCCATGAAGGCTGCTAGCTAAATATGGTAACGAGCGGAAATGAAATAAAAGATTGCAAATCAAATGTTATTGGTCACATACACATGGTTAGCAGATGTTAATGCGAGTGTAGCGAAATACTTGTGCTTCTAGTTCCGACCATGCAGTAATATCTAACAAGTAATGTAACAATTTCACAACAACTACATTATACACTCACAAGTGTAAAGCAATGAATAAGAATATGTACATAAAATATGTGGATGAGCGATGGCCGAACGGCAAAGGCAAGATGCAGTAGATGGTATAGAGTACAGTATGTACACTTGAGATGAGTAATGTAGGGTATCTGAACATTATATAAAGTGGCTAGTGATACATTTATTACATCCAATTTTTGAGTCAGTATGTTGGCAGCAGCAACTCAATGTTAGTGATGGCTGTTTAACAGTCTGATGGCCTTGCGATAGAAGCTGTTTTTCAGTCTCTCGGTGCCAACTTTGATGCATCAGTACTGACCTCGCCTTCTGGATGATAGTGGGGTGAACAGGCAGTGGCTCGGGTGGTTGTTGTCCTTGATCTTTTTGGCCTTCCTGTGACATCAGGTGGTGTAGGTGTCCTTGAGGGCAGGTAGTTTGCCCCCGGTGATGCGTTGTGCAGACCTCACTACCCTCTGGAGAGCCTTACAGTTGTGGGCGGAGCAGTTGCCGTACCAGGCGGTGATACAGCCCAACAGAATGCTCTCGATTGTGCATCTGTAAAAGTTTGAGTGTTTTCTTCAGCCTCCTGAGGTTGAAGAGGCCTGGCTGCAACAATTTCAGTTTGTCCATGATGTGTACGCCAAGAAACTTAAAACGTTCCACCTTCTCTACTACTGTCCCGCCGATGCGGATAGGGGGTTGTTCGTATGCATCTCCTTAGTTTTGTTGTTGGTGGTAATCAAGCCTACCACTGTAGTGTTGTCTGTAAACTTGATGATTGAGTTGGAGGCGTGCATGGCCACGCAGTCATGGGTGAACAGGGAGTACAGGATAGGGCTGAGAACGCACCCTTGTGAGGCCCCAGTGTTGAGGACCAGCCAGATGGAGATGCTGTTTCCTACCCTCACCACATGGGGGACGGCCCGTCAGGAATACCAGGACCCAGTTGCACAGGGCGGGGTCTCTGTGGACCTATTGGGGCGGTAGGCAAATTGGAGTGGGTCTAGGGTGTCAGGTCGGGTGGAGGTGATATGATCCTTGACTTGTCTCTCAAAGCACTTCATGATGACAGAAGTGAGTGCCACAAGGCAATAGTCATTTAGCTCAGTTACCTTAGCTTTCTTGTGTACAGGAACAACGGTGGCCCTCTTGAAGCATGTGGGGACAGCAGACTGGGATAAAGGTTGATTGAATATGTCCGTAAACACACCAACCAGCTGGTCTGCGCATGCTCTGAGGACACGGCTAGGGATGCCGTCTGGGCCGGCAGCCTTGCGAGGGTTAACACGTTTAAATGTTTTACTCACGTTGGCTGCAGCGAAGGAGAGCCCCCAGGTTTTGGTAGCGGGCCGTGTCGGTGGCACTGTATTGTCCTCAAAGCGAGCAAAGAAGTTTAGTTTGTCTTGGAGCAAGACATCGTGGTCCGCGATGGGGCTGGTTTTCTCTTCGTAGTCCATGATTGACTGTAGACCCTGCCACATACCTCTTGCGTCGGAGCCGTTGAATTGCGACTCTACTTTGTCTCTATACGGGCGCTTAGCTTGTTTAATTGCCATGTGGAGGGAATAGCTACACTGTTTGTATTCGGTCATGTTTCCGGTCGCTTTGCCCTGATTAAAAGCAGTGGTTTGCGCTTTCAGTTTTACGGGAATGCTGCCATCAATCGGTTTCTGGTTGGGGAAGGTTTTAATAGTTGCTGTGGGTACGACGCTTGAAGTGTGGAATCAGATTGGTCGGACCAGCGTTGAACAGACCTGAGCACGGGCGCTTCCTGCTTTAGTTTCTGTCTATAGGCTGGGAGCAACAAAATAGAGTCATGGTCATATTTTCCGAAAGGAGGGCGGGGGAGGGCTTTGTATGCATCGCGGAAGTTAGAGTAGCAAGGATCCAGGGTTTTACCAGCCCTGGTCGCACATTCGATATGCTGATAAAATTTGTTTTCTGATTAGCCTTGTTAAAATCCCCAGCTACAATAAATGCAGCGGCAGGATATGTGGATTCCAGTTTACATAGAATCCAATTAAGTTCTTTCAGGGCCGTCGATGTGTCTGCTTGGGGGGGTATACACGGCTGTGATTATAATCGAAGAGGATTCTCTTGGCAGATAATGCGGACGGCATTTGATTGTAAGGAATTCTAGGTCAGGTGAACAAGGACTTGAGTTCCTATATGTTGTGTGAGCGGACCAAGTAATTGGGCGTCACTCTAAAGCGGGAAGGTGGAATAAACAAGTCAGGAGTAGGTTTTCTTGATTTAACACAGTTCTCTATTGAGGGCATTTGGTCCACAAAAAAACATTTCAACATAATCAATGAAAATCTTCCAAGGAAAAAAACATACATCTTCTTCTCCAGATGAAACAAGAACACAATAGGATTATCTTTAAGCTACAACAAAAAGTCACGGGATTGTCACCGTCTTAGTGGTTCTTCCTGGATAGCTCCTCTCTCTCGGTGGCCATCTTCCAGAGATAGTTTCCCCCTCTCTCTGCTGGTTCCATTCTCTCTCTTATAGGGGAAGGAGAGTATGTCATTAGTACCGTCAGCTGTGCTTAATTGCCTCTGGTTACCTTGTCTCCCATGCCTTGTTGGGCTACTATCCATGAGCCCAGCCTGCCCTCTGGTGGTCCTTCCACAGTTGTTATGATCACACCACGTCTCGTCAATCATAAGGCATACACCCCCGCTATTCTTCTTACCAGAGAGATGTTTGTTTCTGTTGGCGCGATGCGCAAAGAAACCAGTTGGCTGTACCGACTCTGACACCATATCCCGAGTGAGCCAAAGAACAAAGAACGTTACAATCTCTGATGTCTCTCTAGAAGGCAACCCTTGCTCGGATTTCGTCTACCTTGTTGTCAAGAGACTGGACATTGGCGAGTTGTATACTCAGGAATTAATCCTATTGGAAGGAGAAGCACTGAGACGGTTCAGAAAAATTCAGGGCCGTCACAAGGTCTAGGGCCATTCCCCCCAGAAATGTCCTGGAACTTGCAGGTGCCTTGGTGGAAGAGTGGGGTAACATCTCACAGCAATAACTGGCAAATCTGGTGCAGTCCATGAGGAGGAGATGCACTTCAGTACTTAATGCAGCTGGTGGCCACACCAGATACTGACTGTTACTTTTGATGTTGTCCCCCCATTGTTCAGGGACACATTATTCCATTTCTGTGAGTCACATGTCTGTCGAACTTGTTCAGTTCATGTCTCAGTTGGTGAATCTTGTTATGTTCATACAAATATTTCCACATGTTCAGTTTGCTGAAAGTAAAAGCAGTTGACAGTGAGAGGACGTTTCTTTTTTTGCTGAGTTTATTCCCACCGGTCTACTGTCCATTGCTTGTGTTTCTTGGCCCAAGCAAGTCTCCTCTTCTCATTCGTGTCCTTTAGTCGTGGTTTCTTTGCAGCAATTCGACCACGAAGGCCTGATTCACGCAGTCTCCTCAGAACAGTTGATGTTGAGGTGTGTCTGTCACTTGAACTCTGAAGCATTTATTTGGGCTGCAATCTGAGATGCAGTTAACTCTAATCCTCTGCAGCAGAGGTAACTTGCGACTGAACTTGAAGAAAAAGTACATTACATTTTACGGATTGACTGATCTTCATGTCTTAAAGTAACGATGGCCTGTCGTTTCCCTTTGTTTATTTGAACTGTTCTTGCCATAATATGGTCTTGGGTTTTTACCAAATTGGGCTGTCTTCTGTATACCACCCCTACCTTGTCACACACAACACAACTGATTGGGTCAAAGGCATTACAAAGAAATTCCACAAATGAACTTTTAACAAGGCACACCTGTTAATTGAAAAGCATTCCATGAAGCTGGTTGAGAGAATGCCAAGAGTGTGCAAAGCTGTCATCAAGGCAAAGGGTGTCTACTTTGAAGAAACTCAAATATAAAATATATTTTGGTTTATACTTTTTTGGTTACTACATGATTCAATATGTGTTATTCCATAGTTTTGATGTCTTAACTACTATTCTATAATGTAGAAAATAGTAAAACTAAAGAAAAACCCTTGAATGAGTAGGTGTGTCCAAACTTTTGACTGGAACTGTGTATATTCCAATTTTTAAAAACGTTGACATGAAAGCAGGAACTCACATTTCCCATGTGCGTTTATGCTTGTCCATCAACAACAAAATGTGTAGAATTGCAGGAAGGAAAATGTCTGTGGCCCTCTATGCAAACTTTACCATCGCTGCTTTAAAAAACCATTGGAGTAACACTGCATTTATTTAACCAGAATATTTTCCAGGAACAGAAAAAACAGTTTGGGTATTTTAGTTTGGCGGCATCTCGTAATAGCATAAAATAGGCATATCTTAACAAGAAATTATAGTGATTTCCCAGGAAAGACATGACAATTTCTTCTGCCCTTTATCTCTCAATCATAACCCTAGCTCCATTATAGAAGAAATTGCCAGTTCCATCAAAGGTGGTCATGTGAGAGAGACTGTGTTTGAAAAGGCAGCGTAATAATTGTCCCGCTGTCATTTTAAATGGGCCTGGGCCTAATTGAAAATTACCGTTAATGAGTGTGTTAAAGATCAATGCCCTCTCCACACACACAATCTGCCACTGAGTGATGTGAAAAGATGGAGTGCCCCCTTCAGTCGAGCTATCATCCCTGCTTTTCCCGAATGGGAATGAACATTTTTCAGCCTGGGAGAGTCGAGGAATGGACAAAAGGATGGAGGAAAGTCATGGGAGGGACAGGAGAAAGGGGAACCTGTGAGAGGAAAGTGTGTGTGTGTAGCAATGCAATCTTAAAGGAATGCAGAACCCTGTGTGTGTGTGTGTCTGTGTGTCTGTGTGTGTGTGTGTGTGTGTGTGTGCGCGTGTTCTCAAATGGGGTGAAGGCTCTCAGATTAGGGGGACAACAGAGGTCAGGGTCACGGAGGTGTGCTGTGTCTAACCAAACCTTCAGACCCTTCCAGAACCTCACAGCTGCTGCCGCGTTTGTCCGGGGACCTCATTAGCCGTTCCTCCCCAAACAACCAGATACCAAAAAACACCTGGAGGTTGGAATGTAACATGGCTACCTAGCAGAATGTACGTTGTCTTGGTATAGCTTTTACTCCTATTGGAGGAAGGCAATTATGATGGCAGTCAGCAATGACATAAACATTGGTGACATATAGGATGAGGATAAAGGATACAGAGGATATAGGACCAGGATATCGGAATGCTTCTCTATCGCACATGACTTTTGCCACTTTCTTATCTCTACTTCCATGGCTGAAATCATTTGTTCTTTTGATGTATTTCCCCTCCCCTTTTTTGATCATTGTAGGAGTGTCTGGTCACAGAACACTGCTTTGTGTTCTTTTCACCTGCATTGGATGATGGATCCCTCAAAGCCCAAGTAGAAGATTGATGAAACATTGTGGTATCAGCTGCATGGGTCTACTGGTAGACGGACCCCAATTGGGAAAAGGGATACCAAGTCAGTTGCACAACTGAATGCATTCAACCGAATTGTGTCTTCCGCATTTAACCCAACGCCTCTGAATCAGAGAAGTGCGGGGGGCTGCCTTCCATGTCATTGGTGCCTGGGGAGCAGTTGTTGTGAGGGTTAACTCGGCCCATGTAATTTAGCTAGCCATGTCAAAGCAGTGCCATTATAAATGCACTCTGGTGAAGATTGCATGCGTTTTGAAGAGGGAGACTGAGGGCCTACCGTGTTTCGGCCAGAGAAGCAAGATCAAATCAAATTTTATTTATATAGCCCTTCGTACATCAGCTGATATCTCAAAGTGCTGTACAGAAACCCAGCCTAAAACCCCAAACAGCAAGCAATGCAGGTGTAGAAGCACGGTGGCTAGGAAAAACTCCCTAGGAAGGCCAAAACCTAGGAAGAAACCTAGAGAGGAACCAGGCTATGTGGGGTGGCCAGTCCTCTTCTGGCTGTGCCGGGTGGAGATTATAACAGAACATGGCCAAGATGTTCAAATGTTCATAAATGACCAGCATGGTCAAATAATAGTAAGGCAGAACAGTTGAAACTGGAGCAGCAGCATGGCCAGGTTGACTGGGGACAGCAAGGAGTCATCATGTCAGGTAGTCCTGGGGCATGGTCCTAGGGCTCAGGTCAGTTGAAACTGGAGCAGCAGCATGGCCAGGTGGAAATGTAGAGAACAATGTCAAATCTCTCTTTCCTCCGCTCCAGCGATCACTCCATCTCTGGGCTGAAACAGCTTTTTAATGTGACTTTCAAACACTGGAGAAAGCTATTTATTTGGCAGCGGTTTTTGTTGTTGTTGTGAATCACTTCGCTCACTAGCCACAACACAGCTGAGCTTAGCCATTGTTCAAGTATTGAGCTCTGCTTTCCGGGCAACAACTGTCAGCCACAAGTGTTTGACCTTGATGGATTGCGAGCTTACAGAACAGGGCTGCAGGCAGCTGAGCGAAAATGAAAGAAAACTTAACTTAACATCCAGAGGACCTATCATCCTTTCTCTACCTTCTCTGCCTCTGTATCTGCTGCTAAAGCCACTTCCTATCACTCTAAAATGCAAGCTTCTGCCTCTAACACTAGCAAACTATTTTCCACCTTCTCTTCCCTCCTTAATCCTCCAACTCCTCCCTTCTCCCTCTCTGCGGACGGCTTTGTCAACCATTTTGAAAAGAGATTTGATGACATCCGCTGCTCATTCACTAAGCCTATTATTGATATGCTACCAGGCCAAGTATCAATGGTGGCAAAAAGTCAGTGGCCTAGCATCCCGTTTGCGCTGTTTGTTCCTGTTTTCTAAGTGTTATGGTCATGTGGTACACAAAAAACCTGCCACTGATATTCACACATATTGAATTTCACTCCACACTGTTCACTATATGATAAAATATTGCATCGCATTGCTAATTCCTACCTGTGATTTGGCTGTAGAAATGGGAGGAAGGAATATACATGCATAATGCTCTTCATCTCATTGTGGCAGTCATTTATTTAATTTTATCTTTATTTAACTGGGCAAGTCAGTTAAGAACAAATTCTTATTTTCAATGACGGCCTAGGAACAGTAGGTTAACTGCCTGTTCAGGGGCAGAACAACAGCTCGGGGATTTGAACTTGCAACCTTTCGGTTACTAGTCCAACCGCTACCCTGCCGCCCCGCGGAAAACACTACATGAAACCTTCTACTATTCAGTTGACTCGCCCTCCCTTGTACACTCTCTCTGAGAGTCACTTGGACTGGGATATGTTCCGGATAGCATCGAACAACAACTTTGATGAATACGCTGATTGGGTGAGCGAGTTTATTAGCAAGTGCATCGGTGATGTTATACCCACGGTGGCTATTAAAACCTTCCCCAACCAGAAAACGTGGATTGATGGCAGCATTCGCGCAAAGCTGAAAGCGCAAACCACTGCTTTTAATCATGGCAAGCCGACCGGAAACATGACCGAATACAAACAGTGTAGCTATTCCCTCCACAAGACAATCAAACAAGCTAAGCGACAGTATAGAGACAAAGTAGAGTCACAATTCAATAGATCAGACACGAGACATATGTGGCAGGTATCTGTCAATCCTGGATTACAAAAGAAAACCATCCCTGTCGTGGACACGGATGTCTTGCTCCCAGACAAATGCTCGCTTTGAGGACAATACAGTGCCACTGACATGGCCCGCTACCAAAACATGCGGGCTCTCCTTCACCATGGCGAGTAAAACATGTAAACATGTTTACCCTCGCAAGGCTGCCGGTCCAGACGGCATCCCAAGCCGCATCCTCAGAGCTCGACCCCCGCCCCGCATCCTGGGTCTCGATCCACGCCCTGTGCAACTGGGTCCTGGACTTCCCGACGCGTCGCCCCCAGGTGGTGAGGGTAGGAAACACTGGGGCCCCACAAGGGTGCTTTCTCAGCCCTCAACTTTAATCCCTGTTCACCCGTGACTATGTGGCCATGCACGCCTCCAACTCAATCATCAAGTTTGCAGACGACACTACAGTGGTAGGCTTGATTACCAACAATGACGAGACTGGGAGGAGGTGAGGGCCCTCGGAGTGTGGTGTCAGGAAAATAACCTCACACACAATGTCAACAAAACAAAGATGATCGTGGACTTCAGGAAAGAGCCATGAGCAATGGGAGCACTCCCCTATCCACATCGACGGGACAGTAATGGAGAAGGTGGAAAGTTTTAAGTTCCTTGGAGTACACATCATGGACAAACTGAAATGGGTCTACACACACAGACAGCGTTGTGAAGAAGGCGCAGCAGCCTCAGAAGGCTGAAGAAATTTGGCTGGACACAGAAAACACTCACACACTTCTACAGATGCACAATCGAGAGCATCCTGTCAGGCTGTTTCTCCGCCTGGTACGGCAACTGCTCCACCCACAACCGTAAGGCTCTCCAGAGGGTAGTGATGTCTGCACAATGCATCACCGGGGGCAAACTACCTGGCCTCCAGGACACCTACACCACCCAATGTCACAGGAAGGCCCAAAAGATCATCAAGGACAACAACCACCCGAGCCACTGCCTGTTCATAAGGCGAGGTCTGTACAGGTGCATCAAAGCAGGGACAGAGAGACTGAAAAACAGCTTCTATCTCAAGGACATCAGACTGTAAACCTCTTGGATCCACCCATCCCGGATTCGGGATAATTGTCATCAACTACGCTAAATAGCATAGCGCAACGGTGAAATAATCTTACTAGAAAATATTCATATTCATGAAATCCCAAGTGAAATATAGCGGAACACAGCTTTGCCTTTTGTTAATCACCCTGTCGTCTCAGATATAGAAATTATGCTTTACAGCGAAAACAATACAAGTGTTTGTGTAAGTTTATACATATAACAAAACATTATGTACACCTAGCAATCAAATTAATCGTTTACCTTTGATCTTCTGATGTTTTCACTCACGAGACTCCCAGTTGGGCAGCAAATGTTCCTTTTGTTCCATAAAGATATTTTTTATATCCAAATACCTCCGTTAGTTTGATGCGTTATGCCTAGGAATCCACCGGAAAGAGCGGTCACGACAATGCAGACAAAAATTCCAAATTATATCCATAATATCGACAGAAACATGGCAAATGTTTTTTATAATCAACCCTCAAGGTGTTTTTCAAATATCTATTCGATAATCTATCAACCGGGACAGTTGGTTTTTCACTAGGACCGGGAGGAAAATTGGCTACCTCTCTGTTTTGCTCAACAATCACACTGAGAACCACTTACGCAATGTGGACGTTTACGCTCATTCTTCAAAATAAAGGCCTGAAACTACGTCTAAAGGCTGTAGACACCTTAGGGAAGCCACAGAAAAGGGAATCTGGTTGATATCCCTTTCAATGGGCAATAGGGACGCATAGAAAGACAGGGGTTTCAAAATAAGAGTCACTTCCTGATTGTTTTTTTCTCAGGCTTTCGCCTGCAATATCAGTTCTGTTATACTCACAGACAATATTTTTACAGTTTTGGAAACTGTAGAGTGTTTTCTATCCTAAGATAGCATTCTAGCATCTGGTCCTGAGAAATAGGCCGTTTACTTTGGGAACATTATTTTTCCAAAAATACAAATAGTGCCCCATAGCTTCGAGAAACAGCCATCATTAACATTGAGTGGCTGCTGCCAACATACTGACTCAAATCTCTAGACATTTTAATAATAAAAAATTGGATGTAATAAATGTATCACTAGTCACTTTAAGCAGTGCCACTTTATATAATGTTTACATAACCTACATTACTCATCTCATATGTATATACTGTACTCTGTACCATCTCTGCATCTTGGCTATGCGGCCATCGCTCATCCATATATTTTTATATACACATTCTTATTCATTACTTTACACTTGTGTGTATAAAGTAGTTGAGAAATTGTTAGAATACTTGTTAGATATTACTGCACGGTCGGAACTAGAAGCACAAGCATTTCGCTACACTCGCATTAACATCTGCTAACCGTGTGTATGTGACCAATTACATTTGATTTCATTTGATCCATGGTTCTCTCCCCTCATCAATGCCTGCCACATGCGATAATTGCACACACTGTATACCTTTCTCCTACAGATAACCATTAACTTCTGGTGTAGACCCTCTAACCCTAAGCACTCAATATTTCAATAGGATCCCTGATATAATGTAAATGGTATACATTACTCTCTCTCCACCAGTGACATGAATAAGTATATGTCATATTTTCTGAACCCAACAGTTGTTATGACATGTATTATCTGAATTAGGCCCACAGATTATGCCTACAGAGGAGAGGCGAATATAGAGGAATTTCGAATGTCTTTGAACTTCCCGAGAGTTGGCTCAAAGCTGCAGTATGTCACTTTTTTTGGGTGACCCAACCAAATTCACATAGAAATATGAGTTATAGATCTGTCATTCTCATTGAAAGCAAGCCGTAGATCTGTTCTATGAGCGCTATTTCTATGCTTCATTTTCTTCAGTTAGTTTTTTGCATCTTTAACTTTCGGTTTTGTACACCAGCTTCAAACAATTGAAAAGACAATATTTTTGGTTGTAGAAAATATAGTTCACAACGGTTTATATGGTACAATGATTCTCTACACTATACTTGCTTGTTTTGTCACATAAACTGGAATTAGCAGAACTATTAGACTTTTTAGCAACCAGGAAATGGCGGAGCAATTTCTGCATATTGCACCTTTAACCTTAGCTAGCTAACAAGCTTTGTGTGCAGAGTGGCACCAGAATTAAAAACACATCTTACCTTTTTGTAGTAATAAATCCAACGTGAAACATGTTAACTATAGTATCCTTTACTAGCATTGAAAAAGTGAATCCATTCTTCTCTAATTCAAATTCCATGCTTGTCACGTTAGTAGCCTACACACACACACACACTGGCAAAGATTTTCATCTGACATGCAGACACTGGAATACATTTCTGAGTGACAGACTGAGGGCTATGCATAGGTGCTTTGTTGCTTTTTTTGTAGGACCATAAAAAAAACCTGTTTCTCATGCTTTAATGTTACTAACTGGTTCCAATGCTTTTAAAAGAACAGTTCTGTTATGGAACGGTTTAGATCACTTTCCTCCTGTTTTGATTCTGTTCCTCAACAAAATGTCATTGTTTTGGGGTTTTCAGTTCTGTTCCCTGAACTGGTTCCAGCCCCTGGGTCTAAGTGTATTTCTGCGTGTCTGTGTGTGACTGTGTCTGTGCGTGCAAGGTGAGAAAGCAGATGCTAAACAACACCACCAACCCATATGATTAACATGGAGAGGGAGCATTGGGAGCAGCTTCAGGCTGGCTGTGGTTGAGTTGTGCATCAGGACGAGTCGGTAGGGCACTCAGATGGACTAATCAGTCCTATCCTGTCACTCTGACTGATGTCAGCTGGCAATGGCACTGCATTTTGAAGTAGTTCATGATGTCCGTTTTATAAGCTTTTATCAACTGTTAAGAGAGCTGCATTATAGCAAAGCAGCACTTGAAACAGACAGCACAAATACAACCCTCTCATTGTCACTGCTCTGCTCTGCCTGGCTCATTTGCTTTATTGGGTCAGGTGTTTGGCTGTTTAGACTCCCTCTCAATTATAGTACCGACTCTTAACGCAATTCTCTCTCTCTTAGCTCTTATTTTTGAAGCCTTTGAGGTTTAATAGAGCACAGTATTTTTCTCCACTCGATATCCAAGCCTGGCCAGTGAGCCTATGTAATCTGGGACAGAGCTATTCTGTGGGTCTATTGCCCTCTGATGGCTGCTAGCAGCACTGGTATCCTCTGTAGCACAGACAAACTGATCTGGGTTTAGTTTTTAGAAAGGGGAATGTGTTTTTGATCATCTGGCATAAAGACAGTAGCCAGTTCAGGTTGAGTCAGGTAGATAGTGGTCTCTATTGACAGCCTTAACTGATCTGGGTTCAGCTTTTAGAAAGGGGAATGTGTTTTTGATCATCTGGCATACAGACAGTAGCCAGTTCAGGTTGAGTCAGGTAGATAGTGGTCTCTAGTGACAGCCTTAACTGATTTGGTTCTGGGTACCCTGATTAGGTAGATCGATTGAACTATGCACAACAACAACCAGATTTTTGCTACAGTGTTTTATTGATATGACATGATCGCAAAGATAACCTTCAAAGAACCACAACCAACTGTCAAACAGCAGCAGGTAGGGGCACAACCGTTAGGCACACATTCACAGGCCCTAATAGCTTGTGCCCCACGCAACTGCCCTGCACAAACAGGTGACTTTCAGCACCACAGACAGCGACCCAAATGCCAGTGAATAGGTTGAACGTTACTAGACAGAGCTACACACACTATGCCTAGTAGTCAGCGCTACTGATTTGAGATATATACTTACGCAATAGACATGTAATGTATTAATAACAGACGGCGGTACTGTAAATAAACACGGGCACTCACGTTTACTTGTGAACAAAGTCCATCCCTCTATCCTTCCAGGTAAAGACATCAGTGACCGAACTGTAAATCTCTTCCCTGTAGGCCCTCTGTTTTAAGTATTTCGTTCTCGATGGGATGGAGACGATACCATGGGATGAGAGTAGTCCTTGATCTATCCAGTTCTGACTGTGAATTTGTCCATTTCAGTGCAGAAAATGTCCTCTCGACGGATGCTGTTGTGGCTGGTATAGTGAGGACCAGCTGCAGTAACTTTGTCACCTCGGGGACAGTCTGTGTCAGGTCATTCTAGAACAAAAAGCTGTCCAGGTGATTTGTCTCATACCATTTGTGAACTTTATAATCCAACAAGGTCAGCCTTGAGTCTAATGAAATCAAATTTTGGCATATTTTGACAGACTTTTGTGACATTTTGTTTATATTTTTTCAGTCCACTAAGCCAAGGAAATTATGTTCACCAACGTGGTCAAACCTGGCTCTCATCTGAACATTGTTATGGTCCAGTATGTTGTAGTAGATTTGTGCCCTCTCTACTCCTATCGTCAGTTTACTATGAGTTTTGCTTCCTGCCAAGCCCAGTTAATTGCATTTCTACTCAAATCGCTCATGGAAACTATCAGTCTTGTCGCTGCAGTCCCAGTGCTTTCATTGTGTTGCTGATAGAAACCCAGAAACCCATATCCATCGCTTTGTTCTGCAGAACACGGAAGAGCGTGTCTGTGTCATTGAAAACATGAGCAAAAAGCAAACACTGTGGTGTTCTTTAAATGGGTTGATATCAGTCTTTTTGTTTTCAGCAAAGGCATTTCATAGTTCCACATAGTTGCCCCTGGGCCTGTTTGATGAGCTGACACTTATCGCTGCCACGAAATGCCTGTTTACCTAGGCAGCATGATGTAGCATGAATTAGCTAGGTCTTTCCGAGTCTCACGGTTCCATTTTACCTTTGCTGTGTGCATGCTGATGTTCAGTCGCCATTGTTGATTCAATGCCGGATCTCTCTGTGAACTGCCAAATATCTGAAGAGCTTTCTGGCTTTGGTTGTGAGACACAGATTTGTCATCCATGTTCGGTGCTATAGGCAAGTGGTTCACTTTGCAGCAACTGGCTCTTGTCCACACACTGTCTCTGGTGGAGAACAGCAGGCAGGGCATGCAGTAGTCGGCTGTTAGCAGCACCGATACAGAGACAGTCTTTCCATTGATACCCCTTAGATTGAAATGATCATGTTACTTTCTGTCGCTTCCTTTGATTTGGGTCCCTAAACTCAGGTGTTGGTCTTCCGGCTCTTATCACCCTCAGTTTTTCAATGTTACAATGTTGTGAAAATACAATGTTTCAAACTGTTTGAGGCAATATGTTAGCCATCCTTATCAGCTTAGTTTAGCTACCAGTAAAACAAACGTAACAGCTAAAAGGCAGGAGATGACGTGTGTTGTCCATAGGCAGGAGATGACGTGTGCTGTCCATAGGCAGGAGATGACGTGTGTTGTCCATAGGCAGGAGATGACGTGTGTTGTCCATAGGCAGGAGATGACGTGTGTTGTCCATAGGCAGGAGATGACGTGTGTTGTCCATAGGCAGGAGATGACGTGTGTTGTCCATAGGCAGGAGATGACGTGTGTTGTCCATAGGCAGGAGATGACGTGTGTTGTCCATAGGCAGGAGATGACGTGTGTTGTCCATAGGCAGGAGATGACGTGTGTTGTCCATAGGCAGGAGATGACGTGTGCTGTCCATAGGCAGGAGATGACGTGTGTTGTCCATAGGAGCGAGCTCTGCCTTTCCTTCTGCCTATCCCATAACCTTTTTCATGCCCATACGCATGCACATTTATTATGAGTGCAATTAAAATGAATGGGACACATTTGACACATGATAGGCAGCAAGCTCTCGGCCTGTTTCTACCTATAAGGTAGAAACACGCCAAGTCATGTCAATGCCTTGCATTGAGTTTGGCTTTTGAAGTGCCGGAGAAAGGTACAAGACTGACTATCCCCTGACATCCTTGTGCATTTTGTATCAGATCACTGCGAATTTGTCAAGTACTAGTTCTCAAATCGATTTTCTCATGCAGAAAAAACATGAATATGATAAAATGATTATTTAGAAAATGTAAATTATTATTTTTTTTTTTGTCATTCATTTTCTGCCTACCCTGACCGCACGTCAATGGTCGTGACATTGGGTGTGCGTGCAGGACCACTGCCAGGCCTTTGGCTGCCCTCACCTGCCTTTGTCCTGCCGGATGTTGTTTGAATGAATCCCTTATACCCACACTGACTGTGTGTCTTGGTCTCCTTGCCTATTCCCTCTGCAGCAAGAAGCCGGCCGGCATTCTCACAACCTCCCATAACCACATGTTCATCTGCCTATGTGAATACTACTTTGAATCGCTCACTTACTTTTCCCCGTCTATCTTGTTATTTCTTTCTCACTCATTGTCTCTGTTTGCTTGATAATTGGAGCCTCATTTCTCAGGTCTTTTCTTTTGTCAGGCGTGTGACTTAGAAGACCATGTTCATCACATCTGAAGGAGTTCTCTCCGATCCCTTTAAAGTGTGAAGATGTGGCATTTCTACACTGAACAAAAATATGAACGCAACATGTAAGGTGTTGGTCACATGTCACATGAGCTGAAGTAAAAGATCCCAGAAATATTCCATACGCACAAAAAGCTTATTTCTCCATTGCACACTAAGTAGTGTGCCTGTGTGGAACATCAGTGTCCTCCTTGTGACACTTCCATTGGAGTGGCAGCTTGCCTAAATTGCAAGGTGATTTTCAAGACATCCACCAGAGGGAGGTGATGCATCGGCAGTGAAATGGACATGGTCCTCTCCTCTACTCCTCTCCTCTAAGAGTCCCTAGTATCGATCTCTCCAATCCCTTTCAGGTGAGACCAAGAAAGCCCAAACCAAGACTACATCTTTCCAGTGGCACGTTAAGTGGGGGGGATGGGGCATCTGGTGTGGTGTGTGTGTAGCAGCCCCCCTCTTCTCTGTCCTCCACACCCCAGATTAAGAGACCATCCCATTTTCGACCCAGAAAATACAACCCCCCTCCCCTCCGCTACCCTCCACACACACCACCCCTTAGCCCCATAGCTCTGTGGCGCCCCACCCCATCACTCCTTAATTGCACATATCGCCCCCATCTTGTCGGGGGGTGTTGAAGTCTGAAATTTACATACACCTTAGCCAAATACATTTAAACTCAGTTTCACAATTCCTGACATTTAATCCTAGTAAAATCCCCTGTCTTAGCTCAGTTAGGATCACCACTATTTTCAGAATGTGATGTGTCAGAATAATAGTAGAGAGAATGATTTATTTCAGCTTTTATTTCTTTCATCACATTCACAGTGGGTCAGAAGTTTACAAATTAGTATTTGGTGGCATTGTCTTTAAATTGTTTAACTTGGGTCAAACGTTTCTCATAGCCTTCCACACGCTTACCACAATAAGTTGGGTGAATTTTGGCCCATTTCTCCAGACAGAACTGGTGTAACTGAGTCAGGTTTGTAGGCCTCCTTGCTCACACATGCTTTTTCAGTTCGGCCCACAAATTTCGATAGGATTTAGGTCAGGGCTTTGTGATGGCCACTCCAATACCTTGACTTTGTTTTCCTAACGCCATTTTGTCACAACTTTGGAAGTATGCTTGGGGTCATTGTCCATTTGGAAGACCCATTTGCGACCATGCTTTAACTTTCTGACTGATGTCTTGAGATGTTGCTTCAATATATCCACATAGTTTTCCTACCTCATAATGCCATATATTTTCTGAAGTGCACCAGTCCCCCCTGCAGCAAAGCACCCCCACAACATGATGCCGCCACCCCCGTGCTTCACGGTTGGGATGGTGTTCATCGGCTTGCAAGCCTCCCCCTTTTCCCTCCAAACATGACGATGGTCATTATGGCCAAACAGTTCTATTTTTGTTTCATCAGACCAGAAGACATTTCTCCAAAAAGTACGATCTTTGTCCCCATGTGCAAACCATAGTCTGGCTTTTTTTATGGCGATTTTGGAGTGGTGGCTTCCTCCTTGCTGAGCGGCCTTTCAGGTTATGTCGATATAGGACTAATTTTTACTGTGGATATAGATAGTTTTGTACCTGTTTCCTCCAGCATCTGCACAAGGTCCTTTGCTGTTGTTCTGGAATTGATTTGCACTTTTCTCTCTAAAGTACATTCATCTCTAGGAGACAGAACGCGTCTCCTTCCTGAGCGGTATGATGGCTGCGTGGTCCCATGGTGTTTATACTTGCGTACTATTGTTTGTACAGATGAGCGTGGTACCTGCAGGTGTTTGGAAATTGCTCCCAAGGATGAACCAGACTTGTACATTTTGAGGTCTTGGCTGATTTTCTTTTGATTTTCCTGGGATGTCAAGCAAAGAGGCACTGAGTTGAAGGTAAGCCTTGAAATACATCCACAGGTATACCTCCAATTGACTCATATGAAGACTCGGAAGCTTTTAAAACCATGACATATTTTTGGGAATTTTCCAAGCTGTTTAAATGTACAGTCAACTTAGTGTATGTAAACTTCTGACCCACTGGAATTGTGATACAGTGAATTATAAGTGAAATAATCTGTCTGTAAACAATTGTTGGAAAAATTACTTCATGCTTATGCAAGTAGATGTCCGAACCGACTTGCCAACCGACTTGCCAAAACTATAGTATGTTATTAAACAATAAATTTGTGGAGTGGTTGAAAAACAAGTTTTAATGACTCCAACCAAAATGTATGTAAACTTCCCACTTCAACTGTATGCGTGGCACTCAAGCCCCCAGTTTGAGTTGACCCAGCTACAGTATTCCATTAGAAAATGAAGCCAATTTGAAACCCCCTCCCTGTGTAGGCAAGGCCCTCTCAATGATTCACACACCACAAAATGCTGCTGTTCTTGCCTGCTTTTGGGCGTTATACTAATTGGAATGTAATAACAAGAGATACAGTTTTACCGCTGTTTCAGAATGAAGCACCCGCCCCTAGCTACCGGAACATGAGAAGTGTCAGATGAACATCCAGAAGGGGACTAGGGTCCCCCCCCACGTTCAGCTGGAAGGTGGCGCATGGAACGCAAAAATAATTCCTAAAAATATTTAACCTCCACACATTAACAAGTCCAATGGCTCAAATGAAAGATAAACACCTTGTTTATCTACCCAGCGAGTCAGATTTCTAAAATGTTTTACGGCGAAAACATAGCACATATTTATGTCAAACCACCACCGAAGACACGGCTAATTTGCAATCAACAAACGCAGGATTAAAAGAAAAATAATGCACTAACCTTTTGAAATCTTCATCAGATGACAGTAATATAACATGTTACACAGTACATTTATGTTTTTTTCAATAATATGCTATATATATCCATACATCTCTGTTTACAATGATGCATCGTTCAAAAAATGCTACTCAAATGTCCTGAGAAATGACGATAGCTCCGGCAGATAACGTCAGCTAACAAGGAATACACATCATAAACTTTGACTAAAGGAGTTATTATTATTATATTATATTATTATTATATATTATTTGACTAAATATGCATGTTCTACATATATATAGTTAGATACACTTCTTCTGAATGCAATCTCTGTGTTACATTTATTTTTAACGTTACAGGTTTCGTTCATTAGGCTATACTATGAGTCGGCGCTCAAAAAGTAGCATTATGGCTCCTCTATCTTGGAGTCCACATAAACCCAAATTTACCACATAAATATTCCCTTACCTTTGCTGTTCTTCCATCAGAAGACCTGGAAGGAATTATACTTACCAAAAACAGCGTTTAGTTTTGCAGTCTGTGTCTTTCGGTTCTCAAACACGACACATTTCGGTTGAAATGTAGCCAAAAGTCAAGTGGATGCGCACCAAAACGTCGAACTTACATATATGTCGATTAAACTTGTCAAACTAACTTCATAATCAAAACTCTCGTGAGCGTGCAATTCTCACAATGAGAAGCCCCATTGAAAGCTGAGATCGCGCTGAAGACAGAGAGACTGTTCCCAGACCTGTAACTGCTTGGGAAGTGTGGGGGCGATGACGTCAAAGTTGGGCCAACTTTTATGATGACGAGAGAGTTTGGGAGAATGACTGCCCTGAGAGTTCTGCTTTACATACAGACATAATTTAAACGGTTTTAGAAGCTTTAGAGTGTTTTCAATTCAATAATATTTTTTATTTGCATATATTAGCAACTTTTGACCAAAAAAAATTATGTTTACTATGGGCACGCAATTACTCCAGCGGGGGCAGTAGACAGCCCTATCCCCATGAGGTTAATTAAGAACCATGTTGCATCCCACTCGATCTCGGTTCCATGGCACCAATTACCATCTTGACACTGATGAATTTCGATGTTGACACATTTTTGGCTGTGGTGCTGAGTTCTTGCTCATGCCCGAGAGCGCCTGGAGGCTTGTTTGTGACATTGCAGAGGAATAGATATGGAGCATATGGTCTTTATAACGAAGGCTTGAGCATGGACTACTTTAGCTCTAATGGAATTACGCCGCATAACTTGAGTGGGAGGAAGTCTCTGGAAAACCATGAGAAGACTGAAATCCTATGGTAAAAAGACTGTGTTCCCCACAGCCTCTGATCTGGAGGACTCACTAAACAGAGAACATCCCTGGTCATCCCCACAGCCTCTGATCTGGAGGACTCACTAAACAGAGAACTTCCCTGGTCATCCCCACAGCCTCTGATCTGGAGGACTCACTAAACAGAGAACATCCCTGGTCATCCCTACTGCCCCTGATCTGGCGGACTCACTAAACACAAATTGTGTTTGTGTTGGAGAGTGCCCCTTGCTATCCGTAAATGTAAAAAACACACAAAAATTGTGCCATCTGGTTGGCTTAATATAAGGAATATTAAATTATTACTTTTGATACTTAAGTATGTTTAAAATAAAATATATTTGAACTTTAACGCACATAGTATTTTACTGGATGACTCACTTTTGCGTGAGTCATTTTCTATTAAGGTATCTTTACTTTTACTCAAGTATGACAATTGGATACTTTTTCCATGGGAAACGTATTGGTTTGTTTAAAATAACGATTTCACCTGACTCATTGTCTTTGTGAGTAATTTGGAAACGGCTTGTGAAATCTTGAGTAATACATTTACATTTTCCATTAGTGTATTCCTCCATTATTTTGCCAAATTAAGCATTAATGCATTGTAAGGCCAATTGAATACATTGGTTTGGGGATTTATTTAGCTATGTACCTTATGAGGTGACTGTCCCCTGCCCATTCCAAAATAGATTATGGTGCTCTAATTATATACAGTGGGACAAAAAAATATTTGGTCAGCCAATTGTGCAAGTTCTCCCACTTAAAAAGATGAGAGAGGCCTGTAATTTTATACATACAGTGCCTTGCGAAAGTATTCGGCCCCCTTGAACTTTGCGACCTTTTGCCACATTTCAGGCTTCAAACATAAAGATATAAAACTGTATTTTTTTGTGAAGAATCAACAACAAGTGGGACACAATCATGAAGTGGAACGACATTTATTGGATATTTCAAACTTTTTTAACAAATCAAAAACTGAAAAATTGGGCGTGCAAAATTATTCAGCCCCTTAAGTTAATACTTTGTAGCGCCACCTTTTGCTGCGATTACAGCTGTAAGTCGCTTGGGGTATGTCTCTGTCAGTGTTGAGATAAACTTTTGTTATTGACCAAATACTTATTTTCCACCATCATTTGCAAATAAATTCATTAAAAATCCTACAATGTGATTTTCTGGATTTCTTTTCTCATTTTCTGTCTGTCATAGTTGACGTGTACCTACAGTGCCTTGCAGAAAAAAGTATTCGGCCCCAATGACAGAGGTCAAACGTTTTCTGTAAGTCTTCACGAGGTTTTCACAAACTGTTGCTGGTATTTTGGCCCATTCCTCCATGCAGATCTCCTCCAGAGCAGTGATGTTTTGGGGCTGTTGCTGGGCAACACAGACTTTCAACTCCCTCCAAAGATTTTCTCTGGTGTTGAGATCTGGAGACTGGCTAGGCCACTCCAGGACCTTGAAATGCTTCTTATGAAGCCACTCCTTCGTTGCCCGGAAGGTGTGTTTGGGATCATTGTCATGCTGAAAGACTCAGCCACGTTTCATCTTCAATGCCCTTGCTGATGGAAGGAGGTTTTCACTCAAAATCTCACGATACATGGTCCCCGTCAATCTTTCCTTTACACGGATCAGTCATCCTGGTTCCTTTGCAGAAAAACAGCCCCAAAGCATGATGTTTTCACCCCCATGCTTCACATTAGGTATGGTGTTCTTTGGATGCAACTCAGCATTCTTTGTCCTCCAAACACGACGAGTTGAGTTTTTACCAAAAAGTTATATTTTGGTTTGATCTGACCATATGACATTCTCCCAATCTTCATCTGGATCATCCAAATGCTCTCTAGCAAACTTCAGACGGGCCTGGACATGTACTGGCTTAAGCAGGGGACACGTCTAGCACTGCAGGATTTGAGTCCCTGGCGGCGTAATGTGTTACTGATGGTAGGCTTTGTTACTTTGGTCCCAGCTCTCTGCAGGTCATTCACTAGGTCCCCCGCGTGGTTCTGGGATTTTGCTCACCGTTCTTGTGATCATTTTGAACCCACAGGGTGAGATCTTGCGTGGAGCCCCAGATCGAGGGAGATCATCAGTGGTCTTGTATGTCTTCCATTTCCTGATAACTGCTCCCACGGTTGATTTCTTCAAACCAAGCTGCTTACTTATTGCAGATTCAGTCTTTCCAGCCTGGTGCAGGTCTACAATTTTGTTTCTGGTTTCCTTTGACAGCTCTTTGGTCTTGGCCATAGTGGAGTTTGGAGTGTGACTGTTTGAGGGTGTGGACAGGTGTCTTTTAACTGATAACAAGTTCAAACAGGTACCATTAATACAGGTTTTGAGTGGAGGACAGAGGAAAAGAATGTCAGTCTGACATCCGATCCTCGTTTGCTAAGTCAAACGACACCGCTGGTTCTGCTCACACTGCCCTACCCTATGCTCTGACCTCTTTCTCCCCTCTTCTCCAGATGAAATTTGCGTCTTGTTACGGCCGGCCGCCCAACAACCTGCCCGCTTGACCCTATCCCCTCCTCTCTTCTCCAGACCATTTCCGGAGACCTTCTCCCTTACCTCACCTCGCTCATCAACTCATCCCTGACCGCTGGCTACGTCCCTCCCGTCTTCAAGAGAGCGAGAGTTGCACCCTTCTGAAAAAACCTACACTCGATCCCTCCGATGTCAACAACTACAGACCAGTATCCCTTCTCTCTTTTCTCTCCAAAACTCTTGAGCGTGCCGTCCTTGGCCAGCTCTACCGCTATCTCTCAGAATGACCTTCTTGATCCAAATCAGTCAGGTTTCAAGACTAGTCATTCAACTGAGACTGCTCTTCTCTGTATCACGGAGGCGCTCCGCACTGCTAAGCTAACTCTCTCTCCTCTGCTCTCATCCTTTTAGACCTATCGGCTGCCTTCGATACTGTGAACCATCAGATCCTCCTCTCCACCCTCTCAATTATCGAGTTGGGCATCTTGGGGCCCACGTTGATTGCGTCCTACCTGACAGGTCGCTCCTACCAGGTGGCGTGGCGAGAATCTGTCTCCTCACCACGCGCTCTCACCACTGGTGTCACCCCAGGGCTCTGTTCTAGGCCCTCTCTTATTCTCGCTATACACCAAGTCACTTGGCTCTGTCATAACCTCACATGGTCTTCCTATCATTGCTCATGCATGACGACACACAATTAATCTTCTCCTTTCCCCCTTCTGATGACCAGGTGGCGAATCGCATCTCTGCATGTCTGGCAGACATATCAGTGTGGATGACGGATCACCACCTCAAGCTGAACCTCAGCAAGACGGAGCTCCTCTTCCTCCCGGGGAAGGACTGATGTTCCATGATCTCGCCATCACGGTTGACAACTCCATTGTTCCTCCTCCCAGAGCGCTAAGAACCTTGGCGTGATCCTGGACAACACCCTGACGTTCTCAACTAACATCAAGGCGGTGTCCCGTTCCTTTAGGTACCTGTAGGACCATATGCTCTACAACATCCGCAGAGTACGACCCTGCCTCACACAGGAAGCGGCGCAGGTCCTAATCCAGGCACTTGTCATCTCCCGTCTTGATTACTGCAACTCGCTGTTGGCTGGGCTCCCTGCCTGTGCCATTAAACCCCTACAACTCATCCAGAAGCCGCAGCCCGTCTGGTGTTCAACCTTCCCAATGGTTCTAGGCTCACGTCACCCCGCTCCTCCCGCTCTCTCCACTGGCTTCAGTTGAAGTCGCATCCCTACAAGACCATGGTGCTCGATTTTAACGGAGCTGTGAGGGGAACGGCACCTCTTGTACCTCAGGCTCTGATCAGGCCCTACACCCAAACAAGGGCACTGCGTTCATCCACCTCTGGCCTGCTCGCCTCCCTACCACTGAGGAAGTACAGTTCCCGCTCAGCCCAGTCAAAACTGTTCGCTGCTCTGGCCCCCAATGGTGGAACAAACTCCCTCACGACGCCAGGACAGCGGAGTCAATCACACCACCTTCCGGAGACACCTGAAACCCCACCTCTTCAAGGAATACCTAGGATAGGGTAAGTAAGGGTAAGTAATCCTTCTTTGGTCTCCCCCAACAAGATTTAGATGCAAGTGGCTGTTCCACTGGTTCTCATAAGGTGTATGCACCAATTTGTAAGTCGCTCTGGATAAGAGCGTCAGGCTAAATGACTTAAATGTAAATGTAAATGTCTTAAAGAAGTAGTTACAGGTCTTTGCGAGCCAGAAATCTTGCTTGTTTGTAGGTGACCAAATATTTATTTCCCACCATAATTTGCAAATAAATTCATTAAAAATCCTACAATGTGATTTTCAGGATTTTCTTTTTCTCATTTTGTCCGTCATAGTTGAAGTGTACCTATGATGACAATTACAGGCCTCTCTCATCTTTTAAGTGGGAGAACTTGCACAATTGGTGGCTGACTAAATACTTTTTTGCCCCACTGTATTTGCATCCTGGTTAAACCAAGGATGTATTTGTTTTTACCCTCCCTTTCAATGTCATCTTCATTCTAATCCTTTAATGGTAGTAAATGTAACAAGGAAACATAGTTATCGGGCTCTTTCTATTACTATGTATACTCTATTATGTCTAAACGATTGTGTACTCAAAGCAAAAATGTTCTCGCTCACTTTCTGTTGGAATATTACACAGGCGTCTGTTAAAGAGACATAATTTTGACTCGCTCGTCATGTAGAAGTTTGGGAAGAAGAGGAGTGAATAAAATAGAGAAGAATGGGGGAAAAAAAATCCAGTTAGGGCCTATGGTGTTTGGATGGAGGGAGGCGGGTGGGTGAGAGAGATTGAGAAGGATGGAGGGATATACTGTAAGGGGCATGGGGATGGGGGCGTAATTGGCACTTTTGTCTGTCTTGTCACATGCCTGTTTAATTGGCGTGCGGTTAGTTTTAAAATGAGCAGGGATTTGTGTGTGTGTGTGTGTGTGTGTGTGTGTGTGTGTGTGTGTGTGCACATATTTGTGTTTGGGTGGGGGGTTTCACCAAGCCAAGCTTTAGTGTGTCTCTTGAGGACACCAGAGCATCAACTCATCAACATAAAGCATTAAACATTTAGACTGACCTATAAAAATTGCAGCCCCTTAGCCTTGCTTGAGGAGTACTCCAATTTAATAATTACCATCCACCTAAACACCCACGCCTCTTTGCAATTATCAGCTCCATTTCTCTTGTTTTCTGTGGGATAATGAAGATGGAACGAGCCAACGTGGAGGGAGGGGTGTGTCATTCGCTACAATAGACAACATAATGAAATTTGGACAAGTGTCAAACCTTATGCTTGATGGTGTGCTTTAGCCACCTTGAATCCAACAATGAATCAATTCAAGCTCTTTGTTAACTTTTCTGTGGCAATGCTAGTTGTTCAAGACTGGTACTCACACACCATAGAGTCATTGGCTTAAAATTACTAGTTTATGGCCTTCGAGTTGTTGATTTTGCCAATTAATAGTTGAACAATGATAAGCACATACAATAATAGTTTTTTATTTAGGGAGTGTTGTCGATGGGGAAATGGCTCTGCTTTAAAAATACTTTATTTGTAAAATGTTCATTACAGAAAGTGCATTAGCATCATTCTCATGTCACGATACTGCTTATATTATCTGACGCGAATGTTCCTTTGTTAGCCAATGAACAGCTGGCTGAGTGTGTGGCAAGGTGGTGTCAATAGAGAGGGAGAGAGGAGGGGGGAAAGACAGTTTTTTCTCTCTTTGTCCATCATTCGGCCTGAATGTGTGACGGAAGGGGTGATGGAAATGGATTTTTGAGTGAATTATTCGGGGGCCCTCAGCCTCTGAGAGACAATAACCTTTTACCAAAGTGCCACGGTCTCTTCTCTCTCCTAGGAAGACATCTTAATTTGTTCATTTCAATATACCAGGCCTCTGCTGTCGGCAGAGCGGACCGGCTGTTACCTGTCTATTATAATTTAGCCGTCTGATCGATTAAATGGAGAATGATGCGCTGAGAGAAAGGGGAGGGGGACAGAGCTATAATGACTAGAGTGAAGGGATTTTTTTTTTAGAAGTACCTGTCTGTTTAAATATATTTCTCTGATTGATAGAATGGAGAATGAGTTAAGAGAGAAATATAGAACTACAATGACTAGATTGAGATCTAGCTGTTCCTGTCTCTTACACTAACTGCCTAACCTACACCTAACTTGTTTTTTAAATGATATGAGCAGAAAAAATATTATTTGGGACGGCGAGCCCTCAAAATTAAATGGGCCTATTTATATAATGAGGGCAGAAATGATTCAATATTAAAGCAGTTGGACCTCTTGCTACAGGCTTCAGTCATTCAACAACTATACTTAAATCCGAAATGGTTCTCGAGCAGATTAGTAAGAATGGCCCTTTTCCCCTTCATTCAGATTACAACCTCTCACTTTCGGTTATTTGAAAATAGAATAAACTCCTAAATATCGCTATTTTTAAAGCAAGTCATTTCAGTTTAATCCACCAGAAAAGACAGAACAAATATTATTGTTAAACTCAAAGATACTAATTGATAATAATAAAAAAATATACAGTAAAATATCTCTTCTTTTATTAAAATATTTTCGTCCGTGCATTAATTAAAGACCAAAATGAGTTAAAGAAAAATGTGATGAATAAAAAAGTATACCAGTTTAATTTAAGGACCCCAAAATGTACAGCTGTGCCATACTGTTTACAAAATAGTTGGGAGGAGACTTCTATGTCCCTTTTACATGGCACATGGTTTATGATCAGATACACAAAACAATTCAAAAGTTGTAGTTTTCAATTTAAATTATTATCCAAAATTCTTGCAACCAATAGAATATTATATGGGGGATAAAACCATCTCAGCTCTGCAGATTATGCTGCGTAGAGACCGAATCATTAGGTCACTTGTTTTGGTACTGCCCATATGTATGTAGCTTGTTTTTAGTCGCAGGTTCAGGATTGGCTGAAAAATTGCAACATTTACTTGGAATTAGCTGTGCAAATAGAACTGCTGGGTGATTTGAAAAGTCATAGTCGATCGATCAATAATATACTACTCTTAGCATAGGTGTTTGTTTTTAATTTACAATCTGTAGAGACTATGAGAATAGAAAGGTTCAGAACTTTTGTGAAACACCACAGCGCAGTGGAAAAATATGTGGCTGCTAGAAATCAGACCTGGATGGTGTTCAGAGATACAGTGGGGAGAACAAGAATTTGACACACTGCCGATTTTGCAGGTTTTCCTACTTACAAAGCATGTAGAGGTCTGTCCTTTTTATCATAGGTACACTTCAACTGTGAGAGACGGAATCTAAAACAAAAATCCAGAAAATCACATTTTAATATTTTTAAGTAATTAATTTACATTTTACTGGATGACATAAGTATTTGATACATCAGAAAAGCAGAACTTAATATTTGGTACAGAAACCTTTGTTTGCAATTACAGAGATCATTCATTTCCTGTAGTTCTTGACAAGGTTTGCACACACTGCAGCAGGGATTTTGGCCCACTCTTCCATACAGACCTTCTCCAGATCCATCAGGTTTCGGGGCTCTCACTGGGCAATACGGACTTTCAGCTCCCTCCAAAGATTTTCTATTGGGTTCAGGTCTGGAGACTGGCTAGGCCACTCCAGGACCTTGAGATGCTTCTCACGGAGCCGCTCCTTAGTTTGCCCTGGCTGTGTGTTTCTGGTCGTTGTCATGCTGGAAGACCCAGCCACGACCCATCTTCAATGCTCTTACTGAGGGAAGGAGGTTGTTGGCCAAGATCTCGCGATACATGGCCCCATCCATCCTCCCCTCAATACGGTGCAGTCGACCTGTCACCTTTGGCAGAAAAGCATCCCCAAAAAATGATGTTTCCACCTCCATGCTTCATGGTTGGGATGGTGTTCTTGGGGTTGTACTCATCCTTCTTCTTCCTCCAAACACGGCGAGTGGAGCTTAGACCAAAAAAGCACTATTTTTGTCTCATCAGACCACATGACCTTCCCCCATTCCTCCTCTGGATCATCCAGATGGTCATTGGCAAACTTCAGACGGGCCTGGACATGCACTGGCTTGAGCAGGGGGACCTTGCGTGCACTGCAGGATTTTAATCCATGACGGCGTAGTGTATTACTAATGGTTTTCTTTGAGACTGTGGTCCCAGCTCTCTTCAGGTCATTGACCAGGTCCTGCCGTGTAGTTCTGGGCTGATCCCTCACCTTCCTCATGATCATTGATGCCCCACGAGGTGAGATCTTGAATGGAGCCCCAGACCGAGGAGGGTGATTGACCGTCATCTTGAACTTCTTCCATTTTCTAATAATTGCACCAGCAGTTGTTGCCTTCTCACCAAGCTGCTTGCCTATTGTCCTGTAGCCCATCCCAGCCTTGTGCAGCTCTACAATTTTAACCCTGATGTCCTTACACAGCTCTCTGGTCTTGGCCATTGTGGAGAGGTTGGAGTCTGTTTGATTGAGTGTGTGGACTTTTATAGTTAAAAAACATACAATGTGATTTTCTTGATTTTCTTTTAGATTCCGTCTCTCACAGTTGAAGTGGTACCTATGATACAAATGGCAGACCTCTACATGCTTTGTAAGTAGGAAATCCTGAAAAATCAGCAGTGTGTCAAATACTTGTTCTCCCCACTGTAGATGGGAGGGGTTGAGGGTAGCTGAAGGGTGGGATTAAAAACAAACAAAAGATCATGTAAAATATACTCTCTGTGAAATGTATGTATAAGCTGGAAGTGGAAGTCTAAGGGTTGTTGTCCATTATTTACTTCAATTAGGATAGGGCTGGTAGAGTTAGGGGAAAATAATAAAGATAAATATATTTCATTAGTTTACTCCAATTAGAGGAGAGGTGGTAGAGTTAGGGGATATAAAGAAGATAAATATTTTACATTAGTTTACTCCAATTAGAGGAGGGGTGGTAGAGTTAGGGGATATAAAGAAGAGAAATATATTTCACTAGTTTACTCCAATTAGAGAAGGGGTGGTAGAATTAGGGGATATAAAGAAGAGAAATATATTTCATTAGTTTACTCCAATTAGAGGAGGGGTGGTAGAGTTAGGGGATAAGGGGATATAAAGAAGAGAAATACATTTCATTAGTTTACTCCAATTAGAGGAGGGGTGGTAGAGTTAGGGGATATAAAGAAGAGAAATACATTTCATTAGTTTACTCCAATTAGAGGAGGGGTGGTAGAGTTAGGGGATATAAAGAAGAGAAATACATTTCATTAGTTTACTCCAATTAGAGGAGGGGTGGTAGAGTTAGGGGATATAAAGAAGAGAAATACATTTCATTAGTTTATATATATATATATGGGGTATTGGAAATGATGCAGACAATTACATTGATAGAAGCCGCAATCTATCTGCACTATTAAAGCTGATCTACCCCCCCCCCAAATAAATAATAATAATACAACTGCCTGAATGAATAGAGAGGAGAGTGTGAATCATGAGAGAGTGACTAAAGAGTGAGGGGGTAAATGGTTGCTGTTTTTTCCTAGCTGTAGCCTACCTGACTGTTAGAATCTAACTGCCTAATCAAACCAATACAATGGTGAATGGTACGTAAATATTAGGGATACATAGTGGTTGTTCTTCTCAAGCTGTACGTGACAATTACCATCTAGCTGTGGGATCAATCCATAGAATGGAGAATGATGCATGTGGTGGAAGGACCTAGAGCTAGATTGTCTAGAGAGTGGGAATAAGTGGTTGCTGTTGTTCTTCTAACATGGAATGGTGCCAAGAGCTAAAAGGATGGAGGTGCTATTTTATTGACCAAGCTGGGCAGACGGTGGATTGGCCAATTGAGTCAACATATTGACCCAGTGGTTTGTGTGCGTATGGGCTGGGCAGTGACAGACTGACTGAAATGGAGAATCAAGGGTATGTTTTGTATTGCAATGCTATGAATCCTTAATCCTGCAATAAATTGGGATTGTCAAAGTACAAAAGCCTTCGTTGTTGATATGGCACATTGCAGATTTGCAGTAGACATTCATACATATTCAAGATTGATTGCTCTCTACTATGTTTCTCTCCTGCAATTCCACTGTAGCCAATAAAAACCCATTTTGACCATGGAACATGCATTGACGATACAAATGTGTCGTCCCAGTGTCCTGTAATAAGATTCATTATTAACACAAAAAGCAGTGTCGAGTAATAAGCTAAATAGTTAGCGTAACAGCAGTGTAATGCAATGTTACAACATTACACTGTGCTTCTTGGCTCTAGCATTGCTAGCCTGCCTCACCTCTAAGAGCCAGTGAGAGCACTATTAGCTGCCTCGGCCCAGAGGACATGCAGGTTCTGGCTCTGGCCAACCCTGGTCCAGATGTGTCCAGGAGCAGAAGGTCCTGGATCATGTCCGGGGTGGAGCAGGAGGCCTGGCCAGAGGAGGGAGGACCTCTCCTCAGCATTAACAGCCCCCTCTGGACCTGTCTCAGGAGCTAGCCCTGCCTGTCTGGCTGGCTGCTAGAGCGACAGAGTGATGGGGAGCTGACATGAACTCCCAGGCCTGCCAGCACTACACACACAAGCACAAGATCACGCACACACACCAAAAGGACAGACTCACAGGCTGATGCATGCAAACGCACGGACATGTGCACGCACACACTCAACGAAAAGACATCTGGGGCTGATCGGTTATACTGCTAAATTTATCTCTTTCATTCTCGTTCTTAAATGTTCTTGTTCTTTCTCTTTCTGACCGGCTGGCTGTGGTACCACTTACACCAATACATTATTCACTCACTCTATCTTTGTAGTGCTCCCGAGTGGCACAGCGGTCTAAGGCACTTCATCTCAGTGCTTGAGGCGTCACTACAGACACCCTGGTTCAAATCCAGGCTGTATCACAACCGGCCGTGATTGGAAGTCCCATAGGGCGGGGCACAATTGGCCCAGCGTCGTCCGGGTTTGGCCATCCTTATAAATAATCATTTGTTCTCAACTGACTTTCCTCACCCCCACCCCTGAGTCCTTTTGTTTGGCTTTCCTCAGCTCCACACTGCCTTCCCAGCTCCCTTATTTAAAAAAACAAACATTTTTTTTGCTGTCTCCTTCTCATTCCCGTCTCTGTTTATCTTTTCATCTCAGTCCCCTTCTCTCTGTCCTCTTCCTCCCTCCATCTCCACCTCTCCTCTCACTGCTCTCTGACAGAGGCAGCTAACGACCACACCAGTACCACACACACATGAAAAATGGCCTTTCTGACCTCCCACCACACTCTTTCTATCCCTTGCTCCTATCGACTGCCCTGCTCTTTGCCTCCTCCATCCCTCTCTCCCTCTCTCTCTCCTGTCTCTGACTCCCCTTTTCCCCTGAGATCTGATTGCCTGCAGTTTGTTTTGTGTGTGCGTCTCTGTGAATGTGTGTGCCCGCGCTTGTGTGAGTGTGTGTGTGTATATATGTGTTCCAAACCCACTCCCACTCTCACTGTTATAATAGAGAGCATTACTCAGAGACCAGGCCTGTGGGAGCAAGTAACTGTAAGCCACAGGTCTACAACCCCCACCACCATCCACCCGGACCCCCCCCAGGTTGGCCACAACTGCCGGGGCATAAAAACAGCAGTAGGTCTCCTAGCCGAGCCACCTCAGCAAGGTCATTCATCACACACTAATGAGCCCTGATGTACCTATTCCTTTCAACCGGGTCTATTTTTACCACCAGTCACTCCACTTGAAGGAGGGTGCCCCAGATCCTCAATCACACACACTACATCGCACACATCCAGACCATTTTCCAGCTGACTTGTGCACATGCCTCAGTCTGACACCATGAACGGTAATGAACACGTAATGACAAACCCTTTTAAAGGGTTCCAAGGTGGTCTACTTAAAGGGATGGTGACCAAGATCACACGAGTGAGCTTTGTGACACTGAAGTGAGCTGATGGGCCAGGGAAATCATTTGTTGCCTCGGAAAGGCCAGTCACATGATCAGGGTGGGTTTTCCTCTGGGGTCGTGAGGTTGGAGAGTGGTGGAAAAGGGAGATGTAACAAAATCTGTATTTGTTTGTCACCAGTGGGGTTTCTATGTGAAACTGGAGAGGATGAATGGGGGAGGGAAGGAACAGAGAAGCAAAGCAGACTTTTGAACGATGTGATTTCTCTCTACTTTGGATGCATAAGGCATTATCCACGGCCACTGTGCTACGCCGGTGTCAAAATTGCTGCTAAGTTATCATGCAGGAAATGTAGTACACAAGAGGAAGAAATGAAAGGGAATAGCTAAAGCCGACAGAATGCAAATGCCCGCAAGTGTTAGGATCGAGGGAGATGAATGACAGAAGAGATGGCAGAGCTGTTTTCCTTTGTTTTGCTCGTAGAAATATGGTGACACTTGACCCAAATTATCAAAAGCACCGTGCAATTGTGAACCAGGCCAAGCGGCCTCCTTTGCATTGGCTATGAATTAAATCTCACAAACGACCATATGTCTCGCAGCGGCCACAGTTTCTGCATGCCGTGTGTTACCGTAGCAACAGTGCAATCATTCAAACTGCTGCCACGTCGGATAGGGGCATGTGAATTTAGTAGGAGGTAGAGAGGCCTGTGTAGGTTCTATCTGCTCTAGTTCTACGATTAGACAAGGATATGAGGGAGACTACCATATTAAAGTAGTAGCATCAAATTAGTTTGATATGTAGACTGTGTGCCGTGTGTGTGCATGCACGGTAACAGGTGGTATGTGACTTCTGGTGTGTTGTGATTTTGCAGGTGTGTGTGATACATGTGCCTGGCTGAATGTGCAGCACTCTACTCTTTGCAAATGACCGATGTAGGCCTCAGTTTCAGCCTTTACCCACTTCCCTAGCAAACCACTGGGCCCTTGTTGGCTTGTGTCACTTCTCTGGGCTGCCAGGTAGGATGTGGAATTTGCCTCATGGCTATGACTCTCCCCATTCCCCACTACAAGTCATCTGTCTGGTTTAACTCCAGGCTTAAATACCCACTCCAGGCTGCCACTTCCACTCGCTCTGCAGGCCTCTAACTACTCAACTGCCTCTGCCATCGTTTTGGTCGTCGTTGTTGTTCCTCATCATTTACCTAGTTTATCGGTTTTTATCTTTTTTTTTTAATAATGGATGAGCTCACTAGCCGTCGCCACGCCAAACTCACTGTCGAGTGTTAGCGTTTTGTTTTCTTCTTCTCCCTCTGGAAGACAGACGAGTGAACAGCTGCGCGAAAAAGTGCGACGTCTCGTTCTCGCCATAGATTGAGTCACGGCTTTCGTGGCGTGGATGATGAAGACAGAGAGGGAGTAGTGGGGAAGCTAATGTAATGACGTACAGTACTTATTCCTCTCCCACCTCTCTCGACATCTCCCTTCACATATGGTATAGGTCTGGGCTTAGACCCAGGGGGAATTCTCAACAATCGGAAAGTGCCTGCATGGAGCGCCGAAGTCCACACACAGATTGTTTTCGTTGTACGTCTCGTCTTTTTCACATTGATGCAGTTCAGTGATGAAGCCTGGAATTGCTGTTCACAGAAACAAAATTCTGCAACTTGAATGTTGCATACATCCTACAGGGACTTCTGCCAATTGTTTGAGATTTTTCATTTGCTGGTAACTGGAAGGCAAGCAGGAGCTGCTGTATCTTCTATACCACAGTACAGCTGGACATGGTTGTCAGTTATGAACCAGACCTGGGTTTAAGTACATGGGTATTTGACCAAATATTAAGTTCTGCTTTTCTGGTGTATCAAATACTTATGTCATGCAATAAAATGCGAATGAATTACTTAAAAATCATACAATGTGATTTTCTGGATTTTTGTTTTAGATTCCGTGTCTCACAGTTGAAGTGTACCTATGATAAAAATGACAGACCTCTACATGCAATGTATATTTTTGATTAACCAGTGGAATGAGTGCCTCCTCCTGGGCTTCCAACACCACTTCCAGCAGCATCTGGTCTCCAATCCAGGGACCGACCAGGACCAACCCTGCTTAGCTTCAGAGGCAAGCCAGTAGTGGGATGCAGGGTGGTCTGCTGATGGTTAAAGCCAGCAGTGGGATGCAGGGTGGTCTGCTGATGGTTAAAGCCAGCAGTGGGATGCAGGGTGGTCTGCTGCGGGTTAAAGCCAGCGGTGGGGTGCAGGGTGGTCTGCCGCTGGTTAAAGCCAGCAGTGGGATGCAGAGTGGTCTGTTGCTGGTTAAAGCCAGCAGTCTGTTGCAGGGTGGTCTGCTGCTGGTTAAAGCCAGCAGTGGGATGCAGAGTGGTCTGCTGCTGGTTAAAGCCAGCAGTCTGTTGCAGGGTGGTCTGCAGCTGGTTAAAGCCAGCAGTGGGGTGCAGGGTGGTCTGCTGCTGGTTAAAGCCAGCAGTGGGGTGCAGGGTGGTCTGCTGCTGGTTAAAGCCAGCAGTGGGATGCAGGGTGGTCTGCTGCTGGTTAAAGCCAGCAGTGGGGTGCAGGGTGGTCTGCTGCTGGTTAAAGCCAGCAGTGGGATGCAGGGTGGTCTGCTGCTGGTTAAAGCCAGCAGTGGGATGCAGGGTGGTCTGCTGCTGGTTAAAGCCAGCAGTGGTATGCAGGGTGGTATGCTGCTGGCGTATTGAATAACCCCATGCATACATAATGACAATAACTGCTGCATAGGCAAGTATTAAGACTCAAACATAGCTATGTTATGTTGCCTTAAAAGTGGAAGAGTTTATCAAGGTGTAACACCGACCCTTGACTCTTGTAAGAAGTGTATTTTGTGTCCAAGCTTTAAAGAAATAGTGAGTCTCTTTGGTTGCCATGGCTCAATAGAAGAGATGAGAGCAAAGGGGCTGTGTCCTTAAAGGTCTTGGCTTTGATTGGATGGGGCAAGGCCTACAGCAAATATCAAGTGCTCCTCATAACAATCCCTCAGCACCTGTGCCCTGGCAGGGTGTCTCCAAGCATTAAGAAGTATATTCTTGAATCATCTGAGGCAAACCTCACCAGCAAGTTTTCCCAGCCCTGTCCACAACATTTTGGCAATTTGTTTATCCACCTTTTGCTATTTCAATGAAAGAGTGTCTGTGTGTGTGTTTGTGTGTGTGTCGTTGTCTGTAGAAGCTGCTTTGACAGACAGTTAGTGGGTTTCAAGGTTAGGAAGAGATATTCCTGTCTTAGAGCTGTGTTCAGGCTGGTTTCACCCTCCGCCCGGCAACAGCCTGTCTCTGGGCTGATGAAAGTAGCCTGTTTCCCGCCGTCTCCAAAACACCTGTGTCAATGAGACCCCGCGACCCCCTGGCTCAGTCTACTGCAGTCACAACAGGATCGTTTCGCTCAATACTATTATGGCTCCTGCCAGATGTTTCGCTTTGCCGTTTCTGATTTATTCTGACGATTATCCCAAACTCCCGTTCCACCGAAAGACGTGGATGGAAACCTTCCCTTTCATATTGTGAACTTTGGCCGTGAACAACTTTACCTGATATCACCTTTCCTACGGGAACAGCTGAGCCCCTCTGGGAATGTACACAGGAAACGCTGCAGCACCACTGACAAGTCCAACAAGCTGCTTGTTACCTTCAGCCTGCTACTCTGTGGCGACGTACACCCCTGTCCTGGCCCAAACACCACAAAGCAAGCTAAACAACTATGCCCCAACTGTGGTAAGACCGTAAGGAAGAATTCAAAAGCGGTGGCTTGTGACATTTGTGATTAGTTTGTTCACATAAAGTGTGGAGCTATCAACTCCTTGTAAAAACATGTTCTTGTTTGCAGTGTTTGCTGTTTAAATGCGGTGCCAAACATTGGGATGCTGGACACAAGCGGGGATGAGGAGTCCAATCTAGATGAGATAGTCGGGCGCAGAAAATGACATGTTTGACTGTTTCAATCAGAGAGGTCTTCATTTTAGCCCATGTGAACGCACAGAGCCTGCTGCCCAAATTAGAGGAACGAAAACTCCTTGCTTCTAACAAACGGGCTGCAGTGGTTACTGAGACATGGGTCAATTGAGGACGAGTAGGTTGAGCTACCGGGTTATAGAATTCATAGAATTAAAGCCGAAACCGAAACGGTGGCTGCGTGTTTGTTTTTAGTGGGAATGATGTACATTTTAACCCTCGTTCAGATCTGAAAATGGATGGTCTTGAGGTTGCATGGGTAGATATCCTTCTTCCTAAATGTCGTCCTATACTTGTTGGTGTGTGCTATCAGCCTCCTAAGCAGAATAATATACATGACTTTTCTTGAATCAAATTGCTGCGATCACAGTGTATTTGCTAATAGAGAATGTATTCTGCTTGGCGATTTTAATACAAATGTGCAGTTATCACCCAGAGAAGCACACTAGTAAATGCCTTGTACAACTTGAATCAGATATTTGGACTGAAACAACTGATTGTTGAGCCATCCCGGGTGTGGACTTTGGGTTTTGATTATTGTATCAGATCAAGAGAACGTCTGTCAGTCAGGAGTCTTAAATATTGGTTTTAGTGATCATATGGTAACCTTCTGTACCCGTAAGACATCCAAACTACGACTAGCGACAGGTAATAAATACACGAAGGTACGGTCTATGAAACACTACTCAAAAGGAAAAGACCTCATAAGGAAAAGGGATCGCTACCTGGCCAGATTCAGAAGGACACATCTACAACGAGATTATGGCGGTTATATTAACTGTAGAAACCAGGCAAGATACAAAATGGATAAGACCAAATCCCAACATTACATAAATGCTGTTAATGACTACTTCAAAAACTCATAAACTGTGGAAAATGTTTAAGGACATTGGCTCAAAAACTCCCCATACGGTAAAATCCTGTAGTATTGGCCTGGATATTGATGATGTTTTATGTTGTGACCAGGCAAAGGTTGCAAATGATTTGAACACATTTTTTACCCACTACAGCCCATCTACCCTGGATACCATGGCCAGTCTTTCATTTACAACTTTGACCATAGCAAAGGTATCACAAATGACCTCAAAACAGCCTGGGTGGTTCCGCTCCACAAAAGCTTTGATAAACAAATGAAGGGAACTTACAGGCCTGTGTCGATCCTCAGCACCTTATCCAACGTTGTTGAGAGATTTGTTTTTAATCAACTTGAGGGATACCTTCTTGAGCTAAAACTTCTTTCTGAACTACATTCTGGCTTTAGAACAGCTCCGTCCACTGATACATACATGCCTTCTCCACCTTTTTGACCATAGCAAGCAGGAAAGTGAGAAGGGGAATTATACAGGTATGGTCATGTTAGACCTGCAGAACGCTTTTGACACTGTGGAGCAATGATATTATCCTGATGAAACGGAAATGCATGGGCCTAAATGATGTAGCTGTCACACCATGACCATAGTAAGTTGTTTATTCTCTGTGTTCGTTGGTCTATAACCAACACAGTCACAATACCAGATCTAGTGTTATGTCTTGTAAAATCCCAAGAGTAAACAGTATTGGGAGGAGCACGTTTCTCTATACAGACATTTGGCTATGAAATAGCCTTCCCTTGGAGATCACGCAAATAAAACTAAAAATGGCTTTAAAAGTTTTTCATTTGGACAAGGTTGTCTAAAGTAAGAGAAACGTCTCCATTGTCCCTTGTGGCCCCTACTGCTGGTCAGGTGTATTTATTTGAAGGATCGGTATGAATGAATAGATTGTTTTAATGTGAAATGAATATGGCTGATTTTTAAGGTTTAGGGAGAAGTGCAGTGAATAGTGACACTTTTTAGGATGCCAATATGAATGAATGTATTTATGGTTAATTGTAATTTCGTCTTTTAATCATTACGTGTTAGTTCGTTTTACCATCGAGGACCACTTTGGAAATAAGCGTTTTAATGAATACTTTCAAGTCATATCCTCTGGGTACACATTGTGCATTTTGTTGTATATATATATATATATCTATATCTGCTGCCCAAAATAAATTCAATTCAACAACAGACATCTCCCCTGGACATGCTGCTGCTGTAACACAGCACAGGGGAGATGATCTCCTCTGACTTGTGTAACAAACAGGTTTCTTTACAATGATGCCACATATCCATCTTTACACTCTCTGCAAGGAACACGTTTCATTTCATCCTTATAACTCTTCATCTTCTTCGTTTTCAAAAAAAATATTCTTCTGCCAACCCTGGCCTCATTTCCCAGTATCCTATTAAAGGAATGCAATTATTTACGAAAACACGAAGCTGTCTGCAGGAGAAGTTGAATGTGAGAGGCGTCTGATTAGGAATATAAATAATTTATAGACATTTCTTCTTGGACGGCTTCTCAACTAAGGGGATTACGTGCCAATTAAGATTCCCCCAGATATCTAAGAGGATCTGACTTGATGGAGAATGAGCAGGGAGTAGAGGATAGAGAGAAAGGGTATGAGTTAGAGAGCCAGTTCATTACTGTAAATGCAAATGAAAAGGTCCCAGCATATGAAAGCTTGTCACTGTCAGCTTTGATAAGTAAAAAGGGGCTTGTAGGTGTGCATGTATGTGGAGAAGTGTGCGTGGAGAAGTGTGCGTGGAGAAGTGTGCGTGGAGAAGTGTGCGTGGAGAAGTGTGCGTGGAGAAGTGTGCGTGCATGTAGACATGCCATACTGTTGTTAAAGTGTATTCAGAAAGTATTCAGACCCTTTACTCACTACATTGTTGAAGCACCTTTGGTAGTGATTACAGCCTAGAGTCTTCTTGGGTATGACGCTACAAGCTTGGCACACCTGTACTTCGGCAGTTTCTCCCATTCTTCTCTGCAGATCCTCTCAAGCGCTGTCAGGTTGCATGGGGAGCATTGCTGCACAGCTATTTTCAGGACTCTCCAGAGATGTTCGATCGGGTTCAAGGACGGGCTCTGTTTGGGCCATTCAAGGACATTCAGAGCCACTACTGCCTTGTCTTGGCGGAGGGCTTTGGGTTGTTGTCCTGTTGGAAGGTGAACCTTCACCCAGTCTGAGGTCCTGAGCGCTCTGGAGCAGGTTTTCATCAAGGATCACTCTGTACATTGTTCCATTCATCTTTCCCTCGATCCCGACTAGTCTCCCAGTCCCTGCCGCTGAAAAACATCTCCACAGCATGATGTTGCCACCACCATGCTTCACTGTAGGGATGGTGCCAGGTTTCCTACAGAGGTGACGCTTGGCATTCAGGCCAAAGAGATCAATCTTGGTTTCATCAGACCAGAGAATCTTGTTTCTCATGGTCTGAGAGTCCTTTGCCTTTTTGGCAAACTCCAAGCGGGCTGTCAAATCATGTGCCTTTTACCTTTTACAGAGGAGTAGCTTCTGTCTGGCCACTTTACCATAAAGGCCTGATTGGAGTGCTGCAGAGATGGCTGTCCTTCTTGAAGGTTCTGCCATCTCCACAGAGGAACTCTGGAGCTCTGTCAGAGTGACCATTGGGTTCTTGGTCACCTCCCTGACGTAGGCCCTTCTCCCCCGATTGCTCAGTTTGGCCACAATTTTTTATGTCAAGCTTCTGTAGTCAACTCTTTTTGTTTTGTTTTGTTGACTGGCTCCTGTATGATATGATAAATAGGTTCTGCCACATTTTTATTTAGTTCTGAGTGCACTCACAGAAATCAATTTCTCATGCTTTGGTCGGTAGGTTCCTCCTGTGTGTGGGGTTGGTAGATATCCCTCATGCCATTTGCACTGTTTGCTTTGGAGATAGGATGTTCACAATCTTACCAGCAGCCCTCGACGCCACTCTTCATCCCTTTGCAGTTCACAACCTCTAACCCTGACTGCTTGGTATCCATCCCATAGTAGGCTACTCTGACCTCAGGTCATTGTCAGGGGAAAAAGCTTTCAGGTAAACTACTGTGGCCATTCAGTGTCTCACACTGTCTGTTACCATGACACAACATCTGCAGTAGTATCAATGGCATAGACCAGGGGTGCAAAGATCCTGCTGTTTTTTTCGTTTGCCTTTTAGCTGGGAAACCAGGTGCATTCAGTCACCAGCCAATTAGTGGCAATCATTGATTAAGGAACAAGCGAACTAACGATAGCTAGCCGGGCTAGGGAACTGGAGGAGCCTGAATTGTGAAGTGCACCTCTGACATAGACTGTGTAACTTCGCCCTAATGCTTCCTAGTTGACAGATCGCTGCCGGGGCCAGAGACTGACACCTGAATCAACCCCCAGCTCCATCACTGTACCTCTGCAATGTCAGGGCTGTCAAAGCCAACAACAACTGCTCTCTCCGTGGATCACTGACACCGTCTGTACCCTGACACACACCACCCCATCCTCCAGTGCCACATTTACATTCACGCTCCACATGCCCGCCACATGAAAGAGCATGAGGCCCCAACTAGCTCGGCACTAGCTACAAAGCTCCCGCAGTTCTTTCCTACATTACCCTCCTCCCTTTTTTCTCTCTCTCTCTCTCTCTGTGCAAACCCATTGGAATAATTTCTTCAAGGGCCATTAAGAGAAAAGTGCCTGGGATAAAAAAAAAAATGAATAAACAGGGCGAGGCAGTGGAGCAAAGAGGGTATTAAACGCTCAGATCATTATTGTTAGCACTAATGGGGGGGCGTTGAGAAAGCACAGGGCTAATGAATGAGTGGCTGCTGCTAGTTAGCTCTTCTCCATTAACAAAGTAGTGTAGCAGTGGTGGCAGGGATGCCTAGGGGGCAAGACATAGGCCCTGCTAAGCCTTCAGGGTACTGCCACAATGGGAGTGGTGTGGGAGGACCAAGATCAACCCTTAGGTTACGACCATAGGTGCCAAGAAATGCCATCTTGGAGGGGTCCGTTAAAAGAAATGTGGAGATGGGTGGAAGAGGAGAAGGGGAGGGAGAATATGACTGGAAGGCCGTGCTGGTGGTGAGGAGTAGTAACTGAACTAGGATCAGCTACAGACAGCAGAATAACATCCCATAGCAACAATCCAGCCAACAATACAGCTGCACCAGGGTCAGCTGTAGACAGCTGCTCAATTAGTCAAGAATGGCTATTAAAAGTAGCAGAGCTTGACCCGGAACAGCTCCGGTTTCTTCTGCAACGAGTGGGCTGAGATCAGCCCTGGGCGTCACCGTCATGCTCATTGATTGCAACTGGAGGGATGAACACGTTACTATCGCACTGTCCTGTGTGTGTGTCAAGGCGTGAGTCATGGTGTAAAGAAAAGACCACCCTGCTTTGGAACATTGGGACATCCCCGTTCCCACTTAGATTTCACTTTAGATGACTATTACTATTACCCAAACTCAACAATCGGTCTGTTCTGCTCGCTCTTGCTCTGTGACTCCTAAACCCAATGAAGGATAATGATGTTAGCCATGCTCAGCTACAATCCCTCCCGCATCCAAATTTGTGGACTGCAGCTTGGACACCCTGTTGATTGGGAAGTCTGGGAATCTGCTGAACACCAGAACGCTGTAATTTATGGGGATTGGAGCTAATACCGAGGAGGACAATTCGCTCACTTGCTTGGATAGGGCGTAACGTCTGGGCGTCTCCATGGGCTTGACGGAACGGCTGGATTCACAAGGCAATTTGACCATCTCAATTGAGCTCTTCCCTGCCTCCTTTTGGATTATGGACAAAGCTAATTTCTCATCTATAATTCGTGTCACATCAGACACTGTCTTCATGTCACAACTGCACACACAAACATTGAATACAAACAACCCTTTTTTACCGTAATCGAAGTTGTAACTCGGGTCGGCGTGCAGCTGTTTCAAATGGCCTTTAATCAATTCGCTTCGAGACGTTGGTCGTCTGGAAGACCAGGACGTGCGCTCCACTGCTCTCACATGTACTCTGATCCGAATATTTTTGTCACCAATCACCCAAACGGTGCATCTTGCGCTCCGAGAATGCAGAGACATAACACAAGCTGCATGTACAGTGCGTTCAGAAAGTATTCATACCCCTTCACTTATTTCACATTTTGATGTTACAGCCTGAATTCAGAATTGATTAAATATATATTTTTTGACTTACTGAAAACATGTTTATCGAAATATCTCATTTACATAAGTATTCACACCCCCGAGACAATACATAATAGAAAATTTTTTTGGCAGCGAGTCTCTAAGAGCTTTGCACACGTGGATTGTGCAATATTTGCACATTATTCATGAAATATTATTCAAGCTTTGTCAAGTTGGTATTTGATTGATTTAACTGTAACTAGGCCACTCGGGAACATTCAATGTCATATTGGTAAGCAACCTTGTGTTTTAGGCTATTGTCCTGCTGAAAAGTGAACTTGTGTCTGTCGGAAAAGCAGACTGAACCAGGTCTCCACTGGGATTTTGCATGTCCTTAGCTCTATTTAGTTTATTTTTATCATAAACTCCCTAGTCCTTGCCGATGACAACCATGCCCATAACATGATGCAGCCACCACCATGCTTGATAATATGAAGCGTGGTACTGAGTGATGTGTTGTTGCATTTGTCCCAAACATAATGCTTTGTAATTCAGCACATTTTTGGCAGTTTTACTTTAGTGCCTTATTGCAAACAGAAGGCATGTTTTGGAATATTTTTTATCTGTACAGGCTTCCTGTACAGTATTGCGGAGTAACTACAATGTTGTTGATCCATCCTCAGTTTTTCCTAACACAGCCATTAAACTCTGTAACTGTTTTAAAGTCTCCATTGGCCTCATGGTGAAATCCCTGAGCGGTTTCCTTCCTCTCCGGCAACAGAGTTAGAACGGACACCTTTATCATTGTAGTGAGTGGGTGTATTGATGCACCATCCAAAGTGTAATTAATAATTAATATCTCATCATGCTCAAAGGGATTTTCAGTGTCAGTTTTTTTTAGATTTACCCATCTACCAAAAGGTAAGCTTCTTTGCAAGGCATTGGAAAACCTACCTGGTCTTTTTCATACATGTTTTAAATTATTGTGAGTCCATGCAACTTGTTAAGCACAATTTTACTCCTGAACTGATTTAGGCTTGCCATGACAAAGGGATTGAATACTTATTGACTCGAGACATTCAGCTTTTCATTTTAAATGAATTTAGTAGACATTTTGAAAACATCATTCCACTTTGGCATTTCGGGGTATTGTGTGTAGGCCAGTGACACAACATCTACATTTAATCAATTTAAATTTGTGCTGTAACACAACAAAATGTGAAAAAACGTCAAAGGGTGTCAATACTTTGTGAAGTCACTGTACCTCCTCTTGATTGGCCCATCAGCATGTTAAATATGGGGTCAGTCCAACTCCTTTGGCTCCTTAATGGAGTCATTTCGAAGCTCTCTGACAGCGATGTTAACCTTCTGCAATATCAGCATTAAAAATTGATCAGAGATGAGCTTTGATGTGAACTGAGGATTTTATTTGGGTCGTGTCGGCTCGACAGTGAGTGGATCAGAAGAACAACGGCTCAGTGGCGCCCTCTACCGAATGGATTCCACATGGTTTAGGTACTGTAGATCACTGCAGGAAGATCATTTGATTGCCCCTTTCTGTACCACGTCTAAGAGAGAGGGGGAGAGGGAGAAAAAGAGAGATAGAGAGGTTGTTTTTCTTTTTCCCAGTCCATCACTCAGCCTTGATGTGCAATGGAAGAGGGCTCAAGCAGACCTCTGGGCTGAAGAAACCTACCTGGCTACTGTGTCATGTTGCTCGCAAGGGCAGAGCTGACAGAGACCTGGGTGACCCTGTGTTCTCTGAGAGGTTACCTCCAGACTGCAGGACCAGAGCAGATCCCCACCACGTCTGTGTGTGTGTGAATGTATGTCAGAGAGAGACTGAAATAAATGCACAGTGTGTGTGTGTGTGTGTGTGTGTGTGTGTGTGTGTGTGTGTGTGTGTGTGTGTGTGTGTGTGTTTGAGAGAGAGAAATGTGTCTGGTTCGTGTTTGTTTGTCAGGTGTGGCACAATGAGATGGTTTGCTCATGCCTTTTCTGTATTACTGCAGCTACTTTATGCATCAGTGTGCGTGTGTCTACGCATGTCTGCGTGTGTGTGCGCATTCATTCATGTCTATGCATAGTGTGTGTGTGTGTGTGTGTGTGTGTGTGTGTGTGTGTGAGGTATTGATCGGGTGAAAGAGAGTGAGTGAAAGAACATAAATATTTGATATTCTTTGCCTTCCATCTGTGTTGCTCGGATGATCACTTGCTATTGTGTTGGTGTAAGTAGATATTGACGTATGGGGGTGTTTCAAAACAAGGCGGAACCGCCCCGCGATTTTGACCTCATAAGTGTCTGAACAGAAATGTAAATAGCTCTTTTTTTTTAAAAAGCACATCAAATTACAGGCTATGGATTTAAGTGCAAATTTGTTCTCCTCAGATCAGTCGCCAGATCTGCGGAATATTCCGTTGTCTGTTATTTATCACGGGGGGGAAAGGAGAACAAACCCGTGGCACGATGTCATGAGCGAGGCAAACAAAAATCAACAGTTTGAATGTGTTTTTAATTGAATATGGGCTTATTCATGTGAAGTGTATAGGCGGGGTTCTACAAAGGCACATCGCCAGCAGATTAGCATTTGATTCCCCCTTGGTTAATTAATTCACGTCATTAAATGTTAGTTTTTTTTGTGTGTCACAAACCTTTCAATTGACTTTGACTTTGATGGGAGTTTCTTTCTCATTCGGATTAAACGATGGTGTTCGCATCTTTGACACCAATCCCTCTCGTTGTATTATTTCTTTCACTGTTGCTGCCCTCCACCACAACAGGACTCAAGTATTCCCTGAAGCTTTTATTTTCCCTCATCTTTCCCCTTCTCCCTCCCCTCTTTGTTAGAGACAGACCCTCTCTTTCACTCCCCCTCTCCTCGCCACGCTGTCTTTTCGTCAGAGCTGAGGCAGGCAGGGAGAAGCACTGCTCCGAATAGTGACGGTGATCAAGAGACGACACACTCAGCCGCTGTTGTAAAATGCAAGAAGGAGGACCAAGTGTCAGGCGCCACCGCTCGCCTTCTCTTTCATCTCTCACTCTATCGCTCTCCTGCTCTGCTCTGGTTGTCTCTATCTGCAGCCCTCTGGCTGGCTTCTCTCTCTCTCGCTCGTTGGCTGGGGCTTGGCTGGCCGAGCAGCGAAGTGTATTGACACAGTGGACTACCTGCTGCCTGGGGACTGCGTGCGCTGTGAGTACTCTATGAATACGCGGAGCTCCACGTTGTTGTTTTGGCTGCCAGTGAATGGCCTTGTCCCTCGGAGGAACAACTTGGAAGGTGAGCGTCAGGAACCGGGAGTATTTTCTGGAAGAGGAACAGACAGGAGGAATGGATGCTTGAGAAAAGACCGAGATTGAGCCAGCTTCTCCTCAATGTGCAGCTTCTCCTCAATGAAAAATGTGTGAATAAGCGACAGTTTTTCAGAAAAGGAGAAAACCAAGTGACACTCTCGGACAGAGGGAAGTATATATTTTTGGATGAATATTCCATTTTGTGGACATAAGGAAAGATAGAGAAACACAGTCTTCAGTGATTCTGTTAATGTCTGAACAGTCTTTTTCTCTCTTTTTATCTCTCTGTTTCTTTGTTTATTTTTCTCCAGTTAGTGTCGGCTGTGGCTTGTCACTTCTGTAGTATAGCCGGTCTCTGGTGGAACAGCGCTAAGGAGAAGGCGACTTGCGCTAAGGGACAGAGAAGGGGCACGTAAATAGTTTCCCTCCCAACTTCCCGCCACTCTACATTTTTTTCTGACCTGCTTTCTCCGGACCCCAGGGGTGGCCCCCAAATGCGAGTGGCAAGGGAGCCATATTGTTTTGAAACAAGGAGAGGGGGTAGTGGAAAAAAATATCCCCCTTCACACTCCTGAGAGCATATGGTTTAGCGAGTGGTGGCCAGCTGCTTACTAGCCACCCGCTAATTACGCTAGCGTGACAACAGGGGCAGCTCTGTGCTCGGAGGAGACAGTCGTGTTACTGCTGGCTTTATTTTGGTGCTGACTGGAGCTATATGGAACAATAAGCTTGCGGGCACAAAGAATACAAAGAAGCAGTTGTTCTTGTTTTACTTGTAGCGTTTTGTAAGGAAAAGAAAAGGAGGCTGCTAATGAATGTCTTTACAGCTTCAGAGCTGCCGGAGCTCTAGCCCCAAGGCTCCCAGTTTATCAGCCACAGGAGGCTGAAGGAAGATGCTCCCCGCCAAGTCACCAGGGGCTACTCTTGACGAATGCTGTGGCAGCGCAGGGGTGCCTGGTTCATTTTGTCTTGAGGGCTGCCGGGAGACCAGTGGGAAGTGGAATTGTTCACCAAGGCGGTGAAGAGATCAAGGAGGCTCCTTACTGTGGAATTACTTTACTTTAATTACGTTAACTTTCAGGTGCACCTACGTGTGGTTGGTTCACACATACACTTTCATACTGTATGTTTACTCACTCCCCACACATACAATCTGTCGTGGTCCCCTTCCAGTGCTTGGATTAAAATGGAGGTAGTGTGGGCAGGTGGGGGGCTGTAGGAGCGGAGGCCCACACCCGTCTGTCCTCTTCCCACAAATGGATGTTATTAGTTTCCAAAATTAGTTGCCTGGAAACCTCTAAAAGCTTCTGGCCGTGTCTTTCTGAAAGCAACTGCAACTCCCTCCCCACGGTGGAACACAGCTTGAGTCAGAGCTGAATCTACCAGCCATTACCCAGCCTATCATTCTCTCCTCCTCTTGCCTCGTTTCGCGTGTCATCTTTATTCCGTGGTTCTTCATCTCCCACCCCGTTACCCGCACCTCCCCGTCGGGGACGGACTCTGGAAGTGGAGTATGACCAGCTGCCATTACCCCACTCCGCCCCCGGAGCGGGACCGGATGTACCAACACAAGGTGTCCCTGGTGGTGCGCTACTTTATGATCCCCTGTAACATATGTCTCATCCTGCTGGCCACCTCCACGCTGGGCTTCGCCGTGCTGCTCTTCCTCAACAACTGTACGTCCACCAATACTACTACTACACACACACACACACACACACACACACACACACACACACACACACACACACACACACACACACACACACACACACACACACACACACACACACACACACCCCCTGCTACAACGTACTCCCTTGGTCTCTCTGTAGCCAGCATGTGTCTGTGTGTCTTGGTCAATAGTGTGAAGGCTTTACGTGAGTGCATGTGCTTGCCAGATGTATAAGTATACTTGGGGGAATGCTGAATGAGTATGCAAGCATGGCTTTTGGTAAAGTAATGGGTCAGTAGGATGTCGCTTATTTGACATAGACTGTACAACACCATAGAGTGTCTGAAGTCTCTACCTCAAGATATGAAAGACTGGTCCACTTGACCTCTGCCGGCGTATCTGAAAGGCTGAGGCAGAATGAAGTGTGTGTGTGGGGGGGGATCTCTCAGCTGCTAAAAGTCAGCTTTCCTTCAACGCACAGCCCAAGCAGCCTTCCTTTTGAGTCCTTTCTCTCCCCCAAAGCCTTTGGCATTTACTTTGAACTGTGGGATAAAGTAGCCAGATGAAATGACTTTGGACGAGAGAGAAAACTCTTGGCATGGACAATGTCCCCACCTGGAGTGGTTATCGGCCTACATTGAAAATGGTCTGATGGTGAATTAGCTTCTTTCTGTGCTTTGCCTGGTGGCTGGTAGATGAGCAGCAACATTACCATTAAGCGACACTAGAGTGACGTTTTGGAGAGCGAGTGTGTTCGCGGGTGACATATTGTCTGTAAGTTGTATAATGGGGACTGTCTGTCTTCGAAGTTACACTTAATTGGTTTGTGTTTTACCTGAATTACAGTTTTCAGTAAAGTCTTCAAAGCTTTATATCAATGAGTGTTAATTGGCTCTGTGCAACGGGATTAAAATAGGAACACCCCAGTATCACGGGAGTCCCAGTTTGTTTCCTGACACCCACATAGGTGTTCCACCACAGTACCTGACGTATGCATTTTCAGCACTGCTTTATTCAGTGTCATGTGCATTAGACATTCCAGGCTATTTCTGAGTACTAGAATCCTGTGTCAGATGTGTTGTCTGAGCAGAAGGTTCAAGACGAATCAACACCCAGTCAAATACAGTTTAACACTGAAGGCGTTTAAAACTGTCGAGAGTATAATTAAAATAGAATATCGCATTAGATCTTGATTAAAGGGGCGGTTCATTTAAGTAATTTCCTGTTCTTTGCTTGATATTTCCATACTATGAGGTCCAAATAACACTCTGAAATTGTGAAAGAGCTGTTTGTAAAAAAAATGCCTGGAGTTTCAACCTGTTCAGGTGTGATGGAGTTTTTGGCCCAGATCATGACATCACAATCTGATCTGAATTTTCTAACCAATGAACATTCATTGTTTATTTACATATGTATCCTTCTACTTTTAAATGGGTGTGCGGAGTCTAGACGATCCTATACGTCAATCAAGGCTGTGTATGTAAATATGTAATCATTTGTATCGACACCCACACAATCAGACGGAGCATTTCAATGGCACAAGGAGACTTAGGGAAAGACATTTAAAATAATATATTTTGAGTTATTTTCATGGAAGAAATATACACAATTCAATTTCAGTTCAGAAAGTACGCCAAATTCCAGTTCAACATGTTTCTGAGTGAAGACAATTGGAAGTTGAATTTCAGTGTAAATCCTGAATTGACTGGAGTTGAAATAGAAATGACCCCAACCCTGGTACTATTTGACTATAACAGTACATAACACATGCATTATTGCAGCAGGACCATGGATAAGGGAGAAGACAATTAGCTAACTCACCGATTTGGAAAGAAAAACCCTACATGGGGGTGGGATGGGATCCAATCTTTTCTGCTGTGTAGAGGTTGTCCTCCTCAATGGATATTTCATTCATCATATGCCTATTTGAGGTATTTCTTTTAAATGTATTCGTGAAAAGGGTTACTAGGATAATAATGAAAAAATACCTGAGTACGTTTCATCATAAAATACAAATGATTATTGTTCATTCTGGTGATCTCTATTGGACCTCTCATCACTCAGATACTCCATTAGAACCTGTTCGATAAACCCAAGCCAGAGGAGTATCATCTCTGCTCTTTTTTGGAGCAACTCAATTACTGTGGCTCACCCCATGGGAAAGTCCTTCAGTCTTCCCTTAACTAAAAAAAAACCTTTCTAACTCCCTCTCTCTTTTATCTCCTCCAGACAAACCTGTTCACTTCACACCAGCCCAGCCTCCTGACGGTAAGTCCTCTGGGAATTCTCTCACTAACATTACCCTACCTTCACCGGCTGATCACATCGTTTTGGCTCCCCTACCAATAATGACTTCACTTCTCTCTGGCTTTGAAGCGAGCTTCTTCACCTCTCTGAAGGCTGATGCTTTCAGTTTGGACCACCACCACCGTAGCATGGGAGACACGTCGCCCCTTCTGGTCTTTGATAACTTAATGTGTCTCTTACCTGCTAGACTAGAGTGTTTCCAGTCTCACGACTCAGTAATACTAGTAGTTCTTCCTTCTTCCCCATTCAGAACCTCACTCCTCTCCTCCCGTTAGCTGTTGCCAAATGTAGGCCAGGGACACACGGAGGTTCCAGTTGTTCCACTACGCCCAGTCCTGACATACGCCTCGCTTTCTGGCCTAATTCCACAGATGGGAATCTCTATGCAGGGCTATTGTTTCAGTTGTTTGCTGGGCGTGCTACGAGAGCAATTCATTTATTGGCAAATGGCGGATCTCCACACTCTTTAATTGGAGGGAAACAGCTGGTTTCTAGCTCCGTCATGAATATTTAGGGTGGCAGGTAGCCTAGCAGTTAATGGCATTGGGCCAGTAACCGAAAGGTCGCTGGTTTAAGTCCCCGAGCCGACAAATCTGCCTGTGCCATTGAGCAAGGCACTGAACCATAATTGTTCTTGTTAGTTACTCTGGATAACTGATGTAAATGCTACAAGCTCGTGAAACACTGTTTGGTACAGACCAGTGGACTCCTGGTAGTGCTGAGATGTGTAGCTTTACACACAGTGTAGGGGCTACAAAGCCAAAGATTGGCTCATGATCCAAGCCTCTATCTACAGATGCTGTGAATAAAAGCACTGCTGGGGGCTAGACAAATCTGTCCAATAATTGCTCAATCACTAGCTTCAGACGTTGGCCATTGGCAAAAGCTGTTTGTGAGAAAGGGAGCTGTTGTGTTAAAATGTATCACTTCATAGCGGCTTTAGACAACAGATATGATTGTCTCGCTGAGCCATGACAATTACTTTTGTCGATGTGAAATAGTGTCCGCGGTATACGCCTGCTGAGTAATTGAGCTTGATTGAAGCGTTTCTCAACTTCGCCTCACCTTAATACCTGTTGAGAGGAGAGAGATGTCTCCGGTTTTCCCTCCATCAAAAGCGAGATGCTCCAAAGGTCCAGTCACGCAGCATCATGAACCGCCGAAGATATTTGTTTACTTTTTAATGACACACGAGATTGCTTCGACAAGTGATTTCTCTTTCCAGGAGAAGAGCTTTACTCGTCACCGAGCCAAGTTAAGTATGTGCGGGTGAGAAACTGAGGGCAGTCAAGTGAGGCAATGCATCTTTCCCCCTCCCTCTGCATTTTCCCTCAGAAAACGGTGGCTCTTATCGATCGCCGCCGCGCTCATATGGAAGTTTTGGCTTGTCTGAAGGGCGCAGTTTGTTTCTGCACTAGTCAAGCGTTTAAAAGGCTCTGCTGCCAGCCTTAATTACATTTCCAATAGTTGTGCAGGCTCTCAGTCAGCGGCAAAGGATTGTTTTTATGGAAACATAAAGGAGCAGCAGTAGCCGTCTGTGGTCTTCAGTTAGCTCTGAGGGACACAGTGTCTGCGGGTCATTTAGTTTCTGGTGAGAATAGTGGGCCAATTAGAGATGGCCCTAATACACTAGCCACTCTCACGTTACTTGCTGAATGTTGTCCTGTGGGGACATGGTGGTAGATGCTCCAGATCCAAGGCTTGAATGTAGCTCCACCATTAGTCAAATCTGTTCTACAGAAGGGGGCCATTCCACTGAACTTGTCCTCAGTTCCAAGGTCACACTCCCACATACTTAATTAACCAAAATCAGAGTGAAGATATTAAAGATTTTTTTTTAAATATGTTCGTCTCTGAACTTGTTATTATGCTGATGATTTCTCCTAGTTCGTGAGGAGGGCTGGAGAGGTGTTTTTCTACTGGTAGATCAGAACTAGAAAGCCTATAGAAGGCCACTGAGGTTCTGCTGTCGTTGCATCGCATGCCGAGAGCAGTTGCACAGTATTTATGGAGCCCACCACCTACAGTTAGACAGCAGAACCTACCCAATAAATGAGTGCTCATCACCAGTCACAAAAAAGTGAGTCACAAAGCACCCGTTAATTAGTCTCTCTCTGCTGCAGCTCAAAGCGCTCGGTACACAATAATTAGTGCCTGTCGTCTCCAGATAATAACAAGACAGTTGTGTCCCAGCCACAGAGAACCTCAGTCCGTCGCGCGACGTAGAACAACACGGGTTGGACTTTGGGGAAGGGTCTATTGCATAGAGCTGCGGTTAGCTAGCCACAGTTGTCAGTGTCATGTTTATAATGAGAGAAGTTTGCATATTGTATACACACACTTCTCTGGCTCTCTGCCTTGGTCTTTGCTATTTTTTCCTATTAAACGTGTTGTAAGGTTCCTATTTGACAGTCCGATTGCTATAATGGCATATTCTATGGTGTTAATATGATTATGATTTTACTATTATATTTGATATAATGGCTTTCAAGCCAGTGACTCAAGCAAGAAGAGCACCAGTTGGTCGGGTCCTGGCATTTGTCTTGCCACCTCTTATCAGTGAACCCTCAAGTGAAGTGATGACCAACAGGTGACAGAGAGGTCTACTCTCCCTCAAACAAAATGTATCTGGACGAAATTGGGCCACGAAGAAAAAAACAAGAAAACCAAATGGAAAACCTGAGCTACCTACAGTCTGGATTCATCTAGCTAGCTGTCTACCACACACCTCTCCTGGCAGTAATGAATACACCAGCTGTGAACCCTTCAATTTGGCGTTTGTCACCGAGAGTGTCCCCTGGAGGATACTCTACCAGCAGACATGGGTGTTTGAGTTGAAAAGTGATTTGATCGAGGACTGAGAGGGTTTCTGCAACGAAGGTGATTGTAGGATTACTTACCCTCATCCCAGAACACTTCTGCCTCTCAAAAGATGTGACAAAACTTTCTCTGTAGCAGTTTCGAAAGATCCCCATCCCCTCCTCTATGTCCACAAACTCCACTTTGATGAAAAACTGAGGAGAAAAAAGCAGTTGAAGCTTTCCCTGTGTTTAATTATCACAGTTGCCTATTTTTAATTAAATCTTCTCGTGTCATAGATTTATCACAAAGAGGCCACACATCAACCTCATCTTTTTTGGGGTGGGATACTGCGGATGGGGTCATATCAAGATATCAAAGGACTATAAACGCTCCCCAGATTATAATTTTGTTCAGTGAGAAACGAGATTGGCTTGTCATTCCTAGCCCCTCGACGAGAAGCATCAGCGTGTTTCTTGCCTTGACGTTATCAGGGCAATGTTTGTTGCCCTCCAAAAGTATACAGACGCATCCACCCAAAACTGTACTCTCTGTACCTCTCTCCCCCGGAAAGTCTGTCGCTCCTCTGTACTTCTGTGGAGTCAGCAGACGCTTGCATAAACATCTTTCCGTATACACAGCAGAGCTCGACTGGAAGCGATCTTCGGCAACCAGGAGGAACAAATCAGCCATCAGCCACACTGAGCAGAGGTGTGATGCGCCGCCGAGTATTGATTTGCGCTCTGAGAAAGGAGAGACAGAAATATATGTGGGTCAAAAGGAACATGCCTAGACTGGCAGGGATTCACCCCGCTGAGCCGATTTGTTCCTGATTCCTTGGCCAACAGTAATTGTTGATACTGGCAGCGGGGGCATTTTGACATGCCCGGACATGTCGGCCCGATCAAGCTTGCCTTGCCCTCGCGAAACCCCCCACGAACAGCCAGTGTATGAAGGTGTTGTAGCATGTCAGAGAGTGGGTAGATCAACTTCTGACGATGATGGGGTTGGATTTCTGGACAACAGACATCTAGCCGATCCCTGTCATACCTGAAGTCTGAAATACAGTCAGGTTCATAATGGTTGGCACCCTTGATAAAGATTAGCAAATAATACTGATATTTTCAAAGAAATTAGACAACTGTATTATTTTATCCTTATTTTTATTTATTTATTTATTTCACCTTTATTTTACCAGGTAGGCAAGTTGAGAACAAGTTCTCATTTACAATTGCGACCTGGCCAAGATAAAGCAAAGCAGTTCGACACATACAACAACACAGAGTTACACATGAAGTAAAACAAACATACAGTCAATAGTACAGTAGAAAAATAAGTCTATATACAATGTGAGCAAATGAGGTGAGATAAGGGAGGTAAAGGCAAAACAAAGGCCATGGTAGCAAAGTAAATACAATATAGCAAGTAAAACACTGGAACGGTAGATTTGCAGTGGAAGAATGTGCAAAGTAGAGATAGGAATAATGGGGTGCAAAGGAGCAAAATAAATACATAAAAACAGTAGGGGAAGAGGGAGTTGTTTGGGCTAAATTATAGATGGGCTACGTACAGGTGCCGTAATCTGTGAGCTGCTCTGACAGCTGGTGTGCTTAAAGCTAGTGAGGGAGATAAGTGTTTTCAGTTTCAGAGATTTGCGTAGTTCGTTCCAGTCATTGGCAGCATAGAACTGGATGGAGAGGCGGCCAAAGGAATAATTGGTTTTGGGGGTGACCAGAGAGATATACCTGCTGGAGCGCGAGCTACAGGTGGGTGCTGCTATGGTGACCAGTGAGCTGAGATAAGGGGAGACTTTACCTAGCAGGGTCTTGTAGATGACCTGGAGCCAGTGGGTCTGGCGACAAGTATTAAGCGAGGGCCAGCCAACGAGAGCGTACAGGTCGCAGTGGTGGGTAGTAATATAGGGCTTTGGTGACAAAACGGTTGGCACTGTGATAGACTGCATCCAATTTATCGAGTAGGTTATTGGAGGCTATTTTGTAAATTACTTGCCGAAGCTGAGGATTGGTAGGATGGTCAGTTTTACAAGGGTATGTTTGGCAGCATGAGAGAAGGATGCTTTGTTGTGAAATAGGAAGCCAATATTAGATTTAACTTTGGATTTGAGATGTTTGATGTGAGTCTGGAAGGAGAGTTTACAGTCTAACCAGACACCGAGGTATTTGTAGTTGTCCACATATTCTAAGTCACTTACACAGAGAAATAGATGTTCAGTGGTATAAAGTACTACTTAGGTAGTGTTTTACTTTACTATTTATATTTTTGGCTACTTTTACTTAAATACATTCCTTAAGAAAATAATGCACTTTTTACTCCATACATTTTCCCTGATACTCAAAGTACTCGTTACATTTTAACAGGAAAATGGTCCAATTCACACACTTATCAAGAGAACATCCCCTGGTGATCCCTACTGCCTCTGATCTAGTGAACTCACTAACCTATGTCTGAGTGTTGGAGTGTTCCCCTGGCTATCCGTCAATTTAAAAAATAAAAGACAATTATGCTGTGTGGTTTGCTTAATATAAGGAACTTGAAATGATTTATACTTTTACTTTTGATACTTAAGTATATTTAAAACCAAGTACTTTGACTTTTACTCAAGTAGTATTTTACTGGGTGACTTCACTTTTACTAATTTTCTATGAATGTGTCTTTACTTTTACTTAGTATAACAATTGAGTACTTTTTCCACTACTGGAGATTTTGTTGAACAAGTAATAAAAAAATATGTGGGTCAAAATGATTAGCAGCCCTATTTTCAATACTATAGCACCCTCCCCTTGCAAGGATAACTACACTGATCCTTTTTCTAAAATGGTGTATGAGTTAGAGAACAGTGGGAGGCATCTTAGACCATTCATTCATACAGAACCTTTCCAGATCCTTGATATCCTTCATATGCACTTATGTACTGCCCTCTTCAATTAAAACCACACATTTTCAATAGGGTCCAGAGGCTGAGATGGCCATTGCAAAATGTAGATTTTGTGATCAATTAGTGTCACGACTTCTGCCGAAGTCGTTGCCTCTCATTTTTCAGGCGGTGCTCAGTGGTCTACGTCACCGGTCCTCTAGCCGTCAGTGATCCATTTTTCATTTTCCATTGGTTTTGTTTTCAATCCCATTCATTACCTGTTGTGTATTCAACCCTCTGTTTCCCCTCATGTCTTTGTCAGAGATTGTTTATTGTCAGTGTTGTGTTTGTTGTATAGGTGCGCAACGGGTCCTCATACCCATATTTGTTTATATTCTGTTCTAATTAGTGTTATGGAGCATGTTACGTGGACATTCATTAAAAGACTCCATTTTACACTCCGTCTGACTCTCCTGCGCCTGACTTCCCTGCCACCTATACACACGACTTTGACAATTAGGTTGGGGCTATTGTTTTGCTGGAAGATCCACTTGCGGCCAAGTGTCAGCCTCCTGGCAGAGGAAACCAGGTTTTGGCAAAAAAAAGTCCTGGTAGCCTACATGGTAATGTTCATGGTTCAATGAACCTTAACAAGGGCCCCAGGACCCCAGTGGAAGCAAAATAGCCCCATAACATCAAAGATCCCCCACCCTATTTCACCATAGGTATGAATGGAGTACCTCGTTTTCTGCATATGTTGTTCAATGCCAAACCCACCACTGGTGTGCATGGCTAAACAGCTCTACTTCAGGTCATCTGACCACAGCCCCGGTTCCAATCCAAGTGCCAGTGCCGTTTATCCCGGCGGTGCTATCTATGGTCAGATGAAATGAAAATAGAGCTCTTTGGCCAGGAGGCTGACACTTGGCAGCAATGATCCAGCAAGACAATAACATAAAGATGCAACGATTCACCGATACTCATCGGTGCAGGATCAAATGTTTTAGACATGAGCGCATCAGTCTGTTGGGAGCCCAAACCAATCCAAAATTAAGAATGCATCGGTCAGAAAACTGATTCAAAACGTATTAATCGGTTCACTAATATTTTTTTTTACTCTTTTTATTATTTCTGAGAATATCTCATCTGCGGACTGAATGAATGGGTACTCTCCTTCAGTTCAAACTCTTATGCATGTAACTGCGTATGACTGTCGGGTATAACTGTGCGCAAGACACAGATGCTCCCACCAACGAGAGGTCGGCCTATCCCTGGTCTTGTAATATATGCAATTCATCTGGCACCTTCAGCATTCAGATGCTTGTAAAATATACCAGAGTTGTATAGCCTACTAGAGTGGTCCCAACTTGTATCCAACTGCTGATTGGGGTTTTCAATCATTCAGATTTCATTTAGATTGTTCAGGTTCACCATAACAAATAGTTTTGGTGGTTTTGCTTTAAAGAGTCAGTGTATTTGGTCATTGTTACATGAACCGGATAATTTCATAAAGGACAACAGTCATTTCGCAAATTCCAAATGGTCTAAACCATTTGCTTTCGAGACGGGTAAAATCCAAAACGGCATTATATTAATTGTCTAAATGCCGTGCTCATTTCTAGACATATATATTGACATAGTACTAGCTCAAAACATTTTCAATCTGCAAAAAACGAAATCAGTGGGTGATGAGTTCAGATAAGAAGTGGGGGGACAAAAACCATACATTTGCCCCACCCCTAATCTGATAGTGAGGTGGTAGATGCTCAGTCTGCCCAAGGGCTCAGCTCAGGTGCCGAATCATTTAAAACAAAAAAATATTGTTACTGTATCGTATCGGAGCCCACGCGTCAAGATGCGTATCGAATCGTTGATGAAAGGCTATAAGCACTAATCAAAATCCACAAAGAAATTGTTAATTGACCACACAATCAAACATTTTCAGTCTACAGACTTCATCCCCATTGAAAACATATGGTTTGAGTTGAAGAGGGTAGTCCATATGAACAGATGAAGGGTCCTTATTTTCTATGGTAGAGTAGGTCAGGTTCGTCTAGTTTATTATTTCTATGTGGGATCTAGGTTTGTTTTTCTATGTTGGTGATTTGTATGATTCCCAATTAGAGGCAGCTGGTAATCGTTGTCTCTAATTGAGGATCATATTTAAGTAGTGTTTGTTCCCACCTGTGTTTATGGGAAATTGTTTTGAGTTATTGCACGTAGCATCTCTGTAGTCACGGTTCATTGTTAGTTTATTGTTTATTTGTTTTTGTCTTTACTTAGTTTCACTTTCTAATAAATAATGTGTAACTCCACATCCGCTGCGCCTTGGTCCAACATTTATTCTATCGAACGTGACAGATATCAAGGATCTGGAAAAAATGATTTATATAGGAATGGTCTAAAATCACTCTCAACGTGTTCTCCAATTTGCATATTTTTTTTTTTTGAAAAAGGCTCAGTGTCGTATCCTCGCAAGGTGAGGAGGTACTGAAAAAGGCATTGAAAACAGTGGTGTCAATCATTTTGAGCCCTATCCTTTTCATTACTTAAACAAAATCTCTTTCTCTGAGCAATTGTATTAGTTTTTAAAAATATTGGCCATACAATATATACGAAACAGAAATATAAACGTAACATGCAAATTCGTAACATAATTTCAATGATTTTACGGAGCCACAGTTCATATGAGGAAATCAGTCAATTGAAATCAATTCATTAGGCCCTGACCTGTGGATTTCACATGACTGGGAATATATACAGTGCCTTCGGGAAAGTATTCAGACCACTTGACTTTTTCCACATTCTTTTAAGCTACAGCCTTATTCTAAAATGGATTAAATTGTTTTTCTTCCCTTTATCAATCTACACACAATACCCCATAATGACAAAGCAAAAACTGTTTTTTAGAAATGTTTGATAATTTATTACAAATAAAAATAAAAAAAATTACATTTACACAAGTATTCAGACCCTTTACTCACTACTTTGTTGAAGCACCTTTGGCAGTGATTACAGCCTTGAGTCTTCTTGGGTATGACGCTACAACATTGCCACACCTGTACTTGGGCAGTTTCTCCCCTGCATATCCTCTCAAGCTCCGTCAGGTTGGTTTGGGAGCGTTGCTGCACAGCTATTTTCAGGTCTCTCCAGTAGTGGTTTGATTGGGTTAAATTCTGGGCTCTGGCTGGGCCACTCAAGGACATTCAAAGTCTTTTCCAGAAGCCACCCCTGCGTTGTCTTGGCTGTGTGCTTAGGGTCGTGGTCCTGTTGGAATGTGAACCGCCCCATTCTGAGGTCCTGAGAGCTCTGGAGCAGGTTTTCATCAAGTATCTCTCTGTATTTTGCTCCGTTCATCTTTGCCTCTATCCCGACTAGTATCCCAGTCCCTGCCGCTGAAGAACATCTCCACAGCATGATGCTTCCACCACCTGTCGTGGAAATTTCCTCTATTTACCAAATCATGAGCGCAAACCACACACAAGTCAGAGTTAGTTATCAAAGTCCATCTTTAATTATATGAGCTCTATCACAACCCTGTGACTCTCAGATCAATTCAGTGTCTATCAATGAATTCTCTGAGAGCCCCCTTCCACATTGCAACTGAGATCCTTTAATAGCAAAGAACACACATAGTCAGACAGCATAGACATAATAAATTGTTGCATCTTTGTCTCCTTACTCAAACCCAGAACCATAAACCAATCCTCCATATCAACAGGCATATATCAAATTGTCATTTAGATACAACCAATTCTAAATACAACCAATCCTGGACAAGCTCACGGGGAGCATAGAATGACTCCAGACACTGCCATCCTCCTCTCCCCGATGGGAAAAGTAGGGAGTGACTGGCACACAGACACAGTGGAGCAAAAGATATGTTTACACATGATGATACCTTGACCTCTCCCCTCTCTGCGGCCCATGCAACTTAGTCTTGACATAGAACAGATAACTGCAACCTCGCCACAGTATTATACAAAAATAACATTCTGATGAGAAGTAACTTACAAACATATGATGAATATAAAACATCTTACCTATGTTTACCAACCAATTCTGATTGTTCCCCAACACACCATGCTTCACTGTCGGGATGGTGCCAGGTTTCCTCCAGAGGTGAAGCTTGGCATTCAGGCCAAAGAGTTCCATCTTGGTTTCATCACACCAGAGAATCTTGTTTCTCATGGTCTGAGAGTCTTTAGGTGCCTTTTGGCGAACTCCAAGTAGGCTGTCATGTCCTTTTACTGAGGAGTGGCTTCCGTCTGGTCACTCTACCATAAAGGCCTGATTGTTGGAGTGCTGCCGATGTGGTTGTCCTTCTGGAAGGTTCTCTGATATCCACAGAGGAACTCTGGAGCTCTGTCAGAGTGACCATCAGGTTCTTGGTCACCTCCTTGATCAAGGCCCTTCTGCAGACATTTTCTGGTACCCTTCCCCAGATCTGTGCCTCGACACAATCCTGTCTCTGAGCTCTATGGGCAATTCCTTCATCCTCATGGCTCGATTTTTGCTCTGACATGCACTGTCAACTGTGGGACCTTATATAGACAGGTATGTGTCTCTCTAAATCATGTTGTAGAAACATCTCAAGGATGATCAATGGAAACAGAATGCACCGGAGCTCAATTTCGAGTCTCATAGCAAAGGGTTTGAATACTTATGTAAATAAGGTATTTCTGTTTTTTATTTTTTATTAATTTTGCAAAACATTCAAAAAAACTGTTTTCACTTTGTCATTATGGTGTATTGTGTTTAGATTGCTGAGGATTTTATTTAATGAATTTCAAAATAAGACTGCAACGTAGCAAAATGTGGAAAAAGTCTAGGGGTCTGAATACTTTCCGAAGGCACTGTATGTCCATCAGGATTTCCTAGATTTCCTTTCCGAGGATGTAGGGCTTGCCAGATAGTGACACTAAATTGAGTCAGTGTAGCCTACTGAATTGCTTCAGGGATAGAGAGGTTTATTTGGCTCCCCAATTTGCATTTGTAGATTATCTGCAAATAAATTATGAAAACATTTGCTGAAAATGGGGAATCATCACTGCAGGAACAATAACTAGTGGAGAGTCTCATTCTGGTCCAAATATGATAATTAGGGCATGGAATCCAGGCATTAAAATGGAATTTGACCATTTTCAAAAATGTATTGACCTTAGTTAGGGAATCAACAAAATGTATAAAAAACATTTATTGATTAGCCAAGGTGTATCATAAGACATGAACACAATGTATCAGTGATTTGTATCTCCTGCAACCTTCTGAAGGCTTGTCTATCACTTCGTGTAGCCGTTAGCGATGATGCTAATGAAAACAGTCTTCTGGTAAATGGGAAGGCTTTCTCAAAAACCTTCTCAATTAAATGTTATCCACAAAGTAGCCAACCTGGAAGAATGATTATTTTCATCAATCCACTGGGTAATTGTTTTGAAAACTGTAGCATCACATGTGCACTACAAAATCACTGTTAAACAACATCCGCTTGCAAGGTGCACAGTTGAATTAAAGAGTAACTACACCCAAAAATAAATAATTTTCAGATTTTTTTTCCAGACGTCAAAAGTGGTCTCCTGATGTGGTTTAAAAGCATTGTTGTGGACTTACAACATCCAAATGTGTTGGTTTTAAAAAAATAAAACGGTGACAAACTGTAACAAGGCAAAAGAAAACGGTGACAAACTGTAACAAGGCAAAAGAAAACGGTGACAAACTGTAACAAGGCAAAAGAAAACGGTGACAAACTGTAACAAGGCAAAAGAAAACGGTGAAAACAGAATTTGGCGAAAGAACAGAATCAGGCCAAAAAAAAACATTTTATAAGGCTCTACCTAATGATATTGTTTTATGAATTAAGCTCATGTAAAATCATAAAGATATGCTGTACTTAGTTCCTTCAGAAAGTTTTCACACCCCTTTGACTTTTTCCATATTTTGTTGTTACAAAGTTGGATTTTTTTTGTCAACGATCTATTTATTTTATTTTTTTCATTTTATTTCACCTTTATTTAACCAGGTAGGCTAGTTGAGAACAAGTTCTCATTTGCAACTGCGACCTGGCCAAGATAAAGCAGTGTGAACAGACAACAGAGTTACACATGGAGTAAACAATTAACAAGTCAATAACACAGTAGAAAAAAAAATGGGCAGTCTATATACAATGTGTGCAAAAGGCATGAGGAGGTAGGCGAATAATACAATTTTGCAGATTAACACTGGAGTGATAAATGATCAGATGGTCATGTACAGGTAGAGATATTGGTGTGCAAAAGAGCAGAAAAGTAAATAAATAAAAAAAACAGTATAAAAACAGTATGGGAATGAGGTAGGTGAAAATGGGTGGGCTATTTACCAATAGACTATGTACAGCTGCAGCGATCGGTTAGCTGCTCGGATAGCTGATGTTTGAAGTTGGTGAGGGAGATAAAAGTCTCCAACTTCAGCGATTTTTGCAGTTCGTTCCAGTCACAGGCAGCAGAGTACTGGAACGAAAGGCGGCCAAATGAGGTGTTGGCTTTAGGGATGATCAGTGAGATACACCTGCTGGAGCGCGTGCTACGGATGGGTGTTGCCATCGTGACCAGTGAACTGAGATAAGGCGGAGCTTTACCTAGCATGGACTTGTAGATGACCTGGAGCCAGTGGGTCTGGCGACGAATATGTAGTGAGGGCCAGCCGACTAGAGCATACAAGTCGCAGTGGTGGGTGGTATAAGGTGCTTTAGTGACAAAACGGATGGCGCTGTGATAGACTGCATCCAGTTTGCTGAGTAGAGTGTTGGAAGCCATTTTGTAGATGACATCGCTGATGACATAATGTTAATTGTTGCTGAGCTGGGGAGCGTCACGCAGCATGGTAAACAATATTGCAGTACATATCGTGTGTAATGATGTTTGAGGGGAAAATAAGTGTTCATTGTTTGCAGTAACTTCTTTGTTATTGTAATTTCGCAAATGAAGGATTCCAGTTTTAAGCATTGTTGTGGAGTTCATTTTTCAATTAAAAAGTGTGATTTTGAAAGCCAAAAAAACACAGACAAATCAATTTTGCCACGCTTTCTTATATTTGCAGTTTAAAGTTTGTGTTAAGCGTCGCGATACTAAACCTTGTATCGGTATCAAAGTAAAAATTCTGGTACCGTGACAACAGTAAACGTAAGCTCATGTTGCAATAGGCTCTACAACATACACACATAGAGAGAATGCTGAAGAACAAGGCCTCTGGTGTAAAAGGGGGTCTTGTGACACACATACTCACCCATCCCACACATGTGCAGTGTATTATATTAACCATGAGGAATCCCTTGGTGTCTTGACAGGAGTGATCTCTTCCAGCTGTCTCTCTGAGCTCAATCTGCTCTCTCCAAGCACGTCTTAGCCTCGTCAGGAACCTCCCTAATCCCCGCCTTGCTTGGGCGGAGCTACAGCAGTGCGTGAGGACCGCCGGGAAATGAGCTATTTAAAACCCCATAAAAATATGTTCATGTAGGCCATGTTTATGGTGACTTTAATTTGCAGACTTTCGGCCACACTTGATACACTAAACTTTTACCATAGCCTGTCGGTAGACACGCCATAATGTTCAAGTAGAGGAGTGTTCAAGTAGAGGAGTTGTAATGCCTTCCTCGACGCGATTGGTCAGAAACCGCGACGAACAATACACGTGATGCAGTATCCTTTGTACGATCATGTGGGAGGCCAGCAGACCAGTCTTGCCGTTCGGCTAATACTAAACTCTCCAGACCTCCAAAGGAGTGGCGTGACAATATCGTTATGTGGAGGTGTTTGTGTGTTTGGAAAGTGAGGCAACACAGGTTTAATTCCTGTCAATTAGTCATAGCTGAACTCCCTGGCCCCCTGAGGTGCACTGGGGGGGGGGGGCAGGACAAACAGTGTGTCTTCAGGTCCTGAAATAACGAGCTGACCTGAGGGAAGCCTCCCAGCGGGTGTGTGTGTGTGTGTGTGTGTGTGTGTGTGTGTGTGTGTGTGTGTGTGTGTGTGTGTGTGTGTGTGTGTGTGTGTGTGTGTGTGTGTGTGTGTGTGTGTGTGTGTGTGTGTGTGTGTATGCGCTTGTGTGTGTGTGTGTATGCGCTTGTGTGTTTGTGTGTGTGTGTATGCGCTTGTGTGTGTGTGTGTGTGTGTGTGTGTGTTTGTATGTGTGTATGCGCTTGTGTGTTTGTATGTGTGTATGCGCTTGTGTGTTTGTATGTGTGTATGCGCTTGTGTGTTTGTATGTGTGTATGCGCTTGTGTGTTTGTATGTGTGTATGCGCTTGTGTGTTTTCTCGGATGCGTGTTTGCGCATATGCATGAGTGTGTGTTTGAGAGTGAAAAGGGGAGAGGGAGTGAGAGAAGCGAGATCAGAAATCGACAGTATAATATATTGACATGACTGGAGTCAGTGATTTCACTGAGGAGCTCCTTCTGAAGTGGTGTCAGACATTCTCCATCATGCTGTCAGTCAGAAACATTTATGACACTAAATATACTAAAGCATGTGGACCCCCCTTCAAATGAGTGGATTCAGCTATTTCAGCCACACACGTTACTGACAGGGGTGTAAAATCAAGACAGCCATGCAATCTCATGGACAAACATTGGCAGTAGAATGGCTTACTGAAGAGCTCAACGAAATGTACACTGGTCAAAAAAATAAAGGGAACACTTAAACAACACAATGTAACTCCAAGTCAATCACACTTCTGTGAAATCAAACTGTCCACTTAGGAAGCAACACTGATTGACAATACATTTCACATGCTGTTGTGCAAATGGAATAGACAACAGGTGGAAATTATAGGCAATTAGCAAGACAGCCCCAATAAAGGAGTGGTTCTGCAGGTGTTGACCACAGACAACTTCTCAGTTCCTTTGCTTCCTGGCTGATGTTTTGGTCACTTTTGAATGCTGGCAGTGCTTTCACTCTAGTGGTAGCATGAGACAGAGGAAAGAGTGCCTCCGACTGGCCCTCCAAAACCCCTTCCAGCAGCATCTGGTCTCCCATCCAGGGACTGACCAGGACCAACCCTTCAGAAGCAAGCAATCAGTTGTATGCAGGGTGGTATGCTGCTGGCAGACACCATGAGAACGCTACCTGCCCTAATGCATAGTGCCAACTGTAAAGTTTGGTGGGGGAAGAATAATTGTCTTGGGCTGTTTTTCATGGTTCGGGCTAGGCCCCTTAGTTCCAGTGAAGGGAAATCTTAATGCTACAGCATATAATGACATTCTAGACTATTCTGTTTCAACATGACAATGACTCTGTGCACAAAGTGAGGTCCATAAAGAAATGGTTTGTTGAGATTGGTGTGGAAGAACTTGGCCTGCACACAGCCCTGACCTCAACCCCAATCGAACACCTTTGTGATGAATTGGAATGCCGACTGCTAGCCAGGTCTAATCACCCAACCTCAGTGCCTGACCTCACTAATGCTCTTGTGGCTGAATGGAAGCAAGTCCCTGCGGCAATGTTCTAGTGGGAAGCTTTCCCAGAAGAGTCGAGGCTATTATATCAGCAACGGAGGGACCAACTCCATATTGATGTTTGACAAGCAGGTGTTCACATACTTTTGGTCATGTGGTGTATTTCCGTATTCGCTGTACAATTGTGTCTATATTCACATGCCAGTGATGCAGTATTGGAATTGAAATTCCCCTCAACCCCTCGCTCGGCTGCTCCCCTTCCCTCTCACACTTCCCTTTTAATCTTCACATCTCTCCATCCTCCTCTCCTCTCCACCCCTCCCTTTCTCGTCATCTCCTATTCTCGACCATGGCCCTCAGGGCTTGTCTGCCCTGGGCAGGGTTTAAAGGCCCAATGCAGCCGTTTTTATCTCCGTATCAAATCATTTGGGTAACAATTAAGTACCTTACTGTTATTTTTAACAAATTAAATGGTTGTCAAAAATAAACAATAATAGGTTGTTAACATAGAGCAGT